>NW_028229528.1:0-653544 GCF_053477565.2 Lygodium microphyllum
TGAATAATTCCAACTCTGCTTCAGTCGTATTGGCTGTCTCTTTCCCTTTACTTTTAAGGGTACCATTCTTTTCATCTGCCTTCTTGACACGACAATTTGCAATTGCATGTCCTTTCTTCTTACAGTAGAAGCACTCTCCTTGAAACTTCTTCTTGCCGCCCTTCTTCTTTTTGTCACCATCATTTTTGGTGGAGGAAACACCTTTGCCTTTTGCATTGGCAAAGAATGCAGCATCTCCATTGTTGCTTCCTTCTCGGGCTTTCAGCCTCAACTCCTCCTCCATTAATAATGCACAAAACTCCTCAAAAGTCAAAGCTTGAGGTCTCACCTGAGTATTAAGGGCAGTTACTAGTCCATCAAACTTTTGTGGACAAATCCGAAGGCACCTCCGAGCTAGCTCTTCGCTAGTCTTTTGTATCCCAGCGCCAGCCATCTGGTCGCGCAGATTCTTAATCCAAGTGATGAATGCTTCAACTGTCTCTCCTTTCTCAAACTTCTCCGCTGCTAGTTGATTCTCCAAGTTTTGAATCCTTGTTTGGTTTCATGTTTCGTACTGACTCCTTAGTACATTCCAAGCCTCTGACGCTTTGGTTGTATGATGAATCAAAGTCAAAACACTGTCAGAACAGCTTGTAACTAAGGCACACAATGCATCTGCATTCCTTCGTTTCCAAGCTCGTAGAAGATCTGCATTCGGAGGAATCATCACACTAGGATTTGATGGGTCGGGGGTAGGCTGTGGTTCTGCGTCAGTCCCCAGCACAGTCTCCAGAAGCTCATAAGAATCAAGGATAGTTGTAATTTTGAACTTCCACAAGGTGTAGTTTGTACCATCTAACTTGCCTTCGCTGAAGGTTGGTGGACGAATCCTCAGTGTTTGAATAGCCGGTACAACAGCACCACCTCCTGCACCGCTTCCTGATGCGCCAGAACCGCTTCCCGGAGTCGACATCGTTTCTCTTTGCTGTTGAAGCCTTTGCCTCTTGCACGCTCTCCGATCTCTAGAGCCCCCTGGGCTCTGATACCATGTAAAATATTACACGGCACAGCGAACAGAATCTGAGAAAGAGATAGAGAGTACACAACAGATAAGAGGAGAATCAGTAAATTCTTTAACTCCAAACAACTGATACAAAGATGGCTCTGTCCACCCATGCGCTTCCACTGTGTGAAGCTTAGATGGCGATCTAGAAAGAAGATAGGTGAAGAGCTTAAGGCTAGCTGGAACAACAACTCTGACTGGGTGAAAGATGAGTGAGTGATGGCTGCGAAGGGGTTTAGCTTTTATAGCCCGCGAAGGTCGTTAGGTCGACCTGCTGACCGACCTACCATATGAGCCTCCACTAGTCGGCCAGGGAATATTCCAGGGAATATTCCCTTTACCATCGGGGCAGGGGCGCTGCCCCCGGACCCCCGCCAGGGGGGCCGCTGGCCCCCCCTGGGACCCCCCCAGCCAGGGGCCGCTTCCGCGGCCCCCGGACCCCACAATAGGGGCCCCTTTTAACTCCCTTACCATGCAACTCAATGCAATGTGCCTCGAGTTGCTACTAGCTTAACCACTCCGTCTAACCCTAAGATTAGACCCACAACAGTCACCTTTTTGCCATCCGATCACATAGACCTCATCTGATATACAAGTCAGGACTCAACCAATGTCCGGGCTCACATTTGGCTTCTCCTCATTATGGGGGCCTTACAACTTTGAGCACCATGGATCATTGGTAGCACCTAATGAGGGTGGGGCATTGATCACATCTAACAAAAAATAAAGGTCGCTTGATAGCAAAAGGAAAGAAGAAGGGTAGAATGTTTACATTGGATGCAGACATGTCTGAATTGAGTGCAGCAATGTTTGCACATGGGACCGGTCTAGTTGCAGATATTGATATCTGGCATAAACGCATTGGTCATGTTAATGTACAACGACTTAAATCAATGCAGGCCTAAAATATTGTTGCAGGATTGCCCAAATTCAAGGTTGCAGAAATGCATAAGGTATGTGAAGCCTGTCAGTTTGGAAAACAGGCAAGGAAACCATTTCCTAGACATGTTCAAGAGAGTAAGAAGCCATTGGAATTAATCCACTCTGATGTATGGACTACTAAAGCTGCATCTCTTGGAGGTTGTCATTATTTTGTCACTTTTATTGATGACTATAACAGAAAAGTTTGGGTGTATTTTATGAAAAAGAAAAGTGAAGTTTTTGGGCATTTCAAAACTCTTAAAGCTATGGTTGAAAAAGAAACAGGCCTGCAAATAAAATGCCTAAGGTCAGATGGAGGGGGAGAGTACCTCTCAAATGAGTTTTTAAGGTTCCTGTAGGAGCATGGCATAAAGCAGCAATATTCATACAGTCATACCCCACAACAAAATGGAATTGCAGAAAGGAAAAACAGGCATATTGGAGAGGTATCTTGTGCCATGCTCAACGAAAAAGACTTGCCAGATTTTTATTGGGCTGAGGCAGTTGCTACAGCAGTCTACATAATGAACAGGACTCCCACTGCAGCAATACATGGCATGACTCCAGAGGAGAGGTATACTGGTAGGAAACCAGATATTTCTCATTTGAAAATTTTTGGCTGGATTGCCTATGTTCATGTGCCAGATGAGTTGAGATCCAAGTTGGATCCAAAAGCTGAGAAGTGCATCTTTATTGGTTATTCTCTGCAGCAAAAAGGGTAAAGATGTTATAACCCTTCTACTCGTAAGTTTACAGTGAGCAGAGATGTTGTTTTTTATGAGATGAGTAGTTGGTATAAACCAGTAAATGTGATTGATAATGTAGATGCACAAAATGGTAATGTTGCACAGAATTCTCAACAGCAGTCACAAGATATTAGTGGACCTGGAGCGTCCTCTAGCAGTGGTTCACATTCTTTGCCATGGACAGGCAGATTGAGATCAGGAGAATCTTCTCAAGGCAGTGCAAATAGTGGTATGCAGGTATCATGAAAAGGAAAAGAGAAGGTAGATCAGCCCATATTTGATGTGAATGCAGGTCACTCTTATGTGGATGGTGAATCCAGTGGCTCAGAACAGAGCATTGATGATGAGTTGGGTATTCCTTCTATTGTTACACCTGGAGTAAGGAAGACCAGGGATGTTTTGAGAGCACCTGGGAGTGAACCTACTTTGTGCAGGTCTACGAGAGCTAGGTATCCTGTGGATAGGCTGAAATATGATGGATTTACAGCCATCCACTATATGGTCAAAGTGATATAAGAACCAGAACCCACTTCTTTTGAGCAAGCCATGGGAAAAGAAAAATGGGAGAAAGCCATGATTGAAGAAATGGATGCCTTGGAAGCAAATGCTACATGGGAATTGGTACCTTTGCCTAAAGGTAAAAATGTAATTGGCTGTAAGTGGGTTTATAAGGTGAAGCACAATGCAGATGGTTCTGTGAACAGATACAAGGCAAGATTAGTAGTCAAGGGGTATGCACAAACATATGGCATTGACTATGAAGAAACATTCAGTCCGGTTGCAAGGATGGCAACCGTAAGAGCAGTCATTGCTATGGCTGCATCAAAGGGATGGTCTTTACATCAGATGGATGTAAAGAATGTCTTCTTGCATGGTGATTTGCAAGAAGAGGTATATATGGAGCAGCCACCAGGTTATGTGCATGCTATTCATCCTGAGTTTGTTTGCAGGTTGAAGAAAGCATTGTATGGCTTGAAGCAAGCACCTAGAGCATGGTCTGACAAGATAGGACAGTATCTTGTCACTATTGGCTTTCAGATTTACAAGGCAGATTTCTCACTTTATGTGAGAAAAACAGAGAAAGGTATTATGCTACTTGTCATTTATGTTGATGATTTGATTATGACAGGTGATAGTGATGAAGATATCCTTCATGTGAAAATGCTGTTAAAGCAAAAGTTTGAGATGAAGGATTTGGGAGAGCTACGTTATTTCTTGGGCATTGAGGTGATTAGATCACCAAGTGGGATACAGCTCTTGCAGAGGCAGTATGGATTGGACATGCTGTCCAAATATGGGATGACAGGCTGTAAGTCTATTTCAGTTCCTTTGGAGCAGAATGTGAAACTGAGCGCAGATGCAGGTGAGATTTTGGAAGACCCTACTATGTAAAGACGCATAGTGGGAAGTTTGATTTATATGACTATTACCAGGCCAGATTTGAGCTATACTGTTGGATTGGTAAGTCAGTTTATGCAGGCTCCAAGGAAACCGCATTTGGATGCAGCTAGACGCATACTCAGGTATGTGAAGTCCACATTGCAGTATGTATTATTTTATGAGATTGGGGTTCAGATACAGTTGCATGGATACACTGATGCTGATTGGGCTGGTAGCATTTCTGATAGACAATCTACCAGTGGATATGTGTTCTCTTTTGGGAGTGCTGCAGTCACTTGGAGCAGCAAGAAACAGCCTACAGTTGCCTTGTCGAGCACAGAGGCTGAGTACAGGGGTGTAGCAATGGCTGCATGTGAGGTAGCTTGGTTGCATAAGCTACTTTATGATATGCATCAGTCTACAGATGGGCCAGTTGTCATTTATTGTGACAACATGAGTAGTATACACTTGGCAAATAACCCAGTCTATCATGCTAGAACAAAGCACATTGAGGTGCATTATCACTATGTGCGGGAGAGGGTTTTACTAGGTCTTATTGATCTAGTTTATGTCAGCACAGAGGATCAGGTAGCTGACATATTTACGAAGGCATTGGACGCAGAGAAGCTGCGCAAGTTCAGAGACCTGCTTGGTGTGCAGGAATTGGGATTGAGCTCGAGGGGGAGTGTTGAGATATCGAGCTCCACTCGTGATATGCCAGGGTGACCGTTGTGCATTCATGTCACCGACGTGTCAGTTGCAGATGCGGTTGGTACACCGCCCATGAATAATAGCTACATGATAGCTATCCTTATCTACTCTAGTTCATGGCTCAGTTAGTATGCCACCTTAGTTAGTTGAGTTTGGTTTGAGACCCATATATAGGGTTCTTCTATTTCTTTGTACTAAAGTTCTTTTTGGCTTACACAACTAAGAAGAGGAAAACTGTTTTCAGCCTCCACCTCTGCGTGTATTTCCCCATTGTGCAAGCAAGAAAGCTACAAGTGAGACTCCTTCCTTCTCTCCCACAATCTTGACAGTTGTATGCTACTTGGGTAGCTATCAAGCCAAAGATTATATTTGGATAGCGATGGAGTATTGTTGAGGAGGAAGCATAGCAGATTTGGTGGTCAAAACTGACGAAACATTGGAAGAACAACAGATTTATTACAATCGTGGGGAAGAACTCAAGCCAAAGGGTTGTATGGGGTAGTTTAATAGGACTAAGGCTAGAGAAAGAAGGTTTTTTTTTTAAAATTCAAAAGAAAGAATGAAAAATAGAGAGAAAGGGAGGCCATTGCATGATGTCGTGGGAAAGGGCGGGTCGTGAAGCATAAGTGGGGACTGTTGTTGAGGAGCGTAAGAGAGAGAGAGAGAGAGATCGGAGATGCTGCACCAAGAAGATGAGGTCATGGTGATCATCATCAACTATGGCATTCTTCTTCTAATTGATCATCATTATCGATAGGTACAGGTGGTCTTCTTGCTGAGATCAATGAGAGGATTGCCATCTTGGTGTGTGACAAATGAAGAAGTGAGGGCATTTTTTGTCTTAGTAGAGGAGAAAAGAAGGTGACCATCTATGTTGAGAAAAAGGGGGAGAGAACACAAATCACTTATGATGGGTGAGAGAGCGAACGCAAGAAGTTGATGCATGAAAGGGGCATTATGTTTATAAGGAAGTTACTTTTGGACAAAGCACCATGAAGAAGAGGAGGGACGTCAGTCCGGAGCTACAAGGAAGTGAGAAGAGGCAAGAAGCATAAGTGGGGGCACCATGAATCAGAGAGAGAGAGAGAGAGAGAGAGAGAGAGAGAACCTTATGGAGGGCGCCTCCATCCTGATGACGACTTGTGAAGAAAAAGCAATGGGAGGTTCAAAATTCAAATCAGAGCTAAGAAGTTTGATGATAATCCCAATTAGAGAAGAGCAAGAGGAGAGAATTGAATTTCATGCCTTGTGGAAGATCATTGCCATGCCTTTCCCCTAAACACCAAACTAGAGCTTCAATGTACCCACCTAAACTAAAGTGGTAGGTTTGGAGAAGAATTTATCCTCTTTGAATAGCTTCACTTTGCTCCTAATTCCCTGAAAGCACAATGGAGATATTCAATTACTCTTTTCCCCTTCACAAATCATCATTCCCAAATTTATGGAAGCCATAGTTTTAAGTTTAAGATTAACTCAAGATTAATCTAAAAGAGTTATAAGGGGCCATTCCTAAGGCAACCATGAAATTGGCAAATTGACATCTAAAGAGACGAGAATAGATGAGCTTGCACTTCACAATGATTCGGTAGACTTGTCCTTGGCCGCCGGCGGACAACAAAGGACACGGGTTTCAAAGACGTAATAACGACTCTCATACTATCACGTAAGTGTCTTACATCCTTTAACAAAAATAAACAATATAGCATAAATATTTAATTGGTTTATAATTTTCATAAAATTTCTTTAAACCTATTTTTAAACTCTGAATAGTTTTTAGTATTTATGTATGCCTAATTTTATATTTTAAGAATAAAAAATAGCTAAAAATGCTTTTAAATGTTTTTAAAATGGCATAGATAAAATTTTATAAAATATTTGGTTAAATAATTATAAGATATAATATTTTTTATAAATTCTATACTACTAAGAAATGATTGAAAAATTTTCATAATATTTAGAGATTATTGAACATATCAAAAAATTCAAAAATAGTTATTTTTGAGTAAAAATCACCAATTTTATTTAAAAATTTATGTTTTGCATCAATAAAAATTATGATCTTTTCATGGACAATTTGAAAGTCAAATTTATGATTTTTTAAGTAACTTTTTTTATAAAAAATAAAAAGAAAAAATAATTTAATGTTATTTTTGTTAAAGAAAATATCCATATAAACATGGTGTTTTTGATTTGACATAATTAAGAGTATACGCGGTGTGCTAATCTATGACATGGGGAGAAAAAAGAGCAATATAAGGGTATTTTATGATAGTTTCTAAGCTAGAAAATAACTACAATCTTTAACCGAATTATAAACAACATAAAATTAACAATTTAATTATATGATTGCTTTTGAGGGGACATCTTAGCATCTATATTAAACTTTTACAAGTTATTCATTTTAAAAAAAATATTCAGATGATCGTTAAGATAAAGAGTGGAGGGCCATTAGGATAATTGATCATTAAGGGGAGATATGGGGGTTTCAAATGAACGGTGTATGTATTCACGTAAGAGTGTAGAGAGAACTTGTTTTTATCCCGATTGATGTTTAATAAAGAAGAGGAAAGAAAGGACGTTACCCTTGAAAAATAAAAATGAAATAATTATCTAAACATTAAGAAAACAACGATGAATTGCAATATAGAGAAGGGAGACGCGTAAAAGGGAAATTGAAGTTTATGGGTTTGTGAAATGTTAGATGATCTGTTTTGAATGTTTGTTGATTAGTAAATAATAAAAGAAATTTATTATATAAAAGTAGAAAAGAGATAACTTAAAAGGAATTTAAATGGAGATGTGTAGATAGATCCATTGGATCTATGCTCTGAGACCAATTCCCTAGGGATAAACATCCTAGGCTTAGTATCCTAGTATCCAGTATAGAGACATAGCCATGAAGGTTAAAAACAAAAGCAAAGTGCAAGACTAAGTGGGTTTACTAAAATCTAGATATTTTCATGAAAATAGTTAGACTACTACGAACGAGTGTCGTAAATATCAAGGAAGGCTAGACCGAGTTATTACAGTTAGTGTCAACAATCACCTACTTGGTGCAACAACTCTTAAGAGTTGGCTTAACAACTCAGTTAAAAGTGGATGGGTCTTTAGTCAGTCATTTTTTGGTGCCTTTTACGAGAGACAAGTGCACTCGAACGGGTGATTGAACTAAGAGCTTTCTAACCAAGCGTCTTCAAGTTTTACCCCCCTTTCGGATTTATGATTTGAGCATCAGATTTATGATTTGAACTATCAGATTTATGATTTGAGCATCAGATCACTGATCTTTCCAAGATCCCCCTCCACAAAGAGCTCCACTTCTCAACCACAAGCCCTCTTCTCTAATTCACTATAAATATGAGGCATGGGAGAGGCATAAAAAGCATAAGGAGACCCCGAGAGGCTGCGAGAGAGAGGTAGAGAGAAGGATACTCCTCCAAGAGATTGTGAGGAAGAGCTTGAAAGAGAGCTTGAGAGAGAGAGAGAGAGAGAGAGAGAGAGAGAGAGAAGAGTCACCCCGAGAGGCTGCAAGGAAGAGAATTAGCTCAATTCCCTCTATCTCGATCCTCAGCTTAACCATCTTCTCTTACGCTCTCCCATCTTGAATCTATTCCACCTTCTTAATCTCTTGAGTCTACTTGTGGATGATGGCCTCCAAGCGAAGAATGTCCCGTGCGGATGAAAATCCTACAACCAGCAACAAGGCTTCGGGCAAAGGCATCACTGTCAATCCAACTGTGGTTCCGGTTGTAAGTAATGTATTTTCAAATTGATAGATGGTTGTGTTGACTCTCGTATGAGATACATTAGGCCCCATACTATTGCACGAGTATAGGTCATGGGAAATGATAAATTTTCATCTCACCTACTCGGAAGATGGAGTTTGTGAAGTGCATATATCAAGGGAAGTTAATTGCACCTAGTTACATATGAATTAATTGCTAGTAGAGCAATTACAAGGAAGAATTAGTCAAGCGTTATGAATGGCATAGTCGTCAAAAGAACGACATTAAAAGATTGTGCATACAAGTGCTAGATTAAAGTATAGTCAAGGGTTACAAATGGCATAATTACTAAAAGAGAGTGACATTGAGATTCATGAATAGAAAGTACTAGTTTTAAAGTTTAGATACTTCAAAAGTACTTAGCCTAACAGCCTAGAAGTCTAATTACTTGAGATCATCTCGCTCTTATCTTATTAAGTATTCACACGTTATGCCTATGACATGTTTGATATATGAGGATAAATTTCTAGTTGCCTCATGACTTGACTAAGAGCTAGTACAAGAAATTAATCATAAGGGTTAAAACTAAGATGTCTTGAGATCCGTTGGATAACGATGACTTTTGCCAATCCAAATCCAGGGTTGGGTTACCAAGCAAGGTAAGTGACCTATAGAACTTACATCATGAATAGTGTTTGAACCCTTAACATATGCCCTAGCCAAAGGAAGGAAGTGTTAAGATCATGTTTGCATGGTATTGCTCTTAGATCCCAAGGGGGAGAGCAAATATACGATAAAAATGTTATATCGTCTATTTTTGCATTGGTTGGAAAGAATACAATTGGTTTTGTTGATTGATCAAACAATATCCTAAATGCTTTTACATTCAACTACCATGTTAGTTGTTGTTTGGATGATTATTCCAAGTGCTTGTGATTTATGGTAAATGCATGGCAAGGGTCTGTGATGACAAGTCGCCATGGGAATAAAGGAATGTTTTCTTAGAAAATGATATTAGGCTGAATGCCTTGTTTATGCTTGATTCTTAAAGGATTTAATTAAGGAAGGATATATTGTATGGGTGGATCACCTCCATGGTCGCACCGCGTATTAACCCGAGAGGGCACTGCTCGATTCATGGGCCGAAGGTTGAGTGGTGAAAAGGCCAACCACGGGAATGATGTTTTGCTCCTAGATAGCTTGCGGGTCAGTTGGAGCTTTGGACACCCCTTGCTAGGTCAAGAATGGAGTTGAAGACCTCCATGGCCCCCAAGATCTGGGCATGTTGGGAGATCCTATTCTAGATAAAGGATTGAGTTTGTGGTGCCATGTGAATTGGACCAGTTACTTCTGCATGGCAGAAGAGATACTTCTGTTGGACAGAAGCGATACATAATTTCTCTTGTATGGGCGGGAGACAAAGATTAACTTGAAGATAAGTTAAGGAACTTGTTTGAACTTGTTTGTTAATAGATTACTTTGCTCCGTTTTTGTGTCTGTGCTATAAGTTATGCGAACGAACCCTATTCCCTAAAATGCTTAATTAATGAAGCTGATTTTAAGTGTCACACATAAATGTGGTAGGACCTAATTAGAAAACTAAAGCTATTAAGGGATGGCAGGGTGGTCCCAGAGAACTGGGAGGCTTCTCACAAGTTTTTATCGTCATTCGACCTTTAGGTATTGATAGGTTAGAACCCGATTCATGCCGTTTTAGGGGACCAGAATGGGACTATGCCCTCTGGGCAAAGAGGTTGAGTAGCGCATCCCTCTCGTTTCCCATTCTCCTTGAACCAAGTGCGGCATGGGTCTGCTTCGGATTGGGTATCTCTGTGTAAAGTAGGATGTCCAAGATCTGACGCTAGAATGCTAACAGGAGACCTTGACAACTAGGAACCCGAATTTCAGGTCGATCCTAGTGGGTTTGGTCGTGAACGTTCTGTTGCAAGGCGGATTCGAGAAACCCTAGGCAACAAAACTCGGAACATTCCCTAGGAGTGCCGGGCAACGATGCTTAGATTTGTTTCTCAATAGACCGCTAAAAGAGTGCCTGGAAAGCCGATGGGCGGGCACCTCACAAAAGAAATGACACCATTATTTGTATGGCAACCAATTTAGAGTTCAAAGTGATCACATGGTCCTTAAGTATTTTCTCACTCAATCCAATCTTACTCCTAAGCAACATAGGTGGGTAGCTACACTACAAAATTATGATTTTGACATCACTCATATGAGGGGAAAAGACAATGTAGTTGCTAATTCCATTTTTTGTATGTGGGCGTATAAAGTTTCAGCTATGACTGAGCTACATAGTGACTAGATTGAAGAATTATAGGAAGCCTATCTTTTGGATGAAGAGCTCAGCCATGTTTTTTAGAAATTACAATAATATCACTACAAGGAATTGGGCAATTAGCGATGCCGATTAGCGACGGCGGATATCGGCGTCGCTATTGGCGTCGCTATTGGCGTCGCTATTTGCGTCGCTATTGGCGTCGCATTTGCGATGCAAATAGCGATGCCAATAGCGACGCCGCAGGGAAAAAAAGCGCGGCCGAAACCAGAGCGCCGTTTTCATTTTCTTTTCTTCGCCTTTTGAGAGCGAGAGCGAGGGAGAGAGCGAAGGCTTTGTGAGAGAAGAAGAGGAAGAGACTTGCTGCCGCCGCTACCGCCGCCGCCACCGCCGTTGTTTGCGAAGGAGAGGAGGAGCCCTCGTTGCAAAGAGAAGCCGCCCATGCTCGCCATATCTCACTGGTGAGTCTCCCTCTCTCTTTCTTTTACTTGTTGAAGGTTTAAATCGTTCTCTTTTGTTTGTTTAGGAGAGGAAATGAAAGAGAAGGAGAGGGAGAGGGAGAGAGAGGGAGAGAAAGAGAGGGAGAGGGAGAGGGAGAGGGAGAGAAAGAGAGGGAGAGGGAGAGGGAGAGGGAGAGGGAGAGAAAGAGAGGGAGAGTGCATTCTCTCACTCTCTCTCCCTTTTGCTTGTTTAATGTTTAAATTACTTTCTTTTTTGCTTGTTTAGGAGAGGAAACGAGAGAGTAAGAGAGAAAGAGAGGGAGAGGGAGAGGGAGAGGGAGAGGGAAAGAAAGAGAAAGAGAAAGAGAAATAGAGAGAGAGGGAGAGGGAGGGGGAGGAAATAAGAGAGGGAGAGAGGGAGAAGGAGGGAGAGTGCATTCTCTCTCTCCCTCTCCCTTTTGCTTGTTTAATGTTTGAATCACTTTATTTTTTGCTTGTTTAGGAGAGGAAATGAGAGAAAAAGAGAGCGAGAGGGAGAGGAAGGGGAAGGAAATGAGAGAGGGATAGAAAGAGAAAGAGAGGGAGAGTGCATTGTATCTCTCCCTCTCCCTTTTGCTTGGAGGATGTTTAAATCACTTTTTTTTTGCTTGTTTAGGAAATGAGAGAGAAAGAGAGATAGAGAGGGAGAGGGAGAAAAAGAGAAAGAGAGGAAGAGGGAGAGGGAGAGGGAGAGGGAGGGGAAGGAAATGAGAGAGGGAGAGAAAGAGAACGAGAGGGAGAGGGAGAGGGTGAGAGAAAGAGAGAAAGAGAGGGAGAGAGGGAGAGGGAGAGAAAGAGAGGGAGAGGGAGGGGAAGGAAATTTAAGATAATAGACTTATTGATAATGTTATGCAATGTGCTTTTCCATGGGCCACGTACTTCATCAAAATGAACCCAAAATTATTGTTATAGAAGAAGAAACCCTTAAATTGAGTATAGGATAATTTCTCTCAGGTCTTATGACTATGAGTAGAATTGATTGAAATAAATTTTATTACTATAGTTATAAAATTTCATAGATGGCAGGCATTAATTTTAAAATGGATTACTTATACTCAAAGCCGAGATATAACAAATAATTATCTACCGGGACAAACAAATCGTTGAGCATGATACAAGGCCGAGATATAACATCGGAAAATCTCTCGACTACTATATACAATGCAAGGTTTATGGTCAACTTGCAACTTGACGTACATCTCCATAAAGCTATCCATTTAAGCCTCGTTTGCTGTAATGTAGATAAGATGGCAAACGAAGAAGGTCTTATTGTTCAAGACCGCGAGACGTATCTTAATCAGCGTGTCCCATGTCCTTGCTCTCAATGCAAGTTGACAATTAGATGAAAACGCCGATTGTCTATAGAACACGTACGATGATTTGGCGAGTTTCAATCTGAGATCATTGATCAGGCGATTGCAGATTTTCAGCAAACGGTAATTTGAAGTTAGCATTTTTCATACATTGTACTCTCAAGCTAATTGAAAACCATACACAATAAGATTGGGTCTTGTTGGCAAATTTTGTATCCAGGGGGGTGATGTCTCGACCCAAGGGGGAGTGCACCCTTTGCGGCCAATTAGAAGAGTTCATGGACGTGCGATGGATGGATTGCAGGAGCCAATCGACCACTCGCAAGGCCCATCTATACCGTCAATGCCAGAGGAGACAGACAACCGTCCCGGCTTGCCTACAATCTTGGAGCATGAGATGGAGGCAATGATCGATGCATTGATTCCCATGGATGTTGAGACATCTGACCCGCTTAGAGAGGAAGCATCCATACCATTATATGATGGGTGCCGAGTATCTCGGTTGAAGACATTGCTTGCACTCTTAAGTGTGCAAGCAAAATACGGTTGGAGCGATACGAGTGTGACTGAGTTATTCAGGTACCTTGCACACAGACTTCATTGTTTTTTTTTTAAACAGTATTATTGCAAACATGGATGGATTTTTCAAGGTGCTTTATGATTTTTTTCAGGTTATTGAAATATCATATATTGCCACCTGCAAACACCATGCCTGAGTCTCGTGATGATGCACGACATGTTTTACGGAAGCTTGGCATGGACTACAATAACATCCATGCATGTATCAACGACTGCATATTGTTTCAAGATGAATACGAGACTATGGAGACATGTCCAAAGTGTGGTGCTCACAGGTATCGACAGGACTTGCAAGGGCAGACCATCCCTCAAAAAGTTCTCAGACACTTTTCGCTCATCCCCCGCATAAACCACATGTTTCGCACGTCTGCCATGGCAAGCTTGACAACGTGGCATGTGCAGAATAGGTCCACGGATGGAGTGCAACGAATATCAGCAGATTCGCGCGCATGGAGCCACATTGAATCTACATTCCTAGGCTTTGCGCGAGAGCCAAGGAATCTTCGGCTCGGTCTCGCCATGGATGGTGTGAACCCATTCGGTCTGCGCTCGACTTCTTACAGTGTGTGGCCTATAGTGCTTGTCAACTACAACATTCCTCCATGGCTTTCTACGAAGAAAGGACATCTCATCCTTAGCTTGCTCGTCCCGGGCCGCTACAAAGTAAAAAATATGGACGTGTATCTTCGTCCATTAGTCGATGAGCTTAAGATTTTGTGGGAGGAGGGGGTCACGGTGCAAGATATGAGCAGCCGCGATGGTCGGCGGTCAGCCAACATTCGAGCCATTCTCATGTGGACGATGCATGACTTTCCGGGATTGGGAGAGTGCTCAGGTGAGCAGACCTTTGTTCTCGTTGGTAATATCTATATTTTATTTCATTCAATCAAGTATTCACTAGGTCGTGGATCACCTTGCAGGTCTCGTTACCTCAGGTTATCATACATGTCCATTGTGTGGGCCACAGTTAGACTCCCGAAGGTCACGAACCATGAAGAAGATGGTATATCAAGGACACGCCGCTTTCTTGCCGGAGGATCATGAACTTAGGGAAGGTTTTCTTGAACGACCTCCAGCACGTATGAACGCTGCAAGCTGGTACGAGCTGAAAACGGTAAACCCGGAATCACATCCAAATGGAATGCGACGGCTCTCAGTTTTCTACGAGTTGCCATATTGGACCCACTTACAGGTCAACCACTTATTGGATCCCATGCATATTTTAAAAAATGTGGCCAGCTTGCTATGGGACCACATCACAGGAAAGAGAGACACTATAGGGTCACGAATGGATTTAAAGGAGGTAGGTAAGATGGAGGCGCTTTGGCCGCAAACGAGTCCTGAAGGGGGAGTGCAGCTTCCTCGCGCTCCCTAGGTTTTGTCTACCAAAGAAGAGCGCATTGTGAAGCAAGTAATCAAGTCTATCCGCACTCCGACGGGTATGATGCGTTCTCTCAGGTCCGGATTTTCTAAAGATGACCAAATATCTAGGCTAAAATCCCATGATTGGCATAAGATATGTCAGGTTTGTGAACAGAATGGATTTTAATTAGTGTGGACATTTTGAAATTTGAAAATTGACCATTATTCTTAATGCTTTCTCATTTGTGGCAGTTTGTCCTACCGATCGCGATCGCGGGATGCCTAACTCCAGAAATTCGCGGGGCCATTTACAAGTTGTCGACTTTGGTGCAATGGATCTCACAAAAAGAGATTAAGACATCCTCTATTGAATCCGCAAGGCCGGGAGCAGTTGAGACGGTCTGTCTCTTTGAGAAATACCTGCCCACTAGCATGCTCACGATACAAGTTCACCTTCTTGTGCATCTTGTGGACGAAGTGGAGATTGCTGGACCTGTCCATACGCGATGGATGTTCTTCTTGGAGCGCTTCATGAAAACCCTGAAAGGCTTTGTGCGACAACGAGCTCGTCCGAAAGGTAGCATGGTGGAAGGTTGGTTGGTGTCAGAGGCGTTAGTGCATATCTCACAATGGCTACCAACGGTGGAACCAGACAATGAAATGCTATGGATATTGAAGGACGATGACAGGATGACTGGAGATGTGGTGGTTGGAAATGGGGTAGAAAAAAGAATGGATGCCTCAATGGAAGAGAAGGTGAATCGCTTTTGTATGTTGCAACATGCCTCCATGGAGACGTGGCTCGCCAAGTACCAGATTGCAAGGCAAGATCGAGAGGAAGCGCGAGTTGAATTTCGACGCACTAAGCGTCACCGACCGATTCGATATCCCGAAGGCATGGAGGAGATGCCGCGGTTTATGTCAATACGATGGTTGCATGGAGCCTTGACCGCAGCATCCAGCGAAGGGACAGAGGTCTCAATGGAGGAGTGGGAGTTCTCGAGGGGATGTAGTCCAAAGGTAATGAGGGGTTTAGAATGTGACGTATCTAAATTTGCTTGCTATATCTAATTTGAGTGTTTCAATGTGCAGTACAAAATATATAGTGCAACGTGGTCGCGCGGATGGCATTTTCGGGTGGAGCGTATTGACCAAATGCGCTCCACAATGGACTGTGGTGTCATGGCAAGGTTTGAGCAAGAGAGTTGGCGACGAGCAGTGGATCCGAACACGGTTGTGGATGAGATGGAGTATTTTGGGAACTTGCAAAGTATTATTATGGTGGATTACCGTAGCTTCTCCATGATAATATTCAATGTGCAGTGGTTCAAAGTGGTACTTGGAGGAGCTGGAGCAACAGTTCGACGAGGTCCATCTGGATTTCTCGAAATAGATTCCGAAAAAAAATGGATGGATTTGCGTGACACCTTTGTGTTGCCAGCCCATTGTGAACAGGTACAAATAGTCATTTGCTTGCTAATTGTAATACGACATGGTTTATGTCACAATGGTTTGAAGTCGCTTTGTAAGTGTTTGTGAACAGGTAATCTTCTATCCAAATCCCCGACAACCTCGATGGTGGTATGT
The DNA here is from genome assembly GCF_053477565.2 of Lygodium microphyllum. Taxonomy (NCBI): domain Eukaryota; kingdom Viridiplantae; phylum Streptophyta; class Polypodiopsida; order Schizaeales; family Lygodiaceae; genus Lygodium; species Lygodium microphyllum. The sequence goes on from NW_028229528.1 coordinate 16,139, forward strand.
TATACCTTCAACTCCTCGAGGTGCGAGAGTATACGATCAAAGCGATGTTCCAGGCATAGATGAAGAAAATATGCAAATAGAGGGATCGAAATTACAAGGGGTGGAGGCCACCGCAAGCTTGGAGCCCGCATCGGCTAACAATGATGGAAATACAGAAGTCGTAGAATTTTTTGAGAATGAGGCAGACTCGTTCTTTTGTGGTGACATATCTATCGACCTTCCAGTGTATGCAGAGTTGTGTCAGGAGATTAACATGGGACCATAGAATACTTCATTCTTGGAGAATTGTATTACTTAATTCGTTGTTTAGATCTTCCATAAAGGTAGATAAGATATGCATTTTAAGAGGGATTTTTCAAAAATGATTTATATTAATATGCTTTGTATAGTTTAAATTGATTATTCTAACATCATTTTTTATCTGTGCAGGTATCGACATTTTCAGGATGAGTCGAGGGATGAGCAATGAGGAGTTTCAGGACATGATGGCACGCATGTCTCCAGATCAGCTCGTGAGATTCAGAGAGATGGCAGATCAGGAGCTGTCTCGTTCTTCGTCAGGGTACTCTGCTAGATCAGCTTCGGCTAGATCAGCTTCAGCACGATCAGATGCTTCAGCTTCGAGCAGACGGTCTCGACGCTCGCGACTTGAGCCAGAGGGAGGGACTGCGACTGTAGGAGGATTAGGGGGGTGCTGCTGTGGAGACACGGACGCGGTGTCTCCGTCTCGTCGTTCAGCTGGAGCTGCGTCACCTCCAGGATTTGTCACACCTGTGGGGACGTCCACTCCAGTTACTCCGGCTTGTGCGTAGCCATCGGCAGATGGCACGCCTTTTGGTGGCACTCCTTTTGGTGGCACCCCCTTTGGTGGCACCCCTTTGAGTGGCACTCCGGGAGAGGGTACCCCCGTCGGTACACCGGATGTACAGGGGTCTCCTGGATATGCCCAGGAGGGTGGACGGAGATGGGAGAGGGCCCATCTTAGGCATACTCCTAGGGGTTATGGATACCTAGTGGATGGCAGGTCAGGAGCCATCATCATGAATGATGAGGGGAGGAGGGTGATGGCTCGCATGAGGGAGTTGTGCCAACAAGTTTTTCGGCACAACGTCCTAGATCATTGGAGGAACATACCGGAGGGGAGCAAGGAGTACATAGTAGCATCCTTGCACGAGGAGTTCCCGGTGCCAGCCGCAGTGGATAGATTCTCTACGGGCTGAATGATGGATTGCATGCATGCATAAATGTTACATAGACGATCCGACGCACGCAAGGCAATCAAGAGTGGGGCTCCAAAGCCCGAGTGGTTAGATGCAGACGACTGGCGCCGACTGAGGGAGGAGGCTACAAATTCGCCAGGACATTGAAGTCAGCAGCGGGAGGTGGCGAGGGCACGAATCGAGGCCGGATCGGTACATCATCTTGGGAGTGGCGGCCACAGGACATATTTGGAGGACTTTGTAAGTTTCTCTTTTGTTTTGCTTATTTGTTTTTTTGAGATATTCTTTGTACTGACAATCATGTTTCTAACAGTTAGCATTTTGTTTTCTTTGCAGCACTCCATTACAAATTGCGATCCGCAAGGCCTTGAGACTCAATATGCAGAGAGGCACGGTCTTAGGGCATTGATCGACCGATTGTATAGACGCGGCGGCCCTGTAAGTCACTCATCTTTCTTGTTCGTAGTTACCATGAGATATTTGAATGCATTATTGTATGGTGGATTGATATGTTGTTTCTTTTTCTGCAGAATTCGTTTGATGCTCCTTTGCAGTGGTAAGAACTTTCGGGGGACGAGGATTTGTAGCTCGCCCTTGGATCCTTAGAGCTCACACACCTTTAGTTTTTAGTCGCTCGATCTATGTAGACATTTTCTATGTATTAGTGATATCATTTCATGATTGTACCAATCGCATTTTATGCGATATCATGTACTTATTTCATGTATCAATTTTATGATTTCAGTATACATTCTTTTTGTTTGCAAACATTTTGTATGCAGCAGTGCAGAAACTATTTTGTATGGCTCTCATACAGCACACAGTGCTATACGAAATTTTTTTTTTCTCTGTTACCGTCGCTATTTGCATCGCAAATTTACTGCACGCGTCGCTATTGTCGTCGCTATGAGCGTCGCAAATTCACTATAACCGTCGCTATATAGCAACGCATATAGCGACGATTCTATGGCATCGTCAATAACGACGCTTTTTGCGACGACGGGGGCAAATTTTGTTGTTTGTATTTTCGTCGCTTTAAACGTCGCTATAAGGTCTATATCTTGTAGTGTATCTCATGGAAGATAACTCACATTATTAGCTTAAAAATGACCTACTCTGGTTAAATGGCTAGATTATTATTCCCTCTACTTCTTTTACACGAAAAATTATGGAGGTTGCATTATTTGCCTTTAGTTGGATACCTTGGATTTTTCAAGACCTATGATAGGATCATTAAAAGCCTTTATTGGAAAGGACTGTGGAAAGTTTTCAAAGATTTTGTCATGAAGTGCATGCCTTGTTAGCAAAATAAGGACATCACCCATAAGCTAGGTGGTTTGTTGCAACCATTACCCATTCCTACAGGCAAATGGACACATATTACCATGGATTTCATTATTGGCTTACCTACTGCCAAAAAGGGTTGGAATAGTATATATGTGGTGGTGGATAGACTCACCAAGGTAGCCCATTTCATTCCAACCAAGACCCAATTTACTGCTTCTCAAGTAGTTCATTAGTTTATGGAATAGGTTTTTAGATTACATGGATTACCGCAGGTGATTGTTCATGATAGAGATTCAAAGTTCATGAGTAACTTTCAACAAGTAGTATTCACATCCATGGGCACTACATTGGCTCCCTCTACAGCCTATCTTCCACAAATTGATGGATAGACAAAAAGGGTAAACAAGTGGTTGGAGACTTATCTTTGCTATTTCTGTTAATGATGTGTAGAATTCATGGGATTCTTGGTTACACTTGGCATTGAGTTTGTCTATATTAACTCCACTCATGCTACTATTGGAGTTTTACCCTTTGAGGCTATCTATGGTCATAGCCTTAAGAAACACCCCCCCCCCCCAAAATTTTTTTAATTATAAAAGTAATCAATTTTTTTAAATTACTACCACCCCCCTATCGTCGCCTCGACAAGAAGAGGGAGTGGAGTCGGCGAACAGGAGATGACATTGGTGGGGAGATGGAGGAGGAGATCATGACGGCAAACCCAAGGATGAGTAGGAGATGATGCAATATGAGATGACGAGTTGGAGACAATGCCATGGATGACGGTGATGAGGACAACGATGAAATTGATGGGGGGAGGGGCACATGTGTGCCACCTCAGTCCCCCCCCAACTACCTCTTTTTCCTCCAATTATGCACCTCAAGACCTATATAAACCCCCCCCCCCCCTTAAATGAACAAAGGATTTTACCACCCCTTGCCCCCCCTTGGCTACTATGGGATAAAGGAAGAGACCCCCCTTTATGCTGTCCAGGAAAAGAAAGGGAAAAGGAGGGACAGAGAGAGAGGAGAAAAAAAAGAGAGGAAGAGTGAGGGAGAACGAGAAGAAGAAGAAGAAGAAGAAGAAGAAGAAGAAGAAGAAGAAGAAGAAGAGGGAGAGAGAGGGAGGGAGAGAGAGAGAGAGAGAGAGGCACCATGTCTTACCCCCCTCGTCTGATTGGTTATTTGCAAGCCTAATTCTCTCCCCAATTGGCCTCATTATTTGAGAAAGAGGCAGCTAAAGTCTTGTGGGATCGTGCTTAAAGCAAAGAAGATCGGGAAATGGACCCCAAGCAGAGAATGTCGAATGCCGGTAGAAATCCCATCATCCATAACAAAACCTCAGGCAAGGGCGCCACTGCCAACCCAACTACGGTGCCAGTTGTAAGTAATGCATTTCCAAATTGTCGGATGCTTGCTTTGATTCCCGCATGAGATGCATTAGACTTGTACTATGCCACACGAGGATGGTTTAGTTGAAAGGATAGGGTTCATCCCAAAATATTCGAAAGATGTAGTTTGCAAAGTACTGGTGTCAAGAGTATAATACCTCGACTAGATGTTATGCGATAGAATTCATGTATAGCATAAAAAGTGTGTTAAGTTCTAAGGTATTGTTGATTTTCCCTTCTTGCAAATTAGTAGTATCATTTTTCACCCCATCAAAGGTATGATGTAGCTTGCATGCCTGACGGATGGCATAGTAGGCAGTCTAGCCTAAAGGAAATCCATTCCTGAAATCTCTAAGATTATTTTGCAAGATCTCGCTAATATTGAACTGTTTGATAGATTGGGAATCTTGACGTTATGCATAGTTAGCGCCAATATTAGTCACAAGGGAAAAAACATAGATGCCTTGGGGTTCGTTTGGTAACTACTAACTTCATCAACCCAACTCGAGAATTGGGCTAGGTAAAAACTACAATTCCAAGCCTGAAAGGCAAGTAGAGAGCTCAAGGGGTTAGGGAAACTTGAGGCAAAGCAAAGGCCGATGCTTTCATACTTGCTAAGAAGAGGGTTAGGTTATTGATCATTATAAGTGCTCAATAGAATTTACATTCTTGCATAGTTGTATAAGACCTTGGCACGTGTCTTAGCCAAAGTGTTAAGTAAATTTTGCATGGAATCGTTTGGATCCCAAGGGGGAGAGCGAGTATGCGATGGAAGGTTATCGCGATTATTCCTGCAATGTTGGAAAAAGATATCACCGTTTTGTTGATTGATCTACCATCATCCAAAATGTTTTTTCTTTCATTGAACTTGATTGTTGGAATGTGATGTGGATGATTATTCCAAGTGCTTGTGCTTGTGCTTGATGGTAAATGCATGACAAGGGTGTGTGATGACAAGTTGCCATGGGAATAAAGGAATGTTTTCTTGGAAGATGATATTAGGTTGATTGCCTTGATTGTGCTTGATTCTTAATTGGATTAATTAATCAAGGATATTTGCATGGGTGGATCATCTCTAAGATTGCACCGTGGATTGCCCCAAGAGGGCACTGCTCGATTCATGGGTCAAAGCTTGAGTGGTGAAAAGGCCATCCAAGGAAGTTCTGTCTCACCCCTAGGTCGCTTGGGGTCAGTGGAGCTCTGGACACCCCTTGCCTAGTTCGGAACAGAGTTGTAGACTGCCATGAGCCCAACATTTGGAGGCGTTGGAAGATCCTACTCTAGATACTAGATAAAAAAGGAAATTATGGTGCCATGTGATTTGGACCGGGTACTTCTGTTGGAGAGGAGGGACACATAATTTCTCTTGTATGGGCAGGATACAAAGATTAACTTGAAGATAAGTTAAGGAACTTGTTTGTAAAAAGGATTTCTTGTTTTGTTTTCATGTCGGTGCTATAAATTACACAAACAAACCCTATTCCCTAAAAGGCCTAATTAAGGAAGCTGATTTTGAATGTCATAGGGTGGTCCTAGAGAACTGGGAGGCTTCTCACAAGGTTTTATTGTTGTTCACAACCCCTAGGTAATGTTAAGTTAGAACCCAATTCATGCCATTTTAGGGGACCGGAATGGGACTATGCCCTACGGGCAGAGAGGTTGAGTAGCGCATCCCTCCCATTTCCCATTCTCTTTGAACCAAGTGCGGCTTGGATCTATTTTGGCTTGGGCATCTCTGCATAAAGTAGGATGTCCAGGACCCAATGCTAGAATGCTGCGAGGAGACCTTGACCAATAAAAACCTAGATTTCAGGTTGATCCTAGTGGTCTTGGTCGCAAATGTTCCGTTGCAAGAAGGCGGACTTGGGAAACCCTAGGCGATGAACCTCAGAACATTCCATGGGAGTGCCGGGCAGCGATGCTTAGATTCGTTTCTCAATGGACCTCTAAAATGTGCTTGGACAGCCAATAGGCAAGCACGTTACAGTTGCTATCATAGCGAAAACTTTGTAATGCTAATGATTGATTAATGTATGGTTTGTAGACATATCCTTAATAGAATAACCTAAGTGGTATGGCTTGATTGTCAAGCACCTTCTACAACTATGAATGTTGACATGCAAGAGAGGAAATTCCTTCTCAAGCAAATTAAGGCACCCAAGTTTGATGGAGAAGGGCTAGACGTTGCAACAGAGATGGAGATATGGATTGAGTCAATGGATGATTATTTCTCTACTTTGGGAACTACTACTACCAATCAAGCAATGATAGCTTGTTGGCTAGGCTCGGTTATGGTGGAAGTAATTGTGCAAAAATCAAGATGTTTCTGAAGCTACTGTCACTTGGGCTTAGCTAAAAGATGTTGTACACGGACGATACCTTCCATCGACCTACCAGACTTTGAGGATGAATGAATTCTTCAAGCTCAAGTAGCTAGAATTAACCGTGGAAGCTTACTAATCGAAGTTTGTAACCCTATTAAAATACACACCGCCTATGGATATCGCCTATGGATATTTCACAGCAAGTATCCAAGTTTTGCCATGGCGCAAACACTCCTCTGAACCACCGTCTTAAAGTAATGAGTCCAATAGACTTGCAAGATGCATTACTTCGAGAAAAGCCAATTGTTGAAGAACTTAAGCCGGTGGGCCATTGTGACAAAGATGATCCCCGAGATCAAGGCAAGAGATGCCACTCGTGTGGAGAGATAGGTCACATCCATAGGAGATGTCCCTACCATCAATCCTTCCACTGCAATGAGCTAGGACATATCCAAGCAGACTGTCCTGGTCTAGAAGACATTGAACCCCCAAGGCAACGAAGCTACACAAGTGCAGTCTATGGATACATAGAGGAGTTAGACAAAGATGAAGACCTAGAGCCTACTACATCTCTTCAGCATGATTAGAAATCCTAGAAGTTCTATTAACATGTAACCCAACTTGTATTAGAATAAACTTTACTCTTGTAGCTACATTTAGCCCGAGTAATATGAGTTGCATCTATTTTGAGCCTAGAACTTGCAAATGATTAGAGATACTGTAGCAAGGAATGGCAACTGTAACTTGCAATGAATTTTCCTCAAGTGCTCATTAACTAATATAGATTGGGTCTTGCTAGAATGACAAAGCTTGGAAGTATTCTTTAGTATTACAAGCAAAGCCGATTGTCCATGGAGCTCAGTCCCAAACTAAGAAAAGGACAATCTTGGAACATAGTTTCTAAGATAAAGGATCACTTTGATCTGCTAAAAGGATCCTAGGACAATGTTTTCTAAAGAAGAAACTCCTGCCAAGGACAACTAAGAACCTTGCAATCCCAAGTGATAAAGCTCTGCATTGTTTCTACTGCAAGGAGTTAGGTCATTTCAAAAGGGAATGTCCAAAGTACCCTAAACACCGATGCTGCGAGTGCCACAACATTGGACATAACTACCTCAATTGTCCAAACAGGACTCAAAGAAAACTTGAACTTACAAGGAATGAAATTATACAAGCTCCAGTGATCCAGAATATACTAGATACTTAGGAAAAACCTAGAGGATATCCAGGAGATGTAACTACAATAAACTCTTCTCTTGTAATCCAGACTTGGATAAGATCTAATACAATAAGTTGTGTTCCACAAGACCGCATGCTTATGAGTGATCAAAGTAGCATAGTGGACGCATGGTGGGTCCTAACCCACAGGCCTTAAGCCCCATTAATGCTTGAATTCCCCGGTTCTTCCGAGATAAGGACATCTTGAGTTCTCTAAGGGGGAGAAGATGTAAGATCCATGCTCGTTGTAGCCATAAGAACCCCCCCTAAATTTTTTAATTAAAAAAAGTAATCAATTTTTTAATTACTACCACCCCCTATCGTTGCACCAATAGTAGGAAGAGGGAGTGGAGTCGACGAATGGGATATGACACCAGCAAGGAGATGGAGGAGGAGATCATGACGGAAAACCCAAGGATGAGTGGGAGATGACACAATGAGAGACAGTGAGCTGGATGTGAAAAGCACGGATCTAGAGCATGGCAGGAGCTATGGAGGATGGAAGATGAAGACAAGAATCATGTTGACATAGACAAGGAGAGACCAACTGTTACACAAGTGAATTAGGTTCCAAGATGGAAGCTTGGACTCATAAAGACAATCTTGTGTAATGGACTGATAACGACAAAGAAACTAAGTGAAAGTACAAAGCATCATGATATTGTATTCATTCCATATGAAAGTGATATTCAAGTACAATGTTATATAGAAGCTGGATGGGTCTACTTAGCACCACTGTGCTTATGGGATTCAGGATATTTGCATGTCCTAAGCCCATAACTGCCTCATACAAAGAGGCCATAGTAGGTGTGATTGCAAACATCTTAACACCCCTCCTAAATCACAACCAGAAGTACAAAGTGTGTAGAGGCTTTAGTTAGAGCAACACCTGCAAAGTGTAGGCACACCATAAATATGGCAAAGCACCAAAGGTTGTCGCAGAAAAGGCTAAGTGTGGGCACCACAAACATGGTGGAAATCCACGAGCTGTAACAGGGGCCTCAAAAAGTGTACAGAGGTTGTAGTACAAGGCTACATGAGGAGTTTATAGGCTTATTACAAAAACATTTTGGGCTAGGCAAAACAAGGCTAAAAAAATCAGTAAAAATTTGGGTCAAGGATCGTGAAGTAGATCTTCTATTCATTGTAGGTTTTCTTGTTGATGTCGATGTAGTCCAACTTACTCTTTTTAATCCGGTACTTGTTCTTCACTTTAATCGTTTGGTCCTCTTCTTCTAGGTCCTCCTAGTTAGCTTCTTCATTGACTTTGCTTGCAACATCTTTGAGTTTGCTCTTCCAGTTGTCCCCCTCAAACAAAAGTATCATCTTCATTAGGCTTTGCATGACATCCAAGGTGGTAGAAATTTCTTCAAAATCTTCAAATAAATTCATCAATTGCTCTTCAAAACAAGTAAATCCATCCATCCCTGCAAGCAGAATAAACAAGTCTTCCATGTAGTTGAATTGAGCAACAAGAGTAATGTTACTATTCATGAGAAGCATCTTCATAAAAGACTTTATTTTGGTCATTCCCATGATGAAAATTAGCTTCAAATGACTGAGAATAACCAGCAATGAGTTGATCTTTGTATGTGTCAAAAGACACAAGCAATGGCAGTGAACTATCAAAAGATACTAGTTTGAAATTTGATGTTTGTTGCTTGAGTTTGACTTGATGATCTTCAAAAACTCTTCATAGCTTCCCCTCCTTGCTGATTTGATGAATGAATAATTGCTAAAAACTTCATATTAGAGTGGCCTTGGCTTGGCTTAATTGGTAGGAGAGAGAAAATGAAAGAAAAATGAGCTTGAAGGTAAGTGGCTATGGATATCCTATCAAAATAGGGACCAACGACTGGTAAATGAGCTCCCACGAGCTCCACAGGTCAAATCTGCTCAAACCCTTTAAGATAGAGGACCCTCACTAATAGATCTAACTCCCCCTAAGAGGGTTTGTACTCATTTTTCCCGAGTTGAGAGATCTAAGCCTTCAAAGTGGTTGCTGTCAAAACTGCACTTAGATTTGGGAAAATGCAAATGTCGGGCATGGTGTGCATCAATATCCTTGATTTTTGGCCAAGGATTTGTGCCTTAACCTGAAGAATAATTCTTGAGAAGAAAGCTTGAAGAGATATGGCCTAGTTGATGAGATATGGCTGCTCCAACAAAGGTAGGTAGGTGTTGTCCACATACACAGTTATGGCAGCGTCTCTGAAAAGAGGCAATGTTGAAGCCATAGTTGCCCAACCTCAATGATTGAGGTACAAGGGAGGAGCTCTGGAAGTAGAGAAAGACTACTCCAAAAGGAAGTTCAAAGATATTTGGCCTGTGGAGAGAGATATAAAAGCTTCAAGTTGACAGGGTGCTGCTGGCTATGGCTGCCATGGAAGCTTTATTGAAGGTAGGAATGCAAATGAAGTTGGAGATAGGGTCCAGTACTCAAACTGAGCTGAGTAGAGATGGAAAGGAGGTGAGAGGAGTGAAAGGAGAGTTGGACCATGCTCATTTGAGCTTTGATACCACGTGAAAAGCACGGATCTAGAGCATGGCAGGAGCTATGGAGGATGGAAGATGGAGACAAGAATCATGTTGACATAGACAAGGAGAGACCAACTGTTACACAAGTGAATTAGACTCCGAGATGGAAGCTTGGACTCATAAAGAAAATCTTGTATAATGGACTGACAATGACAAAGACACTAAGTGAAAGTACAAAGCATCATGATATTGTATTCATTCCATATGAAAGTGATAGTGAAGTACAATGTTATATAGAAGCTCGATGGGTCTACTCAACACCATTGTGCTTATGGGATTCAGGATATTTGCATGCCCAGAACTACCTCATACAAAGAGGCCATAGTAGGTGTGATTGCAAATATCTCAACACTAGAGACAATTCCGAGGATGACGGTGATGAAGATGACGATGAAATCAATGGGGGAAGCGACACACGTGTGCCACCTCACTCCCCCCGCTACCTCTTTTTCCTCCAATTATACACCCCAAGACCTATATAAAACCCCTCCTTAAATGAGCAAAGGATTTTACCACCCCTTGCCCCCCCTTGGCTACCGTGGGATAGAGAAAGAGACCCCCCTTTTTGCTGCCGAGGAAAAGAAAGGGAAAGGGAGGGAGAGAGAGAGAGGAGGATAAGAAGAGAAGAAGAAGAAGAAGAAGAAGAGGAAGAGTGAGGGAGAGAGAGAGAGAGAGAGGAGAAGAAGAAGAGAAGAAGAAGAAGAAGAAGGAGAGAGAGAGAGAGAGAGAGAGAGAGAGAGAGAGAGAGGCACCATGTCCTACCCCCCTCATCCGTTTGGTTATCCGCAAGCCTAATTCTCTCCCCAATTGACCTCGTTATTCAAGAAAGAGGCAGCTAAAGTATTGTGGGATCACATTTAAAGAAAAGAAGATTGTCAAATGGCCCTGAAGCAGAGAATTTCAAATGCAGGTAGAAATCCCATCATCAACAATGAAACCTCGGGCAAGAAGAGTGTGAAATGGCCCGCAAGCAGAGAATTTCGAATGCAGGTAGAAATCCCATCATCAACAATGAAATCTCAGGCAAGGGTGCCACTACCAACCCAACTACAGTGCCGATTGTAAGTAATGCATTTCCAAATTGTCGGACACTTGCTTTGATTCCTGCATGAGATGCATTAGACTTGTACTATGCCACACAAGGATGGTTTAGCTGAAAGGATAGGGTTTATCCCAAATATTCGAAAGATGTAGTTTGCAAAGTACTCGTGTCAAGAGAAGTAATAACTTGACTAGATGTTATGTGATAGAATTCATGCATAGCATAAACAACGTGTCAAGTTCTAAGGTATTGTTGATTTTCCCTTCTTGCAAATTAGTAGTATCGTTTTTTGCCCCACTGAAGGTATGACGTAGCTTGCACGCCTGACGGATGGCATGGTAGGTAGTCTAGCCTAAAGGAAATCCATTCTCGAAATCTCTAAGATCTTTTTGCAAGATTGCGAATCTTGACGTTATGCATAGTTAGCGCCAATATTAGTCACAAGGGCAAAAACATAGATGCCTTGGGGTTTGTTTGGCAACTACTACCTTCATCAACCCAAGTCGAGAATTGGGCTAAGAAAAAACTACAATTCCAAGCCTCAAAGGCAAGTAGAGAGATCAAGCGGTTAGGGAAACCCAAGAAAAAGGAAAGGACGATGCTTTTGTAAGAATAGGGCTATGTTATTCATTAATATAAGTGCTCAATAGAATTTACATTCTCGCACAATTGTATAAGACGTTGGCATGTGTCTTAGTAGCCAAAGTGTTAAGTAAATTTTGCATGGAACTGCTTGGATCCCAAGGGGGAGACCAAGTATGCGATGGAAGGTTATCACAATTATTCCTACAATGTAGGAAAAAGATATCACCGTTTTGTTGATTGATCTAACATCATCCTAAATGTTTTTTTTTTCATTGAACTAATTGTTGGAATGTGATCTAGATGATTATTCCAAGTGCTTGTGCTTGATGGTAAATGCATGGCAAGGGTCTGTGATGACAAGTTGCCATGGGAATAAAGGAATGTTTTCTTGGAAGATGATATTAGGTTGATTGCCTTTATTGTGGTTGATTCTTAATTGGATTAATTAAGGAATGATATTTGCATGGGTGGATCATCTCTAAGATCGCACTGTATATTACGTCGAGAGAGCACTGCTCAATTCACGGGCCGAAGGTTGAGTGGTGAAAAGGCCATCTATGGAATTTTTGTCTCACTCTTAGGTCACTTGGGGTCAGTGAAGCTCTGGACACCCCTTGGCTAGTCCAGAACGGAGTTGTAGACTGCTGCCATGAGCCCAATGTTTGGAGGCATTCGAAGTTCCTATTCTAGATATTGGATAAAAAAGGAAATTTTGGTGCCATGTGATTAGTACCGGGTACTTCTGTTGGACAGGAGGGACACATAATTTCTCATGTATGGGGAGGAGACAAAGATTAACTTGAAGATAAGTTAAGGAGCTTGTTTGTAAAAAGGATTGTTTGTTTTATTTTCATGTCAGTGCTATAAATTACGCGAACAAACCCTATTCCCTAAAAGGCCTAATTAAGGAAGCTAATTTTGAATGTCACACATAAATATGATAGGACCTAATTAGAAAACTAAAGCTATCAAGGGAAGTGCGTGGGCAAAACCCCGATGGGTCTATCCTGCGACAGGGTGGTTCCAAAGAACTGGGAGGCTTCTCACAAGGTTTATACCATCATTCGCAACCCCTAGGTAATGTTAAGTTAGAACCTGATTCATGCCATTTTAGGAGACCAGAATGGGGACTATGCCCTACAAGCAGAGAGGTTGAGTAGCACATCCCTCCCGTTTCCCATTCTCTTTGAACCAAGTGTGGCTTGGATGTGCTTTGGCTTGGGCATCTCTCCATAAATTAGGAACGTTTTCAGGGGACCTTGACCAATAGGAACCCAGATTTCAGGTTGATCCTATTGGGTTCTTGGCCGTGAACGTTTTGAGACTTAGGAAACCCTAGGCGACAAACCCCAGAACATTCCATGGGAGTGCCCGGCGGTGACGATTAGATTCATTTCTCAATGGACCGCTAAAACGTGCTTGGATAGCCAATAGACGGGCATGTTATAGGTTTTGTAAGGTGCCCTTACCCACAGTCATCTTCAATGAAAGAATAAATTCTCATGGGAAAGAAGAATTGGAAAGAATGCAGACCCTTCTTCAGCAGTGTTAGATAAAGATGTATGCAAATGAGAAGAGGCCACCCTTAGAGTTTCAAGAAGGAGAACTACTTTTGTTGAAGGTGCCCAAGTCTTAGTATTCTACTTTGAAGGATAGATCTAGTAACAAGCTTCCTCACAGATTTTATAGACCCTACAAGAACTTGAAGCGCATTGGAGACTTGGCATATAGATTGGAGCTACCCTCTTCCACTAAGATTCATAATGTATTCCATATTAGTCAGCTCAAGCCTTTCTATGGTAATCTTGTTGATATAGTTGATGAGTTGCTACCTATTTATTAAAAAGATCTTACTCAGTACATCCCAAAGGCTGTCATATGTCAGCGTGAGAAGAAGCTTTGCTCTCATTATATAATTGAATATTTGATCAAATGGAGAGGTTTCTGGCTTGAGGAAGCCTTTGAAGGCCTGATTCCATATTAGATGAGTTTTCTTACCTACTGAACACATTGGTTGGTTAAAGCATATCGACTATGGAGTCAGTTATGATGCAAATAGGGACCTGACAACAAACTGTTTTAAAATAGTTTTTGTTATATCTAATTTTTAGAATTATGCCACCTACATAGGGTCAAATTATTTTCAAGAGCTACGTTTTTACATGTGGCACACTTCATTTGGATACTTCTACCAAAAGTTATGTGAAGAATCGTGTGGTTGGAGGACTTGCTTGAGCTGTTGTGCCAAACACACACTGTATACACAAGAGGAAGCTCACTCAAGAACACAAGAAGAGAGATGGAGGCCAAAACGTTTTCTTGCTGATTTCTTCTTCTTCTTCCACACACTATACAATGTGCACAAAGTATAGATAAGATACAACATAAAGGAAAGTGGCCTACTCAGTCAAACAGTGCATAACAAACTACATTAATCGACTGACGCTATATCAACTCTATCTCTCCAACTCCAAGTAAGCTTCAGAAATTTTTAAGCTTCTCTATACCCAATGCCTTTGTGAAAATGTCAGCTATCCGATCTTGTGTGTTGCTGGCATATACCAAGTCAATCTCTCCTGCAAGTACCTTCTCTCTCACAAAGTGATAGTGCACCTCAATGTGTTTTGTCCTAGCATGGAACACTGGATTCCTAGCTAACTGTATACTACTCATGTTGTCACCTAATAACTTTTGTAGACATACCACCTCACATGTTGCCATAGCAGTACCTCTATAGTCAGCCTCTGTACTCGATAAAACAACTATAGGTTGCTTTTTGCTGCTCCATGTAATTGCTACACTGCCAATGGAAAACATGAATCCACTAGTAGATCTTTTGTTTGACATGCTACCAGCCCAATCAGCATCTGTGTATCCAAAGACCTATACATCCTTAACTGCCTCATTAAAAAGTCCATAATGTAAAGTGGAATTCACATATCTCAATATACTTCTGACTGCATCTAAATGAGGCTTTCTAGGCATTTGCATAAACTAATTGACAAGGCCAACAACATAGCTCAAGTCTAGCCTTGTGATAATCGTGTAAATCAAACTCCCTACCATCCTCCTAAACATAGTAGGGTCTTCTATCTCATCCCCAACATCAGCACTCAACTTCACATTTTGCTCCAATTGTATGGAAAGAGGCTTACATGCTATCATACCATACTTGGATAACATATCCAAGCCATACTGCCTTTGTGATAGCCATATACCATCATCACATCTAATCACCTCAATATCAAGAAAGTATCTAAACTCACCCAAATCCTTCATCTCAAACTTCTTCTTCAAGAAATCCTTAACTTCAGTAATCCCATTGTCACTGTCACCTATAATAATCAAGTCATCCACATAGATGACTATGATGACCAAACCTGCATCTCCCTTTCTCACATAAAGTGAATGATGAGCATCAGAAATACAAAATCCAATATTGACAAGATACTCTCCAATCTTGTCAGACCATGCTCTAGGTGCTTGCTTCAGCCCATAGAGCACCTTCTTTAACCTGCACACATATGTGGGATGTTCTAAATCCTCTTAACCTACTGGCTGCTCCATATACACTTCTTCTTGTAATTCACCATGCAAGAAGGCATTCTTAACATCCATTTGTTGCAAACTCCAACCTTTGGTTGTTGCCAAGGCAATCACACACCTAATATTTGCCATCCTAGCAACTGGACTAAATGTCTTCTCATAATCTATGCCATATGTTTGAGCATAGCCTTTTGCAACCAACCTAGACTTATACCTACTAATTGAACCATTTGCATTATGCTTGACTTTGTAAACCCACTTACAGCTAATAGCTTTCTTACCCTTAGGCAAGGGTACCAAATCCCAAGTCTTATTAGCTTCTAATGTAGCCATATTCTCCTCATCCATTGCTGCATCCCAATGAGCATGACCAACAGCATCCTCAAAACAAGTGGGCTCAACATCCTCAACTAGTTTCACCGTATAAGCATAATGGTGAGCTGCGTAACCTTCAAAGACAAATCTTTTAACAGGGTATCTGACCCTATTAGACCTGTGTACCACTAGATCACTCAATGGAGCCTTTACATTACTATGAGCTCTCTGTACACCTAGTGTCATGCAAGAAGGGTTGTCTGGCCAGCCTACCAAACTCGCATGCTTCACAGACTTTATGGAATTCTGCAACTCTAAAAGAAGGCAAACCTACAACCAATCCTCTGGACTACATTAATTTCAGCCTTTGCACATTTGCATGTCCAATAGGTTTATGCCATATTTCAATGTCTGCAACCACTCCTTTTCCTTTAGCATACATAGCAGCATCCATTGCAGGAACTCCAGCATCTAAAGTGAACATGTGGCCAACTCTACTTCCTTTTGTGACCAACCTGCATTTATCATTAAAGTCTTCTACAAAACAACCTTTTGCATTGAATCGGACCTCCAACCATTGCTCTACCATTTGGCCAATAGACACTAGATTCTTCGTTATTGAAGGGACATGCAATACATTTGTCAGACTCTTTGTCTAGCCACTATGCAAGGAAAAGGGAACCTTTCCAATATGTGAAATCGGGTGGCATGATGATGACACCCAAAGAAGCATAAAAACAAGGCACAAAAATGTCCATGCATATATCACAATTTCATCTTTTGTAAAGGGGATAACATTTACATTGTTCCAAAATCACTAAAATACACACCTACATGAGGGGGATCACATCCACATCCACATCCATCATAAATAAATGATATACACAAAAGTGTTACATGCATGCATTTGTAAGGGGTAGGAATACTCAAAATTAAAGGCTAAAGGCCTTATAATATCAAATGTATAAAAAATTTCAAAGAAATAATAAAATACGAAGGGGTGTGCTTTTTGGAGAAGAGGTGGGGTGGAGTGCATGAGTGGTTATGTGCCTCTTTCCCTTCCCTCTCTCTTCTCCGATCGCATATTCTCCTTTTTGGTGGTGCCAAAAAAATTTGTTCTCTCTCCTCTGCTGTTCTTGCATAATGGTTGAAGCTATGGATGAAGACGATGAAGATGAAAAATTTATTCATTATTAAGTGGAAGATTTATGATTTCTTTTAATTTTTGAGATTAATAGTAGAGTCATACACAGATTTTGTGTGCTTTGTCCCTCGTTTTGTGGTTGATTATGTTCATGGGAGGGTTGCTATCATTTTGGTGCATAGCAGGGAACGAAGTTGATCTCAAGTCTTGATTGAGGCTATTCATGGTACATGCCCCTAAAGCGAGAAGGTTAGAAGGATGCATTTTCAAGAGGTTGCAATTTGGTAAAGAAGAAAATGATGGTGGAGAAAGAAGACATCATGGGAAGATTTTTTTTCTTCTCCTCCTTGGGCATATGTTTCATTTCATCTCAATCTGCAGCATGTCCCTATTCCTCTTCCTTATCCTCACAAAAACAATCCAAGGAGGAATTGCAAGTACAGAGGATATGCATTGCAAAAAGTGGTTAGAGAGAAAGAGAAGAAGAACAACAAGATCTATGGTGGTGAGGTATTTGTTTAGTATTGAGAATTCAGGGTGGAATAGTATCCATTTTTGGCGATCCAGAAAAATAGAACAACAAGATCCCATATTTGTGCTAGCACTTCTAGTTTCACAGGGGGAGAGGCCCTAGAGCATAATGGAAGAGAGAATAGGAAGAGAAACACAAAACTTTATGGCTACCCCTCCTCCTAGAAAGTCTGGCATTCCCCTTATACTACTAAAACTAGTGCCCTGCTACAGCATAGATAGGTTCTTAGTCTCCTCCTAAATCTAGCAAGTTAACAAGATCTAAGCAAAGAGATAAGAGGAAGAAGGAAGAAGAAGATGATGATGCAAACAACAAAGAAGGCATGCCTATATAATATATGCAAGTCAGACTCACCCTCATCGTAAATGCAAATGACATCTTGAATCCTCAGTCGTAGTGAGAAGAAGAAAGGGTGAAGTGCATCATGTTTCTATGCAAGCTTTGAGAACAGGTGTTCACTTGCATGACATAGCCAAAGGTTCCACGCTGGATGCTTGACAAATGACTGCAATCCAACACCATGTGCCCTCACTGTGAGGCACGACTCGATCTCCGTCAATGGTAGCATGTAGTCCACAAGCAATTTGTTAACATTGACAAAGAATATGCCAAGCAGAAGACGAAGAGAAAGATAGAGATGCTAGGAAGGAGGGCCACTTCATCATCAACTTGCCCTTCTCCCAAAAGTCATAAGCCCTCTCCTTTTGTTAAACGAGTGCACCTGCATCGCACAAAAGTATCGTCTTTATCACCTCAATCCAATAGTTGAAGAAGAAGCAAAAGAAGAATCGTTTCTTTAGCAGTCACGCCCTACTCTTCCATATTCCCAACCTTGCAAGTCGCTACCCACCCCAGAAACATTAACAACAAGAGAAGAAATGAGAGGAAAACCAGCAAAGCGATGAACTTGACAAAGTAGAAAAAGAATAGATTGGTTATAGCGCTGCAACGGATAGCAGGAGTGCAAGCAACCAAGGAGTCAGCGCGAGAGGATAGGGTCATTGAGACGACTTCAGTCACCATGCTCAAGAGCATCAGGCTATGGAAACTCCTACAAGGAACAAATAAGAACAAGGATGATTCTCCCTGGTATCTTGCTCTTCTCCACCGGCACCCCACTTTTGTGCCTCCCTATCCAACACACGCAAACATATCCCATCGTATCTTCTTTTCTGTCAACCCTAATGAAGCACAAAATATCCTAACCCTTAAATTTTAATGAAAAAATAAATAACATATTTAATTTACTAAAACACCTTCATAAAAAAAACAAATGCATGGTACTATTCTATATTGCCTCTCAAATGAATCTCTAAGGTCAAGCCCTTTGAGACCCCTTGAAAGTACCTCCATGTCCTTTCATAGTCCCTTCATCCCCCTCCCTCAACCTTAGCAATACCACACTATCTCTCTCCACCATGGCACCATCTTCATCCTCCTCTATGGTGGTCTTTCCCTACTCTTCACCTCTCCATCCTTGCCAATATCTTCCTCCCCATTGCTATCTTCCTCTCCTTTAAGAGACACACATCATCTTCCCTTCCCTTTCTCCTATGATACCCTCTCAGACCCATCATCCTATTGTTAAGGGTCTCATAGCTTGAATAAATCTAATGTCATCTAACAATAACCTTTAACAACACAAAAGTTAAAGCCTCACTCAAGTTACACAACCTAAGATAAATAAGCACTTGAAGACACAAAAAACAAAACCCTAAAGGGCAACCATAAGGTTTAACAGCTTTTAATATCTATCATTAGCATTTCTTTAAGGTAAATCTCTAATGGGGTTTTCTTCCTAGCTATCAATGCTAGTAAACCCCTACATCCGAAGATACATAAAGATGTGGCTACAATCAAATGGTGTTCCCTCAAGTGCCTATGGAGCTACATGATGGAGTCTTCTTCCTTTCTACATTGGGCAAAGAAGTTGTTGTTGTGATCATTGTGAAAGATAGAACCCTATCTTTTGAAGACTATACAAGTTTTCAATGTGGGAGTGTAGTTGAGGCAGGAGTTCCCTTACTCTGGTGGTCATGGATTTGGAGTCCCTATACCCTACCATGGCTAGGCCTCATTATCAAAGTTGTTTTACTAAAAATTTTGGAAACTTTTTGTGTTAGACAGTGGTTCTTCTTTGACAAGGTTCGCGAGGACGCTTCATGTTTCAGTGTGGGAGAAAATGATGACACCCAAAGAAGCATAAAAACAAGGCACAAAAATGTCCATGCATATATCACAATTTCATCTTTTGTAAAGGGGATAACATTTACATTGTTCCAAAATCACTAAAATACACACCTACATGAGAGGGCCACATCCACATCCACATCCATCATAAATAAATGGTATACACAAAAGTGTTACATGCATGCATTTGTAAAGGGTAGGAATACTCAAAATTAAAGGCCAAAGGCCTTATAATATCAAATGTATAAAAAAATTCAAAGAAATAATAATATACGAAGGGGTGTGCTTTTTGGGAAAGAGGTGGGGTGGAGTGCATGAGTGGTTATGTGCCTCTTTCCCCTCCCTCTCTCGTCTCCAATCGCATATTTTCATTTTTGGTGGTGCCAAAAAAATTTGTTCTCTCTCCTCTTCTGTTCTTGCATAATGGTTGAAGCTATGGATGAAGATGACAAATTTGTTCATTATTAAGTGGAAGATTTATTATTTCTTTTCAGTTTTGAGATTAATGGTAGAGACATACACATAGATTTTGTGTGTTTTGTCCCTGGTTTTGTGGTTGATTATGTTCGTGGGAGGGTTGCTATCACATGAATCATCACCCGTATGCACATAACATGGATTTTGTAAGTCCTACAATCTCTCCAAACCATTCAACATGACTGGTCATATGATTAGATGTACCTGAATCCACATACTGTATATCATCATGTTTTCCCTTTCCTATAACTGCATTCATCATGTGCTGCATAACAAACAAACACTCATTTTTGTCTTCATTGTGTAGTGAAGATGATGCATAGTTTTCTTGCTGTAATTTACCACTATGAATATCATCCTTCTTAGCATAACAATGGGCTGCAATATGACATGTTTTGCCATAATAATGGCAAAAAGTAGCAGAATCTCTAGAACCTCTGTTTTTCCATCCACCTCATCCTCTAGAGCTCCCTCTACCTCTAAAGTTTCCTCAGCCCCCTAAAACCTGCATTTCACCAAACTACTGATTGAACCTGTTTTGTTGGTTATCACCAGCACGTGTCCCATACCACAGCCTCTCGAAGAGGATCTACCACGTTCCCTTCCTGAACTTGAGTAAAATGCTTGGACTTGTTCACCATTTCTTTCAGACGAGTCACCCTGCATATTGATCTCTTCAGTAATCATGAGAGAGACTAGCTCATCAAAATCTGAAAATGGCTTTCTTACGTATACTGAAGTAACAAATGATTTCCATGCCTTCTCATTATTAAGGTCACTCAAAGTGGATGAAACCAAATCATCACCATTAGGCATTGCATCAATTGCTGCCAAAGCATCTGCAATGCTTCTCACCTTCAAAACATACTCATTGAAAGACATTTTCCCTTTCTTCAAGGTATTCAACTCTTGCTTGAGTTGAATCTTCTATGCCTTTGTATTTACTAAAAACATATTCTCAAAAATTGTCAAAGCTGCATGTGAATGCATTCTTGATATGTCCAAAAATCATATTATCAATGACTGTAGATAGCTAGTATATCACCTTTTTGTCTTTTGCATTCCATTCTTTCCATGCTTTTAATTCATTTGCAGTTAGAGGGATACCTAGCTTTGGCTCCTTTTCTTCACCTGAAACAAACTCATAAATGCCCTTTCTAATGAGAAAGCTCGTTGTCACATGAAACTTCCATGAAGGATAGTTGTTCTTGTCAAGCTTCTCAATAATGGGATTTCCACTGTTCTATGCCATTATCACAAAAAAGGATACAACCTAGCAAGCCAGTCTTCTGTAGCCTTTCACAACAAGTGCACAATAATACACCAAGCAACCTTTTTCATTAATTGCTCAATAGTACAAGTAATTTGCAACCTATTTGTAGATGAACCTCATGTTTGCTTCCTGGAAAACACCTCAAAAATTACAGATTCGAAATCTGTAACCTATGCACCCACTTTCGGTCAATAAAGCCAAAATCACAGTGTACCCTGAAACTGTTGTCCGCAACTTTGATCTCTAAAATGGGGCCTGAAATGGCTCAAATGCCAAAAAGAACTACATGTAAGCCCTAAATGGCCATTTTGAAGAATATACACTGCTTTGCTTACACACCAAATCTCACAGCAATCTGAAATTTTTCACTCTATCCTACTTCCAGTGCCTCCACAAGCACTATCCAAGAGAGAGAGTGGAAGAATGGGAGAGCTTCTTACCCGTTGCTTGCTTACTCGAACCTTGCTTCTTCTCCTTCAATTTAGCCTTTAAAATCAGCCTCTCTTAGTGGCATGGTTTTGATACCATGTCAAGAATCCTGTGGTGGGAGGACTTGCTTGAGATGCTATGCCAAACACACGGTACATACACAAGAGGAAGCTCACTCAAGAACACAAGAAGAGAGATGGAGGCCAAAATGTTTTCTTTCTTATTTCTTCTTCTTATTCCACACACTATACAATGTACATAAAGTATAGATAAGATACAACATAAATGAAAGTGGCCTACTAAGTCAAACAGTGCATAATAGACTACACTAATCGACTGGTGCTATATCTTTGCCACATGTAGGTAGGTGTAACAAACTAAATATAATAAGTGATAAGTTAGTGGCCATGTGAATATCATAATGACCACCAACATGCTAAGTATAGACGTGCGGACCCATCTAGCCAGGTGGTCCATCATCAATGTCCGCATGTGTTGAGCTTGTCATCTCAACAAGTTATGGTAGATCTGGTTCAATAGGGTCTATTCTTACAACAAGCTTTTTACTTTATTTTAAGTTCATCATTTGAAGGCTTTAAGGCTCCAAGTACTTTTGAAGCACTCTTGATCATGTATATAGCTGAGACGTACCCTCATTCTTTCATTTCAGTCCATATGTCTTTAAGTTTTCATTGATTTTCCTATTTGTATAGTTGAAAATAGAGTAGCACTCTGTTCCAACTCTTGTAAGTTTATTTTTTAATGAAAAAACCTTTGGGATGGGATGAATTGTAAGAAGCTAAGAAGAATAATTGTTTAGTGTGAAAATAATAGTAATACCATGTCACATTGGCATAGATATAAAAGGAAGGGACATGTAATTTTCCTTATCTTTTTGGAAACATTAATACATTATTGTCTCTCTCCTCATTACTGTTGAGATATTGGCAATCACACCCAGCTTGGTCTCTTTGTATGGAGCAATGTGGGCTCAGGATGCACAATCCCATATGCACAGTGATGGAAAGTACAGCCTAGTCTATCCCTGTTAACCTCAGTTTGAGATGGCATTACCTCAATTCGAGATGGCAAAAATATGAAGCAAAGAGTGAAAAAAGGACAGAAAAAGAGAAAAGGTGTAGAGGCGGCCCCTAAAGCTAAGCTGAGGCAAAAAGCACAATTTTAAATGGAAGGCACCTCAAAAAACTCTTAAAACTCTTGTAAAGGAGTGACAGACTCCCTCCTGTGCCATTTGTAAAAGAATAGACGAGCGTGGGCTTAAGGCATGAGGCAAGAAGAGGAAAATAGGAAAAATGACCTTGCCACAATGGTCGGTTATGTAAAAAGGGATGGGTGCCCATAGGATTTTCAAAAAGTGAATGGAAGCTCATTCTTCGGTGTGTGGCTAACAAGAGTCCTCTCTTCTTCTCTTCTTCTCTTCACCTTGCTTGTGTATGTACTTTTGAGAGAGGGAGTGTGAGAGTGTGAGGAAGTGAGTGTGTGGGAGTGAGAGATCAAGAGGGTGAAGCTCTTCACCATCTCCTCTCCTCTTCTTCTCTTCTCTTCTCTTCTCTTCTCTTCTCTTTTCTCACACGTGTGCGGCTATGGTGGATGGAGCTCGATGGAGGAGGCTTGAGGATGCTTGAGCTCGCATCTAAGATTGTGGAGCTACCGATGTGTGTGAGGGAGGAGGCAAATCATTTCGGCATCGAGGCAAGCTCACTACACTTGTAGGTTTGAAAGCACGTCGGCTAGGTGAGAGATAGCTATTAGAGCTCACTTGAAACACTTGAAACAATAAGCAGTTTGTGGATCTTGGCAGTTGAGTGTGAGCTCCCTCTACATTTTGGTTTCATTATGGGGACCAACAGATTCAAGCTCGAGCACTTGCGCGCCTCATATCGAGCGTCAAAGTAAGGGATTCATCCCAGAAACAGAGCTTGAGATAGGTAGGAAGTTTGGGTTTTTTTATTCTCGATACAAGTAAGTATTTTGGTTATTTTGATTGTTTGATGATTGAAAAATAAGGGGAAATCATATATGTTATTCACTTTCAATTATTGTTGCATTTAGTGTAGGTTAGGATTAAGAAATCGGATTGGAAAAGCATAGGGTTTACTGCTATGAAATAGGAAAAAATAGGGCACAAATTATGGTAAATAGGAAAAAAGAGTGTTTGAAATGATTAATATTGGCAAATGAGTGATTGGGGATAGCAAGACCTTGTGTGAGAAGAAATTTAGGGGCTAGGAGACCATAGAAGAGCTCATTTTTCACCCTAGCATTGAGAGAGAGAGAGAGAGAGAGCTTCCATTGGTGATTCTATTTGATCTTGCCATCGAGGAGTTCTTTGCATGCGTCAAGTATATCAAACCCTTCCTCCTATATCCTTATTGTGATATGGAAGTTTGTGTGCCTTGCGAGTGCTTGGATCGTTGGATTTAATGAAATCATCCTTGGCGTTGTTGTCATCGCGCGCAACTTGGCCCATTCGAGCGGCTTGGTTTTGGTGGGCCTAGTCCTAGAATCAACCCACCCGCGGCCCTCTTGCAATTGGCCAATTCAGCCCATTCGAACGGAAAACTTGGCCAACTTGATTCGTCCCAAACCAACTTGACCACTTCCATTTGGCCTATTTGAATGATCAACTCGGCCCACTAACGTGACTCAACCCTTGATCATGTCCATTTGGCCGT
Organism: Lygodium microphyllum; assembly: GCF_053477565.2. NCBI lineage: Eukaryota > Viridiplantae > Streptophyta > Polypodiopsida > Schizaeales > Lygodiaceae > Lygodium > Lygodium microphyllum. The sequence goes on from NW_028229528.1 coordinate 40,346, forward strand.
CCGAAGAAGCTGGAAATTTTGCCATTGTTCCTATTCAGCCCTCGGCCGTTCGAATCCACCACTCGGCCCCCCTACATTTCGGATTGTTAGAAGACAGGCATAGGAACCCACTATAAACAAGGGAGTATAATGGTAGAGGTTCCAGTGAAATGCGAGTTTCAGACAAGAGGCCTCCATACAACATGTTGTTTTCGCGTTTCAGCGGACTTCTTTCCACTGTGTTCAGTGAAACGCGAGTTTTAGACAAGGCACCTCCTTGAGGCATATTGTTTTCGCATTTCACCGCACTTATTGTCCAATGTGTCCAGTGAAACGCGAGTTTCAGACAAGGCACCTCCTTGCAACATGTTGTTTTCGCGTTTCACCGGATTCTTGTCTAGTGTGTCCAGTGAAATGCTTTTTTTAGACAAGAGACCTCCTTGCAGCATTTTGTTTTCGCGTTTCACCGGATTCTTGTCTAGTGTGTCCAGTGAAACGCGAGTTTCAGAGAAGAGGTCTCCTTGCAGCATGTTGTTTTTGTGTTTCACTGGACAACTCATAAATAGCAAAGTAATCAACAAAACGAAGAAAAACAAAGCTTTGATCTAAGGAATGCCATTAAAATTACCTAAAATATCCACAAAATTAAGGAAAAAGTTTGAAGGATTGCCTTAAATCTCCACACCATTAAGGAATGCTCACACTATGGAAAGAATTCATTTATAGTGCTCATAAGCTCATAATAATAGAAAAATTTAAGGAAAAGTATAAAAAAAATGCAATGAATGGACACCTGGGCATAGAGAAGAGGATGCAGAAGAGAAGGAGGATGCAAAAAACCATACCTTCTTTCACGCTTTGCTGGAAAAAATCCGTTTAGAACGAATTTTGTCAATGGGTTGGTGAAATGCGAATACGTTCTTCATAACCACAACATCACCACAAAAATGTGCTCGAAGGCCCTACTGCATGACCACGAAAATGTGCTCCATGACCATAAAAATATGAAATGAATTTAGCCGTTGCTTCCCTTTATTGGGGGATTTCGATGGTACATCCATTACTTGGCGAAGTGTTAAGTAAAACATGTGTGACGTATTCTTGAAAAAAGGGAGTGCGCACGTCTTCTGAGAAATTTGATACGATGTGTTAAGTGAGACACGTGTGCACGTATTCTGAGGTATTTTGAGCATGCAAAAATATTGGAAATTTCATCCAAATTTGCGATCGCGTTTATTTTTCATCATTACGCAAACTTTATCGTTGGAACTATCAACACACGTTTGACGATCAATATAAAAGCTTTTTCAAGCCATTCTTTCTGATATTGCCTTCCTTTCTCCGAAATTTTGTTTGGACTTCCCTTCAAGGTCTTTTTTTCTTGTTTGAAGAGCGGTTCAACAATTTCTGATAAGTAACAAAATTCTGTTATTACAAGTATTTGAACAAAATCAATTTGATTAGTACAGAAAGAATTTTTTATAACACTTGAAAAATTACAGATGTTATGTGCTTTTATCTTTTAAAAGAGCGCAGCACTTCCAGAAAGGATCTTATCATAAATTTCTATGTTTTAATAGAATTAATTCATAGTTCATGTTTCTCTTCTTGTTTTGCACCTTTTGACCGGTGAAATGCGAAATAGTGTCTCTGGTTAGTGATATTTTGCTAACTATCGCATTTCACCAGTGAGATATTCAAATAACTTTCATCTTCAAGTGTTGTCCAGTGAAACACGATTTCTTCACCGACATTTGCCTTGAACACCTTGTTTTTGCGTTTCACCAGTCAATTAAAAAAATTTCTCATTTTTTGATTTTTTGTCTTGAAAAATGTAATTTTGGGGCCTCTTTCCATGGTTCCATCTTGTTTTATTAGACATTGTTGCCATTGTGCTTTGTTTTCAGGGACAAATCTTTTGTTGGTCAAGATGACAAAGAGAAAGCTATCTCTGGAAGGAATGGATGAGGAGGAGCTAGTGGAGACTTCTGATGATAGGCTCTTTTGATTTCTTACACCCCACTAGAAATTCTTCCAGATTTAGCTATATCAAGGAAATTTTCAATATTCCTTTTGATTTGAAGGAGTTATTGGAGGATCTTGAAGATAAACTTAAGGAGTACAGATGTTTTTATGATAGACATGTTCAAGGTTTGGAAGTCAATGGATTTGTCCATTATAGTGATGTCATGGGAGCCACCAGTACATCCAGGTCAACTTTGCTAGGCAGGTTCAACCTCATTGATGAGGAATTCAGCAAGAGAGAAACATGTTGCCCTTTCCACAGGTATCAACAGCAATGCCTTCTAATCCACAAGGACGTTGGATTTATCGTGTATCTTTAGTACATGGAAAATTCTTCTCTAGATATAGACCAACAAGGAAAGCTAGAGGATATTGCAAGTATGGATAAGGAGGTCGAAGAGAAGGAGGAGATGTTCCAAGAAGATATTGAGAATCAACTTGTCCAAGGTTTTGATGTAGGTTTGTTCAAGAGTGACAATATCACAATGGTGGAAGAAAAGGAGATCAAGCCAAGTGCACAGGTTGATGAAGAAGGTCCTCTTGCATGTGTTCCAACATTTCCCACTTATCTTATCAACAAGAAGAGATATGTGTTGCTAAATGATATTCAACATCTTTTTGATCTTAGAGAAGATTATTGCTTAGCAATCCTTGCAGGTTGGGGCAAAAATGACATGAATTTTATAGGTTATGAACAAGAACTACTAGCAAGTCTTGGTGTTGAGGGAGAGAATTTCCAAGACAGCTCTATAGCCTTATACACATGTATTAATCAAATCGTAGAATACGAAAAGGGGGGGCTACCTACAGAAGAAGAGTTCTTGCAGGTCCATATTGATGATGTAGGGTATGAAGAGAGATTGAAGTCTCCATCAGATGAGAAACCCAAGAGTTCAATAAATCTTTATGCTGATAGTCTTCTCGAAGAAGATGAACATCCTAAGGTATGAAATATAATTTGAAGTTACCCATTGAGTTTATGTTAGACTTTATTATGCATTATAGATAAATATCTTATATCTTATACTGTTGTGGTTTGTTGTGTAGATTGAGATTGAAGATCTGGACAACTTTCTTGGAAGGGCCAAGGTCTCTAGGCCAATGAAGCTCGGAAAAAATCAAAGCCTTGGCCATTACATTGGAAACTTAAACAATCAAACAATTATAATATATCATAGTAGATTGTCAAGCTCTCCAAGTCTACCAATGATGGCTTTGAGAGATATCTCAAAGGTAATTGGATCTCAAGTTTTCAGCAGAGGTTTGGACAAGATCATTTTAGTGGAGAAGGAAGAAGCCATAAGAGTTTTTGGCTTCATGCCTGGATACAGTGGATCTAGAGCTGGATATTTTGGAGTTCTTGGCTCCTATTTGCTCTCTTATGTAGGAGATAGTAAGAATTTGAAGCTTCTTCCAAGCTATCGGAAACAGGAGTTTTTGAAATACAGAGGTCTTATTGAGTGGGATGAAACAAAATATTCCTCTAGAGGCCCTATTGAGCTACCTGAAACCAAGGACTCCTCTAAAGGCCCTGTTGAGGTGCCTGAAACTAAGGACTCCTCTGGAGGCCCTGTCAAGCTGCCTGAAACTAAGGACTCTTCTGCCAACAAAATCAGACTAGAAGATGCCAAAGATTAAGGGTTTCTTGAAACCCATCTTTTCCCAACTCTTTGTTTGGTTTATAACCATTCTGTAAATCTTTGATTTGCGCAAGAATTTAAATATCTATCTTTTCTTCTTTGGGTAACAATTTGTATAGTCTTTGCTAAAGATGATGTATTGCTTGATGTGGTTGTATCTTTAAGCTTGAATTTATGCCAGATTTGTCGATAGAACCATTGAAAGATCTCTAATAAACTGTTGGCTTTGTGTCTTCCACCTCCATGTCTTGTGTGTCTAAAATATTCTGTTCTCGCTTGATAATGTGATTTTTCCATACCTTGGGTTGACCAGATAGATAGAGATCCATATTGTTTAATAAAGTATGGAGCATGGTTGTATAGAATATGTTGCATAGTCAACAAATAAAGAAAGTTATTAAAAAACATTATATGAGTTCGACAATGAAGAAACAAATATATACAAACTTCTTACCATATAGTGAGTAAAGTGTTGATCACCCCAAGCTTCTGTCACATCGCCTTTTTAAAAAGATTCAATCGGTTTTTAAAGTCTTTGAGATCATCATCATTCCATTCAGTCTTATCACAATAAAAAAACACTTTGTCTAGTGTTTCCCAAACTTTAGCTTTTCTATTGCGAGCTTGTCCATTATCAGTGTGATCCTTAACTGTATCATGTAGGGATTTCCACTGATTAAATTTAATAGTTGAGCCACTGTTTCTCAAGTTTATCTTGCCAAGTCTCCCATGAAAGCCTAGAAACCTTCTAGCCTTCACTCCACCAATAGATGGTTTTTTTGGGACACAATTACCATCCTTAGACTTCTGAAGATTTGGTTCAATAACAACATTGCCACCATGCAAACCAATTTGCAGAGAGAACTTTTTCAACCTTTGTTATAGCATCTGTTCTAGTTGATAATGGCTTCAGCTTCCATGCAAATCCTATATAGAGATGAACAAGCTTTTCAATTATCCTGCAAAGTGCATGAAGTGTATAAATATGGGCATTTGCTAAAGGAATTTCCAAGACTAGTTTAAACTGTGGATCCTTATTAGGCCTAGAGGGAGCTCTATTCCAATTGCTTGAGTTTAACTCTGCAAGCTGGTGACATGCAGTATAAGCAAGGAGATCTCGAGTTGGCTCCCTTTGATACATTATACATACATTTGAGTGTCTTTAGGTTACCAGCTATGTGCCACTCAATCATGTAGTTCCCAAATCCTTCAACAAATAGCTCTTCTCCTACTTGTTGCCTTTGAATAACATTAGGTATTGATGTTTGATGAAAAACCCAATATAATATATCAAAATTCTCAGTATCTACCTCAAATACTCCTAGCCACCAGATGTTATATTCAGATTGAACACTAAATGATGTTGAGTGATTGCAATGACCTCACGAAAGTGCTCTATTCATCAAGATGATAGAGATTCTCTCCAATTTTTTACATTTCAAAATCTCACTTTCATCAAGTTAATCACAAATCTAGCCACTTCGTGTGCCTCTGCTCTACTGACAAGTCATAAAATTTGATCATTAAGCATTGTAGGGTGGGCAAGTCAAGGAAAATATTGTTAAATTCATTAAATGTAACCTCCTTTTTCTTGCCCTTGAACCTAGCCTTGATATGAAAAGGCTCACCTAGAATCCCCATCACTTTGTTATTAACTCTCTGTCTGATAGTCCTAACCACAAATGGCTTCAGAAGTATGCAATTGCGTACCTGTCCTTGCTTCATATTTGATTGTAAAAGCTGGAAAAGTTGCATATAAGCATCTCGACTGATACCAATACTATCCAGTGTCTTCTGTACTAACTCAGAATCCAAAGAATGATCCTTTACAAATAACTCCAAGCATTGTTTCTTTGCCTTTTTAAATTTCTTCCTCTCCAAAATATCCTTTGAAACTACTGAAGGAAGAAGATGATAATAAAATTGAGCTGCTTTTAAAGAATCTCTTTCACTTGTATTTGGTTGTAGAAGAGATCTAAGCAAAATTAACATCACAAATCAATGCAAGTAATTTAAATAAATCCATATTTAAGATTTTTCAAGTGAAAAAAATATACCTTGCCACTTGGATTCTTTTACCATAGCCTCCTCCTCCTCGTTTAAGATTCTCAATATTTTTAAGAGCTCTTTGTCGATTTCGAAGGCCTAATAAAGTTTGCTTTCGTTGATAAGCTTTGATACGCTTTTCCAATGAATGAATTTTTTGTTGACAATCCTCTAGCTTCTGCAACAACTCTATATTGTGTTTCATCAAAAGATGATTCTTTAGTCCAAGGATATCCTTTTCTGCAACAAGGTTAAGTGTATAACCTAAAAATCCATTGTAGCCATCACCAATAAACCTCATTAATGATGAGCTATTATAGAAAGAAGGAGTGCTATTTCTGCTAGGATTTTTGGGATATAGCTTTCCATCTAACCAAAGATCATATATTCTTCTTTCCTTCAAACCTCAGTATATGTTTCATAGACTCTATAATCGTGATAGATTTTGTTCTCTTTCTTATTGGTTCATACTCACTATCCAACTCAATATGAAGATGATAGAGAGGTCTTTTATGAGAGCTACATAGATCATTGGATGATTGATGCATAGCTGAGTTATAGAGATCATTGGGTGATTGATCCATAGCTAAGGATATGATTAGAAGCAAGAACAAAAACAAAGAAGAGACTACCAAGGAGGAGAAAAAAAGAAGAGAGAAATGATGGAGGGAGGCAATCGAGTATCCACCAAAATTCAAATTGAATATTACTTTTCACTTTAATGAGGAGAGGTAAGATCTTCATTATGACAACCTTGCCAACTTTATGGCGACCTAGATTTCTAGGTTTGATGTGACCATGAGAATATCACGACAATGACTTATTAATGAATTTTGATATTTTAACTTATCAAAATATAAACCTTTTAAAAATTCTATAAAATGATTTTATTTCTTAAATTGTTTTCTCTCTCTAGGATCTCTTACGGGGCATTTTCGAGACCTCAAAACTCCCCTAATGGGAGTCATTAGACCCCAAAATGAGTCTAAAACAAGTAAGAAGACACAACAAGAAACCCTAAAACCTATCAAGACAGAAGCTAGAAATTGATCAAACAAGCATATCAGGACTAACAAGAAACAAGAGTGTGTAAGCCGCTTAGACACTTATTCTTTGCACTCACCTTGATTTCTAGCACTTGAAGTACACCTAAGAACAGTCGAAAGCCTAATTGAGCACAAGTGCACGGAAAAGAACACACACACACACACACACGTGTTGAGTGGAGGTAATTTGGGAATTGTATGCAATAATTAAGGAACTCACTCAAATAAAAGAACTTAAAGGAATCCACCAATAGGAGAAGATCCCAAAAGATGGGCAATCAGAGCCCAATGTAGGACCAAGCGAACAACAACAGAGACATGGATCTACCCAACTTGCTTAACCTTATTGAAAACTTGGTGGAGCACAATAATGAAATCATGTCAAAAGAAAGCTCAGGCCATAGGCAGAATGAGGAACTCGACTTAGGAGTTTTCCCAGAAGTAATCTAACAGTTGGTGAACACTTATGATTCTCATACTCGATATGAGCACCGCAATACAAGTGTTGAAGCCATCATAGCTGACCTAGAGGAGGAAAGGAAACTAGCCCACAAAGCACTGCAAGGCATAGTGGAATACAACCAAGACCAGTAGACTAGGAGCCTAAGGCAGAATGTAGAGATATGAGAGATACATTGAGTGATGAACCTAGCATGCAGGAATTGAACTGACCATGAGAGAGTGCTAGAAGGAGACTTGACGCTAAGTGAGCTTCTCATGAAGTGATTGCTAGACAACACAACAGTAGATTAGAGCGCTACAACATTAGCAACGTCGCTACTAGCAAGATTAGGGGTAAACCAAGGCTCCAAGAGCCAATCTAAGATACTAGTTGTCGCTAAGCAGCTCGAGCCCCATGATGATCCATACAACTTTGTAGATCAGTTCAAGCAGGTCTGCGAGGCCAACAGTCTCACACTGACTTGACTCAGTACTCTCAAGTATTCGGGCATTGGTGATAAGGGTCGGACTTGGTATACAAGTCTAGATGCCACAGAGTGAGGGAACTTCAATGGCCTCAAAAACCTCTTCATTAAGAGATTTTCCGAGCTTGGATACTCTAAAAACCTACTAGTACGACTTATGAATGTCAAGCAGATAGAAAAAGAGGACATCCGCTACTATGTGACCCACATGAGGAGTCTCTTCAAGAGAATCCCAATGGGAAAATGATCGAACAAAAGGGTAGTGTCGACGGTATTCATTAGTGGAATACAAAATGAGGAGCTTTATAAAGCCTTGGCAGGCAACTCGAGCTTGCAGCGAGATGCACTAGCTAGGGTGTTTGAAGAAGCCATTCGAGTAGACGACCAGTTGAAGGAAAGGAGCTCCAGGAACTCAAACCAAGAATTCTTAAAGACCAATTCTAGAAGTTTGGAGAGAACTTCAGCATCTAGTGAGCGATCAGGCACAAGTACCCAAGATAAGGGAAAGGCCACGAACACCAACGGGGAATTGGTTGACATGAAAATGGAAATAGCCCAGATGCAGGAGATGCTAAGATGACCAACGTGCCCAAATGTCCAATGCATGTACTGTGGTGGAAACCACTTGCTAGCTGAGTGTTGAGATCCCATGTCACGACCTTGTGCTAATTGCGGTAGGTTTGGTCATGATGTTGCGCATTGTAGATTTCCTAGAAGACTTCCATACTCACAACCATATGGTCAATCGTACCTAGCGGATAGGCTGCAATAATTCTTCAGAAAGGGAGCCCCATTGGCCCTTTCCACACCAAATGATGTTAAGCCAACTGTTCCTAGAATGGACATAAATCCTACTGGAATACCTAGACCTGCATGGTCCCTATGTGACCCATCCATCACTGAGTGATGCTCCAATCCACTATGTGGAAGAGCCAAATGAGGAAGAGACTTATGTATACACTTATGTCTTGCACAACGATGAGGGAAACACAGTCCTTATGGACTATTGACCGGTATCAATGATGGTGTTAGGTAGGGAATGAGGTAGAGGCCTAGGAGGGTAGACCCAATAACCAATCATATGTTGGACTTGCGGTCACTCGAGACACGTCTCATCACGTAGTCCTGAAAGGAAGCAACCAAATAGAGATAAGGCTAATCTAAGGTGCCCTGAGGGTGGAATCACTCATCTCTTCGTTAACTATCCAAAGTGAAAACCATCCTCGATCTCGGCTACTATGCCATCCATCCCATAGGGGCCATTTGGTGTCAAGAATCTTGATGGGGAGGCTACACCTATCCCATTGCATGTCATGACCCATGCACAAACGAAGTAGGCCGGCATATCACTGCTAGGTCATAGCAATCTTGACACAATCTCAATAGGAAAGAAGAGCCGTAGGTGAAGGAAGAAGAGACTTGAAGCTAAAGTCACACTCAAAACTGAGAGTGCCACAATGCTACTTGCTAGAAAGAAAGTCACTAATGCTGAGGGGTAGAGACATCAGCCCCAAAGACAGTTGAAAAGGGAAGTGCTAAGGGTCGGGGAGTACCCCAACCCGATGCGCCAACTAGAGGCCATTGAGAAGGTGAAGGAGTGGGTAAAGGAGGTCCAAGAACACTTGAAAGATGCTGAGCCCATCTTTTAGGATGAGATTGAGGATCTCTCTAGCATAAGCATGCCATTCTCACCCCCTCGATCAAAATTGAGAGATACGACTATGCCATAAGCAGTATCGCTTAGACAAAGCCTTAACACCATGGGCCATCAAATCAATCATGACCATTGGCTAGGACAATCCAAAATAGGAGAAAGTTGAGCAACCAATGACCTCCTTACCACTCTAGTGACTACTCTTGTGATGCTAAGCCTGGGAGATCTACTTAGGCAGCATCCGACCCTATGGCAAGACTTGAAGTAGTGGGTTGAAGGATCACGAGAGCAAGTTGTTGCAAACCTACAAGAACATGATATAGAGACACAGATACCGAGTTTGACATTGCACTCCATGCCTAATTCCTTGCATGTTAATGCTTTTTGGGAAGGCATCGAGATGCATGTGGTCTTACCGGTCTTATCCCTAGGTGACACAACAAGGAAAGGGATTGTAGACACAGGAGTAGGAGTTAGTGTACTGAGCCACGCAGTGCTCTAGACTTGGGGAAACCCACCTATCAAGACTGCTAGATTCAATGTCACATTAGCTAACAAAATGAAAGTGAAGCCATTAGGAGTGCTAAAAAATTGGCGAGTGAAAATCGCAGGAGTCCAATTCTCAGTTGACTTTATAGTCATGAAGGGAGTGGACTACAATATTCTATTGGGCTGACCCTGGATGTGCAATACCAGAGTGATCAAAGATTGGGGGAATGGTTTCATCATCCTAGGCAATAGAACAGAAGCTATAAGGGTAGAAATGGACTCCTAGGATACTACACCAGTTGATCTCGACGCCATTTCCGTGATGTTTAAGGGTGATGCTCAGATCAAGAAATCCTACGGGCCCCTGACTAAGTATATCCCATGTCCTGAAGACAAAACACCATATTGAGGAATATGGGAATTTCCCATAAGTTTGGGACACATGGTCAAATCTTTGGATTTGTCATAACTTAAACATTATAACTCCAAATCGAGTGCTCTATAGCTCAATAGATTCCATTTTTCAAGTGTTTTCCAATGATAGGTTACATCATATAGTTTTGAGAAACTTATGGGCATGTTATCCAGGTGCCACCTTTTTAGTATTCAAAAAATGGGAATCGGGAGATTCCCAAACTCACTAATATTGTGTTACAAGTAAGATTGGATGCATGTCCTTTCTACCATTGACCTTTCGTTCTCAGACAATGAGGAGTATGAACATGCCATTAAAAGGATCAACAAGATCAAGGATACACCCTTGGTACCGGTCTGCAAGATGGAGAGAAATCTTTGCAGAAAACCCAACCCTATCACTTTCAAAGTGCCAAACAACAAGAGGGAACTCTAGGATATTTTAGAGTATTTGATCGGCAAGCTAGCTAGCAATCCAACATCAAATTTCAAGCCACTGCAATATCTCTTAGATGAACCAAGGTGACAATGGACCAGGGTGCATGACCTAAACCTCATGTACAATTGGTCCCTAGTCCTCGATCAAAGACACGAGACACACCAAGGCCTAGGAGAGGGCAAGATCTCAGACGAAGATGCTTCTGATGACGAATACAAAGACTGTCGCTCCTTCACTGATGAGAGTGAGAGTGAGATAGATACCATAGAATACAACACTGAAGGAGGAGAGATAGAACAAGTACGAGCAGACTCCAAACCACATAGAAAGAACACCGTTACGATAGAGTGAGGGGTCATGCACATGGATTGTGACTGCACTTAGTTGGAATATATAGGAGCCATAGACTTTGAACAAGAATAGAGTCACCCTCTAAGCTGCGACCACCGGGAGAGACTACCTCTTCTAGCGAAGACGGGGAGTTTGATTCTGAGTTGGAAGTGAGTTCAATGAGCAACCCAAAAATACCTAGGCCTTCCAAGACTAGGTGTACCAAGGGGGACTTGCCCGTCCACCTGAGGTGTAGATTGTTAAAGGAAGAAAGGGAAAAATAGCCTAAGGATGCACGAGCAGACAAACAAGGAAAACCACAAGAGCTCCCTAAGAGACTTACAAAGTTCAAGGGTGATATGGAAACGCCCCGAACAACGTAGTATGCTTAACAATTATGATATTCGCTTGTTTTCAAGATTTAATATAAAAGAGAATGAACACTTAAAGTTGAAAATGAAAATTACTCACAAAATTATAGCCATGAAAATGTAAAAGTAATGGAGACAAGATTGAGGGTTGAAGATGGGCAACCCCCCCCCCCCCCGAAGGAATGTATTTCTGCTCAACCCAAGTCCCTTAGGGAAGAGCTCAGTTACAATCAACCTGAGAGTGAGAAAAAGTAATTCTCACTCTCACAAGATCATGCAAAGATGTACAAACACACATGCATTATCTATTATGCAATGATAAGAACTGATTTCTTTACAGTATGAGAGAAGAAAAATGAGAAATCAGCCTTTCTCCATCGTTGATCAGCAGTACATGGATAGGGCTTGCTTCTTGTTGCTAAAATGGAAGAAAGAGCTCGAGAAGGAGGTATTGTAATGAATTTACAGGCTTGCTGGTCTGTATAAACAGTAGTGATAGAAGAGGGCATATAGAGGAATTTGATAATGGAGAAGTGGGGGATGATGATGGGGATGGATGGGGCCAACTTCTGGCTATCTATGGGTGCTGTACATGAGTTTACAACAAAGAAAAATGATGTTGAATGAAGAAAAACGAGCTCTTATTTATAGGAGAGGGGAAAGCTAGTACAAAAGGGGAAAGTGGAGTAGCACAAGACAAGTGTCCAGCCACATGTCATGAGATGTGACAAGTGGTGGGACACTTGGAAACTTGTGTGACAAGTGTCTTGACACTTGTCTTTTCTCTATGGCCTTCCTTTTTGGGTTGAATACTGTCAAGAATAGAAACAACCAAATTTAGTAAGCACAGTTAGAGTACAGAACTTACTATTTTTAGAATGACATCCCTATTTTTTAGGACTAGCATTTTTAGGCTAATTTGCGGCTCCTAAAATTTAGGGATCTCCTAAAATTTAGGGACCTCCCAATATGGGTGTCATATAAAAGCTTTTTTCGTGTACATTGCAAAAATGGTATCCGAATCTTCATGTGACTTTCCTATGCAAAGAAATGTGCATTTCAAGCTTTCAACCCACACATGCACATTATACAAGCATTTCATGATCATGCCATCTTGTTGATTGTAACTATCTGTTCTGGTGGATCTAGCCCACACTTCAAGGCATCAATCCTTTCTGTGTGCGAGTCTAACCCTGATATGCGTGAGTTCTAGTCACAGGCGCCCAATCGGGCCATATAGGTGGAAGTGTGAACTATCTTTTCTCTAACCCACCGCGTGGGTCCACCATAACCTGTGACCACTCATCAGTGGCCAGCTCCAATGCACTTTTCTTTATATCTAATTAGTGCAAAGGAAATAAATTTAATAAATCATTATATAAACAAATTAATGAAAAAGGATACAAATTATGTTTCTATAGAGTTGTGACAGCCCTCTGGCTTTTATTCAACTATCCTCAGCTGAAAAGCTTCTTGATATTGCTGTAGAATATTTGGGTAATCCTTCATAAATTTTTCATCTACCCACTGTGCATCTGTTGTGGGTAGATTCTTGAATTTTAGTAAGAATTTTCGGGTCACAAGGCCACTTCTTGTGGTTCGATCCTTGAGAAACAAAATCTTTTCAGGTTCCAAGAGTTGCTCTGTTTCTTCAACTCCTGGGGGATCTTCAGTAATGGGTTCCTTTGGTTCTGGTCCTATGTAAGGTTTTAGCAAACTTACATGAAAAGCATTGTGTATTTTCCAATGAGTAGGAAGCTCAAGTCGATAAGAAACTTCATTTATTTTCTCAATCACTTTGAAGGGTCCAAAGTATCTACTGGAGAGCTTTGGAAAAGATGAATTTTGACCAGAACCTTGTTTGAGCCTGCTTTTATCAAACTTTAGCAAGACATATTGACCTTTTTCAAAAGCAAAAGGTCTTCTTCGTTTATTTGCTTGCTTCTTTTGTCACTCTTGGGAAACTTTGATAGTGGCTCGAACTTGATCCATTGCGGTTTTTAAATCTGAAGCAAACTCATCAACAGCAAAAATCTTATCTTTAGTGCGAATAATTGGAGGAGGAATCACTTTACCCTGTACTATTTCATTTGGAGCTTTCCCTGTGGATGAGTGCACTGTATTGTTGTAAGCAAACTCCAATAATGGAAGATATTTCTCCCATTGTGACTTATGTTCACTAACATAAGCTTTCAACATATCCAAAAGAGTGAGATTCATCACCTCTGTTTGGCCGTCAGTTTGAGGATGAAAAGGTGAGGAGAACTTTAAAGTGGTTCCCAAATTCTCAAATAAAGCACGCCAAAAGTTACTTGTGAATTTGGAGTCTCTATCTAAAATGATCTTAGAAGGCATACCATGTAATCTGAAGATATGTTGAATGAAAATTCTTGCAGCTTGTGCGGATTTCAATGTTTTATGACATGGAATAAAATGTGATTGTTTGCTGAATCTATCAATTATGACCCAAATCATATCATGACCTTGAGGTGTTCTTGGAATACCTGAGATGAAATCCATTGTGATAGATTCCCATAGATCTTTGAGCACTGGAAGACGTTGCAACAATCCTGGAATCTTCTGCCTATCATATTTGGATTTTTGGCATACTAGACAAGCCTCAATGAAGTTATGTGTATCTCTTCGTAATGTTGGCCAATAAAAGTAGCGCTCAATTGCACTTAGAGTGGTTGCCCTCCCTCTATGCCCTGCATAAGGGGATTCATGACTTTCTTTAAGCACCTTTTGTCGAACAGGAAGAGTGACACAAAGGCAATTGTTCATGAGAAGGTAACCGTCTTTGATGGAATAATCTGGATGAGAATCTCCTTGCTGTAAATTTGACCAAATTGCTGCAAAATCAGTATCTTCATCATAAGTATTCTTCATCGTTTGAAAATCTTCATGATGAGCCACTGTAATAGTTGCAATGCGAGGCACTCTAGAAAGTGCATCAGCAACTACATTTTGTTTCCCTGGAGTGTACATAATTTGAAAATGAAACATAGACAAGAAATTTTCCCATCTTTCATGTTTCTCCTACAAATGCTTTTGAGTCTTGAAATACTTCAAGCTTTGATGATCAGTTTTAATAAGGAATTCATTGCCTAAAAGATAATGTTTCCATATCTTTAAAGCATGAACCACTGCTAAGAACTCCTTTTCATAAATGTCATACCTTTTCTCCACATCATTTAGACGGCGGCTTTCAAAAGCTACTGCATGGCCTTCTTGATTTAGCACTGCACCAATACAATCACCGCAAGCATCTGCTTCCACTACAAATGGTTTTACCAGATCTGGAATGATAAGAACAGGTCCAGAAGTAAGAGCTGTTTTCAGTCTTGTGAAGGCTGCCTTCTCTTTTTCCTTCCATTGGAAAGAGATCTTCTTCTTTGTAAGGTCATGAAGTGGAGAAGCCATATGTGCAAAATGCTTGATGAAGCGGCGGTAATAAGAGCATAAGCCAAGAACGATCGCACCTCATGTACATCATGAAGATGAGGCCATTCTTAGATTATCCTGATCTTTTCAGGATCCATCTGAATCCCTTCAGAAGAGATGGCATGCCCAAGGTATTTTATTTTATGCATGAAAAATTCACTCTTTTTACCATTTACCAAGAGTTGATTTTGTTGTAGTAATTGTAGAACAATTTCCAAGTGTTGATGATGCTCCTCTTCATTCTTGCTAAAGACAAGAATATCGTCAAAGAAAGTACCGACATATTGTCGATGCTCTCTAAAGATGCACTCCATCATTTGATTAAAGGTGGCTAGTGCATTGGTTAATCCAAAAGGAACCACCAAGAATTCATAAAGACCGTATGAAGTGCGGAAAGCAGTTTTGTGTACATCTTGTGGTATTACCCTAATTTGATGATAACCACTCTTTAGATCAATGCGGCTAAAAACCTTTGAGCCTCCTAGATGATCCAAAATGTCATCAATTCTGGGAATAGGAAACCGATTCTTCACAATGATTTTGTTGAGGGCTTGATAATCAATGCACATCCTGAATGTGCCATCTTTCTTTTGAACAAGAAGAACTAGTGAACAAAATGGTGAGCTACTTGGCCTAATTAGCCCACGGTTGAGTAGGTCTTCGACTTGCTTTCTGATTTCTTCTTGTTGAGGACGGCTCACACGGTATGGTGCTATATTAGGAGGAGAACTGCCCGGGATAATATCAATATGATGGTCTTCTGGCCTTTCTGGGGGAAGCTGATAAGGAAGATCTTCCGGAAAACAATCTTTATGCTTTCCCAAGAGCTGAAGTTGCTCTTGGTTTTCAGCATTCATATTATCTTTTACATCAGTGACATAAAGCAGACAACATTGAACACAATCCTTAATTGCTCTAGAGACTTGCATATGGCTTACCATAGGTATGGTGTCTCCAGAAACTCCAGCTTGGATCTCGTACTTCTTGCCTTTGTTGGTGAGTTCTACCTTCTTTTTCTGAGAGAAGATGGTTGAATCTACTCTATGATTCCAGGGCATGCCAAGAATCACATCGCAACCATCAAGGTCTCCGATACAGAAGGTATCTTCGTCACTGTAGCCTTGAATTTGAAACTTGAGCTTGCCAATGTAGGGTATCACAGTCTTCACTGTGTCACCTTCATCAGCATTTAAAGCTTGGCGAACTTTTGCCGGAGTGTCCATCTCTTCGTTCTTTAATCCAAGCTCTTTGGCTAATTGCAAGGAAATGATATTTTCATTCGCCCCAAGATCTATCAAGAATAGTGCTTGCTTACCTTGCAACTTTTCCCAAGCTTTTAATAATTTGCGCGTCTCTGGAGTGTGAGTTGTGTTTGCAACTACATCACTGATAGCATTGATTTTCACTGGCGACTTAGGCTTGTTGTCAGAAACCTTGCTTTGTCCCTTGTTTGGACATTGCTTCGCTATGTGGCCTATTTGTCCACATTTAAAGCACTTCCCTTCTTTCATGAAGTGTTGCTTTTCTTCTTCGGAAAGTTGCTTTGCTTGTGGGTATAGATTGGAGCGAAATTGAGGAGCATTAGGAGGTGCATAGGGCTTCATCTTCTTTTGATTTGATGGCTGCTTTTGCCGCTGTTTTTGTCCTTCATTTGGGGCTGAATACTCCTCATTGTCAGCTACTCTCTTGTTATCATTCTTTTGGAATGATTTGTTGCCATTGTGCTCCATTTCCCATGTCTCAGCATGGTCAATGAGTTCCCTGAGACTAGAACAATGATAATGATTAAGAGCAGTACGAAGTTTAAAATGCAAACCTCCTTGAAACTTCCTAAGCTTTTCCGAACTGCTGATCTTCTTGAAATGTTGGACCTTCAAAAGTAGCTCCAAAATCTCTTGGTATAGTCACCAAGTGACTCATTTTTCCTTTGCCAAAGCCGATCCCATTCCATTTTTACATCTCTTTTGAAATGAACAGGGAGAAATTGGCTTTGTATCATGCGAACAAAGGACCGCCATGATTTTGGGGCAACATGATCATATTCCAACCCCATCCACCAAGTATGGGCTAAGTCGGTTAAATGTAAAGCTGCAAACTTAATCTTTTCTTTTTCTTTATACTTGTCACGACCATACAAAATTTGAAATTGACGAATAAACTTCAGAAGAAGATCAAGATTTCGGGAACCATCATACATACTGAACTTGATCTTCTTTTCAAGTTGAGATAGTGACTTAGTCTTCTTCTTCTTCTTATGCCTTCGTCCATGCTCGGATCTTGAGGTTGAAGATGATGAAGTGCTTGATGGGGATGAAGATGGAGACGAGGGTGAAGAATGTCGACGCCTTTGACGATGATGAGGTCTTCCACGAGAAGGGTGTGACTCTTCGTTACTAGAAGAGGATCCATAAGAATAGGCGCCATATGACTTTGAAGAAGAGGATGAGCTTCGACGCGATCTCTTTCTTTGTCTTGAAGTAGAATGGGACTGCCTCTTAGAAGTAGTTGGACTTCTTGTTCGGCTCCTTTCATTGGTATGGCTTTGTCTCCTTGAAGTAGATGGGCTTCTTTCCTTGAATTCTTTGGGATTCTCAACTTTTTCTAGTTTGAGAAGTTGCTCGTGAATTTGCTGATTCTCCTCTCTAAGACTTTGAATGGCTTGAAGGATAGCACTCGACTGATCCATTGAGAATCTTAAGAAAAAAAAATTCTCAAGCACTCAATGCAAGGGCTGAAAACAAACAAACTTATAATTGTAAGCACTACCAGTGTTGGGGGTGAGGACCGAGCCAAAGCTCTAATACCACTATAAGCGCCCCGAACAACGTAGTATGCTTAACAATTATGATATTCGCTTGTTTTCAAGATTTAATATAAAAGAGAATGAACACTTAAAGCTGAAAATGAAAATTACTCACAAAATTATAGCCATGAAAATGTAAAAGTAATGGAGACAAGATTGAGGGTTGAAGATGCGTAACCCCCCCCCCCCCCCCCCCCGAAGGAATGTATTTCTGCTCAACCCAAGTCCCTTAGGGAAGAGCTCAGTTACAATCAACCTGAGAGTGAGAAAAAGTAATTCTCACTCTCACAAGATCATGCAAAGATGTACAAACACACATGCATTATCTATTATCCAATGATAATAACTGATTCCTTTATAGTATGAGAGAAGAAAAATGAGAAATCAGCCTTTCTCCATCGTTGATCAGCAGTACATGGATAGGGCTTGCTTCTTGTTGCTAAAATGGAAGAAAGAGCTCAAGAAGGAGGTGCTGTAATGAATTTACAGGCTTGCTGTCCTGTAAACAACAGTGATAGAAGAGGGCATATGGAGGAATTTGATAATGGAGAAGTGGGGGATGATGATGGGGATGGATGGGGCCAGTTTCTGGCTATCTATGGGTGCTGTACATGAGTTTACAACAAAGAAAAATGATGTTGAATGAAGAAAAACGAGCTCTTATTTATAGGAGAGGGGAGAGCTAGTACAAAAGGGGAAAGTGGAGTAGCACAAGATAAGTGTCCACCCACATGTCATGAGATGTGACAAGTGGTGGGACACTTGGAAACTTGTGTGACAAGTGTCTTGACACTTATCTCTTTTCTATGGCCTTCCTTTTTGGATTGAATACTGTCAAGAATAGAAACAACCAAATTTAGTAAGCACAGTCACAGTACAGAACTTACTATTTTTAGAATGACATCCCTATTTTTTAGGACTAGTATTTTTAGGCTAATTTGAGGCTTCTAAAATTTAGGAGGTCAATTTTAGGGATCTCCTAAAATTTAGGGATCCCCCCAATATGGGTGTCATATGAAAGATTTTTCCGTGTACATTGCAAAAATGGTATCCGAATCTTCATGTGACTTTCCTATGCAAAGAAATGTGTATTTCAAGCTTTCAGTCCACACATGCACATTATACAAGCATTTCATGATCATGCCATCTTGTTGATTGTAACTATCTGTTCTGGTGGATCTAGCCCACACTTCAAGGCATCAATCCTTTTTGTGTGCGAGTCTAACCCTGATATGCGTGAGTTCTAGTCACAGGCGCCCAATCGGGCCATATAGGTGGAAGTGTGAACTATCTTTTCTCTAACCCACCGCATGGGTCCACCATAACCTGTGACCACTCATCAGTGGCCAGCTCCAATGCACTTTTCTTTATATCTAATTAGTCCAAAGGAAATAAATTTAATAAATCATTATATAAACAAATTAATGAAAAAGGATACAAATTTTGTTTCTATAGAGTTGTGACATGATAGGGTAGTGATCCTGTCTTATAGTTGGTTGGGGGTGGAATATCAACAATGACCGTGACTTTTGAAAAGTCCATGGAAATGCTGTTCTTTGACACCACATGCCCTAGGATGCATCCGTTCTTTACCCAAAACTAGCACTTTAAGGGATTCAGAGAGAGACGATATAGGTGACATCGTTCAAAGATTTCTCGGAGTTTGTCTAAGTGTTCTATCCAGGCCGAGTGAACACACAAGTCATCTACAAAGACTTCTAACTCTTTCCTAAGCATGTCTTTAAATATAGTGCACATAAGGCATTAAAAGGTGGCTGGAGCGTTAGTCAACCTGAAGGGCATGACTATGTGGGCAAAGACACCCCACTCAGTGGCGAATGTAGTCTTATGCCTATCATCAGAATGCACCTGCACCTAATTGTATCCAGAGAAGCTGTGTAGAAAACTGTAGGCCTCTTTGGCCACTACTCTCTTGAGCATGTGATTGGTGTGCACGGCAATGGGTAGTTGTCCCTCTTAGTGGCAGTGTTCACCTTCTTGTAATTGACACACACTCTAATCTTTCTATTTTTCTTCATTGCAATGACTATGGGTGACACCCAGCCAATGTGCTCAATTTTATAGATGAATCCCGCTCTCATCAGCTTGTCAATCTCTTCCTTGACCACATGAGTATGTTTTGGATTCATAGGGTATAGTCACTACTTGACCGGCATTGCATCCGGCATCATGGGTATGTTATGAGTCACTACACTCGGATCTGCCCCCTTAAGCTCTTTTAAGGACCAAGAAAATGCATCTATATACTCTCGCAAGAGAGCGATGAGACTTGTCTCCTCTTCCTCCGTCAAGTTTTCAACAATAAGGACAGGGTGTCTCCCCTTTCTGGGGGCTAGGTTCACCTCCTTAACTTTGGCAGGTCCCTCGATGGGTTCACTTGCTTGCCCTTAACATTTGGCGCTTAATGCTTCTTAGGATATACGGGGTATTATCGGTAGTTTGTGCTCGACAGTTTGTGCTGAATTATGCATTGATTGCTAGACCTTTGTACAAACTGTTGATTATATTCGAATGGACCAAAGAATGCCAATGCACATATGAGGAATTGAAAAAGGCTCTGACCATAGCACCAATTTTACGAGCCCCAGATTGGACCATTACCTTCCACGTGCATATTGATGCTTCAAAATTCAATGTGGGGGCAGTGTTATGCCAACCTGGTGAACATAATCTCGATTATCTAGTGAGCTTTCCTAGCAAAAAACTCATTAAGACTGAGATGAACTACTCGACGATAGAAAGAGAAGGTCTGGCCATGGTATTTTTCGTGAAGAAATTTCTACATTATTTATTAGCCACGCCTTTCACTTTCTTTGTGGACCATCAAGCCTTGCTATATTTAGTAAAAAAACCTTGTGCTATAGGATGCATAGCTTGATGGCTCCATCTGTTTTTAGAATTTGACTTCTCCGTGGTTGTACGAAAAGGAAAGCAACACTACATGGCCGACCACATGTCAAGCATCCCCACAGGAGAGGCCATTGGACAAGGCATCACCGATGAGTTTCCATACGTGCACTTGTTTAGCCTATCTAGTGAAAGAGATTTATTTTGAGCCGACTTGACACCATATTGGGCAGACGACATAGTCCAAGTGCTTGAGCATGGACTACCTGAACGACTGATAGAGAAAGCCCGACTTAGGCAACTTATCCTCAAGATCCAACCCTATCAGTTAATAGCAGGCCATCTATATAGGCTAGGGCAAGACGAATTATTGCAGGAATCGCTAGAGGACACTTTAGCAGAGATACGACAGCCCATAAGGTGTTGTAGTCTCAACTGTGGTGGCCTACACTTTTTCGCGATGCAACACAATTTGTTAAGCACTGTGACGAGTGTTAGCGGACAAAGGTCCCGATTCACAAGGATTAGATAATGGGGAATTGACTTCATAGGACCCATTAGTCTTGTAGCACAATACTCACAAGCCAAGTACATCATTGTAGCCACTAACTATCTAACAAAAAAGGCAGAAGCAAGAGCTATGAGAAATAATGATGCTAGAACAACTGCCAAGTTCCTATGGGAGTAGGTAATATCACAATTCGGCTACCCCATCGAACTGGCTAGTGACTAGGGGCACACACTTCATTAATAAAGTGATTGCGCATCTTCTATCCACCTTTCTAATTATCCATTGCCATACTACCCTCAGGAAATACCCTTAGAAAAATGGCTAGATAGAATCCATAAATAAAATTCTAGTAAACGTCATGACCAAGGTAGTCTCTACTTCACGCAATGACTGGGATAACAAGTTGATGGTAGCCTTGTGGGCTTACCACACAGCCTATAAAATGGTTGTAGGCCAAACACCTTTTAGGTTGACCTATGGAATTGAAGTGATTCTACCAGTAGAGTTCTTTGTTCCTAGACTGAGGATCGCACTTCATGAACAATGGGAAGGGAAGGAGGCATGCATGCAACGTCTGGTTGAACTTGAATACCTCTTAGAAACTCAACTTCTAGCTACCCATGTGCTCATATGCGAGAAAGCACGACACAAAAGCTGGTTTGACAAGCATGTCAAGCAGCGCGACTTTAAATAGGGAGACTTAGTGCTCTTATACTCCGTTAAGGGGCATAAATAGAAAATGAAGTTTAAAGGTCTAGGGCCTTTCAAGGTTTATTCCATCAGCAGAACTGGTAATGTCAAACTCGAGACTTTGGAAGGAGAGGGCATAGGCTTCTTCAATGGTAGTCACATCAAGAAGTACTATCCTCCCATGCATCCTCTGCATGAACCACCAATGTTAGAACCCCGTGTCAAGATATGAGTAGTCACAATCACAGAAATTGTCGATGAAAATGAGAAAGCCATAGAACCTACTTACCTCTGCATCACGGTAACTGCAAGTAGACATGCACTTTCAATGCCTTGATTAATGAGGGAGCAAACTTCAATGTCTTAACCCACGATCATTGGACCCACATTGATAAACCAAAATTACAGTCCACTACCACCAAACTAAGCCCATATGGGGGCCAATCATACGCACTCTTAGGGAAGTGCAGGGCTGTAGTTTCTATCGAGTTTGAGAGCATACCAATGATCTTTTATGTGTTTCCAAACACTAAAGATGCAGGCACAGATTCACTGCTAGGTCAAACCTTTAAAAAGCAAGCTCACTGCAATGTTGATTATGAGTCATAGCGTATCCACCTGGCCATTCGCAATGTCTGTATAGTAGCAACTTTCAGCAAGGGCTATGCAACTCCTACAAGCCAAGTCTAAGGACGGGGGTTGTGACCTGTTACAACCCACCAAGCCTTTATGCCAGCAACCCACTAAAGACAAAGCCAATGCCCATGAGCCCTAGTTCAGATGGGTACCTAAACATCAGAGCCTACCACCAAGGAGCAATCAGCCTTGCGAAGGCTAAGAATGCAACCTCAAAACCTAGGAGGCTAAGACAAAGCTATAGACAGTGACATAAGGTCAAGCCGCGATGGGTTCCTAAGATCCTACTAC
The DNA here is from genome assembly GCF_053477565.2 of Lygodium microphyllum. Lineage (NCBI taxonomy): Eukaryota > Viridiplantae > Streptophyta > Polypodiopsida > Schizaeales > Lygodiaceae > Lygodium > Lygodium microphyllum. The sequence goes on from NW_028229528.1 coordinate 62,948, forward strand.
AAGCACAAGGCAATTATGAGGGTAATACCTAGATATGGATCCCTAAGGCTAAAGCCAAAGGCACTGATCGGATGCTACTCTCATACTTAACCATACCCATCCATACAACATGTCACAGCCTAAAGCCGCATAAGCCTCGAGACAACAAGCCCATAGACTCACAATTGATTATGCCCATGAAGACTCACCAAGTCTATCGGCCCAAATCTCAACCTGCTACTCCCAAACTAGTACCACGTAGCCCTACCAAGACTTAGGAAGCTGCATCCACAAGTAGTAGTGCCCCATTAGCAGTCCAGTCCCGTTGTGCAAGGGACCCAACTGCAATCTCAAGAACAACTAAAATCGCAACCATCTGCTGCCAAACTCTCTAGTTCTATCAAACCCAAACCATTCACAGGCCTTAGACCCTCCTATGAGTGGAAATCATTCTTGACACTAGCCGTAGACCTAGAAAAAGACATAGGGGATGACGTGATTGCTTGCCTTGAAGGGCTTAGATACCACATTCATGTTGCTAGCCCTAAACTATGACCGCTTGGACTTGGACCTATTGCAAGAGCCCTTAGCAATTGAAGTTCGTATGATGCCTTGTTCATGGGATACATTCAAATTCGCATTCATCAAAGCACCCCACTCAACTACAGAGTTGCTCAACACTGAGATATTTAGAGAGCAAGCCATCAAACAACATCTCATTATGTCATACGATAAGCAAGCTACTTCTACTACCACTGACTAAGAAATCAAGGAGTTGAAATAGCTTGTTGAAATTGAATCCCCATTCTTACGAAATTGGTATGCTCTTCGATTGCAATGGAAAATCAAAGAATGCCAAATAATGTCCAACGTTGAGTAGCGACGTGCAATCAAGACATCGGAGTATGACCCAACTTATGTCACTCCAACCTCGTATAGGGTGTTAACAACTATTTGTGGCCGACCCATGCAAGAGCACATCAAAGGATACCCTCACCTTGATCGTCTCCTGACCAAGGAAGAGTTATATATTGCTAACCGTATCGATTTCGGAAACTTCCTAATGGATGTCCTTACTTACATCACACACATAGGCAGCCGACCCTTTGATCTAGACCGCAAAGCAATTGGAGTACAATCCAGAATTCTATGCTTGGCTCATGCAAATGTAAACACTCAACCTATACACTAAATGCCCTTGGCCCACTAGCCTTTAATCCTAGGAAGGATTCATCTCAAATCCGAAAGGGGAGGGGGTAAGGTGAGTCAAATTAGAACCAATCAAAATCAAGAAAATGGATAAACACATAAGAAAAAACACACCGCTGTGAAAACCTCAGTCTACACTTAAATGCAAAAAGGAAAGAAACATGTTAACTTGTGATTGAGGAAAAATGTCACAAAATTTTTGAAATAAAGGGTGAAAAGTCTAGAAGGAAAGTTTATTTTGGAGCTTAAATGTTTTCATTCAACAAACATGAAGTCTTCATTCTTAGCAAATAATTTTTTTGAAAGCACCAATGGGAATCATGGTTCATGACAAAAACAAAAGATGTCGCAGTAAGATCATGCTCACCAACTCCCTTTCATGGAGGAGGAGAGGACGCAATACAGCCTCAGCTTAGAAAACCGTGCTTATAATTAGCTAAAATTCCACAGTATCCACAACCTTGAGGAGGTGGTAGCCAAGGAGGAGGCTGCAGGAGAGTGGTGGAACAGTGTAACCTCTCAAAGTACCTAGAGAAGTTTTTACAGGAGCCTGACCACACAAAGTGTGTGGAATTTCTAAACAAGTGCAGGTGCCACTGAACTAGGCTTTGGTGGAGAAGGCACTAGGGTTGGAACCTAAGGTGGAGAATAAACATAAGAGAGATGTGTATGATATGCTAAAGATGAAGAGGGAGGATGTTTTGACAAACGACGTCATTAGCATATAAGATATCCCCAATGCTGAGGTCCGCATGTAGGTAAAATTGGTGCACTCACTCTTCTCCAGCCAGCACTAAAACTCCCTCATGCACCGAATTAGTGTGCTTGTGCTGGAGAATGTGCAGCTCACACCTTGGATGATGTAGATTGGAATGGCTACATGTGCAAGACTATAGACCAAGCAGCCAAAGCACTAGTCTTGGATAGGCGAAGAGTCTCTAGCCTCTAAAAGTATGGAGAGAAAGAAACCTTCCTCAAAAGCCTCTTTCATCGGATATGGAAGTGTGCTAAAGCCATCATCCAAGAGGTTGTAAAATAAGCTCAGCAAGGAGAAGAATGAGAGGATGAGACTCCAAATAGGTTGCCAATCCACCAGGAGAAAGAGCCATTGAGGGATAGGAAAAGAACTGAGACAATAGAGAAGGAGGATTAGGAGGCTCAATCTAGAAGGAAAAAAGAAAAGAAGCCCACTAAAAAGATAGCTCAGAAGAAGAAACAGGATGAGGGTAGGAAGAAGGAAAAAGAAGATCTAGAGAGAACAAAAAGGGAATCCCTAAGAGAGGCTGAAGAGAGGGAGAAGAAGAAAAAGCAAGAGGCAGAGGAGTTGAAAGAGGAAGCCTGAAAAGCCAAGAAGGAGGCAGAAAAAGAGGCTGAAGAGAGGGAGAAGAAAGATAATGAAGAAGTTGAAAAGTTGGTAGAAGAATCAAGGAAAATAGAGGAAGAGAGAGAGAGAGAAGAGATGCAAAAAATGAAGTGGAGTTCAGGAGAAAGAGGAGGAAGACATGACCAAAGCAATTCGCCGGTCCATAGAATAGAAAAGCCAACTTGATGACCTAGGGGCTTTAAGTCTACTGCCAGGGATGAGGGACTTGACTCAAGCACTCATGTAACCGAATTCATACCATCTGTGATTGTCAAAGGCAAGGGCAAGGCTCCCATCCATCTCATCCCGCCCCTCTTGGTGCCCACTAGCCAAGCAACCACTCACTCCAAGCACCTCATGGAGCCCCAAGAGGAACACCAAGGAAAAGGGAATTCTCTTGTAAGAAAATCTATCTTGTAATATCAACAAGCTTGTTTATCATGTTTCATATGATCACAATGAAGAAAAGAACACCAGGCACAACAAATCTTCATGCAGCATCATGTAAATCTCCCACGGATTTTAATAGAATCAACCATACTCTTCAACATCTTCACAAAATCCATCAATAGAACAAAGAAAGCAAAGAAATACACCATCTTTGAATGGAAATACATCACATAATATTCATCTTCAATATCTTCATAGTCTTCTCTCTCAATCTCTCATATACAATCACTCTGTTTGAATAGAATTGGCTATCTCTGACTCTCTCTCTCTCTCTCTCTATCAATAATACATCATATCCTCACTACAATCTCTCAAAAATTACTCTCAATAATCCCCTTAGGTCGTGGATACCCCTCCCAAGAGGTATGTCTGATATGAAGAGTCACCAGAGCCACTACAGTGTCTCTTCACAGCTCACTACTGTCACTTCACTCTAGTCTTCTCTTGAGTCTTCAGCAGCTACTTCTTCCACTTCTTTCAGCTCTTTCGCACTTGTATTCACCTCTTTCCAAGGCTAGAAAACTTTCCCAAAGTCACACATACATTCCACAGAACACTTACAGAAGCATAGAGAACAGTCTACAGAACAGTACCAGAACAGAGACAGTACAGAAACAGAACAGTACAGAAGCAGAAGCTCTACAGAAGACCTACAGAAGGTTACAGAAGGTTATCAAAACCTCATAACCCACTCTCAAATCATTCCAAACTCTCACAAACCATTCAATAAGCTTTCACAATATCTCATTCTTCATCAATCAATACTTCATCCCTCCTTACAGAAGACAATCAGAACAAAACAGACCAAAACAGAACAAAACAGAAGATATACAGAACCAATCAGAACCTATCAGAACATCACAGAACCATCAACAAACATCATGAACTTCCAAAACACAATCAATATCATCCAAAACACTCTCAATCCACTTCCAAATCAACCAATCATCCCATAAAATCAACCATTCAGCTCTCAAAAACAACAAAAATCATCCAAAAAACAAGTCATTTCAACAGTCAACATATCCCCACACTTAATAAGGAAGCGTCCTCGCGACCCAGGAAAAAGGGAATACAAGTTCAGGGAAAAGCTCAACTTTGATCTTCAATATCTTTTCACAAAGAATCCATCCACCACGAACCCAACTTATAACCTATTTCTGATAAAAAATACAAAGAAAGGAAAACTCTTTTGAAATTAACACCTCTTATCAAATTAAAAATCACAACAAATTTGTAAAGGATATAAGAGTTTGCTTCTTCTTCATCAGCATCAGCTTCAACTCTCCATTCACGACCCCATCTTTACAAATCTCCAAAACATAGCTCGTACACAAAATCCAATAGGAAACCACCACGTTCGTTTGACATAAATGAACTCACAACACAAACACTAATACACAACACAACCATCTGAATGACTTCTTCAAAAAGAGAGTTGTTCATTAAAAAGCTTCCACCATACATTGGAAAGGTATCAATGAATATGATCCCTCTTAAAAGATTGATGTTGTCAGAATCGATCCATAGATAAGGATTCATCTACAAAGTTTTTAGGAGGATTTTGAAAAAATTGGAGATAGCACATCCTTTCCAACAGGACCAAGTATCTGCTAGGCAAACAGAGGGCATGAAAATACAGTATCTCCAGCTGTTGGGAATCAATGTTTACATTGACATTCATGCACAACTTTGGAATAGGCTTTGAATCAGTATGAGAGTGCCTATGCATATACGCCAGGTACCAAGCAAAGTGAGCAGTTAATCTCACTGAGGGATCTGCAGACTGTGAATATTGCTGGGCAAAATGAACATAGTTTTGATAAGCTTGACTGGAAGCTGTCCATTCTCCTGGAATTACTGGCCAATTAATCTGCGGTCCTATAAGGCAATCATCCGAACTCCATCCCCTTCTTGTGGAAATCTGAGTATCAAAACCGTCACAGTCACTAACCAACTGAGGTGGTTGAGATATGGAAGTGTGAGGAGAGGGTAGTGGAATAAGGGAAAGTGGATGAAGGGAAGGATAGGAAAAATCATAAAAGGAAGAAAAGGTTAAAGAAGGAGTGGCAGAAATTTGTAAGGAATCACTAAGGAACGGTGTTAACTAATAAATAGGAAATGTGGAGGGTACATTTATGAGGGGTGAAGGACAGGGTGGAGAAGGGGAAAATACCCTATCCTCAATAAAGGAACAGTAAGTGAAAATAGGAATTTGAGGGAAATTGAAAGGTTGGAAAAGAAGTGGTAAAATTACTGTGGAATTAGTTTGACAAAGGGAAAAATATATAGCATAACGGTGAGCCAATTGTTGGTAATAGAGGAGGGTAGGAACAGAAGGTCCTAAGAGAGATCGTCTATGATAGGCATCAAAGAAGGTAGCATCAAATGGATTATGTTTGGAAAGATAGGTTAAGAGATCCATCCTCAGTTGGTTAGTACTCTGTACAAAGGTAGGAGCTGTGTTTTGTCTTTAATTGAGGACCACCGAATCAATCATGGGATGCCACGAATTATCCTGACAATCAGCTACTTTGGAGGAATAACTCTGGAACATATCAGCTATGCGCAACTCCAAATGATTGACATACAAAACAGCCTGTAAGACCACATCCCCCACATACCATGCCATATCTACCTCATCTGGAATTAACAAATCTCCTCGGAGATACATGTATGACATCAACATGGTATCTGGCGTAACAGAATCTTCAAAGACCATTCTGACTACCTCTGTCAACAACTCAGCAGACCAAGCCCCACTCCAGCCATCCTCTGGAAAAGGTAAATCCATCGTGGAAAGCTTCATGTAGAAGACCAACTTCTGTAAGTGGTAGTGGACAAAGAAAGAATGGTCTGGTAGGACATATTCCTGAAACTGCTCAAAGGTAGACCATAACAAGTCCATTCTGGACTGCAATCTTTCCACTTTATCTTGGAATAGAGGGCACAAAGTAGCCTGTCTCTGTAGGGCAGCCAAGTCCTGCTGTGAAAGAGAAGGAATTAATGGAACAGGAGGGCTTGGAGGAATAGAGCGGGACTTTGCAAGCTGATCTTGCAACTGCTGGATTTGGGAGGCTTGGTTGGCCACTGTGTCATTAGCCATCTGTAAAGCTAACAGTTTTTCATCTAAAAGAACTTGGAATTCTTTCGCTTCGCTGGACATCCTCTCCTTCTCTGCTGAAAGGCTAGTAACCTGTGACTGAGCCTCGAATAACTGGGTCTTCAATGAAGAAATCTCATCGCTTTGAGTGGCAACCAGTTGGGTTTGCTGTTCCATTTGCTTAAATAGATCTGCTAGGGTATCCTTAGCAGAAGCTAACTCAGATGTTGCCTTATGCAACTGGTCTTTGGACTGCATGAGCTCGTCATAGAAAGATGCGTACAGCTGTTGAACACAGGCTGTCACTGACAACTCAATGGAACTTTGAATATCCTTGCAGAGAAAAGGAATGGCATCTCCTGAGACGAGACTGTTCAGGGAGGGAACTGAGATCTCCAAGGATCCTTCTCGATGTGCTCTGAACAGGTTATTGCAAGTGAGATACCCAGGGAGTTCACTGCCAGAGGTAGCAGGGATAGGTACTGAGGGAAGTACACCAGGGGCTTTATCCGCTACCCTCTTTAAGCGTTTGCGCTGTATGACCAGGGGAGGCGGAGAATCATCATCCTCAATGTCAATAGGTGCTGACTCTTCTGAAGGTGGAGGAGGAGGTACTGGATCTAATGGAGAAGGTGGAGGCACAGTCTTCTGTAAACCTGAATAGGTCAAGAAGGCAGACAAATAGGATCCGTATGTAACATTGGTAACATTACCCCTCGTGACTTTAACAAAATGCTGATCCATTTTAGTGAGGAGGTATGTGCTCCAATCAATAGCAACTCCTTTCAGCACCATCCTGGAAGCGGTGAAAAGCTCTTTGGACAAATAGTGGGATGGCGTTTTGGCAGGCATGAACCTGTCCTGAAGGAACTGACAGATCGTCTTCCATACAGGATTAGTGATCATAGAAAAAGAAACTCCTGAAGAGTTTATCACCTTCTTAACATCAAGGACTTCCCTTGTCTGCTTCTGCAACAGCTTCAGAATCTCTTCATTAGAGAAGAGTTGACGAGTGGTCACAAAAGGTTCTCATTTGAAGGGTAAAGATAGAGCCTTCCCTAAGCCGCGAGATGTCAAAGTCATAGACATTCCTTGGACTACTCCTGTCTTCTTGCTATAAGAGGCCAGTAACACATCACATAAGGATGGATCCTCTGGAAGCAATGGAAAAGGAGTGGCCACAAAAGCAGCAAGTCCCGCCTTCGTGAGGGGCTCAAAAGTAAGTAGGGAAGAGTAATCCCTACTAACTAGTGGGACGTACTGGATAGGGGGAGGAGCATGAGAAGGCGCCATTCAGATGGTTACACACACACCACAAACACAGACAATCAAGGAGAATGCCTGCAAAGCAACAGACAAAAACCAAGGATAAGAGAATTACCAATCAAACGTGACACGACCTACTAACCCCAAGCAAACCACATACTAGAAAAAATTGGATATGACCGCAAGACAAATGCGACCGAAAGCTTCATGCGATGCATCAGACAAACACCCTGAACCCTGTATCAGGCAATAAAAGAAAAAAACTGCATACCGTACCCGTAACCATAACTAAGACATGAAACCAAAACAAGACCACATCCGACACATATCAATACGACATCTGTGATAGAACCAAGACTGGACCATGGAAAATAACACTAATGACGGCGCATACCCATCCCACGAAACGGTTCATTAAAAAGGGGAATTAAGTGCAGTGAGGGGGGAATTAATTTAATGAAGGGTTGATTTTAATTAATTAATAAAAATGGGTGAATTTTTATTAGGTGGTAAACCTTAACAAGAAAACGGCGGTTCCTTATTAGTTATTTAATTACCAATTATTAGGTGAAAACGGTGCTTTTATGCGATTCCCGGACTTCGATTCCCGATTGGGTCTCTAAATGCAATTCATTGATTACAAATTAAAGTGATGTGGAGCGCTTTTTTGCCAGCGCGTGCTCATGTGACGGCTGGTTCTTTTAAATTAAAAATTTAAAGTGGCTCTGTAGCGCACGTAGCGCATGCTAAGTGAACGGCTGGTTCTTTTTAATTAAAAAGTATGTGTGTTTAATGCGAATGCGCGTGGAAACTGTGGGTGAATTAAAGGGTTCATTTTAACAATTAATTTGTGATTCAAGGGGAAATAAAAAATAAATAAATCACATAAAATAAATACCTGGAAGGGGTGTGTATGTAATGCAGAAATGCGCACGGAAGAGTTCCAATAAAGGAAAAGTAAAGAGCACTGATGAAACAACAATGACAACACCTTAGCAGATGTGTTGATTTGGTTTGTGTTGGTTTTTTATTTTTATTTATTTTTATTTATTTTTAGTTGTGATTATTTATGGTTGAATAAATGGAAAATGAGCAAGGGAGGTGAGGGGAATTTTTTAGAATTTTTTTAGAAATTTTTAGAAATTTTTACAATTTTTTAAATGAATTTTCTACATTTATTGGCAATTTAGGGGTAAATTTAGGAAATGTGGAATTTTCAGAAATTATAAGGTAGGCAATTTCTAGCAGAAAAATTCCCAAAAATTGGCAAAAGGCAAAAGGAATTTTTAGAATTTTTTTTGAAATTTTTTAATGGAAAAATTAATGTAGTGATTAATTAAGTCACCTAAATCACATTAATCAGATAAGTCAGTTAGGCATAAGTCAATTAAGTCTGGTTAGTGGGATAAGTCATGTTAGTCTGCCTAAAGCAAGTCAGGTTAGTCTAGGTTGCTTAGGTTAGTCAACTAGGCTAGGTTAGCTAACTAGGTAGGTGAATCAACTAAGTTAAGTTAACTAAGTTGGGGTTAGTTAATTAAGTTGACTATGATTAAGTTAGTCTAGGTTAACTATAGTTAGGTTAGTGTAGGGTAACTATGGTTAGGTTAGTGTAGGGTAACTATGGTTAGGTTAGTGTAGGGTAACTATGGTTAGGTTAACACTAACCTAGCTAGGGGTAAGTTAGGGTTAGGGGGTGGGGTTAGGGTTAGTCAACCTAACTAAGGTTAAGTTAGGGTTAGTTAAACCTAGTTAGGTTAGTTTAGGGTTAGTTGAACCTAGTTAGGTTAGTTTAGTAACTAGGGTTAATTAACACTAATTAGGTTAGTTAACTGAAATTAAGTTGGTAACTAACCTGAGGAGGGTTAGTGGAGGAGGAGGGTAGAGGAAGTGGTGGTGGGGGTGGGGGAGGAGAAGGGAGGTGGTGGCGGACGTTTCGGCGGCACGGGCAGTGAGGCAGCGCCTGGGGCGGCGCGACGGGAGGAGGGCGGCGACGAGGCGGTTGACGGCAGCACGGTCAGCGAGGCAGCGCCTGGGGCAGCGACGGGAGGCGGGCGGGGCAGGAAGTAGGTGCTGGCGGGGGAGGGCGAAGTCGCTGGCGGGGGAGGGCAGCGAAGGGGCTGCGGGCGGGAGTAGGAGAGGCGGACGGGGGGGTAGGAGGAGAAGGAGAAGAGGCTGCACGGGGGGTAGGAGGAGAAGGCTGCACGGGAGGAGAAGAAGGAGAAGGAGGCTGCACGGGGGGTAGGAGGTGAAGGCTGCACGGGAGGAGAAGGAGGCTGCACGGGGGGTAGGAGGAGGAGGAGGAGAAGAGGCTGCACGGGGGGTAGGAGGAGAAGGAGAAGGGCACGCAGGAAGAGAGAAAGAAAGAAAGGGAGAGAGAAAGAGAGAGGGAAGGGCGGTTGGGGGGAAGGGGTGGGCAGTTGGGGGGGAAGGGGTGGGGTTATGGGCGGGGTAGGGGAAGGGGTATGGGCAGGGTAGGGGTCCAAGGGGGATAGGGGGTGCCCGAAGGAAGGGAAAGGGTGGGAAGGGATGGGTGCGTACCCCCGTCCCGCGCACGTGCGCGGGGCGGGGTAAAAAAATTTGCCATGACGGGATTGAAATGGCGCGGGGAAGACGGTACGGGTTATGCGGACACGACCGAGGCGCGTGGAGATTCGTAAAATCGAAAAAAGGCGCGTTCACGCGCAAAACGGGCGTGAGAAAAAAACATAAAATAAAGAAAAATTAATAACTCCCAATCCGGACGTCAAAACGAAATAGCGTAAAAACAAAAAGTGGGCAGGACAACAGGGGGAAAACAAGGAAAATATGGGACGGGGGTTCCGGGAGGGTTTAAAGGGTGGTCACGTGCAAAAAACACAAAAAACGAACCAAAAACGCAATTTAAAAATTAATATCGAAAGATCCGTGCGTCGGAATGAGGTGCAGAAAAAAGGAAAACTGTGCAGAAAGATGTGCCCGACAATCCTATCACCTCAAAATATAATTCCGACAGAGATAAGACGTGTGCACATGGAAAAAACCCAAAAAACAAACCCGAAAATGGGATCGGAAATTAATATCTAACAAACCATTCACCGGAATGACATGCAGTAAGAAGGAAAAATGTCCGCAGTAAGGGGTGGCACAGGGTTATCACGCTAACTGCAGTTCCGACGGAAATAGGAGGGTTTCACATGTGAAAAACTCCAAAAATACTCCCGAAAACTCATTTAAAATTTAATAAGTAAAAATCCGGAAGTCGAAAAAGGGTGGAGGAAAAAGGAAAAAGGTGGGGGAAGGTCAAAACCGGAAAAATGTCAAAAATACACACGAAAAAGTCTTAAAAAACCGGAAAATTAATAACGGACAAACCATGTATCGAAATAATACGGACAAACCCATATCTCATACCCGGTTGAGGAATCAACAAGGGGAATGGTGCAAAGGGAGTATGCCAGGGTGCACAGTTGATGGTGCATTAGTGCGTCTAACCCGTCTGGCATAAGTGCAAGGAGGAAGGCAAGGGAGCCTTATGGTGCAGTGTACAGAACAAGGTGGCGTGTCTTGTGATGACAGTAAAGACCCATCCCGTGGGTGCATAGGGAAACGGGAACATACCTGACTCCAAGTGTCGTAACGTCCCTCAATCTCACCTCTCGGTATTTGATTGAAGAAACTCCAGTCACACTCAGCCCACCCTCTGTCTCACTCTCTGTTGATAGTTACAGGAGGGCAGCCTTTTCCTGAAACCCATTGATGTAATCCTCATAGGCACTTGTGCAAAGATTGTATGCCTTGTGCGCATTTGATGGTGCAACTGTGCATCCCGCCCTGTGCCGGTATACGGTGCAAGAAGGAAGGCAAGGGAGCCTTATGGTGCAGTGCACAGAGACAAATTGTGCTTTGTGCATTGAGAGGCCCATCCCGTGCGTGCAACACTTCATTCACACTTCTCACCTCTCATTTGATTGGAAGGGAAAAGACTGGTCTCTCGACCCACCCTTTGTCTCACTCTCTGTTGATAGTTATAAGAGGGCAGCCCATACTCACATCCCCATCTGGTTAGGATGAAAGCTCACATCACTCGATTGTTTGTCGATGAAGATCGCGTCATCAATTGTTAAAGAGGCGTACCCAGGGAGGTAGCCATCAAATCAAACATTGTGTTGGATAGGAACATGTCGTCTGCTAGAGGACAGTTAGTCACTTTGCAGAAAGACCCAGGACACAGCGTACCAAGGGAGGCAGCGTCGGAATTGGATCCTAGGGATATCAATTAATGAATCCACTTTCTGGACTGCTGGGTGTTACCACCTTTTCCACAGCCAGCTTCTCGCCCAAGGGTGTTTACCACCTTTCCTTGGAACGAGGCCTGCTATGACAGGGAATTGCTTCCTTTTCTCTCATAACAGATTTGTTTTGTTTTTTTTTTCTTGTTTTTTTTCTTTTTTTCTTTTTTCCCTATTCCCGAGGGTGTTTCCACCTTTTCTCGAAGAATAGGTCGGCATGACAGGGACCTTAGTCCTTTTCTCCCATGACCGATATGTTTTTTTTTTGTCTTTTTTTTGTCTTTTTCTCTTTTCTTCAAATTGAACAAGGGAATGGTGGAAAGACCATGTGTCAGAACCCACCTCGCCACTGTCGCTGGTGGAAAATAGAGGATAAGAAATCAAGACTGGAAGGGGGTTTGGAGGGGACAGAGGGTTGCACCCTCTTCATCAGAAGTGATTGAAGAACGGCTATCAAAAGTAACATCATAAGAAGTACAGTGACGCGCCAATGAGGGAAAGGATCAAGTGTCCGTAATTGTCAAGATCCCCAAGGAGGGAAGTACTTCTTCAAGCGATATCCATTAATCAGAAAGGGATCATCAGAGGTATCCAAGGTCTGTACTTGGACAGAGCCATTAGGGTTGACTGCAAGTACCTTATAGGGGCCCATCCACCGCTGTTGGAGCTTACCAGGAAACTTGCCAAATCGTGAATCATAGGCTAGGACCAAATCACCTGCTTTGAACTCCTTGTGCTTGATGAAACTGTCATGGTAAGCCTTGCGTCGAGCTTGCATGGCTTCCATGCACTGTAGAGCCATCCTGCGAATTTCGTCCAAACATTCCAAGTGCAGGAGATGGCGTTGCAGTGAATCATCAGCTCCCAAACGCTCTTTGATAGCCACTCTCAAAGAGGGTAACTCTAGTTCAACAGGAAAAACAGCTTCTGTACCATACGCCAACTGGAAAGGTGTCTGTCCCGTTGCTGCTTTATGGGAGGTTCTGTACGCCCAGAGGGCCTCTGTAAGTCGATCGTCCCAATCACGACGATGTGCAGCAATTGTTCTTGTCAGGATCGAGCAGAGGATGCGATTCGTGACTTTGACTTGGCCATTGGCCCTAGGGTAATAAGGAGTGGACTTGCGATGGCGGATCTTATACAACTCTGTCAACTCCTCCATGACTTTGTTGAGAAAATGCGTGCCTCTATCACTTACCAGCTCTAAGGGACTGCCAAAACGGGTGATGATATTCTCGTACATGAACAGGGCCACGCTGTTACCATCGTCCCGCTTTAGGGCTTTAGCTTCACACCACTTTGTGACATAATCCGTACATACAAGGATGTATCGGTTCTGTTTCCTTCTGGTGGGAGGGTCGATCGGACCTACGAAGTCAATGCCCCACTTCTCAAACGGCTTCAAGGGAAGGATAGGTTGCAATGGCATGGCACTTGTCTTCGTGGGTTTCCCCATTCTTTGACAAGCATCACATCTTTTACAATAATCATAGGAATCTTTGTGGATGGTAGGCCACCAATAACCTGCTAGCAGAGCCTTCCTGGCTGTAGCTTCTCCTGCAAAGTGACCTCCACATGGCTCGTCATGGCAAGCCTTCAGAACAATCCGAATCTCATCTCCTGCAACACATCTTCTGAGCACTTCATCTTTGCCTTTCTTGTACAGTGCACCGCCTAGCAGGGTGTAGGGGGCTGATTCTAGCATGAGCTTCTTCCTTTCCCGACTAGAAATACCAGGAGGGTACTGTTGGGTTGCCAGCAGATTGGCAATGTCCGCATACCAGGGAGTGACAATTTCTACCAAGAATAAGGAAGCATCAGGGAGGTCTGGATCATCCTGCTCCTCGTCTGCAGTTTGTGGGATACGCGACAGATGATCAGCCAGAACATGGGAACGACCAGGCTTAGTAATCACCTCAAAGTCGAACTCCTGGAATAAAAGGAGCCATCTCATCATTCGTCCTTTCACATCTGCTTTGTTCAACAAGAAGGACAGGGCCTCATGATCCACATAAAATTTAAAGTGGGTAGATAGGAGGTAATGGCGAAACTTCTCCAGGGCAAACACCATTGCCAAGCACTCCAGCTCGGTCACTGTATAGTTCCGTTCCCTATCAGTGACTTTTCGGCTTGCATAATAGATCGGTTGATCCAGCTTCGAGGAGCCCTTTTGGTAGAGGACTGCACCTAAGCCTTCAATTGATGCATCAGTGTGTACGTGGAACTCTTTCGTCCAATCAGGAGGTTGCAGAATGGGTGCTTCTATCAAACAATGCTTTTGAGTGTGAAAGGCTTTGTCACATTCGTTCGTCCAAGTAAACTCTGCATCTTTCCTCAGAAGCTTGTGCAAGGAAGTTGCCTTTGTTGCAAAATGGGCTATGAACCTCCTGTAGTAACCCACATGGCCTAGGAATCCCCTCAACTGTTTGAGGTTGGTGGGTGCTGCCAGAGCTGCGATCTTTTCGATCTTTGCAGGGTCTGTTGATATCCCTTGTGCTGAGACAATGTGGCCCAACAGAACTCCAGAAGAGACCCCAAAGATGCATTTGTCGGGGTTGAGGGAAATCCCATACTCCCGGCATCGGTCAAAGCATTGTTCCAGGTGTTCCCAGTGTTCACGGATCAAACTATAGACACAGAAGTCATCCAAATATACCTCGATAAAGTCATGCAGATGATTCTGAAATGCAGCCATCATGACTCGTTGGAAAGTAGCAGGGGCATTGCAGAGCCCAAATGGCATCACTCGGTAAGCATAGGTCCCCCATTCTGTGGTGAAGGTTATTTTGGACTGGTCTTCTTCTACGATCTGCACTTGGTTGTATCCGCTGAATCCATCCAGAAGAGAATAAAGTTCATGTCCTGCCACTGTGTCCAACAGTTGGTCTGTGAAAGGGATAGGAAAGTGATCCTTCTTTGTTTTGGAATTAAGTTTTCGGAAATCCACACATATTCGCAATTTGCCATTCTTCTTGGGTACAACCACGATGGGTGAAACCCATTCACTATTTGCCACTGGATAGATGAACTCGGCTTCCAGAAGCTTCAACAGCTCCGCTTTCACCAATGTGGAATAATTCGGGTTCATTCGCCTCTGTCGTTGCCGTACTGGCTTGGCATCAGGCTCCAAGTCAATATGATGTTGACATATTGTGGGATCAATCCCCTTTAGGTCTTTGTAAGACCATGCAAACACGTCCAAATTTTCTTTCAACAAGTTGTACAAGGTTAACAATTTCTCTTCTGGGAGACTGCTACCCACCTTCAAGTGGCATTCAGTGCCTTCTGAATCCACAAAGGTTAACTGCCTTTCACCTTCTACTTCACGAATGAAGGTCCCGCAGACTGCTTCTGGGTACAGATCCGACTCCTTCAAGGGAGTGGTGTCCTCTTCTGATGTCCCACTAGAACCAACTTCTTCTTTTGGTGGAGACTTAGGTTGCTCCTTAAGACGTTGGAATGGGATAAGAGCCGTTTCGGGTTTGGTTTCAAGATTAATTACCTCGTGGCTTGAAGACTCATCTTCTGATGATGACACATCCAGGAACGTCACATAACAGGGACCCTCTGATACCTGTTGGGTTTGTGGGACTAGTGCTTGTTGGCACGGTGCATCATCATCATCTTTCTTTGGCAAGGATAGGTTAGGATGGCAGGAGCCACTCTCAAAAGACGGCTTGTTCTTCTTAATCCATTTCTTATAAAGGTTTTACATATGAGAAGATCCATTTACCAGACCGAATGGTACCATCGCCATTCTGTCCCATAGCATGAGCTCATCGGCTTCTGATGCTTCTGGAACTTCTTCCTCAATTGTATCCTCTTCAGGTGGGATAGACTCTTCCATTTCACTTTCATAATCTTCTTCGTCCATATCGTATCCATCCTCTTCTGTCTCTGTTTCTGTCTCTGCGTCTGCTTCTGTCTCTGCTTCTGCTTCTGCTTCTGCTTCTGCTTCTGTAGGAGCTCTGTAACAGAAGAACAGATTCTCTGTTCCCTCTCCTGCCTCTGTCTCTGCTTCTGCTTCTGTTGTGACCATGTAACAGGGAGAGCAGTACATCCATGCTTCTATCTCACTGTCAGAAGTGATTTCAGAAGGCATTCCTGATTCAGGCAGGAAGTATTCACCCATTGATAATGGCTTTGCATCTTTTGGAAGTCGGCTTACAGTATCCACTGTTAAAGAATGTGCCACTGTTTTCTTGGGAAGGATCTGTTTGACAGCATCTTCGTCTGCTGATGTTCCATCTGTAGCCTCGTTAGGGGAATCAGAAGATAATTCCAAGGAGGTGGATCCATGTCCTTTTTGAGAACCATACAGTTTCAGCACCACTTTATTGGGTCCTCTGCCCAAGGTCAAAGTTCCTTTAAACCAATCCGTCCTTGCTCTGGCTTCAAAAAGCCATGGTCTACCCAGTAACAGAGGATAGGATGTACCATAAGAGTTTGGCTTCACCACCAAATAGGTCAGCCAATAATCTTTTCCAGCCACTGTAGTCTTCACATATGGGAGAATGCCCAAAGGCTTGATTCTACTCTGATCCGCCAGTCTGATGAGCCATTGGGTGGGTTGCACACCTTGTAGGCCTAGATCCTTCATCGTCACATCCGTCATAATGTTCACTGATGAACCACCATCAATCAGTGCATTTGCAATGAAGCAGCCTTCTATCCACGCGCCAGTCTCTGGAGTACCCAGATCTAGGAAAGCATTAGCCACATCCACTTCTTTTACAGGCTCTGGAGCCTTGTTGGACTTTGTCACTGTTGAGGGAGCAATCCTTAAACCACGTCTTTTTGTCAGTATACTTTTGAATCTTTTCCGGCAACCGGGAGACAACATCAATAATTGTCGAAATGTGAGGTTTGGTCTAAAGGTATCTAGATCTCTGACCAGATTGTATTCCTTAATAGGATCTACTGGCTTCTCTAACCGATTAGGGAATGGGGCAACACCCATTTTCATTTTCCCTTTTTCTTCCAACAGAGGAATTACAGGAACTTCTTCTGCCACTTGTGCCACTTCCTCCTCTTCTGTATCCTGGACCTCTGGTCTTGCCTCTGTAACTGTCTCTGTAACTCTCTGTGGCACTGTAGGGCTCTGTACGGCACTGTTAGGCTCTGTTCTGTTCTGTTCTTCTGGTGGAAGATTGAACTTCACTGTTCTGGCAGGAGGGTTATTTTCTTTCTGAATAGGTGGTTCCTTCTGCTTTGCACGCGTGATGGCAGCAACTTCCAATTCCACTAAATTGGAGGTAGGCTCTTGGGCCTTGGACGGACTATCAGTAGCACTGTTTTTCACTGGGGCTGGGCTTGGACAGTCTTTTGCAGTGTGGCCTTCTCCTTTGCATCGACTGCATAAGGGCTTGTAATCCACTGACCTTCGAGGATTTGGACAATTTGGTGAGATGTGTCCCTTTTCTCCGCATCTGTAACACTCCACTTCTGATCTCTGACCACCGCCAGACTGTCTTCCTCTGTAACTTTCAGAGGGAAATCTTCTGGGTCCGAAATTAGGACCAAACTCTCTAGGCTTGGGTCCAATATCCTGTGTTGTCATTTTGGATTCCAGCAAGTTGAATCTTGCGTCTTCTTCCTTCCTTCTCCTATCATGCATCTCCTTCAGAGAGCAAATGTCCTCTGTATGATTCTTTCGCAAACAATAGGAACAGAAGGCCCCAGGAATGGTTGGTTTTCGTGTACATTCAGTGGCTAAATGGCCTGCTTGATGACACTTACCACACCAAGTATTTGACCGCATCACATCTCTTCCTGCTCCCGCAACATTGGATATGCTTGCGGTATTCACTTTCAACGTCTGTAGTTGTTCTGTAATCACATCCAGCAACTCCTTTTTAATGTTTGCAACTGAGTTGGATAAATAATCCTTCAAGCTTTCTCCTCCGGACGTACTGGCAGGAGGGTTTTGAGGAGTCTCTGTAATTACTGCATAAACGGGTTGGGCTGGTACAGAGGGGTCTATGTTCTGGTTCTGATTCAGAGCTCCTGTTTGAACTGTTGGCTGTTGGCTCCAGTTGGTAGGATTCCACTGTTGCTGCTGATTTGGCATTGAGGAAATTGGTTGGGACCATTGTTGTTGTGGTTGAGCCATCATTTGAGGCATGGATTGTGGCCACTGTGGATTTGGTGCACTGTACTGTGATACCGGGGGCATCTGTTGGTAGAGATAGGGAACAGTCCCTGCAACTGCATTTGGTGGGTACATCATTCCTGGCACCAGAGGAGGTAGGACTCCTCTTCCTGTATTCATCGCCAATCTAGCTTCCACTTCATCGTACAGTCTTGCTCCTTCTGGTGCAACTTGTAGTGTGGCTGGTCTTTGCAGCTCCACAAACTTACGGACTTCTGGTTGTAATCCTCTGAGAAACACTCCCTTCTGAATGCCATCATCTAGATTATGGTTAGTCCATCTCTTCAGGATGGATTCCATTCGTGAGACATAGGCTTTCACTCTTTCTCCAGAGGACTGACTTAGGTTCATAAATTCCTCTCTCATCCGCTCTTCAAAACCTTCACGCCTGAATTTAGTGAGGAAGGCCAACTTCAGGTCGTCCCATGTGCCAAAAGTTCCTGCTGCTTGTCTCACATACCACTGAAACGCCGCGCCCTTGAAAGTGGCGGGGAATATTGCTAACCAATGCTCAGGGGTTCTGGCATTGTTAGCCACACACGCTACCATAAACTCTGCTACATGAAGATCGGGGTCTTCATTGTACTCTCCCTTAAAAACTGGCAATGGGACTACATTCGCTGGTCTGTCATCAATATTTCCAGGACGGATCTGGCTTGGAAGTGGACCTCCAACAGGAGGAGGAAGGGCTTGATGTGCCATTGGGACTTCTGTAAAGAGTTTCGCAAGGGCGTCAAAGGCGGCTTCTGCTGCTAGCTCGTTCTCAGCCTTGATTTTTGCTTTCTCTCTTCTCACGTACCTCTGGACTCGTTCTAACGCTTGCCTTTTTATTGCGTCATTCATCAGGCGGTTGGCTCCACTATGTTGTTAGTGCTCCACAGAGGGTTAACAGAAGGCCTCAGTCTCTGTAGGACTCTCTTGCCAACATTTCTTCTACTTCTTTCTTTTCAACGTCCCTGAATTCTGCTTGCATGCCACTACACAGAGGAAGGTATTCGGTTCTGAAGGTGTCAAAATGCATACGTTTGAGCATTGTGGTGGTACCATCATCATAGTAATGCTAGCTTCTGATGGTTTCAATAGTGTATGTTGTGAAAAACACTCTGTCTACCAACTTCCAGTGGGTTGCTAATTGAACAAACAGAAGATTATCAGTACACCAAGCATCCCATGTATCTTGCTGTTGAGCGTCCACGAACAAATTCCAACTCTTTTCCTTCTTGTCTTTGTGAACCTCTACAGACCAAGACTCCTAAAGCTTCTTCACAATCTCCCACTTGATGTTGTCTGGAAACTTCTCAATGAATGCCAAATCTTCCATGGATGTTCATTCTCTCTGTTTCTGCTCTTCAGTTTGTTCCCAAACAGTTTGCCACCAAGATGCAAGTTTCTGCTGCTTCAATAGGAAGAGGAAACTGTCCACCACATAGAGCATGCATCATGATGGTGATGTGTTTCCGCCATTGTGGGATGAACTTCTTGTGAAAAGTGGCTTTGATTATGAGGAATTCCAACTCTTCAATGGAAGAAGGAACTTTACAAACATCCATTGAATTCTTCTCTTCTTGGCAATGCCCTTTCCTTCATTTTCAGCCTCTTCTGGTACTTGTTGATGGCAAGTTTCCCCGGCTGCGCACCAAAAACATGGAGCCCCAAGAGGAACACCAAGGAAAAGGGAATTCTCTTGCAAGAAAATCTATCTTGTAATATCAACAAGCTTGTTTATCATGTTTCATATGATCACAATGAAGAAAAGAACACCAGGCACAACAAATCTTCATGCAGCATCATGTAAATCTCCCACGGATTTTAATAGAATCAACCATATTCTTCAACATCTTCACAAAATCCATCAATAGAACAAAGAAAGAAAAGAAATACACCATCTTTGAATGGAAATACATCACATAATATTCATCTTCAATATCTTCATAGTCTTCTCTCTCAATCTCTCATATACAATCACTCTGTTTGAATAGAATTGGCTATCTCTGACTCTCTCTCTCTCTCTCTATCAATAATACATCATATCCTCACTACAATCTCTCAAAAATTACTCTCAATAATCCCCTTAGGTTGTGGATACCCCTCCCAAGAGGTATGTCTGATATGAAGAGTCACCAGAGCCACTACAGTGTCTCTTCACAGCTCACTACTGTCACTTCACTCTAGTCTTCTCTTGAGTCTTCAGCAGCTACTTCTTCCACTTCTTTCAGCTCTTTCGCACTTGTATTCACCTCTTTCCAAGGCTAGAAAACTTTCCCAAAGTCACACATACATTCCACAGAACACTTACAGAAGCATACAGAACAGTCTACAGAACAGTACCAGAACAGAGACAGTACAGAAACAGAACAGAACAGAAGCAGAAGCTCTACAGAAGACCTACAGAAGGTTACAGAAGGTTATCAAAACCTCATAACTCACTCTCAAATCATTCCAAACTCTCACAAACCATTCAATAAGCTTTCACAATATCTCATTCTTCATCAATCAATACTTCATCCCTCCTTACAGAAGACAATCAGAACAAAACAGACCAAAACAGAACAAAACAGAAGATATACAGAACCAATCAGAACCTATCAGAACATCACATAACCATCAACAAACATCATGAACTTCCAAAACACAATCAATATCATCCAAAACACTCTCAATCCACTTCCAAATCAACCAATCATCCCATAAAATCAACCATTCAGCTCTCAAAAACAACAAAAATCATCCAAAAAACAAGTCATTTCAACACTCAACACCTCGGCAAGTGCCGTTGTAAACAATTTTGTGGCCTCAATGCAGTACTTCATTAGTAAGGAATTGGCCCAAGGAAAGAGCGTGGAGACTACGACCACTGGGCAGAAAAGACTGACCACAGACGCTAAGTCTAGGCAGGATCCGAAACCTAAAAGGTGGAAGCTTTGACCACTCCAATCCCTACTTCTATGATGCCACTAGCAAACTATGATGAATACATTGCTGAATTGCTCTCTCAGCTAGAGAAGGCAAAGGAGGAAAGAAAGATAGCATTAGCCGAGTTGGAAGCAGAAAAGGAGTCGGTGGAAACCTTCCAGGTTGAAAATACGAGGCAAATAGCTATGAAAAAAAAAGATATCTTTGATCTAAAACAAGAACTAAAGACCAAACATGACAAGGAGGAAAGCTAGCGGAAACGACTTGAAGATGAGAATCAAGAGCTAGTGAAAATGTAAAGAGAGTATAAAAATTTAATAATACAATATGAGGATTTGGTAGCAAAAATAGATCGGATCATACGAGGCATGGAAGAGTTTTCCGCAAGGGAAGAAGAAAGGAAGCAAGAAGAGGAGCAACACCACAGAGAGATGGAAACCATGACCAAAAATTTAAGCCTTGAAAGAAAAGAGCAGAAGAGAATGAGCAGGGAATTGTAAGACTAGGAGCAAAGACTCATGGCCCTCATACAAAGACAAGGAGAAAGTATGGAGGAGATGAAAAAGAGAGCCAAAGAGTGGGCGGGCCAAAATGAACGAAGAGTGAAGACCTTGGCGCATCACCTAGCTCTCATGGAAAAAGAGAAAGTCATAGAAAAAAGCAGAGCAGAGGCAGCCCAAGTGGGCTTCAATACTCAACAACGAGCTTTTATGAATACTATGATGGATGCCACTCACATGGAGGAAGGGGAGTCCCTTGAGATGGTAAAAAAGAAGCTAAGCATAGCATGCAGAGCTCTACAAGCAGGGCTACACATGCCACCACAACCCATTGCAGTTGGGTTGAGCCTTGATGAACAACGCAAGTACCTGTTGTTGGGCAGCCCAACCCCCTAGGAGATTGATGCATTGGGGTTTGTAGAGGAGGTACAAAAATAAGATTGCCAAAGGGGTGAAGCTGAACTACAATTTGACATGGGCAGATTTGAAGAAGAAGTAATCGCACAACCCCCTTCAACCCACTCTAAAGAACAACAGCAGTCAACAGACACATCCGTGGAAGGAAAAACCGCTCTGAGGGGAAAAAGAGAAAGAAAATGGTGGAAGAAGCCAGATAGATATTGAGGGCCAAACCTATGGCACAGGCATCTGCACCTCTTCCACCATGCCCAGGTGACCTACCGGCCAGCTTCCATGCCAAACTCGTAGTTTGGGAGAGACAGGAAAAAGAGAAACAACCTTTTAACTTTAGCTTCCTCCTCCCCAACGGCCTGCGCAGAGTCCTTCCCCTTAAAGTAGTGGAAGAGGTAATCTGCATTGGAAGCCGGCTAGGCCAACAATGGCTGGAAGAAAGAGAGAAGAATCCCACCCTCTAGGGCACCAAGGATGTGGAGTATTGGCAAAATAAGGTTTTTGAACTGCCTTGGTCTATGCCCGGATACGAGTGCCAACCACTATGACGGAGACACATTTGCAATGAAAATGTGTTCTCCTAGATGAATTTTTGTAATACCCTCCCCTCTGAGGGAAACAACCCCACCTTCATGGTGTATCCTCATAGGGTAGGAGTAGATTTTGATACAAACATCCATGGTCGCTACGACTTTCCCATCATATATAACCCTTGTACTACTACCTTAGCACAAGCCCTCACTTTCACCTCAAACATCCTAGATGCTACCATGACTCGCTTCATTGCTGACTTCTCCTCTTGTCCTGATCCCACCTTCATTACCACATGCAACTACCTTAGGCTATTAAAAATCTTACTTAAGCATGATCCCATCCCGGTAGAATGTGGTCTCCCCCCACTCTTTTTTGCTTCTAACGCCATAAATTGTTGCGCAATGACCCACCTAATGATGCGAGCTAGCCTTTTACCTTCCTTCTACTTAGCTATTCTCGAGGATATGAGTGACAGACAATTCACCTATTGTAACCACCCATTCCTCTCCACCACCTCTCTCCATGTCCGCATGAACCTTAAGGATTACATGCAGAGCTGGAAATTTTTTAGTCACTCCATTAAATCCCCTTCCCCACCACATTCTGATGATGATAACTAGCAATTAGCTACTGTTCGAATCATGTAACTCAGCAATTAAAAAAGAAAAAAAGAAAAAAAAAGAGAAGGCCAAACACAAAGTCAACAAACAAATAACAATGAAAGGAGCACACACATGTCCAAACACAATTTGCAGTACATAGCTCACAATCACTCCACCTAGGGGTCCTCAAGTTACCCACATCTAGTGGCCTTGGTCGACCGGCTCTGTTCCTAACCCCCTAGCCCTTTTTGACTCCCCACTTCACGCTTAGGGCACCTCAAGGGCAGGACATACCTAGGGAGGTAACACTAACTTGTCACCCTAAGCTAGGGAGGTAACACTCACCTATGGTTAGACCTGTCACCCTAAGCTACACACACCACACCTCCCTTCGCACAAATGGGGTTCTCAAGTGTGGGACATCACTGAGGCTTTCATGTGGTTAGACTCAGCTCCTCGTTCCACCAACACGAGCACATAGCACTACACGGTGAGATAGAAACTCCCCTTAGGTAGAGCACTTTCTCCTTTCAGATATAACAAGATGCTGCGCTCATCCATCTCCTCAAGCATTTTCTTGGAAGCTTCTACCCTCAAGGTAGGATCTAAGAAGTTCAATGGAGTACGGCAATCATGCCCATACAATGCTTGAAAAAGTGTCATTTGAATGCTTTGTTGGTAGGAAGCATTATAGGCAAACTCTACCAATGGTAGATATTGGATCCATTTCTTGGGTTTGCGACAACAATATGCCCTAAGAATGTCTTCAATGACTTGGTTGACTCTCTCCGTGTGGCCATCAGCTTGAGGGTGGTAGGCTATACTGAAACAGAGTTGAGTCCCAATGGCCTCGAATATTCCTCTCCAGAAATGAGATGTAAAGAGGAAATCGCAGTCACTAATGATCCTTCTAGGTAGCTCATGGAGTTTGAATATCTCCTTGATGAATAATCTAGCAATATCTGAAGCTTTATAGTTTGTTTTGATTGGAATGAGGTGTGCAACCTTAGTGAGCATGTCTACTATAACCATATTTAAACTGCACCCTCCTTGAACTGAAGGTAACCCGACAACAAAGTCCATGTTAATAAATTCCCACTTCATTTGGGGCATGTCAAGGGGTTGTAGATTCCCAAGCATCTTGACATGTTCTGCCTTAATGCACTGACAAGACAAACATTTCATGACATATTTGAGCAGTCTCCCTTAAGCATTTCCCAATGGTAGCTCTTCTTGACTATGTTGAGGGTCTTGACGTATCTGGGATGGCTTGAAAAGGCGGAGTCATGTGCTTCCCAAAGTATTCTCTTTTTGAGTTTCTTGCTTGAGGGTATGCACAATCTTGTCCTAAAATAGACAAGTCCCTCATTGATAGAAAATTCTTGATACTTGATCCTGAGTCTGGGCAGCGATGCTTAGATTTGTTTCTCGATGGATCGCTAAAACATGCTTGGATAGCCGCACCTTACATTTTTTAAAGTATTTCTTTTAAGTTTAAATATAGCCTTTTCTAATTAGTGTATGGTATCTTTTGAGTGAGTTTCAAGGCGGTCGTTTGTAAATGAATACATGTTGTGAAGGCAATTCAAACTATTGTATACACAAACTTCTCTTCTACTCATTTTGTTTCTCTTCCATAACCATACACCTTGTACATCATAAGCCAAGAATACATGTGCTCTTGATGAAACTAGTTCATGTGCACGAAGCAATACATTTCTAAGGTAACAAGCTTTTATTGGTTATTTCTCCTATGCATAGGCATTGTGATTTATTTTTAATTCTATCGGAAGTAATAGAAATGATTGAATATTTTATTTTAAATATGT
The DNA here is from genome assembly GCF_053477565.2 of Lygodium microphyllum. NCBI lineage: Eukaryota > Viridiplantae > Streptophyta > Polypodiopsida > Schizaeales > Lygodiaceae > Lygodium > Lygodium microphyllum. Next base: position 87,526 of record NW_028229528.1, read on the forward strand.
ACAAGTAAGGAGTTGGTATTTACTTTATGTTAGCTTTTTCCATTGCCGTATGGTATATTTTATCTAATCAAACATGATAAGACTCTAGAAATCTCTTCTAAGTCTTCTATAATTGTATTTCGTAAATCATGGAAAAATCCATCAAGTTTTTTCTGTGGATGCTAGATGAAACGTGAAAATTGGTCCACACTTTGCTGCTTGGCTTATAATCTCGTGTTTCATAAGTCAATTTTCATTGTATTCCTAAACTTCTTGCTGTTTCAAAATTTTGTTCTATGAGAAATCAAGATAGCTAAAAGGAAGCTTTCTCTTGAGGGAATGGAGGATGAGGCCCTAGTGAGTTGCTTGAAATTAGAGAATCTTTTGCAATAGATTCAAAGTAAAAGATATCAAGGGTTTCTTGAAACCCATCTTTTTCTATTTCTTTGTCTAGTTTGTAACCATTTTCAAAATATTTGCTCTGCACAAGAGTTTAAATATCCCTCTTTCCTTCTTTGCATGACAATTTGTATAGCCATTGCCAAAGATAATATATTACCTGATGTGGTTGTGTCTTTGAGCTTGAATTTGTGCCAAATTTATCTATAGAACCATTGGAAGACCTCTAATAAATGGTTTTCTTTGTGTCTTCCACTTCCATGTCTTGTGTGTCTAAAGTATTTTGTTCTTGCTTGATAGTGTGATTTTTTCATATCTTGGGATGACCAGATAGATAGAGATCCATATTGCTTGATAAAATATGGAGTATGGTTGTATTTAAAAAAATTCTTATACAAGTGAAGAGACATATATATGTAATCTTCTCACCATATAGTGAGTGAAGTGTTAATCATCCCAAGCTTCTATCATTGCCTTTTTACAAAGGTTCAGTTGGTTTTTGAAGTTTTTGAGATCATCATCATTCCATTTAGTTTTATCACAATAAAATAATACGTTGTTGAGTGTTTCCCAAACATTGGCTTTTCTATTTCGAGCTTGTCCATTATCAATATGATCCTTAACTACATTATGTAGAGACTTTCACTGATTGTATCTAATAGTTGAGCCACCATTCCAAGAGTTTATCTTACTAAGTCTCCCATGAAAGCCTAGGAAAATTCTAACCTTCACTCCACCAATATATGAATTTTTGGGGACACGATTTCCATCCTTAGACTTTTGAGAATCCAGTTTAATAATAATATTACCACCATACAAACCAATTGCAAATAAGAAATTGTCAATCTTTGTTGTAGCATCTATTCTAGCTGATAATGGCTTCAACTTCCATGCAATACCTATATAAAGATGAATAACTTTTTCAATTATCCTACAAAGCGCATGAATTATATAGATATGGGCATTCCCTAAAAGAATATATAGGATTGACTTAAACTATAGATCCTTATTGTGCCTAGAGGGAGCTCTATTCCAATTGCTTGAGTTCAACTCTATGTCTGGGGACATGCAATATAGGCAATGAGATTTGGAGTTGGCTCCCTTTGACACATTATACATACATTTGAGTGTTTTCAAGTCACCAATTATATGCTACTCAATCTTATAGTTTCCAAATCCTTCAATAAATAACTCTTCTCCTACCTATTGTCTCTTAATCATATCAGGTATTGATGTTTGATTAAAAACCCAATACAATATATTAAAATCATCTATATCTACTTCAAATGCTCTTAAGCACCAAATATTGTGTTCAAATTGAATACTAAATGACATTGAGTGATTGCAATGACCTAATGAAAGTGCTATATTCATCAAGGTTATAGAGACCCTCTCTAATTTTGTGCATTTCAAAATCTCACTTTCATCAAGTTTAACCACAAATCTAGCCACTCCTTGTGCTTCTTCTAGTGACATCATAGAATCTAATTATTAAATATTATAGGGTGGGCAAGTTAAGGAAAATATTTTTAAATTCATTGAATACAACTTCCTTTTTCTTTCCCTTAAAGCTAACCTTGATATGGAAAGGCTCACCTAGACTCTCCATCACCTTGTTATTCACTCTTTGTCTTATAGTTCTAACCATAGATGGCCTTTGGAAGCATGTAATTTTGTACCTATTCTTGTTTCATATTTGATTTTAAAAGCTGAAAAAGTTGCACATAATCATCAAAATAATACCAATACTATCTAGTGTCTTCTGCATGAACTCAATATCCAAAGAATTATCCTTTATAAATGACTCCAAGCATTGTTTCTTTGCCTTTTTAAATTTCTTCTTCTCCAAAATATCTTTTGAAACTACTAAAGAAAGAAGATGATAAAAATTTTGAGATGCTTTTAAAGAATCTCTTTCACTTGCATTCGATTGAAGAAGAGACCTAAACAAAATTAACATAGTAAATCAATATAATTAATTATAAATAAATCTATATTTAATATTTTTAAAAATTTGTACCTTGTTACTTGGATTCTTTTACTATAACCACCTCCTTCTCATTTGAGACTCTCAATATTTTTAAAAGCCCTTTGTCAATTTCGAAGACCCAAAATAGTTTGCTTTCGTTGGCAAGGTTTGATGTGTTTCTCCAACGAATGAATCCTCTATTGATAGCCCTCTAGCTTTTGTAATAGCTCATTGTTATATTTTGATAAAAGATGATTCCCCAATTTAAGGACATCTTTTTTTGCAACCAAGTTAAGTGTATAACCTAGAAATCCATTATAACCATCACCAATGAACCTCATCAATCAAGAGCTATTATAGAAAGGTGAAGTGCTATTTTTGCTAGGATCTTTGAGATATAGCATGCCATCTAACCAAATATCAAGATTCTTCTTTACTTCAAACTTGAGTATATATTTTATAGACTCTATAATAGTAATGGGTTTTGTCCCCTTCCATTATTGGTTCATACTCACTATCCAACTCAACATGAAGATGATAGAGGGGTCTTTTACTAGAGCTATGGAGATCCTTGGATGGCTAATCCATAGCTAAGGATGTGATTAGAAGATTGGATTGAAAAACTATGTGAATTAGAAACAAGAAGGAAAATGACAAAGAAACTAGTAAGGAAGGAAAAGAAAGAAGAGAGTGAGAATGGAGGGAGGTAATGAAACATCTGACAAAATTTAAATTGGTATTATTTTTTATTTTAATGAAGGCGAGTAAGATCTTTATTATGACAACCTTTGTCACTTTTATAGTGGCCTAGATTTCTAGGTTTGATGTGACCATGAGAATATCATGATAATGACTTATTAATGATTTTTATCTATTTTCTTACCAAAATATAAAATTTTGTAAAAAGTTAAAAATAATTTTATTTTTAAAAATATTTTCTCTCTCTAGGATCACTTATAGGGAATTTTCGAGACATCAAAACTCCCCTAATGAGGGATCAAGAGAAGACCTAGGGAAGGTGATCAAATAGAGATATGTGTGATAGTGGTTGAGGCAAGAGTGTAGCAAGCTTGGTGGTAGTATTGTAGCTAGTATTGAGCCAAATACCATTTGTTGTTGCAAAGGCCTCGAATGAGGAGTATTCACATGAATAGGGCCCCTTATTAGACCAAGGCTTCCAGATCTTTATCATAGCCTACTTAGATATGTTGTTTGTTGCTTCTTTCTCATCTCTCATGTGATTGCAACAATTCGAATGATAAGTACATATCCACATAGCCCTTATTTCTCAATTATGCTTCTGTGGCTCAATGATGCTTGCTCGAAGAGTGCACCTATAAGAAACTATAATGTGCCCGCTATCCAGGCACGTTTTTAGTGGTCCATTGAGAGACGAATTTGAGCGTCACCGCCCGGCACTCCCATGGAATGTTACAGGGTTTGTGGCCTAGGGTTTCTCGAGTCCACCTTGCAATAGAACGTTTGCAGCCAACCCACTAGCATCGACCTGAAACTTGGGTTCCTCGTGGTCAAGGTCTCCTGGCAGCATTAGCATGTCTTGGATATCCTTTTTCATGCAGAGATACCCAAGTTGAAGCAGACCCATGCCGCAGTTGGTTCAAAGAGAATGAGAAACAAGAGGGATGCACCGCTCAACTTCTCTACCCGTAGGGCATAGTCCCATTCTAGTCCCTTAAAATGGCATTAAACAAGGTTCTAATCTAACAATACCTAAAGGTCGGTAAAACCTTGTGAGAAGCCTCCCAATTCTCTGGGACCACCCTATTGTAGGATGGACCCGTCAGGGGTTCCGGACACGCGCTTCCCTCAATAGACATTCTTTAGTTATCTAGTTATGTCCTATCACATTTATGTGTGACATTTTAAATCACCTTCCTTAATTAAGACTTTTAGAGAACATGGTTCATTCATATAATTTATGGCTCTGACACAAAAACAGAGCAAGCAGTTCTTTTGAAAAACAAGTTCCTTAACTTATCTTCAAGTTAATCTTTGTCTCCTACCCATACAAGAGAAAGTATATATCCCTTCTGCCTTATAGAAGTAACTAGTCCAAATCACATGGCACCACAAATTCCATGCTTTATCTAGAATAGGATCTTCCAATGCCATTGACGTTGGTGGGCTCACAATAGCCTTCAACTCCGTTCCAGACTAGGCAAGGGGTGTCCAGAGCTCCACCTGACCCCAAGAGGCCTTCAACTTCAATGCCATTGATGTTGGTGGGCTCACGACAGCCTTCAACTCCATTCTGCACTAGGCAAGGGGTGCCCAGAGCTCCACCTGACCCCAAGATGCCTAGGAGTGAGACACATTTTCCGTGGTTGGCCTTTTCACCACTTGACCTTGGGCCCGTGAATCGAGTAGTACCCTCTCGATTTGAAACGTAGTGTGACCTTGGAGATGATCCAACCATGCAAAATATCATTTCCTTAATTAATCTAGTTAAGAATGAAGCACAATCAAGGCAATCGGCCTAATTGTAATGTTCCACTACGCATTGTTGTGCCCATGTGGAAACCACCACCTCTCTCCCCTTATTAAAAAGAATAATCAAATTTTTTTAAATTACCACCCCTGTTGTCACTAACAGGTGGTTGGGAGGGGGGGGGGAAGGAGAAGGAAGACGCCATGATGACATGGGGAAAAGGACAAGAGGAACCCGAGGGGTCTAGTAGGATTTACCGTATGGTACCACGTGAGTGTAAGGGAGGGGGGTTATTTAAGGGAAGAAAGGTACATTTTATAAGGTAAGGTCCCATAAATAGGGGGTAGATAAGGGGTATTTTCATATATTTCTTGCATGTAGGTGACGTCTCCTTATTACTACTAATGAATCCCCCGTGGAGAGGAAGCTATTGGCAATGATGTAAAGGAGGAGATGATGTAGTAATTGACGCGGGGGAGATGACATTGCTGAGGAAGGAGTGGAGGAGTTCACAATGACGATGAAGAGGGGGGAGGATGCATGGCCAAGCACCCCCCCTTGGACTTAACGGCCAGTCCACAGGTCGCCACCACCATGGACAAAGACAAGTGGAGGGTGGTGGCACCACTACCATACCACCACTACCCCATGTCCCCCTCAATAATAATCACCTTCCACCTATATGAACCCCCCCAATCGTAAAAAGACAAGCGATACCACTTCTCCCCCCCTTTTTCATTAAGGGGAGAGAGAGAGAGAGAGAGAGAGAGAGAGAGAGAGAGAGAGAGAGAGAGAGAGAGAGAGAGAGAGAGAGAGAGAGAGAGAGAGAGAGAGAAGAAGAAGAAGAAGAAGAAGAAGGAGAGAGAGAGAGAGAGGAAGAAGAAGAAGAAGAAGAAGAAGAAGAAGAGGGAGAGAGAGAGGAGGAGAAGAATATAAGAAGAAGAAGAAGAGAGAGAGAGAGAAGAAGAAGAGAAGAAGTAGAGGGAGAGAGAGAGGAAAAGAAGAGAGAGGGAGAGAGAGAGGAGAAGAAGAAGAGAAGAAGAAGAAGAGAGAGAGAGAGGAGAAGAAGAGAAGAAGAAGAATAATAATAATAATAAGAGGGAGAGAGAGGGAGAGAGAGGAGAAGAAGAAGAGAAGAAGAGGAAGAAGAAGAGGGAGAGAGAGAGGGAGAGAGAGAGAGACTCTGTAAGGGATTCCATTTCTCTACCCCTCCTAAGAGGGCGGGCATCCTTTTTTCCCTTTGCCCACGAATCAATATACCTCTTTTCGCAAGATTATGGTCGACCTGCAAGCCTAATCTTTTCCCCCAATTGGCCCCATTAATTGGGAATAAGGTGCAAAAGTCTTGTGGGACTCGCAAAGATCAAGGATGGCCCCCATGCGAAAAATGATGCACACAGATGGAAACCCCACAACAAGCAATGAAGACTTGGGCGAGGACATCACTGCTCATCCAATAGCGATACCGACCGTAAGTAACGTATTTTGAAATTGATGAATGCTTAAGCGATTTGATTCTCGCATGAAGTACGTTAGGCCCCATACTATGCTACACAAGAATAGGTCTTCGAAAAGGATAAATTTCATTTCACGTATTCGAAAGGTGGAGTTTGCAAAGTGCATCTAGATGCTATGTGACAAGCTTGCACATAGCATAAAAACCTTCCAAGGTATTGTGAAATCTCCTTTTTTGAAAAATAATAGATAATTATTTTACCACACTGAAAGTACGTTGAGCTTGCATTCTTGACTGATCACATGGTAAGCAATCTATCCTAGAAAATAAGCATTTTGAACTCTAGTACATAGTTAACACAAACAACGATCATAAGGATTAGAACTAAGATGCCTTGAGATCCATCCAATAGTGACTATGTTTATCAATCCTATGGTTTTCATGTCATTTGACCTTTAGATATTGTAATTTAGAACTCAATTCATGCCGTTTTAGAGGACCGGAACAGGACTATGCCCTACAAGCAGAGAGGTTGAGCGGTGCATCCCTCTCATTTTCCATTCTCTTTGAACTAAGTGTGGCATGGGTCTTCTTTGGCTAAGGTATCTCTACATAAAGTAGGATGTCCAAGTCGTCCCGATGCTAGAATGCTGACAGGAGACCTTGGCCACTAGGAACCTAGATTTTAGGTTGATCCTGGTGGGTTTGGCCACGAACATTCCGTTGTGAGGTGGACTCAAGAAATCCTAGATGACAAACCCCAGAAAATTCCATAGAAGTGCCGAGCAACAACACTTAGATTCATTTCTTGATGGACCTCTAGAATGTGCTTGGATAGCTATTAGGTAGGCACGTTACACTAATATCATCTTCCAAGAAATCATTCCTTTATTCCCATGGAAACCTGTCATCACAAACCCTTGCCATGAATTTACCATCAATCACAAGCACTTGGAATAATCATCCAAACCACAATCCAACAATCAATTGAATGCAAATGCATTTAGGATATTGTTTGATCAATACAACAAAAACAATGGTATTCTTTTCCAACATTGCAAGAATAGTCACGATAACCTTTCCATCCCATATTTGCTCTCCCCCTTGGGATCTGTAATATCTCCGCACAATAAAAGTTAGTTAGTTAGTTTGAAAGTTAATTAGTCAATCAATAAGTTAGTAAGATTACTAACTAAAGACTAACTAAGGTAAAAAATAACTAATATTAATTATTAATAATTTTTATTTAATATAAAATATTTTATTTAAAAAAAGTACATAGGCAGTGGACAGCACTTTGAACAAAGAAAAGAAGGAGTGAACTAAGAGCTTTCTAATCAAGCGTCTTGGAGTTTTACCCCCCTTTCCGAGCCAATGGAACCATCTGATTTATGATCTCAGCATCATTTCACTGATCTTTCCAAGATCCCCCTCCACAAAGAGCTCCACTTCTCAAGCACAAGCCCTCTTCTCTAATTCACTATAAATATGAGGCATGGGAGAGGCATAAGAAGGCATAAGGAGACCCTGAAAAGCTATAAGAGAGAGGGAGAGAGAGAGTATACCCCTCCAAGATATTGTGAGTGAGAGCTTGAGAGAGAGAGAGAGAGAGAAGAGTCACCCCGAGAGGCTGCAAGGAAGAGAATTAGCTCAATTCCCTCTATCTCGATCCTTGACTTAACCATCTTCTCTTACGCCCTCCATCTTCAATCTATTCTACCTTCTTAATCTGTTGAGTCTACTTGCAGACGATGGCCTCCATGCGAAGAATGTCACGTGCGGATGACAATCCTGCAACCAGCAACAAGGCTTTGGGCAAAGGCATCACTGTCAATCCAACTGCGATTCTGATCGTAAGTAATGTATTTTCCAATTGATAGATGCTTGTTTTTATTCTCATATGAGATACATTAGGCCGCATACTATGATGGACAGGTATAGGCCATCAGAAAGGATAAATTTCATCTCACCTACTCGGAAGATGGAGTTTGTGAAGTGCATATATCAAGGGAAGATAATTGCACCTAGTTACATATGACTTATTTGCTAGTAGAGCAATTACAAGGAAGAATTAGTCAAGTGTTATGGATGGCATAGTTATCAAAAGAACGACATTAAAAGATTGTGCATACAAGTGCTAGATTAAAGTATAGTCAAGGGTTACAAATAGCATAATTACTAAAAGAATTTGACATTGAGAATAATGAATAGAAAGTACTAGTTTAAAGTTTAGATACTTCAAAAGTACTTAGCGTAAGAGCCCAAATATTAAGAAAAACTAGATTCTAGCTCAATGCACGGCCTATTGGAGTCTAATTAGTTGAGATCATCTCGCACTTATCTTATTAAGTATTCACACGTTATGCCTATAACATGTTTGATATATGAGGATAATTTTCTAGTTGCCTCATGACTTGACTAAGAGCTAGTACAAGAGATTGATCATAAGGATTAAAACTAGGATGTCTTGAGATCCGTTGGATAATGATGACTTTTGCTAATCCAAATCCAAGGTTGGGTTACCAATCAAGGTAAGTGACCTATAGAACTTACATCATGAATAGTATTTAAACCCTTAACATATGCCCTAGCCAAAGGAAGAAAGTGTTAAGAAACATTTTTGTATAGTATTGCTCTTAGATCCCAAGGGGGAGAGCAAATATACGATGGAAATGTTATATCGTCTATTCTTGCATTGTTTGGAAAGAATGCAATTGGTTTTGTTGATTAATCGAACAACATCCTAAATGCTTTTATATTCAACTGGTTGTTAGTTGTTGTTTGGATGATTATTCCAAGTGCTTTGTGATTTATGGTTAATGCATGGCAAGGGTCTGTGATGACAAGTCGCCATGGGAATAAAGGAATGTTTTCTTGGAGAATGATATTAGGGATGAATGCCTTATTTGTGCTTGATTCTTAAAGGATTTAATTAAGGAAGGATATATTGCACGGGTGGATCACCTCCATGATCGCACCACGTATTAAACCGAGAGGGCACTGCTCGATTCATGGGCCAAAGGTTGAGTGGTGAAAAGGCTAACCACGGGAATGATGTTTCGCTCCTAGATAGCTTGCGGGTCAGTTGGAGCTCTGGACACCCCTTGCTAGGTCTAGAATGGAGTTGAAGACCTCCGTGGCCCCCAACATCTGGGCATGTTGGGAGATCCTATTCTAGATAAAGGATTGAGTTTATGGTGCCATGTGAATTGGACCAGTTACTTCTGCAGGGCAGAAGGGATACTTCTGTTGGACAGAAGCGATACATAATTTCTCCTGTATGGGCGGGATACAAAGATTAACTTGAAGATAAGTTAAGGAACTTGTTTGAACTTGTTTGTCAATAGATTGCTTTGCTCTGTTTTTGTGTCTGTGCTATAAGTTATATGAACGAACCCTGTTCCCTAAAAGGCTTAATTAATGAAGCTGACTTTAAGTGTCACACATAAATGTGGTAGGACCTAATTAGAAAACTAAAGCTATTAAGGGAAGCGGGTGGGCGAAACCCCCGACGGGTACATCCTACGGCGGTAGGGTGGTCCTAGAGAACTGGGAGGCTTCTCGCAAGTTTTTATCGTCAATCGACCTTTAGGTATTGATAGGTTAGAACCCGATTCATGCCGTTTTAGGGGACCGAAATGGGACTATGCCCTATGGGCAGAGAGGTTGAGCAGCGCATCCCTCTCTTTTCCCATTCTCTTTGAACCAAGTGCGGCATGGGTCTGCTTTGGATTGGGTATCTCTGCATAAAGTAGGATGTCCAAGATCCGATGCGCTAGAATGTTGTTAGGAGACCTTGGCCATTAGGAGCCCAAATTTAAGGTCGATCCTAGTGGGTTCGGTCCTAAACGTTCCATTGTGAGGCGGATTCAAGAAACCCTAGGTAATAAAACTTGAAATATTCCATGGGAGTGTCGGGAAGCAACGCTTAGATTCATTTATTGATAGACCGCTAAATGTGTGCCTAGACAGCCGATGGGCGGGCACCTGACAGTTGGTATCAGAGCAAAACTTTATGATGATATGTGATTGATGAATGTATGGTTTGTAGACATATGCTTAACAAAATAATCTAAGTAGTATGGCTTGATTGTTAGGCACCTTCTGCCCCCACGAATGTTGACATGCAAGAGAAGAAATTCCTTCTCAAGCAAATTAAGGCACTCGAGTTTGATGGAGAAGGGATAGACAATGCAGCAGAGGCAGAGATATGGATTGAGTCGATAGATGACTATTTCTTTGCTTCGGGAACTGCGTCTACCAATCAAGCAATGATAGCCAAACTTAAGTTAGTTGGCCAGGCTCGATTATGGTGGAAGCAATGGTGCAAAGATGAAGGTGTTTCTAAATCTGCTGTTACTTGGGTTCAGCTAAAAGATGTTGTATGCAGATGATACCTTCCGCCAACCTACCAGACTTTGAAGATGAATGAATTCTTCAAGCTAAAGCAACTAGAATTAACTTTGGAATCTTACTATTCAAAGTTTGTAACCCTACTAGAATACGCACCACCTATGGATATTGCGCAGCAAGTATCCAAGTTTTACCATGGCCTAAACACTCCTCTGAACCACCATCTTGAAGCAATGCGTCCAATGGACTTGCAAGATGCATTACTCCGAGTGAGTCCAATCGTGCAAGAAATTAAATCGGAAAATTGTAGTAAAGATGACTCTCGATATCTGGGTAAGAGATACCATACATGTGGAGAGATAGGGCACATCCGTAGGAGATGTCCCTACCGTGAATGTTTCCATTGCAATGAACTAGGACATGTCCAAGCAGACTGCCCTGACTTAAGTCCAGAAGATATGGAGCCTCCAAGAAAACGAAGCTACACAAGTGCAATCTTCGGATATATAGAGGAATCAGATGAAGACAAAGACTTAGAACCTACTATACCACTTCAGGATTATTAGAAATCCTATAAATTTTGTCAACATGAAATACAACTTGTATCGGAATAAACTTTACTCTTGTAACTACAGTTAACTTGAGTATTATGAGTTGCATCTATTTCGAGCCTAGAACTTGCAAATGATTAGAGATACTCTGGCCAGGAATGATAGTTATAATGTGCAATGAATTTCTCTTAAGTCATTTCTTCTTAACTAATATAGATTGGGTCTTACCAGAATGTTGAAGCTTGGAAGTATTCTTTAGTATTACAAGCAAAGCTAATTGTCCATGGAGCTCAGTCTCAAACTAAGGACACGACAATCTGGGAATGTAGTTTCCAAGATAAAGGACCACTCCAATCTACTAAAAGAATCCTAGGACAATTTGGTCTAAAGAAGAAAATCCTACCAAGGAAAACCAAGAATCTTGTGACCACAAGTGATAAAGCTCCGCACTGTTTCTATTGTAGGGAGTTAGGTCATTTCAAAAGGAAATGTCCAAAGCACCCTAAACACCGATGCTCCGAGTGCCACAACATTGGACATAACTATATCAATTGTCCCAACGGAACTCGAAAAGAACTTAAGCTTACAAGAAATAAAGTTGTACAAGCTCCAGTGATCTAGAATATACCAAGTGCTTAGGAAGATATCCATGAGATGTAACTACAATAAATTTTCTATTGTAACCAAGACTCGGATATATCAAATACCATAGGTTGTTGTTTCAAAAGACCGCATGCATATGAGTGATCAGAGTAGTGCAGTGAAACCATGGTGGGCCCATAACCCATAGGTTCTAAAATGATACCCCCCATTTCTCTCGAGATGAGGACATCTCGATTTCTCTAAGGGGAGGAGGATGTAATATCTCCGCACAATAAAAGTTAGTTGGTTAGTTTGAAAGTTAATTAGTCAATCAATAAGTTAGTAATAATACTAACTAAAGACTAAGGTAAAAACTAACTAATATTAATTATTAATAAATTTTATTTAATTTAAAATATTTTATTTAAAAAAAGTACATAGGCAGTGGACAACACTTTGACAAAGAAAAGAAGAAGGAGTGAACTAAGAGTTTTATAACCAAGCGTCTTGGGGTTTTATTCCCCTTTCGGAGCCAATGGAACCATCAGATTTATGATCTGAGCATTAGATCACTGATCTTTCCAAGATCCCCCTCCACAAAGAGCTCCACTTTTCAACCACAAGCCCTCTTCTCTAATTCACTATAAATATGAGGCATGGGAGAGGCATAAGAAGGCATAAGGAGACCTTGAAAGGTTGCAAGAGAGAGAGAGAGAGAGAGTATAACCCTCCAAGAGATTGTGAGTGAGAGCTTCAGAGAGAGAGAGAGAGAAGAGTCACCCGGAGAGGCTACAAGGAAGAGAATTAGCTCAATTCTCTCTATCTCGAACCTCGACTTAACCATCTTCTCTTATGCTCTCCCATCTTGAATCTATTCTACCTTCTTAATCTCTTGAGTCTACTTGCGGACAATGGCCTCCAAGCGAAGAATGTCGCGTGCGGATGACAATCCTGCAACTAGCAACAAGGCTTCAGGAAAAGGCATCACTGTCAATCCAATTGCGGTTCCAGTCGTAAGTAATGTATTTTCAAATTGATAGATGCTTGTTTTTATTCTTGTATGAGATACGTTAGGCCCCATACTATGATGGACGGGTATAGGCCATCAGAAAGGATAAATTTCATCTCACCTACTCGGAAGATGGAGTTTATGAAGTGCATATATCAAGGGAAGATAATTGCACCTAGTTACATATGACTTATTTGCTAGTAGAGCAATTATAAGGAAGAATTAGTCAAGTGTTATGAATGGCATAGTCATAAAAAGAACGACATTAAAAGATTGTGCATACAAGTGCTAGATTAAAGTATAGTCAAGGGTTACAAATAGCATAATTACTAAAAGAATTTGATATTGAGAATCATGAATAGAAAGTACTAGTTTAAAGTTTAGATACTTCAAAAGTACTTAGCGTAAGAGCCCAAATATTAAGAAAAACTAGATTCTAGCTCAATGCACGGCCTATTGGAGTCTAATTAGTTGAGATCATCTCACACTTATCTTATTAAGTATTCACACGTTATGCCTATAACATGTTTGATATATGTGAATAATTTTCTAGTTGCCTCATGACTTGACTAAGAGCTAGTACAAGAAATTGATCATAAGGGTTAAAACTAGGATGTCTTGAGATCCGTTGGATAACGATGACTTTTGCTAATCCAAATCCAAGGTTGGGTTACCAATCAAGGTAAGTGACCTATAGAACTTACATCATGAATAGTGTTTGAACCCTTAACATATGCCCTAGCCGAAGGAAGGAAGTGTTAAGAAACATTTTTGTATAGTATTGCTCTTAGATCCCAAGGGGGAGAGCAAATATACGATGGAAATGTTATATCATCTATTCTTGCATTGTTTGGAAAGAATGCAATTGGTTTTGTTGATTGATCGAACAACATCCTAAATGCTTTTACATTCAACTGGTTGTTAGTTGTTGTTTGGATGATTATTCCAAGTGCTTGTGATTTTTGGTAAATGCATGGCAAGGGTCTGTGATGACAAGTCGCCATGGGAATAAAGGAATGTTTTCTTGGAGAATGATATTAGGGCTGAATGCCTTGTTTGTGCTTGATTCTTAAAGGATTTATTTTAAGGAAGGATATATTGCACGGGTGGATCACCTCCATGATCGCACCACGTATTAACTCGAGAGGGCACTACTCGATTCATGGGCCAAAGGTTGAGTGGTGAAAAGGCTAACGATGGGAATGATGTTTCGCTCCTAGACAGCTTGCAGGTCAGTTGGAGCTCTAGACACCCCTTGCTAGGTCTAGAATGGAGTTGAAGACCTCCGTGGCCCCCAACATCTGGGCATGTTGGGAGATCCTATTCTAGATAAAGGATTGAGTTTGTGGTGCCATGTGAATTGGACCAGTTACTTCTGCAGGGCAGAAGGGATACTTCTGTTGGACAGAAGTGATACATAATTTCTCCTGTATGGGCAAGAGACAAAGATTAACTTGAAGATATGTTAAGGAACTTGTTTGAACTTGTTTGTCAATAGATTGCTTTGCTCTGTTTTCGTGTCTGTGCTATAAGTTATGCGGACGAACCCTGTTCCCTAAAAGGCTTAATTAATGAAGCTGACTTTAAGTGTCACACATAAATGTGGTAGGACCTAATTAGAAAACTAAAGCTATTAAGGGAAGCGGGTGGGCGGAACCCCCGATGGATTCGTCCTACGGTAGGGTGGTCCTAGAGAACTGGGAGGCTTCTCACAAGTTTTTATCGTCAATCGACCTTTAGGTATTGATAGGTTAGAACCCGATTCATGCCATTTTAGGGGACGGAAATGGGACTATGCCCTATGGGCAGAGAGGTTGAGTAGCGCATCCCTCTCGTTTCCCATTCTCTTTGAACCAAGTGCGGCATGGGTCTGCTTTGGATTGGGTATCTCTGCGTAAAGCAGGATGTCCAAGATCCAACGCACTAGAATGTTGTTAGGAGACCTTGGCCATTAGGAGCCCAAATTTAAGGTCGATCCTAGTGGGTTCGGTCGTAAACATTCCATTGCGAGGTGGATTCAAGCAACCCTAGGTAATAAAACTCGAAATATTCCATGGGAGTGTCGGGAAGCAATGCTTAGATTCGTTTCTTGATAGACCGCTAAATGTGTGCCTAGACAGCCGATGAGTGGGCACCTCACAAGATCAAAGAGTGATAATATGCAAAAAAAATTAACTTGACTTTATCTTCCTTTCTCCTAAGGCAAAGAATGCGAGACAAATTTGTAATGATGCAAGACTATCTTCCGATGTAAAATAATTGCTGAATTATTGTGCCAGTTGTAATCAACTCATGGTTTACTAGCACCAAGGTAAACTCCTTGACCATTATTTTATGCAAACCCTTCATAGGATGGATGCAAAACTTTAATGCAAGATCAATCCGTATACATCAATGTATATTTTGTATAATCCTTTCCATGCATATACCATCTATGTGCATAACCCTCAAGTTCAACCTTATATGCTCTTCATGATATGTATGATTTTGTCGTATAGCACTAGGATGCAAAGTATTTAGATACAAGGGTTTGTGTGAACCTCATTGTGCCATATGCATAAATCTATGCAAGGTTATCTATGGTTGCGGAAAGAATTATCCTATAATCCCCTATGAGTTCATTAACTATTGAAAAATAAATTTAGGCTACTTGTTAAAATGAACTCATGCGCATGCCAAAGCGATATATCCTAGGCCTTAATGAATAGAGGAGATGGCAATTAGTACTTGTATATTCGGATATGATTTATATATACCCGATGTTGTATTCATTTTAGCAATATCACCTTGCCGATGGCTCCAGTGTTGGATGCCGGATTACCGTAGGTGTGTGTCTCCCTCCGTTGGGGGACCATACTTTCAGCTTATAGATCTCTCTCTCTCTCTCTCTCTCTCTCTCTCTCTCTCTCTCTCTCTCTCTCTCTCTCTCTCTCTCTCTCTCTCATCAAAGAGATAGTGTGCCGGGGTGACTCCCCACTATCACGAAGGGGGGTTAAATTTCTGGGAAAAAGGCAATAAATCCGTGAGGAAGGGAAGGAGTTTGTGATCACCCTCTAAGAAGGGGAAGAGAAGGAAAATCTTGTTTAGAAGGTCCTCTCCCTCTCTCCCTCTCCCTCTCTCTCTTTCCCTCTCTATCACCCACTCCCTCTTTCTCTCTCTCACCCTCTCTCTCTCTTTCCCTTTCTATCACCCTCTCCCCCTTTCTCTCTCTCCCTCTCCCTCTCCCTCTCCCTCTCCCTCTGTCTCTCTCCCTCTTCTTCTTCTTCTTCTTCTTCTCACCTCTTATATATATATATATATATATATATATATATATCTCTCTCTCTCTCTTAGTGTGCCATTCATCTAGGCCTCCCTCTTCTCTCTTACGATGCGGGGGTTATATAGGAGAGTGGTGGGTATTATTCGGGGGGGGGGGGGGGAACGTGGAGACAAGGTGGAGTGGTGGTAGGCCCGTGGCCTCCCCCTTATCATCTTCATCATTGTATTGGTCATCTTCAGCTTCTCCCTCGTCACTGTCATGGTCTCCTTCTTTCTTGACATCATCGCTTTCTCCTTCTTCCTCAGCGATGCTTACTTCCTCCATGTTGATGACTCCTCTCCTTCTTCCACATACTCGTCATCACCTTCTTTCCCATTTGTTGATGTCATCACCCTGCCTTTCCCCCCCGCAACCTATTCAGTGATGACAGGGGGTAGATTTAGAAAAAAAACAATTATTTTCATTTATAAAGGGAGGGGGGATTCCTATGTAGGTAGGGACGTTGCATCCTTTCCCCCTTAGAGAACTCATCTTGGAAGAACTAGGGAAGACAAGAATTAATAGGGTATCAATCATTTGGGTAAGGACCCACCATGCATCGCTATGCTACTCTTAATGACTCAAGTAGTGTAACTCATATTATTGCAATTAACCATAGGTACAAGAGTAGGATTTATTCCCAATATAAATTGTATTACATGTTGATAAAATTTCTAGGATTTCTAATCATCTTGAAGAGGTGTAGTGGGTTCAAGGTTTTCATCTTTATCTAGTTCCTCAACATATCCATAGATTGCACTTGTGTAGCTTTGTTTTGTTTGAGGCTCAATGTTTTCCAAAATTAAGTCATAACTTAAGTCAGGGCAGTCTGCTTGGATGTGCCCTAGCTCATTGCAGTGGAAGCACTGATGGTAGGGACATCTCCTATAGATGTGCCCTATCTCTCCGCACATATGGTACCTCTTGGGCTGATCTCAAGAATTATATTTGTCACAATTGCCCGAATTAAGTTCCTGGAGGATTGGCTTTGCTAAAAGTAATGCATCTTGCAAGTCTGTTGGACGCATCGCTTCAAGATGGTTGTTTAGAGGAGTTTTCATACCACGGCAAAACTTGGATACTTGCTGCGCCGTATCCATAGGCGGTGTGTATTTTAGTTGGGTTATAAACTTTGAGTAGTAAGCTTCCAAGGTTGATTCCAGCTACTTGAGCTTGAAGAATTCATTCATCCTCAAGGTTTGGTAGGTTGGCGGAAGGTATTGTCCACGTATAGCATTTTTTAGTTCAACCCAAGTGACAACGACTTTAGAAATACCTTCATCTTTGCACCATTGCTTCATGGCCACCTAACTTAAGCTTGCCTATCATTACTTGATTGGAAAAAGCGGTTCCTGAAGCATAGCAATAATCATCCATCAACTCAATCCATATCTTTGCCTCTGCTATGACATCAAACTTGGGTTACTTAATTTTCTTGAGAATGAATTTCTTCTCTTGCATGTCCATATTCGTGGGTGTAGAAGGTTCCTGACAATCAAATCATACTACTTAGGCTATTGTGTTTGGGATATGTCCACTGTTCATACTGTAATATTTCCACGCAATAAAAGTTAGTTGGTTAGTTCGAAAGTTAGTTAGTCAATTAATAAGTTAGTAAGATTACTAACTAAAGACTAACTAAGGTAAAAACTGACTAGCATTAATAGCTAATAATTTTCATTCAATTAAAAATATATTTTAAAAAATCGAGAGCCATAAATCTGACATTTTTCTTGGATTGATAAGGACCGTAGACACCCTTCATGAAAAGTACAATGTGAATGGGACTTATGAGCCATAGTAATCATTAGTATTAATGTGTATAGTTTGAATGGTCCAAAAATATTAGATTCTTGGGAGAAAAAAACCATTATATTTTAGATATTATCCTAAAAAGATAGAACTAAAAGTCATTTAAAAGAAAAGACAAGTGATGTTTTAGTTAGTTTTGGAGATTTTATAAAAAAGAGAAATAAAGAAAAGTGACTGGCAAAATCGCATGTGCCGCGATCGCGGTCTACAAGCAGTAGATAGCACTTCGAATAGAGAAAAGAAGAAGGAGTCAACTAAGAGCTTTCTAACCAAGTGTCTTGGGGTTTTACCCCCCTTTTTGGAGCCAATGCAACCATCATATTTATGATCTAAGCATCAGATCACTGAGTCTTCTAAGAGCCCCTCCACTCTTATTCTCAGGCTTATCCCCTCCTCTCTAAATCATTATAAATATGAGGCATGGGGAGGCACAAGAGAGCATAAGGAGACCCCGAAAGGCTGCAAGAGAGAGGGAGAGAGAGAGTATACCCCTCCAAGAGATTTTGAGAGAGAGTTTGAGAGAGTTTGAGAGAGAGAGAGAGATACCCTGAGAGGCTACACAATTTCCCTCTATCTCGATCCTTGATTTAACCATCTTCTCTTTTGCTCTCCCAACTCGAATCTATTCCACCTTCTTAATCTCTTGAGTCTACTTGCAGACGATGGCCTCCAAGCGAAGAATGTCACGTGCAGATGACAATCCTACAACTAGCAATAGAGCTTCGAGTGAAGGCATCGCTGTCAATCCAATTGCGGTACCGGTCATAAGTAATGCATTTTGAAATTGATAGATGCTTGTTTTAATGCTCACAAGAGATACATTAGGCTCCGTACCTTGTGGTGCTGGAATAGGTCATTGAAAAGGATAAATCGCATCTCAAATATTCAAAGATGAAGTTTGTGAAGTGCTTGTATCAAAGGGAGTTAAATTGCACCTAGTTGCGATGTGATGAATCCATGCATAGCATAAGCAACATATGGGACACTAAAGTATTGAGCATCGATGAGTCTTTGATTAATCTTTACCGAGGATAATATTGTTTAAAGTTTGCAAATGCATATACACGGTACATACAAGGGAGAGATTATGTAAACTTTATATCGATGACATGCGACTCCTTGCCTTAGGAGAAAGGAAGATAAAGCCAAGAAAAAATGTTGCATAGTAGGAAAATGCTAAAAGATAATTGTCACTTAGAGAAGAGGCATAAATGCTCTTGCTAGATTGATTAATTTTCATTGGAATGATAGGACTTACGTCATGTATAGTATTGGAACCTTTAGCATATGCCTTAGGCTAAAGGAGGGAATATTAAGTAAATTCTACTCTTTGGTCCCAAGGGGGAGAGTGAATATGCGATGGAATTATTGTCACGTCTATTATTGTATTGTTTGGAAAAAATACAATTAGTTTTGTTGGTTGATTGAACAACACCCTAAATGTTTTTCTTTCAATCAAGGGATTGTTGCATTGTGATTTGGATAAATATTCCAAGGCTTGTGTTGATGGCAAATGCATGGCAGGGGTCTGTAATGACAAGTTGCCATGGGAATAAAGGAATGTTTTTCTAGAATATGATATTAGGGCTGATTGCTTTGATTGTGCTTGAATTTTAATTGGATTAATTAAGGAAGAAAAATTTGCACGCATGATCATCTCCAAGATCACCTCGCGGATTATCCCGAGAGGGCACTGCTTGATTCACAGGCCGATGGTCGAGTGGTGAAAAGGCCAACCAGGAAAATGGCATCTCACTCCTAGACCGCTTGTGGGTCAAGTAGAGCTCTGGACACCCCTTGCCTATCTAGAATGGAGTTGGAGATCCCCATGAGCCCAATGTCTGGGACGTTAGAAGATCCTATTCTAGATAAAGGATGGAAATTTGGTGCCATGTTATTTGGACTGGGTACTTCTGTTGGACAGAAGGGATACATAATTCTCCTATATGGGTAGGAGACAAAGATTAACTTAAAGATAAGTTAAGGAACTTGTTTGATAAAAGGACTGCTTGTTTTGTTTTTGTGTATGTGTTGTAAATTACGTGAACAAACTCTGTGTCCTAAAAAGCTTAAGTAATGAAGTTGATTTTAAATGTCGAACATAAATGTGGTAGGACCTAATTAGACAACTAAAGCTATCAAGGGAAGCGGGTGGACAGAATCCCCCGAGGGGTCCGTCCTATGGCTGGGTGGTCCCAGAGAACTGGGAGGCTTCTCACAAGGATTTACCGTCGGTTGAATTTAGGTATTGTTAAGTTAGAACCCGATTCATGCCATTTTAGGGGACCGGAATAGGACTATGCCCTACGGGCAGAGAGGTTGAGCGGTGCATCCCTCTCGTTTCCCATTCTCTATGAACCAGTTGTAGCATAAATCTGCTTCGACTCTGTTGTTCCTACTCAAAGTTGGTCATCTGGAGCTTGATGCTAGCTACTTCCTAGAGACTTGGCGGATAGGAAAGAGACCCTGACTTCAGGTCGGTCCTAAGTGGGAACGGCCAGATACTTCCGCTTGACTCAGGAAGACCTAGATCGCAAACCCTTTGACATTCCTTGCGAGTGCTAGGTGGTGCTTTCTAGACTCCCCTCCTGATGGGCTGTTAAGACGTGTCCCACAAGTGGTCAAGCGGACACATTATAGTTGGTATCAGAGCAAAACTTTATGATGATACATGATTGATTAATGTTCGGTTCATAGACATATCCTAAACAGAAATAACTTGAGTGGTATGGCTTGATTGTCAAGCACCTTCTACACCCACGAATGCTGACATGCAAGAGAAAAAAAAATTTCTCAAGCAAATTAAGGCACTCGAGTTTGATGGAGAAGGGTTAGATGTCGGAGCAGAAACAGAGATATGGATTGAGACGATGGATGACTATTTCTTTGCTTCGAAAATTGCCTCCATGAATCAAGCAATGATTGGAAAACTAAAGTTAGCTGGCCAGGCTCAGTTATGGTGGAAGCAATGGTGTAAAGATCAAGGTATTTCTGAAGCCGCTGTTACATGGACTCAGTTGAAAGATGCTGTACGCGGATGATACCTTCCGCTAACCCACCAGACCTTGAAGATGAATGAATTCTTCAAGCTCAAGCAGTTGGAATTAACCTTGGAAGCTTACTACTCAAAGTTTGTAATCCTACTAAAATATGCACCACCTATGGGTATTGCACAGCAAGTATCCAAGTTTTGCTATGGCCTCTGAACACTCCTCTGAACCATCTCTTGAAGCAATGCATCCAATAACACCATATTGGGAAATATGGGAATTTCCCATAAGATTGGGACACGTGGTCAAATCTTTGGATTTTTCATAACTTGAATACTATAACTCCAAATCGAGCGATCTATAGCTCAATAGATTCCATTTTTCAAGCACTTTCCAATGATAGGTCATATCATATGGTTTTGAGAAACTTATGGGCATGTTATCCGGGTGCCACCTTTTTAGTATTCAAAAAATGGGAATTGGCAGATTCCCAAAACTCACTAATATTGTGTTCAATGGACTTGCAAGACGCATTACTTAGAGCGAATCCAATCATCCAAGAACTTAAATCGGGAAATTGTAGGAAAGATGAATGTGGAGATCAGGATAAGAGATGCCATATGTGCAGAGAGATAGGGCACATCTGTATGAAATGTCCCTATCGTCAATGCTGTTAGAATATCAAGCTCAAATTATTCTCCTATTAGTATGTATGACCAACATTAGCCTTGTCCAGTTGTATCAGCAAGTGTGGGACATTAAATAAGTCGGTGGTCTTAGACCCAGTGTGAATGGTCCTACGGACCTTAGTACTATTGTATACACTTATGCAGTGTGTGGTTATGTGATAATGAATGGAAAAAGAAGAGAGCATGCTTGCTCTTCACTCTGTCTCTCTCTCACTAAATCTCTACATGGTATCAAAGCCATGCTAGACGGGCTCTCTAGAGCAGGAGGAAGTCAAGAAGACTTGCAGGAGTTGAAGATCAGGATTTCTCAAAGACCAAACAGGCTACCATTGTTTCTCCAAGGTATGCATTTGTTCATGTGAGATTCTATGCTTCATGGTAGCGGTGAAGACTTGTCTAGGACTCTTTGGGAGCATCCTTGAGCACATTTGAGTGCTCACCATCATCATTATCATCAACATTAGCTGCTGCTCCAAGATCTGAAAATAGCGTGACTGCGCCTATTTGTGTTGATACCTTCATGGTCTGCAAATCATCATCTCCATCATCCATAGATTGACACATAGCTTGTCTATGCTCCTTGGAAGGTCATTGAAGTTTTGAATATGTTGACCGTGGACTCATTAATGAGCTGTGAGAGTTGACTGCAGATTTGAAATCTGTCCCAAACTGCTGTAGACAGAGAGTATTCAGCAGGTACATGACTTTGGAAAGAGCCTTGAGCTCATAGACATGCCCAAAAAGTGTCTACTGAAGTATATACATGCTAATGCAAACATATGTCTTGGATGTTTTGCTTGTCATTTGAAGATTACTGATCAAGTATACTCAGATCTAAAGCATTTATCTTGGCTAGAAATTGTCAAGAATTTGTGGACAGAAAGCACTACTTGGTCCACTGCTTGGCCCTGAAGGGTTATGTACTTCATGACATGGTATATCTCTTACAAATGCTTTGAGCACTGAGAAGGGAGTTGAATGCAAATGGTTGCAGTTGGAATTAGATGTACTACAGTTGTCTTGGCTATTTATAAACAGTGAATACTTTGTATGCCACTTACTCCTGAAGACATGATACTCTTGGGTATTGGCAAGGTTATGCATTGGCTTCCATTTGTTGTGGCATATGGATATGATACCTTGAGGGGTATTGTGGACTAAAATACATTGTCTTTGGCCTGTTCTTGGCTGACTAAAATTTGCAAGTAGAATACTCTACACTTGTACTTGCAGTACATGATGTATTCATTGTCAGATTGACATGCTTGGAACCCCATATGCAGGGATAGATCTCTGAACTGTTGTAAGTGTTTTTGGGACATGTACCCTCTATGTTGAGCTCAAAAAGGAGCTGTTGTTTACTGTCATTTTCAACCTATAGACTGCTTGTCTGTACATGAACAGGTTGCTCAAATACATGCTAGTTTTGCATTGAATGCAGTCCGTATATGCAAGCTGCAATACCTAAGTGATTGCCAGCTGTCAGGAGGTGATTGTACTTCTGTTTTCAGGCTAAAGAACTGACTGTCTGAGCACACAGAGTGCTAGAAACTATCATAGAAATTTGCAGGCTGAAACTGAACTATTTGGAAGACTTTGGTTTGCATGTAGTCAAGTAGAGTCTAGAACATGGCAAATGCAGAAAGGACAGACAACATAACCCAGATAGTGGAGGAAAAGCTTGATAGTAACAATTATGCCATATGGAAGCTCCGCATGGATAACTTCTAAAGAGGGAAAGGCTATTGGGAGTTGGTGACTGGAGTGGAAGTTGAACTTGAGTTCCCAGATCGACCTACGGCTTATCAGAGATGATTACTCCGAGCTTGGATAGAAAGAGCTCGTAGAGTCTTGCACTGGATTTCTTTATGTATCTCAGATGCCATGGTAATGCAGATAATGAACTGCAACTCTCCTAAGAATGCATGGGACATTTTGATCAAGTATTATGGCACAACCACAAGTGCCAGGAAGATACAATTGAAGTAGAAGTTCAACAACATGGAGAGGAAGAGCAGATCTATATAGGATTATGTCATGGAGGTTAAGACCATTGCTGATCAGTCGGCATCTGTTGGTTCAAAGGTTGAAGATGAAGACATGGTTGCTGTGACTTTGAATGGCTTGGGGCTTGAGTATAAGTCTTTTGACACTTCTGTGTCTATGCGGGCTGAAATGCTTGATTTCAATGAGCTAGTTGCATTGCTTATCCACGAAGAGGTTAGGCTTGGCTTGGCTATAGGATCTAGCAGTTCTAAAAATAAGGATGCAGTTTTCTATTTCAATCAACGCGGCCGTGGAAATCGTGGTAGAGGCTATGGATCTGGCAGAGAAGGCTAGCAAAATGCATCCTATGGCAATAACAACCAGCAGGTATCGAATGCAAGAGGTGGTGGAAACTTTAGAGGCAGGGGGAGATCTAGCCCTAGAGGTAGAGGATCTTGGCAACAGCAGCGTCCATCTGACAATCTGAACAAGGATAAGGATTGTCATTACTACGGGAAGTATGGGCATATTGCCAAGGACTGCTGGAAGAAGTAGGGCAATTAGAAAGGCAAACAACATGGACATTTTGCTACGTCTAGTCAGGCAAATGATACTTCAGGAGAGATAGATTGTTTGCCATGCAGTATGTAAAAGACAAAGTTGCTGAAAAATGCACTGATGATGCAGTTTGATACATTGATTCAGGGACATTGAACCACATGACTCCTCACGATGATTGGTTCACTGATATGGTGGCTGAAAAACATGGCTATGTCTGTACAGGTGATGACATGCAGCATAGCATTGAGCATAAAGGCAAAGTGCCTCTTGTGGTTTATGATGGAAGAAAGAAAAATTTGCATGATGTATTGCATGTTCCTTCGATTACGAAGAACTTACTGTCTGTTGGTCAGATGACGGAGCAGAACTTGCAGGTTAGATTCAACAAGCATGGGTGCTTTATTGAAGAGTTTGGCAATGGATGCAAGTTGATAGCTCGTGGCCACAGGAATGGCAGAATGTTTACTCTTGATGCTACCTTGCTAGATCTGAATTTAGCTATGTTTTCCCAAGGTTCTTGCACTATCAGAGATTTGGAAATTTGGCACAAGAGAGTGGGACATGTGAATTTGCAAAGGCTGCAAATTATGCAGAAAAAATAGCTCGTTACAGGTTTACCCAAGTTCCAATATTGAGATATTGGTCATGTATGCAATGCTTGCTAGTTTGGTAAGCAGTCAAGGTTGCCATTTGTCAGGCATGTAAGGCAGAGTTCACGTCCATTGCAGTTAGTGAACTCTGATGTTTGGGGGCTAGCCCATAATGTAACCATGGGAGGCTTGAAGTATTATGTGACATTCATTGATGATTACAGTCGTTATACTTGGGTTTACATTCTGAAGATAAAGGATGAGGTGTTTGCTATTTTTCAGCAGTTTAAAAAGCAGGTTGAAAAGGAATTTGACTGCTATATCTCTTGCTTGAGATCAGATAGTAGTGGGGAGTATGTGTCAAATGAGTTTGACAACTTTCTGGCTGAAAATTGCATACGTAGGTAGCTTACCTACAGCTACACTCCTCAGCAGAATGGGGTAGCTGAAAGAAAGAACAGGGTCTTGATGGAAGCTGCTCGTGCCATGATGAATGAGAAGAAGATGCCACTCTATTATTGGGATGAGGCTGTTATGACAGCCATGTATATCTTCAATCGGACTCCCACTGCAGGTATTCATGAGATGACACTGTTTGAGAAGCTGTATGGCTATAAGCCGGAAGTAAGTCACATGAAAGTCTTTGGCTGTCTTGCTTATGTGCATATTCCAGATGAAAAAAGGAAGAAGCTAGATCCAAAAGTGCATAAGTGTATTTTCATTGGATATTCGCAGGAGAAGGAGGCTTACAAATGCTATGATCCCTCTACCAGGGAGACCTTGGTGAGCAGGGATGTTATTTTTTATGAGATGGGGTCTTGGTATGTATCACCGGCTATAGTGCCATTAGATATGCCTTCTACTCATGTATCTACAGTTAATATGCAACAGAGCACTGCTATGATAGGACCTAGTAGTCAGACAATATCCCCATGGACAGGGAGATTGAGGAGCTCACCATCCACTGACACTAGTATGTCAGTGGGGGGGAGATATGATGTCATGGATAGCAAAGGAAAAGAGAAAGTTATTGAGGATGTATATGGGATGATGACACCTACTAGAATGACTTCAAGATATGAGTCTGGTGACACTTTAGACAGTGAACTTGATATTTCAACTATCTATACGCCTGGGGCAAGGCAGAGCAGGTACATTCCACCTCATGAGAGAGGGGAATCGAGCAGTGTACCACAACGTAGATGCTCACAGAGGGTCAGATACCCTGTTGACAGGTTGATACATAGTGGCTACACTGCAAAGCATTATGCTTACATGACAAAAGTGATGGAGATCAAAGAACGAGGTACATAGTCTGAAGCAATGGAAGATGAGAACTTGTAACGTGTCCACTAGAATCATCCAGGACACATCTTAGCAATCCATCGGAAAGGATGTCTAGAAAGCTCCGCCCGGCATTCCCATGGAATGTTACGGGATTTGCAATCTAGATCTTCCCGCGTCTGCCACGTAGCGGAAGTATCCTATCCGTTCCCACTTAGGATCGACCTGAATTAGGGTTTTCCTAATTTGCTCATTAGCTAACAGCAACTAGCGTCAGACCCGAGCGAACTACTTTACACAGAAACGCCAGGTCCGAAGTGGATTCATGCTGCACTTGGTTCAAGGAGAATGGGAAACGAGAGGGATGCAAGGCTCAACCTCTCTGCCATAAGGCATAGTCCCATTCTGTTCCCCTAGAACATGGTAAATCGGACAAGACGTAACTCTAGGTCATCGCTCTCGTTATTCGTTTTGATGATGATGATCATCCCGCTGTTCTTTGAGGTTTTTGAGAAAAGTTCCCAGCTAATCGGAAACCCCCCAACCATAGGACGGACCCATGGTCCATCCTGCGCACTTTCCTCGGTTTGTTTTAGTTATGTAATTATCTAACACATTAATTTGACATATAACAATCAGCTTCTTTAATTACTCATGTTAAGCACTGGTTCCTTCACGTAATCTTATCACGTGACATAGAAAAACAATATCAAACAAATTCTTTATTATCATTTCATCCTTTTATCTTTGAAATACAAGGAGTTCCGCCCGTAGGTTTGTCCATAATCTGCCCGAAGGCTATCCAGTGATCCTCAGGGATCACTATTCCAAGTTTCCACCCGTAAACTAGTATGCGGGCCTCGAGATCCAATCCTGAGTCACGTTAGCCTCTTGTGCAGGACCGGGAAGGCGAGGGATTTATGGCCAGAGCCCCCTGGCACCCAAGCGTCCTCCTGCTCCAAGTAGAACTCAACGGAGAGACCTCTCGCGGCGGGTTCGGTCCACGTTCCCGGCGCGGTCAACAACCCCCTTGGTTAGGGTCAGGCAAGCAGTCGGGGGTAACTGAAGCTGCCTCTCCCTTCAGGCCTTCAACCTGAAGCATTAGATATCTTTTCATCCTTTAGTTCCTTGAGTAAACAATACAAACAATGCTTTCTAAACTATGACTAGCACATTCAATTCCAGTGGTTGTTTATTTGGCCAACTGTTAAGGAGTGAATCCTTCTCTCCGAATGCATCCAGCATTCGATCCAAGATCAATTGCGACTTGGCAAGATCCCCAAGGGTTTGTTTGTTAATCCCTATATCCTTGGGTTAGGGCCGTACCCTACTAACCCAACTTAACCAATACCTTAAGTTCTATTAGCAGTAAATATGTTATTCCAAATTACTAATTGGTCTTTTGCTTCCAAGCAAATATCTAATCCTCGTATCTTGGTTACTTTACCCAAGAAAGGTACTATATCACGACGATTATTTCTCCTCTTGCAAGATAAACTTGCGTAAGAATCTGCCAATCTCATTCCGATGAATTTACCATTCTCTTGTGATCAAACCACAAGATCATGTGACGTTGTAACTTGTTGCACAAGTTTTGCATCTAATTCATGGGACTATTTCACCCATCGCATGACGTCTTCTAATCACGGAATCTTGATTAGATAGGAAACAGGGTTTAGGGTGTCTTTATATCCAATCCATTCCCGATTGCACTAGGCCGACATCGTCGGTCCTAGGGTTCCAACTCAATCCGAGTTTCATCTTTTTAATGAGCGATCCTTAGGATAGAAACCCTAGATCGTTTCTTGCAGGTATGTCTTATTGTCTCTACATTCCGTGAATGTGGGCAGGACTTTTAGGGTATGAAAGTTTCGACTTGGCAATAAGTGCGACTAGGTCAAGTCCTTAATGTGCTAAACCCTAGTTAGAACTTGGAGTATATTGTATCGATTTAACCATTTCTAAGCAAATCCTTTGTGGTTTAGGTGTCTTGGGTAATCCAATTTACTTGTCTTATGATAATGCCGAACTATTCCTAAAGGTATTGTCTTGATCGAAGAGGGAAAAACTAGTAGTAATACATCATAATTCATGTTAGCATGCGATTCATATCCTCTAGATTCGTAATCCCTAACTTTTCTTATTAAGACCAAGCACATGTTAAAATTCGCATAACTTCCATTGATCCTACTAGGATATGCATTCACAACTTATGCTTCTAAGCTTTTAAGGTTTTATGTTAAACAAACCATGCAACCTTTTCCTAACTTCATTTCTGAATGAAATATTTGTACGTTGATTGAGAATTACGCAATCTTTCCTAACCACTACGTAGTTGAATGAGATTTATGCCAATTGACTAGAGTTAATCCTACTTTATGCAACCTAGAATCATTTCCATGCCTTGCAATTTCCTACAATTGTTAGCAACTTTCTTAATGAATCATTACGAAGAAAGATTTGTCTAATAATGTGACATGCAATGTTTTAATCTTTCCATGCCCAATCGAAGGTGTACAATAATAATCTCGACTTTGTAATGATAGTCATTAGTTATTCTAAATTCGTTACTTTGTAATATACAAAAGCAACTTGCTAAAAATGCATGGACATATTTCATTCATTTCGTTGGAAAATTACAAATGACCAATCTTTAATCGTGAGTTATTTCTTTTTGAAATAGCCAATGTAATTCTTTCTCATCAAACTAGGTGGATTTGACAAGCATAAGTGCATCCTAATTCCATGAATTAACCATGCGTGATTGTAATACTTCAACGTAAATCAAGAAATAGGAATAAAAATCCATTTGAGACTCTTATGATCGGTTACTAGAGTAAACTTGTTACCCAACAAGTAGTGTCTCCAAAGCTTTAGAGCATGGATGACAGCTAGTAATTCCAGATCATGCGTGGCATAATTCTTTCCATGACTCTTCAATTTCCTTGAAGAGTATGCTACTGGATGACCTTCTTGCATAAGTACACACCCCAAGGCAAGAATGCTAGCATCAATTACTACCTCGAACTCCTTATTGTGGTCTAGAAGTTTTAGGATCGGTGCTGATACCAAACTTTGCTTCAATCTATCAAAGCTAGTTTGTTCGGTAGTTGACCATGCAATGGACGTTTGCTTCTTCAGTAAGTCTGTCAAAGGTGCTGCAATCAAAGCATAGTTTTTAATGAAGACCCTATACCATCTTGTCAATCCAAGAAAGCTGCGTATTTCTTTGACAGTTGTTGGTATTTGGCCATCCTAAAACATTTTTGACTTAGGCTGGTTCCACTGAGATTCCTTCTACTGATATGATGAATCCCAGATAACCAATCTGATGTTTGAGGAATGCACATTTCGTCATCTTAGCATACAGCTTGTGTGACCTCCTTGTCTCAAGGAAAATCCGAAGTTGGGGTTCATGATCTCCTTCCTGTTTGGAATAGACCAGAGTGTCATCAAAGAAGACGAGCACGAAGCTATCAAGATATGGTCTAAAGATATCCTGCATTAACCTATTGAAGGTGGCAGGCGCATTCGTAAGCCCTAATGACATAACTAGAACTCAAAGTGTCCATATCTAGTGTTGAAGGTCGTCTTTGGGATATCTTCTTCCTTGATTCTTATCTTATAGTAACCAGACCTAAGATAATCTTGGAGAAGATCTTGGCACCCTGAAGACTATCAAGAAGCTCATCTATTCTAGGAATATGATATTTGTTCTTGACTGTTGATTGATTCAACCCTCTGTAATCAATACATAGTCGAAGTGTTCCAGCTTTCTTTTTCTGGAACAGTACTGGTGCTTCCCATGGTGAACTGCTAGGACGGATGTAGCCTTGATCTAGCAGTTGCTTGAGTTGTTCCTTCAGCTCAATTTCTTCTGGTATAGACATTCTATAGGGTCTCTTCGCAATTGGCGCAGCTCCTATTACTAGCTTGATCTCATGATCTACTTCTCTTTGAAGCGGGAGTTCTGTTAACTCTTCAGGAATTACATCCATGTATACCTTTAGCCATGAAGGTTCTTTACTAGACTCCTACTTCTAACCTAACTTATTGAGCTTAATTAAGTAGACAGGTAGTCCCTTTCTAACTCCCTTTTTAATCCGAGATGCTTTTAGCGAATTGAATTTTTGGCTTTGCAGCCTCTCCTGGAGTTTGTAACCAATTTCCCTTCAGAGTTTGGAAAAGGACTTGGCCCTTTTCACAATAAATGTGGGCATCATTAGGTTTAAACCAATCCATTCCGAGTAGACACTCATGGATACCTAGGTTCATGATCCTGAATCTGATCGAAGTTGACTTTTCCTCCTAGTAAGAATTCCATTCATATCAGCATAGCCCTTTCGAGGTACAATTATTTCTTGGGGCGATGGAACAAGTTGATACATTAATTCGAGGAGAATAAGATGTTGTTGCATTCAACTACTACAGGAACTGAGTAGTAGTACGGATTGGGGTCATCGATTTTCAGGAATTGATAGTTCATTGGAAGATTAGGGTATCTTTTCCTTTGATATCCATTCTTCTCATGACGCCCCAAAACCTTGATTCGGTCGGCAGGGATTCTTTGAATCACTTCCCCATACACATACTTATTTTGGTTAACCCTTCGACCCCCGACCTGTAGGGTCACGTTTGTGTGAGCCTCAACAAAGACGAACAGCTTCACGATCTTCAAATCCTCAATCCACTTGATTCTCTTCAAGTTAATTTGAAGGTACGCAGGTTGATAGGTAGTTATGTAATAGATCCCTGAAACACCCATCCATCTCCGTTCCACATACACAGGCGATGGATTGTAAATGCGGTCTAGGTTGCTCATCATCTCAACCCTTTGTCGATAGTCCGTGGAATGCATCGCGGTCATAAACATGACTCGGAATACTAAGAACCTGTTCCATGCTTCATAATTCTGCAAGACAGCATTGAAAGTAAGGAAATGTTTGGGACAATATCATTTGCTTTACTTCTTCTCATTAAAATTTCTTAAAAACAAGTCTTTTTGTTGGTTCACTCTGATATCAACTGTAGCATGTCCACTAGAATCATCTAGGACACGTCTTAGCAGTCCATCGGAAAGGATGTCTAGAAAGCTCCGCCCGGCATTCCCATGGAATGTTACGGGATTTGCGATCTAGATCTTCCCGCGTCTGCCACGTAGCGGAAGTATACTGGCCGTTCCCACTTAGGATCGACCTGAATTAGGGTTTTCCTGATTTGGTCATTAGCTAACAGCAACTAGCATCAGACCCGAGCGAACTACTTTACACAAAAATGCCAGGTCCGAAGCGGATTCACGCTGCACTTGGTTCAAGGAGAATGGGAAACGAGAGGGATGCAAGGCTCAACCTCTCTGCCATAAGGCATAGTCCCATTCCGTTCCCCTAAAACATCATAAATCGGATAAGACGTAAATCTAGGTCATTGCTCTTGTTATTCGTTTTGATGATGATGATCATCCCGCTGTTCTTCGAGGTTTTTGAGAAAAGTTCCCGGCTAAACGGGAACCCCCCAACCGTAGGACGGACCCATGGTCCATCCTGCGCACTTTCCTCGGTTTGTTTTAGTTATGTAATTATCTAACACATTAATTTGACATATAACAATCAGCTTCTTTAATTACTCCTGTTAAGCACTGGTTCCTTCACGTAATCTTATCATGTGACATAGAAAAACAATATCAAACAAATTCTTTATTATCATTTCATCCTTTTATCTTTCAAATACAAGGAGTTCCGCCCGTAGGTTTGTCCATAATCTGCCCGAAGGCTATCCAGTGATCCTCAGGGATCACTATTCCAAGTTTTCGCCCGTAAACTAGTATGCGGGCTGCGAGATCCAATCCCGAGTCACGTTAGCCTCTTGTGCAGGACCGGGAAGGCGAGGGATTTACGGCCAGAGCCCCCCTGGCACCCAAGCATCCTCCTGCTCCAAGTAGAACTCAACGGAGACACCTCTCACGGCGGGTTCGGTCCACGTTCCCGGCGCGGTCAACAACCCCCTTGGTTAGGGTCAGGCAGGTAGTCGGGGGTAACTGAAGCTGCCTCTCCCTTCATGCCTTCAACTTGAAGCATTAGATATCTTTTCATCCTTTAGTTCCTTGAGCAAACAATACAAACAGTGCTTTCTAAACTATGACAAGCACATTCAATTCCAGTGGTTGTTTATTTGGCCAACTGTTAAGGAGTGAATCCTTCTCTCCGAATGCATCTAGCATTCAATCCAGGATCAATTGCGACTTGGCAAGATCCCCAAGGGTTTGTTTGTTAATCCCTATATCCTTGGGTTAGGCCGTACCCTACTAACCCAACTTAACCAATACCTTAAGTTCTATTAGCAGTAAATATGTTATTCCAATTTACTAATTGGTCTTTTGCTTCCAAGCAAATATCTAATCCTCGTATCTTAGTTACTTTACTCAAGAAAGGTACTATATCACGACGATTATTTCTCCTCTTGCAAGATAAACTTGCGTAAGAATCTGCCAATCTCATTCCGATGAATTTACCATTCCCTTGTGATCAAACCACAAGATCATGTGATGTTGTAACTTGTTGCACAAGTTTTGCATCTAATTCATGGGACTATTTCACCCATCGCATGACGTCTTCTAATCACGGAATCTTGATTAGATAGGAAACAGGGTTTAGGGTATCTTTATATCCAATCCATTCCTGATTGCACTAGGCCGACATCGTCGGTCCTAGGGTTCCAACTCAATCCGAGTTTCATCTTTTTAACGAGCGATCCTTAGGATAGAAACCCTAGATCGTTTCTTGCAGGTATGTCTTATTGTCCCTACATTCCGTGAATGTGGGCAGGACTTTTAGGGTATGAAAGTTTCGACTTGGCAATAAGTGCGACTAGGTCAAGTCCTTAACGTGCTAAACCCTAGTTAGCACTTGGAGTATATTGTATCGATTTAACCATTTCTAAGCGAATCCTTTGTGGTTTAGGTGTCTTGGGTAATCCAATTTACTTGTCTTATGATAATGACAAACTATTCCTAAAGGTATTGTCTTGATCGAAGAGGGGAAAAACTAGTAGTAATACATCATAACTCATGTAAGCATGCGATTCATATCCTCTAGATTCGTAATCCCTAACTTTTCTTATTAAGACCAAGCACATGTTAAAATTCGCATAACTTCCATTGATCCTACTAGGATATGCATTCACAACTTATGCTTCTAAGCTTTTAAGGTTTTATGTTAAACAAACCATGCAACCTTTTCCTAACTTCATTTTTGAATGAAATATTTGTACGTTGATTGAGAATTACACAATCTTTCCTAACCACTACGTAGTTGAATGAGATTTATGCCAATTGACTAGAGTTAATCCTACTTTATGCAACCTAGAATCATTTCCATGCCTTGCAATTTCCTACAATTGTTAGCAATTTTCTTAATGAATCATTACGAAGAAAGATTTGTCTAATAATGTGACATGCAATGTTTTAATCTTTCCATGCCCAATCGAAGGTGTACAACAATAATCTCGACTTTGTAATGATAATCATTAGTTATTCTAAATTCGTTACTTTGTAATATACAAAAGCAACTTGCTAAAAATGCATGGACATATTTCGTTCATTTCGTTGGAAAATTACAAATGACCAATCTTTAATCGTGAGTTATTTCTTTTTGAAATAGCCAATGTAATTCTTTCTCATCAAACTAGGTGGATTTGACAAGCATAAGTGCATCCTAATTCCATGAATTAACCATGCGTGATTGTAATACTTCAACATAAATCAAGAAATAGGAAGAAAACCTGGACTTGTGGGCTCGGTGAGATATCCATACGCGGAGATCCCCTTGGAAGTACGGATCCTTGACAGAAGTACCAACTTGCGAAATTTGGCTTATGGAAGGCCTTAGGGTTTTAGGCTTGGGCCTTCTTTATTTCGAAAAAGAGGGGGTTCGGAAAAGGGTTCTTGTGAATGGGCCTTGCGGAAATGGAGGCTTGAGAGTTCTTCTTCTCCTTCCCTAAAATCCTAGGGCCGGCCTTGTGGGTGATTGGTGGGAAGGGGCTTATAGACTTCCCCTTCTTCTCTTCAAAGCTCGGGCTAGGGGCTTGTGGGTGTACAATCGGAAAGGTTTTAAATCCCGGGGAGTGGAGGTTTTAAAATTCACTTGGTGGAAATAAAAGGGGAAAAAAAAGATGTAAGAGTCGTCGGTGAAGGGATTAAATCCCAGGGAGTGGAAAAGAGGTTATGAAGAACTTCAAGAGGAAGGCCTAATAAAGCTATGGGAAGTGGAGGATTTGGATCCCGGGGGGGGGGGGGGGGGGTATTAAACCCACTTAAAAAAAGGGTTTAACGAAACTCACAAGAAAGCATTTTTGTGGGGGTCCAAGGGGGAAAAGGGACTAAAACTACCAGGGAAAAGGGAGTGGGAAAAAAAAATTACTTAGGAAAGGGGGCTTAGGAGGCCCACCCTTAGAAGCTTCCAACAGCTTCTAAAGCTTGTGGAGATTGTGGGAGCCTACGTGGATGAGGGAATGGAGGCACAGGTGAAATTCGATGGCGGCAGCAGTAGCGTCCTGCTCGACAGCAGCTGTGTCTTGGCTCCTCCCCTCTCGATGGTAGTGTCGACAGTCTGACGGCCTCCTCCTTCACGCCAGCGTGTCTTTAAGCTCTTCCTCTCTCATAGCCCTCTCCTCTTCTACGGCCACGTCTCCCCTGGCTATCCCATACCACTTATATAGGTGAGGGGAGGGGGTCCTCCCTCCCCCACGCGGCATCATGCATGCCTTCATCCCCTTGCGAGCTCCAGCAAAAAGGAGCTTAATAGCTCTTGCTATTCCCTTCTCCTCCAGCACGACAATCGGCTGGAGGAGAGAGGGATAATTAATTTTAAAAAAAATTCCCTTATTCAATTAATGACCTTCTATTAAGTAGAGGTTCATGCGAAGAACGCATACTTGGTAATTGGGAATGTTACAGAACTGGTGTGCATCCATGGATGAAGAAATGAATGCCTTGGCTGAAAATAAGACATGGGATCTTGTGCCACTGCCTGAAGGAAAAAAGACCAATGGCTACAAATGGGTCTACAAAATCAAATGCAAGTCGGATGGCAATGTGGAAAGGTACAAAGCTAGGCTGGTTGCTAAGGGATATGCCCAATAGTATGGACTTGATTACGAGGAAACATTCAGCCCTATTGCCAAGATGGCAACCATATGCACTGCGATTGCTTTGATTGTTGCTAGAGGCTATAAATTACAGTAGATGGATGTGAAGAATGCCTTTCTTAATGGTGACTTAGCAGAGGATGTCTATATTGTTGAGATATCGAGTTCCACTCGTGATATGCCAGGGTGACCGTTGTGCATTTA
Source organism: Lygodium microphyllum (assembly GCF_053477565.2). NCBI lineage: Eukaryota > Viridiplantae > Streptophyta > Polypodiopsida > Schizaeales > Lygodiaceae > Lygodium > Lygodium microphyllum. The sequence goes on from NW_028229528.1 coordinate 122,831, forward strand.
TGTCACTGACTTGTTAGCTGGAGATGCGGTTGGTACATTGCCCATGAATAATAGCTAGATGACAGCTATCCTTATCTACTCTAGTTTGTGGCTTAGTTAGTATGCCACCTTAGTTAGTTGAGTTTGGTTTGAGACCCATATATAGGGTTCTTCTATTTCTTTGTACTAGAGTTCTTTTTGGTTTACACAACTAAGAAGAGGAAAACTGTTTTCAGCCTCCACCTATGTGTGTATTCCCCTATTGTGCAAGCAAGAAAGCTACAAGTGAGACTCCTTCCTTCTCTCCCACAATTTTGACATGGTATCAGAGCCTGGTTCGTGGTAAGGAGCTCAAGAAAGCAAACCAAGTTCACGGCGTTCTGGTAAGAGGACCAAGTGTTGCTTTCATTTTTCGAGTTTGGGAGCAGTCTCTGCAGGTAGCACAGTCGAAAAGTGCAAGAGTGCGTTGTCTCAGATTGAGACGTTCTTTGCAGTGTAGCAAGAGAGAAGTATATGTTGTGGGCAAGGGTTTTAGCCCTCGGTTGCTCTGTTTTTTTTATTTGAGGCCATTTCGGGGCCTGTTTTGGAGGCGGAAGTTTTCTGCACGTACTCAGGAAAAGGCCCTGTTTTATGTTGTGCGACCACTGTTCTACAGGTCGGTGAAAAGTTACTGTAGAAATTGCATCGTATGCCTATGCGTAGAGACATTGGGAGTTACAAAATCATCCTTGTTGCCTGTTGATGCAAAATCGTCACTAGGAAGTGACTGTGTGGTCAAATACCACTTTTGTCAGTTTTGTAGATTTGCCCTTGTGAGGCTGAAGCTGTGTTCTTTGCAGTGACAGAATTTTTTGCAATGTTCTGTAATGGCGTTTGATTCTCTTTCACAGATTGTCACTGAAAAGCTTGACAAGAACAACTTCCAAGCATGGAAGTTTAGAATGACAAATTTCCTTATGGGAAAAGGATATTGGAAATTCGTTGCAGGAAATGAAGAAGAACTAGTTCTTCGTGATGTTCCCAATCAACAGCAAATGCAGGCATTTAAAGCATGGCATGAGAGAGCCAGGAAAGTTATGTACTGGCTGTCTATCAGCATTTCAGACTCTATGATTGTGCATATTCAAGATGCAAGTACGCCAAAGGAGGCATGGGATACTTTGTCAAAAATGTATAGCACAAATACGCAAGCCAGGAAAATGCAGCTCAAGCAAGAGTTGCACAATGTGCAAAGAGAAAGTATGAGCATCAATGACTACCACATGCAGGTGAAGAAGATTGCAGATGCACTTGCTTCCATTGGGTCACCAGTGGAAGATGATGATTTAGTTTCTATGACCTTGAATGGTCTAGGAAAGGATTATGCACAGTTCCGAACATCCATTTCTGTCCGTGAAAGATTTCCTGATTTTGAGGAGTTGATTGCTCTTCTAATTTCTGAGGAGCAGAGAAATGGTGGTGCATCTTCTTCAGGAGAAAATTCAAAAGAAGTTGTCTTCTACTCAAATGCTGGAAGAGGTCGAGGTAGAGGTAGAGGAGGCCGATCTGGAGGCCGTGGTAGAAATCAGAATATGCAGCAAACTCAAGAAAACCAGTCCTATGGAGGAGGACATGGTAACTCTAGAGGAAGGGGGAGCCAAAGAGGTCGTGGTGGATGGCAAAGAGGCCAAAATGCAAACAGCAATGTTGAATGCTACTACTGTGGTAAAATGGGTCTTATGGCTAAAGACTGCTATAAAAAGCAGAATGACATCATGAATGGAAAATTGCAATAAGGGAATTATGCATCTTCTAGTAGACATGGTGATGAAAAAAATGAGCATTTGTTTATGGTGCAGCACATGACCAATTCTGTGACAAGTGGAGAAGAAAGCAACGATGTGTGGTATGTTGACTTAGGTGCATCAAACCACATGACAAGTCATGCAGAATGGATGCAGGATGCAAGGAAAATGGAAAAACCAGGATCTATGGAGACTGGTGATGATACTACACATTCTATTGTGCCGATTGGAAAAATTCCTTTGTCTATGCAAGATGGGAAAAAGAAATACATGTCGGATGTATTTCATGTCCCGAATATCACCAGGAGCCTGGTTTCTATTGGTCAAATGGTTGAGCAGGGCTTGCAGGTCAGATTTAATTCTCATGGATGCTTTGTTGAGGATATGAAAAATAAAGGTCGCTTGATAGCAAAAGGAAAGAAGAAGGGTAGAATGTTTACGTTGGGTGCAGACATGCTTGAATTGAGTGCAGTAATGTTTGCACATGGGACCGGTGTAGTTGCAGATATTGATATTTGGCATAAACGCATTGGTCATGTTAATGTACAGCGACTTAAATCAATGCAAGCCCAAAATATTGTTGTAGGATTGCCTAAATTAAAGGTTGCAGAAATGCATAAGGTATATGAAGCCTGTCAATTTGGAAAACAGGCAAGGAAACCATTTCCTAGACATGTTCAAGAGAGTAAGAAGACATTGGAATTAATCCACTCTGATGTGTGGACTACTAAAGCTGCATCTCTTGGAGACTGTCATTATTTTGTCACTTTTATTGATGACTATAGCAAAAAAATTTGGGTGTATTTTATGAAAAAGAAAAGTGAAGTTTTTGGGCATTTCAAAACTTTTAAAGCTATGGTTGAAAAAGAAACAGGCCTGCAAATAAAATGCCTAAGGTCAGATGGAGGGGGAGAGTACCTCTCAAATGAGTTTGCAAGGTTCCTGCAGGAGCATGGCATAAAGCAACAATATTCATGCAGTCATACCCCACAACAAAATGGAATTGCAGAAAGAAAAAAAAGGCATATTGGAGAGGTATCTCATGCCATGCTCAATGAAAAAGACTTGCCAGATTTTTACCGGGCTGAAGTAGTTGCTACAGCAGTCTACATAATGAACAAGACTCCCACTGCAGCAATACATGGGATGACTCCAGAGGAGAGGTATACTAGTAGGAAACCAGATATTTCTCATTTGAAATTTTTTTGTTGCATTGCCTATGTTCATGTGCCAGATGAGTTAAGATCCAAGTAGGATCCAAAAGCTGAGAAGTGCATCTTTATTGGTTATTCTCTGTAGAGCAAAAAGGTTATAGATGCTATAACCCTTCTACTTGTAAGTTTACAGTGAGCAAAGATGTTGTTTTTGATGAGACGAGTAGCTAGTATAAACCAGTAAATGTGATTGATAATGTAGATGCAAAAAATGGTAATGCTGCAGAGAATTCCCAGCAGCAGTCATAAGATATTAGTGGACCTGGAGCATCCTCTAGCCGTGGTTCACATTCTTCGCCATGGACAGGCAGATTGAGATTAAGAGAATCTTCTCAAAGCAATGCAGATAGTGGTATGCAGGTATCACAAAAAGGAAAAGAGAAGGTAGATCCCATGTTTGATGTGAATGCAGGTCACTCTTATGTGGATGGTGAATCTAGTGGCTCTGAACAGAGCATTGGTGATGAGTTGGGTATTCCTTCTATTGTTACACCTGGAGTAAGGAAGACCAGGGATGTTTTGAGAGCACTTGGGAGTGAACCTACTTTGTGTAGGTCTACTAGAGTTAGGTATCCTGTGGATAGGTTGAAATATGATGGATTTACAGCCATTCACTATGCATATATGGTCAAAGTGATACAGGAACCAGAACCCACTTCTTTTGAGCAAGCCATGGGAAAAGAAAAATGGGAGAAAGCCATGGATGAAGAAATGGATGCCTTGGAAGCAAATGCTACATGGGAATTGGTACCTTTGCCTAAAGATAAGAATGCAATTGGTTGTAAGTGGGTTTATAAGGTGAAGCACAATGCAGATGGTTCTGTGAACAGATACAAGGCAAGATTAGTAGTCAAGGGGTATGCACAAACATATGGCATTGATTATGAAGAAACATTCAGTCCAGTTGCAAGGATGGAAACCGTAAGAGCAGTCATTGCTATGGCTGCATCAAAGGGATGGTCTTTACATCAGATGGATGTAAATAATGCCTTCTTGCATGGTGATTTGCAAGAAGAGGTCTATATGGAGCAGCCACGAGGTTATGTGCATGCTGTTCATCCTGGGTTTGTTTGCAGGTTGAAGAAAGCTTTGTATGGCTTGAAGCAAGCACCTAGAGCATGGTCTGACAAGATAGGACAGTATCTTGTCACTATTGGCTTTCAGATTTCCAAGGCAGATTTCTCACTTTATGTGAGAAAAACAGAGAAAGGTATTATGCTGCTTGTTATTTATGTTGATGATTTGATTATGACAGGTGACAGTGATGAAGATATCCTTCATGTGAAAATGCTATTGAAGCAGAAGTTTGAGATGAAGGATTTGGGAGAGCTGCGTTATTTCTTGGGCATTAAGGTGATTAGATCACCAAGTGGGATGCAGCTCTTGCAGAGGCAGTATGGATTGGACATGCTGTCCAAATATGGGATGACAGGCTGTAAGCCTATTTCAGTTCCTTTGGAGCAGAATGTGAAGCTGAGCACAGATGCAGGTGAGCTTCTAGAAGACCCTACTATGTACAGATGCATAGTAGGAAGTTTGATTTATATGACTATTACCAGGCCAGATTTGAGCTATGCTGTTGGATTGGTAAGTCAGTTTATGCAGGCTGCAAGGAAACCACATTTGGATGCGGCTAGATGCATACTCAAGTATGTGAAGTCTACATTGCAGTATGGACTATTTTATGAGACTGGGGTTCAGATACAGTTGCATGGATATAGTGATGCTGATTGGGCTGGTAGTATTTCTGATAGACGATCTACTAGTGGATATGTGTTCTCTTTTGGGAGTGCTGCAGTCACTTGGAGCAGCAAGAAACAGCCTACAGTTGCCTTGTCGAGCATAGAGGCTGAGTACAGGGGTGCAGCAATGGCTGCATGTGAGGTAGCTTGGTTGCATAAGCTACTTTATGATATGCATTAGCCTATAGATGGGCCAGTTGTCATTTATTGTGACAACATGAGTAGTATACACTTGGCAAATAACCTAGTCTATCATGCTAGAACAAAGCACATTGAGGTGCATTATCACTATGTGCAGGAGAGGGTCTTACTACGTCTTATTGATCTAGTTAATGTCAGCACAGAGGATTAGGTAGCTAACATATTTACGAAGGCATTGGGTGCAGAGAAGCTGCGCAAGTTCAGAGACCTGCTTGGTGTGTAGGAATTGGGATTGAGCTCGAGGGGGAGTGTTGAGATATCGAGCTCCACTCATGATATGCCAGGGTGACCGTTGTGCATTTATGTCATGACTTGTTAACTGCAGATGCAGTTGGTACACCGCCTATGAATAATAGCTAGATGATAGCTATCCTTATCTACTCTAGTTTGTGGCTCAGTTAGTATGCCACGTTAGTTAGTTGAGTTTGGTTTGAGATCCATATATAGGGTTCTTCTATTTCTTTGTACTAGAGTTCTTTTTGGTTTACACAACTAAGAAGAGGAAAACTGTTTTCAGTCTCCACCTGTGTGTGTATTCCCCCATTGTGCAAGCAAGAAAGCTACAAGTGAGACTCCTTCCTTCTCTCCCACAATTCTGACATATATGGTTCAGCCAAAAGGGTATGTTCACCCTGATTTTCAGCATTATGTATGCAAGCTGAAAAAGGCACTGTACGAGCTAAAGCAGGCTCCGAGAGCTTTGCATGCTAGGATCAGTAACTACTTGCAGAGGTTGGGATTTACTGTTGATAGGGCTGATCACAGCCTATTTACAAAGAAGACTGACAGTGGCTTGGTAGTGCTGGTCATATATGTTGATGATTTGATAATCACTAGTAATGATGACTTGGGCATACAACATGTAATGAAGATGCTGAAATCTGAATTTGACATAAAAGATCTAGGTGAATTTAAGTATTTTTTGGGTATTGAGGTAATTAAGGCTGAAAATGGTTTATGGCTTATGCAAAAACATTATGCCATGGAAATGTTGAAAAAGTATGGCATGGCTGAATGCAAACCATTGGATACATCCCTTGATCAGAATGTCAAGTTGGACATTAGCACTAGAGCTAAAATTTAGGATGTGACTATGTACACGCAGATGGTTGGAAGTCTGATCTACTTGACCATCACTAGGCCAGATTTGAGTTATGCAGTTGGGCTCATAAGTTAGTTTATGCAGAAGCCTAGGAACCCACATTTGGATGCTGTTAGGCGGATTATGAAATATATTAAGTCCACTGTAGATTATGGGCTATTCTATATGAGAGATAAGCCCTTGAAACTAGTTGGATACACAGATGCGGATTGGGCAGGATGCTCATATGATCGCAGATCTACGAGTGGTTATGCTTTTGGCTTTGGAAGTGGCATGATCAATTGGAGCAGCAAGAAGCAACCAATGGTTGCATTGTCTAGTACTGAGGCAGAGTATAGGGGTGCTACATTGGCAGCATGTGAGATTTCATGGCTGCTTAAGCTTATAGCTAATTTGGATATTCAGGTGGATGCTCCAGTGACTTTATTATGTGATAATCTCAGTAATGTACTCCTGGCAACGAATCCAATATAACATGCCAGGACAAAACACATAGAGATACACTACCTTAATATCAGAGAGATGGTTCTTGTAGGGAGAGTAGATCTTATGCATGTGAAGACTGATGAACAGGTTGCAGATATCTTTACCAAGTCTTTGGGTAAAGATAAGTTTAGTAGTTTTAGATAGCTACTTGGAGTTCATCAGATGATTTGAGCTTGAGGGGGAGTGTTAGAATATAAAGCTCATATTATTCTCCTGTTAGTATGTATGACCACTGACATTAGCCTTGTCTAGCTGTATCAGCAAGTGTGGGACATTAAATAAGTCGGTGGTCTTAGACACAGTGTGAATGGTCGTAGGACCTTAGCACTATTGTATACACTTATGCTATGTGTGTGGTTATGTGATAATGAATGGAAAAATAAGAGAGCATGCTTGCTCTTCACTCTGTCTCTGTCTCACTAAATCTCTACAAATGCTTCCATTGTAATGAGCTAGGACACATCGAAGACTGCCCTAATCTAAGTCCAAAAGACATTGAGCCTCTAAGAAAACGAAGGTACACAAGTGCAGTCTATGGATATATAGACGAATCAGATGAAGACGAAGATCTAGATCCCACTAAACCTTATTAGGAGGACTAAAATTACTAGAAGCTTAATCGACATGTAACACAATTGAGAATAAATCCTACTCTTGTACGTATAGTTAATTCGAATAATATGAGTGCACTACTTCAAACATTAAGAGTAGCGCAGTGGATGCATGATGGGTCTTAACCCATAGGTCATAAGCCCCATTAGTGCTTGTCTTCCTCAGCTTCTCTCAAGATGAGGGCATCTCAATTTCTCTAAGGGGGGAAGGATGTAATATTTCCCCACAATAAAAGTTTGAAAGTTAGTTAGTCAATTAATAAGTTAGTAAGATTACTAACTAATGTTTAACTAAGGTAAAAACTGACTAACATTAATAGCTAAAAAATTTCATTCAATTAAAAATATATTTAAAAAATCGAGTCATAAATCTGACATTTTTCTCGCATTGATAAGGACCGTAGCCACCATTCACAAAAAGTACAATGTGAACGGGACTTATGAGCCATATTAATCACTAATATTAATGTGTATAGTTTGAACGGTGCAAAAATATTAGATTCTTGGGGAAAAAAAACTATTATATTTTAGATATTATCGTAAAAAGATAGAACTAAAATTCATTTAAAATAAAAGACAAGTGATTTTTTAGTTAGTTTTGGAGATTTTATAAAAAGAGAAATAAAGAAAAGTGACTGGCAAAAGAGAAAAGAAGAAGGAGTGAACTAAGAGCTTTCTAACCAAGTGTCTTTCTGTTTTACCCCCCTTTTGGAGCCAATGCAACCATCAGATTTACGATATGAGCATCAGATCACTGAGTCTTTTAAGAGCCCCTCCACTCTTGTTCTCAGACTTATCCCCTCCTCTCTAATGCATTATAAATATGAGGCATGGGGAGGCACAAGAGAGCATAAGGAGACCCCGAAAGGCTGCACAAGAGAGAGGGAGAGAGAGTATATCCCTCCAAGAGATTTTGAGAGAGAGAGAGAGAGAGAGAGAGAGAGAGAGAGAGAGAGAGAGAGAGTTACCCTGAGAGGCTACACAATTTCCCTCTATCTCGATCCTCGATTTAACCATCTTCTCTTTCGCTCTCCCATCTCGAATCTATTCCACCTTCCTAATCTCTTGAGTCTACTTGCGGACGATGGAATCCAAGCGAAGAATGTCATGTGCATATAACAATCCTACAACTAGCAATAGAGCTTCAAGCAAAGGCATCACTATCAATCCAATTGCGGTACCGGTCGTAAGTAATGCATTTTGAAATTGATAGATGCTTGTTTTAATGCTCACAAGAGATACATTAGGCTCTGTACCTTGTGGTGCTAGAATAGGTCATTGAAAAGGATAAATCGCATCTCAAATATTCAAAGATGAAGTTTGTGAAGTGCTTGTATCAAAGGGAGTTAAATTGCACCTAGTTGCTATGTGATGAATCCATGCATAGCATAAGCAACATATGGGACACTAAAAGTATTAAGCATCAATGAGTCTTTGATTAATCTTTACCGAGGATAATATTGTTTAAAGTTCACAAATGCATATACACGGTACATACAAGGGAGAGATTATGTAAACTTTACATCGATGACATGCGACTCCTTGCCTTAGGAGAAAGGAAGATAAAGCCAAGAAAAAATGTTGTATAATAGGAAAATGCTAAAAGATAATTGTCACTTAGAGAAGAGGCATAAATGCTCTTGCTAGATTGATTAATTTGCATTGGAATGATAGGACTTACGTCATGTATAGTATTGGAACCTTTAGCATATGCCTTACGCTAAAGGAGGGAATATTAAGTAAATTCTACTCTTTGGCCCTAAGGGGGAGAGTGAATATGTGATGGAATTATTCTCGCGTCTATTATTGTATTGTTTGGGAAAAATACAATTAGTTTTGTTGGTTGATTGAACAACACCCTAAATGTTTTTCTTTCAATCAAGGGATTGTTACATTGTGATTTGGATAAATATTCCAAGGTTTGTGTTGAGCGATGGCAAATGCATGGTAGGGGCTTTAATGACAATTTGCCATGGGAATAAATGAATGTTTTTCTAGAATATGATATTAGGGCTGATTGCTTTGATCGTGCTTGAATTTTAATTGGATTAATTAAGGAAGGAGATCACATCGCGGATTATCATGAAAGGGCACTGATTGATTCATAGGCCGATGGTCGAGTGGTGAAAAGGCCAACCACGAAAAATGGCATCTCACTCCTAGACCGCTTGTGGGTTAGGTGGAGCTCTGGACACCCCTTGCCTGTCTAGAATGGAGTCAGAGATCCCCGTGAGTCCAATGTCTGGGACATTGGAAGATCCTATTCTAGATAAAGGATGGAAATTTTGGTGCCATGTGATTTGGACCGGGTAATTTTGTTGGATAGAAGGGATACATAATTCTCCTGTATGGGCAGGAGACAAAGATTAACTTAAAGATAAGTTAAGGAACTTGTTTGATAAAAGGACTGCTTGTTTTGTTTTTGTGTATGTGTTGTGAATTACATGAACAAACTCTGTGCCCTAAAAGGCTTAATTAATGAAGCTGATTTTAAATGTCACACATAAATGTGGTAGGACCTAGATGGACAACTAAAGCTATTAAGGGAAGCGGGTGGACGGAATCCCCCGACGGGTCCGTCCTACGGCTAGGTAATCCTAGAGAACTGGGAGGCTTCTCACAAGGATTTACCATTGGATGACTTTAGGTAGTGTTAAGTTAGAACTCGATTCATGTTGTTTTAGGGGACTGGAATGGGACTATGCCCTATGGGCAGAGAGGTTGAGCAGTGCATCCCTCTCGTTTCCCATTCTCTATGAACCAAGTGCAGCATAAATCTGCTTTGACTCTGTTGTTTCTACTCAAAGTGGGTCATTTGGAGCTTGACGCTAGCTACTTCGTAGAGACTTGGCTGATAGGAAAGAAATCCTCACTTCAGATCGGGGTCGGATACTTTCGCTTTGGGGCAGACTCAAGAAGACCTAGATCGCAAACCCTGTGACATTCCTTGCGATTGCTAGGTGGCACTTTCTAGACTCCCCTCTCGATGGGCTGCTAAGACGTGTCTCACAAGTGGTCAAGTGAATACATTATACATACATTAATAGCTCAAACATCATTACAAAGTCTCACTCTGATACCAATTGTAACATGCCTCGGCTCTCTAGTCATGTTTTTAGCAGTCCATCAAGAGAAAAATCTAGGAGTCGCTGCCTGGCACTCCCATGGAATGTTACGGGGTTTATCGCCTAGGGTTTCTCATGTATGCCTCACAACATAACATTTGTGGCCTCTAGGATCCACCTAAAATTTGGGACCCTATCGTTAAGGTCTCCTGACAACATTCTAGCGTCGGGTGCTGGGCATCCTTCTTTATGCACAGATACTGAAGCCAGAGCAGACCCATGCTGCACTTGGTTCAAAGAGAATGGGAAATGAGAGGGATGTGCCGCTCAAACTCTCTAGCCGTAGGGCATAGTCCCATTGAGGTCCCATTCTGATCCCCTAAAACGACATGAATCGAGTTCTAACCTAACAATACCTAAAGGTTGGTAAAACCTCATAAGAATCTTCCTAGTTCTCTGGGACCACCATGCGGACCCGTCAAGGATTCCATCCACCTAGTTCCCTCAATAGGCATTCTTTAGTTATCTAGTTAGGTCCTATCACATTTATGTGTCATATTTAAAATCAGCTTCCTCAATTAAGCATTTTAGAGACCATGGTTTGTTCATGTAATTTATGGCTCCAACACAAAAACAAAGCAAGCAATTCTTTTGACAAACAGGTTTCTTAACTTATGTTCAAGTTAATCTTTGTCTCCTACCCATATAGGAGAAATTGTATATCCCTTCCGCCCTGCAGAAGTAGCTGATCCAAATCACATGGCACCACAAATTCCATCCTTTATCTAGAATAGGATCTTCCAATGCCAATGATGTTGGGCTCATGGCAGTCTTCAACTTCGTTCCAGACTAGCAAGGGGTGTCCAGAGCTCCACCTGACCCCAAGCAGCCTAGGAGTGAGACCCATTCTCAATAGTTGGCCTTTTCACCACTCGCCCTTTGGCCGTGAATCGAGCAGTGCCCTCTCGGGTCCACCCAGACAAAATATAATTTCCTTAATTAATCCGATTAAGAATCAAGCACAATCAAGGCAATCAGCCTAATATCATCTTCCAAGAAAACATTCCTTTATTTCCATGGCAACTTGTCACATCACAGACCCCTGCCACAAATTTACCATCAATCACAAGCACTTGGAATAATTATCCAAACCACAATCCAACAATCAGTTTAATGCAAAAGCATTGAGAACATTGTTTGATCAATCCAACAAAAATAATAGTGTTATTTTCCAACTTTGTAAGTATAATCACGATAACCTTTCATCACATATTTGCTCTCCCCCTTGGGATCAAAGAGTGATACTATGCAAAAAAATTTAATTTGACTTTATCTTCCTTTCTCCTAAGGCAAAGAATGCGAGAAACACCACATTAGGGAATATGGGAATTTTTCATAAGTTTGGAACACGTGGTCAAATCTTTGGATTTGTCATAACTTGAACACTATAACTCCAAATTGAGCGCTCTATAGCTCAATAGATTCCATTTTTCAAGCACTTTCCAATTATAGGTCACATCATATAGCTTGAGAAACTTATGGGTATGTTATCCGAGTGCCACCTTTTTAGTATTCAAAAAATGGGAATTTGGAGATTCCCAAACTCACTAATATTGTGTTGATACAAATTTGTAACGATGTAAGACTATCTTTGAATGTAAAATAATCTTTGAATTATTGCGCCAGCTATAATCAACTCATGGTTTGGCAGCACAAGATAAAATCCTTGATGTTATTTTATGCGAACCTTTCATAGGATGGATGCAATACTTTAATGCAAGATGAATTCATGTACCATCAACGTATATTTTGTATAATCCTTTCCATGCATGTACCCTCTAGGTGCATAATCATCAAGGGTAACCTTAGATGTTCTTCATGATATGTATGAATTTGTCACGTAGCACTCGGATGCAAAGCATTTGGGTACAAGGGTTTGTGTGAACCTCAATGTGCAATATGCATAAATCTATGCAAGGTCATCTATGGTTGTTGTAGAAAGAATTATCATATAATCCCCTATGAGTTCATTAACTATTGAAAAATAAATTCAGGCTACTTGTTAAAATGAACTCATGCACATGCCAAAGTGATATAGCCTACGCCTTAATGAATAGAGGAGATAGCAATTAGTACCTGGATATTCGGATATGATTTATCCATACCCGACGTTGTGTTTGTTGTAGCAATAACACCCTGGCCGGCGGCTCAATTGTTAGATGCGAGATTACTGTAGGTTCATTTTTTCCTCCGTTTGGGGGCCATATTTTTGGCTTATAGATCTCTCTCTCTCTCTCTCTCTCTCTCTCTCTCTCTCTCTCTCGTCAAAGAGATAGTGTGCTGAGGTGACTCTCCTCTATCACAAAGGGGGGTTTAAATTTGTGGGAAAAAAAGAATAAATTTGACTTTTTGCACTTGCAGATCCGAGAGGTGGTAATTTATCTCGCCTACATCCCCATAGCCAAGGAAAATGCATTTGACACTCTTAGGATCCAACCTAGTACGCTTATCTTTGGGCACATGGCAGAATACCTCACATCCAAAGACACGTAGATGCGCATAAGATGGAGGTTTCCCAGTCCATACCTCCTCTGCAACCTAGAAATCCAAACCACTAGAAGGTGATCTATTTATGACATGCACAGCTGTACTGACTGCCTCAACCCAAAAGCTCTGTGGTAACCCTGAATGGCTAAGCATATTGCATACACACTCTTGGATGGTTCTATTCATCCGCTCAGCCAAACCATTCAAGGGTGGGGTATAGGGGATGGTCAACTAACGCTTAATACCCCTCTCATCACATAGTTTCTCAAAAGCGCGTGACATATATTATCCCCCATTGTCAGTCCTAAGGCATTTCCAGCCATGCCCACTCTGGTTTTCAACAAATGCAAGCCATCTCTAAAATATAGCCAAGACATCGAACTTAAGATTAATGGGATAAGCACAAAATTTACGTAAAAAATCGTCAATGAATGTCACAAAATACTTTGCACCACCCATAGACTGATAAGGTATAGGCCCACAGACATCTGAATATACCAATGCCAGGGGCTCACTCATGTGTGTCCTACTAGACTTCTTGTGTGTATTCCTAGTGTGTCTGCCATAAAGACAATGCTCACATGAATCAAAACATGCATAGTCAAGAGGCAGTAAGTACTACAAACCAGAAATCATTTTCATTCCCTTCAAGGATATATGGCCCAAATGGGCATGCTAAAAAGATACATGTGGGATGGAACCCACTAACAAAACATGGTCAACAGAGGACCCATCAACTACAAGAGGATAGAGGCTGCCAGCTTTGGCACCTCTAGCAAGCACAAGTTTGCCACAAGTGATATTCCAGGTAGAATCCCAAAATGAAACATGAAACCCAGCATCATCAAGATACCTTGTAGACATAAGACTGCGTGTAAGTGTAGGTACATGACATACATCCTGTAACAGAAAAGTACTGTCATCAGTAGAGAACTGCAGTCGTACATCCCCAATGCCAACAATAGCAAGTGGCATGTCATCACCCAAGCAAAATGACCAGAGACAGTGTGGTAGGAGTGGAACCACTCATGGCATGATGTAACATGAAATGATACACCAGAATCCAAAAGCCAGCACTGCGCATACATAGAGTGAACATCGGTCAACGACATAGCATCATAAGAACTAGTTGCAAGTATGTACTCCTCATCGGAGTCATCAGTCTGCATGAAATTTATCTCCTCGATTTTCACATTGGATTTCGTAGGCATAATGCTATGATCAGAGGACTTTTCCTATACTTTGTCTTTCCCCTTCTCTTTGTGCTTCTCATTGCGCAACTCATGACATTGTGGGCATATATGACCCTTTTTGTCACAATGATGACATGTTATATTAGCATTTCTTCCACGAGACTTGTTGCATGACTTACCACGCGACTTAGACCTAGACATCTACAAGTCTCTACCACGGCCATTCCCACGGTCATTCTTGCCATTACCATATCTGCCTCTAACAGTCAAAGCATGCGACATATGAGAGGTATTCAAGTTCTTACTGTTGATCTCTTCCTGCAGAAGAGCACTCTCTACACTCCCATGACTCACTTAGAATCCCAGGCAAAAACAATGGAGTAACCTTATCATTAAAGGTAATACCTTGCAAAGTCAAGTTATTGAGAATAGCATGGAATTGACTCAAATGAGCAGACATTGTCATATTCTCCTTCATGTGCAAGTCCATAAGCTGCTTTAGCCAATACATTTAACTTGGTGGACTTTTCTTGTAATAGAGGTTCTTAATTTTATCCCAAAGCTACCAAGCACTCTGTGCTTCCTCAACCACATTGTAATGCACCTATTCAATGAGAGACAAGATGAGGGCGGACTTGCATAACTCATCAAGCTCATCCCATTTCGCCAGTAGCCATAGTTTTGGGCTACTCACCATGCATCCTTAGTGGCTTTATTTGTGATTTCTACACCAATACCTGCCAAGCTTGGCTCTTCCAATAGGCATAATTCATACCATCAAGCTTAGTGATGTTGAAGATAGCACTATCAGTGGAAGAAGAACCCATAATGCAATCCAAAACAGTGCAGACAATTCAAAACTGCTTGTTTTTTTCTGCTATGAATAGCAAAAAACACCACCAAAACCAAGGAAAAATGACCACGAATTGATAACTAATGATGTTCCCACCAAGTATCATCAAAAGTACATAAAATCAAGATGATTCAGCATGAAAATTCTACATCATTCCATACATATAAATTACAGCCATGTACAATGAGAGTAAACTTTAGGCAAAATCAATGCACCAAGTCAACCATTGATTGTCAAAGCATAACCAGCATCAAGCATGCATAAATCAGCATATGACAGTCATACAGACATTGAGAAAACACCCAAGTATGTCAAACGAGTCTGCCAATAAGCTGGCACACCCCCTGTGTAATAGGGCAAAGTGTACACAACACTAGCAAGACCTGACACAAGGATGTGTATGCTCAGGGAGTGCGAAGCCCAAATCAGCCCAAGTACATGTATGTGGACCATGGCATATCAACCATGCAACATCCAAGTGAAGAAGATCCTAGTCTTAGAAGACTCAAAGCTCAATAGCATAAATCACCTACTCGACGTTTGTCAAATATCCAATAATGCTCCCACTGGGGAAGATAAGGAGTGTGTGATCACCCTCTAAGGAAGGGAAGAGAAGGAGAATCTTATTTAGAAGGTCCTCCCCCCTCTCTCTCTCCATCTCTCTCTTTACCTCTCTATCTGATGGACCTAAAAACGGGCCGGCACTGGCTCATGCACTAGCCGGACCTCGTCACTATGCACAAGACAACCCCTCGGCCTCGCGGCCAGGAGCGTCTATCAAAATCTCTGCCTTCCTAAACATTGCGTTTGTAATACGTTGTAGTCCAACAGATCCTAACCCAATATTACTCCTCAGAGGGAGTCCCTTTCACATAGCCAAAAGGCTCGAATCACATATACATGGGGTTCCTCCTACGGCTGAATGCCGTCAACCCTCTGCGACTCTCCTACACCTTGGGGATTGGCCCCTCGATGCGCCGCTCAACATTTAGACATTTCGCACAAACGTCGCTCAAGGTACCAAATAAACGTATCCAGGAATGTACCATTGTCCTTACTTGACTTTCCCTTTAGGATCCCACGTCTAGCCTACAGCATAGGAACCTCACGCTCTCAACGGTGGGTCAAGGGCCTACTTAAAACAATTGCTATGCATATCCAGGAGCTAACTCTGATACTTTTAATTTCCTCTAAATGATCATGCAAAGAGGTGGATGCCTAGTGCTCAAACATTTTAAAAACCAGCAGCGTGCAAATGCAAAACATCTCTTTCATGCTTTTCTTTCTAACCGCTTTATGCTTTGCTGCAACACCTAGCACCGAAGTGATCTTCGTGCTACTAGGTTTTAATTTTTATCATTATTATTCCGTCCTAGATGCAATATATATAAAATCAGCAAATTATCCCTCATGCTCCGCGGCATTTAACCATTTTTTCCACAACTCTACCCTTCCCCGTTTTGATAGTGCATCATTACATTCATTTCTTTCAGGGTTTCCTTGTCATTTTATGTGGAGAAAGGAAGGAAACACGCACTAAAACATATAAACAAGGCTGAACTGAAGCATAACTTCATGCCCCAGCCTTGCTATACATCAACAAACATAAATCCTATTTTTCTATATTTTTCGTAGCCCCAAATGTATTTTTCCCCTATTTTTCATGGTTTTTTTATCATTTTTCCGCCATTTTCTTCATTTTCTTGTATTTTTTAAATTGCTGAAAATGAAAACCAGTTTGTGGGCTGTGGCCCTTAGTTCATTTGCAACAAAATTGAAAGATTAGTTGATGTGTATCGACGGTTTTCCCCATTTATATGCCCAAAACCCTTGTTTTTCCCCATTTTTCATGCGTTTTCGGGTTTCTTGACATTATTTCGAGCCATGAAATGCATGTTTTTCATAATTTCTGGTTATAAACAGTAAGAACTCAGAAGAATCAGCAGCACAATCAAATCTTAGTCCATATGAACGGCATTCCATCAATCAAAAGCATAAAACACTAAATTTTCTTTGTAATTTTTTAGTTTACCGCTTAAACGCGTGTTTCGGGTTTCTTTTCCATGGCTGTAGATTTGGAAAACAGCAACACTTCATGTCCAGCAACATCACAAATCACCATTCTCAGCCCGTGTAGCAATCCGGTCCATGCCGGACAAGCCTCCATCATTCTTTCTTCATTGCTCCTTCCCACACATGAACTGCCTCTTAGAAGAGAGAGAGGGAGGAGAGAGAAAGACTAGAATCAGAAATTTCAAACCAGGCCACCATTGCGCGAGCGAAGGGCGGCGATAGAGTCAGGATACGGAGGGGATTCACTGCCAATGATCACTCGGGTAGGTTGCATTGAGGCTGGAGATTGATCATGAAGCCATGGAGCGCAATTTTCGGGCGCATTCTGGCGTGTTCTTCCTCCACGATTTGTTGCATCCCCCTCTCCCAAACTTTCATGTGACATTAAATTTTGGGCCCCAAAGGTCACTTGCCCATTTTGGCCAAATTTTGTCCACCCCTTCGTATCTTGACCGGTTTCTTGGCCATTTCCCCGTCCGGACTCGGAATCGAGCTCTGAAAAATCCTGGGCGTCCGGCTTAGCATCTCGCATTGGCCAGTAGCTTGTGTCAACCCGCACGACTGTCTGAAAAATTATGAAAAATCACCAAGTGTCGCTCGGGCGCCTTTAAAGCACTTTGGCGCTTAAAATCGTCCTAGATCGAGTCGCCGCCTTTGACAGTGAATATTTTTCCCTTGATCTTCATAATTTTTAGCTATTTTTAAGCACTTCCCATCACCTAAATTCCGCTCTCATTGGCGACCACGGGATAGGGCGACTCAGCCCGTCGAATCCACGAACATATCTGCACATAAACAACCAAAGAAGCATCAAACTGATACAAAACAATTATAATAAAACTCAGCACAATGCTCCCCCTACCCCTAGACAGAACCAAGGCATGACATCCACAAGGAGTAGGCCTAGCATCATCTAATAGAAGATCCGAAGTGAGTCACTAACCAGCTGCTCCAACACAGCCAAACTAAAAAGAACTGCCAAAGAGGTTGCCCTAAGTGGTAGTCTGAACTACTTACCAACTAAAGACAACACCACTAGGAGCTCCTACAAGGCGAGGACTCCTATAGCCTGATCAAAGGATATTTTCATTCAGTGTATTTCTTCTTTTAGGGTTTTTATTGTATTGACATACTTGGGCATGTAAAAAGGAGGGAGCTGAGCGTAATGACCCAAGGAGAACAGGGCATCGGTCTCAGGACCTGTCTCGGCACCCAAGAACCTACCAAGCCCTCGCAAGGCGACACTAAATCCTTTTCTAACGCTCACTTTTATTTTCGCTCCAACCTTCCTTGTTTTGTCATTATTTTTCCAGCAAGAAGCCACCCCTAGGAAGACAAGGTATCGGCCCCGGGTCTGACTCGTCCCCAGGAACCTACCAGGCCTTCGCAAGGCAATGAGCAACGGCTTATATATTTTCATTTCTTTTCTTTTCATTGATAGGGGTTAGAACCCCTTTTTACACACCTTCGCATTAATAGTCATCTTTTAGGATATTCAAGATTTCTTGACATCATTATTATTATTTCCTGGCAGGCTTCTCTAACTGCCTCACTACTAACAAGAACTCCTAGAACGGCTGCCTAGCAGATTAGCAGGACAGGGCCACTAGGACTTCCTTCTAAAACAGGTCTTTCAATGTCTAACAATGTCTTTACAGGAGGCACTGACTACTCCGACCTCCCTCAAACATACGTAGCCTAAACCTGGGACTTCATGCCTTGGTTGCCGGTCCCCAACAAAAATAGATCCCCTCAACAAGTACAAATACACATATAACAGGAAAGAAAGGTACTCGTAAAGGAGAAATATCACCTGGATTGGCCACAAGAAGCTTCCATCGCAGCAAAGGCTCCTCCAGGCTCCACAAAATTCCACAACCCGAGAAACCTGTCCAGCACAACACTAAACAAAAACCCAATTAAACGCACCCGCACTAGACAGGGAAATGGCCCTCTTGGCCTAATGAATTCAGACATGACTTTGCTACAAAACTGAATCGGCCCTCTTGGCCTAATGAAATAAAACAATACTATGCATAACATCCTCCTGGAAACAACCATGATAGACATCAAAGCATACTATTCCCAGGGGAACAAAGGCGCATAGCCCTAAACTAGGTGCATTAAATTATGACCTATCCCTCCTGCGTATATCGCAAGAGGTGTTCGCATCACATGGCGTCGAATCAGTCTATGGGTCCCCGATAATAAAGGTAGATGAGTCTCGCTTACCCTCTGCATCACCCAAATCAACCATCGTCTGCCAAAGAGGGCATGTTCAGAAAGCATACCCCACAAACGACCAAGTCCTGTCTCACCATCAATAGATATATCGGGACAAGGACCACAATTAAAGAAGAGGTCCTCTTCATATGCAAGATTAGCCAATGAATCGGCAAACTGATTCCAATTCCGTGGAATCAGCTGAAAAGACACTCTATCGAATTCGTCTAGCAGGGCTATGGCAGTGTGATGGTACATACAAAGGATCGGGTTCCGCACCATGTACGTCCCATTGAGTTGATTTAAAACCAACTGAGAGTCCCCTTTCACCAACAACTGGCGGATACCACCCTTTTTCGCAATATTCAAACCCATAATCAGGGCTTTGTATTCGGCCATATTATTAGTAAAATTCGCCCCGAGATAAGTAGCTAACTTCATGACAATGCGTCGGCGGGGGTCTCGGATGACAACTCCTACACTTCCTTTTTTGCATGCACCCCTGGACGCCCCATCAAAGTACAAGGTGTACGTCCATAAAGGGTTTACATATCCTGCCATCCTGGACTCTACGCGTAATTATGGTAATCGAAATTCAGCATATTCAACGGGTGGACTGTAGGCTCCATCCCTCCATCATCATGGAATTCGACAGGGATGCTCGTCAAAATTTGTAGGCAGTGATGGCAGAAGACCTTGATTTCCCAAATAAATGTCCCGCCTTCTTGCTCAATCACCTTGTATCCTTTGCTCCACCAAATGAGCTTTCCCTGATGATATCTCTGTTCTAAATATGGGTGTTCTAAGTAAGGGATCAGACGACCCATCAACCTCTATCACGATTTCCTTGCAGATGTTTGATCAATCTTGCCTAGACCTGCAAGGCAGTCATAGCATTAGAAAAATCAGAAGTAATAAGGTTTAATCTTATTAAGATTAACCTTATTTTTAAATTCTATCCCCTCAAGGTCAGCTAACAACACTGTAGATTTATTCTTTCCTATCCTAACGATCCTGTAGGGCCCATCCCATTTGGGTTCTAGCTTGCCTGGGAATAATTCTCGTCGTGCGTCATAATACAGAACAAGCTGTCCTTTCTTGAAGGTGTATTTCTTGGCTTTGAGGTCGTGTAGCTTCTTCATTCGGCGCTTCGCCACTTCTTGGTGCAATAAGCTCTGCAACTTAAGCTAGTCTAAATGGGCCAATGTCGTCAAGTGCTCAAAAAGAGCGTCTTCATCGCTCAAAGAATGATTGATGGCGAACCGAATGGTCGGCAACTCAATTTCTAAAGGCAAGACACACTCCTCCCCATATACTAACTTGAACGGGGTATGGCCAGTGGCTCGTTTGAAAGTCGTATTATAAGCCCACACTGCCACGTATAACTTTTTATCCCAATCCCGTTTCTTTTCCGACACAATTTTGGACAGGATGCCCACAAGCTGCTTGTTGGTGCTTTCGACTTGCCCATTGGCTTGCGGATTATATGGGGTTGTCTTGTTATGCTTGATGTTCCACAACTCTGTCAAACCTTTGATCACCTTATTCAGGAAATGAGTTCCGCGGTCCGACACTAATTCTTTCGGCGGACCAAACCGGCATATTATCTGCTCTAAAAGGAAACTAGCAGTTTCTTTAGCATCATCTTTCCTTGTTGCTCGTGCTTCTGACCACTTTGTGAAGTAGTCAGTTGCTACAATGATGTACCGCTTTTGCGTAGTCGATGACGGAGTAATAGGACCCACAAAGTCTATTCCCCACTTCTCAAATGGAAGTATCGCCATAATAGGGGTGAGTGGTCGTTTCCTATTCTCTCGACTATCATGTCGTTGGCAAATATCGCATCGCTTAACATACGCAAACGCATCCTGGAAGATGGCAGGCCACCAATAACCTGCTCTTAAAGCCTTTTGTGCTGTGAGTCGTCCAGCAAAATGGCCACCGCAAGCAGAATCATGGCACTCTTCCAAAATGAATGGCACCTCGTCAGGCGTCACACATCGGCGATAGATATCATCAACCCCTTGCCGATATAATGTACCTGCGATCAAGGCAAACTTTAACGCCTGCTACTTAATTTTCCTTTTCTCAGCCTTAGATCCCGCCTCTCCCGTTGATAAATAATGCGTTATTGCAGCATACCAGGAGGGAATAGATGCCCTATCTATTTTAAATATCATCTCCATGTCACTACCTTCAGCAACAGATTATTTCGGCTCCCCAAAGTCCACTAGACATTCCACGATGCCTTGCAACCTTGGTGGCTTACTCTTGATTTCATAATCAAATTTCTGCAAAGTGATCAACCACTTCGCTAAACGATCAGGCGGCTGTAACTTATTCATCAATAGTCGAAGTCCCTCCGCCTTCGTATAAAGCACCACTTTTTCATAGAGAATGTAATGCCTGAACTTCTTGGTCCCAAAGACCATCGCTAGACACAGCTTCTCCATGTAGGTGTAATTGATTTCGGATACCCCCAGCTTCCAACTAGCAAAAGCAATCGGGTGGTACCACTTCTCTTCCCAAATTTGGGCTAAACAGCAGCTGATACTATACATAGTGGCTGCTGAAAATATATAGAACACCTCACCTCTTTTAGGTGCTTTTAAAACGGGCGCTCTTGCTAGCTCTTGTTTCACGTCCTCGAATGCTACCTTGCAAGGATCACCCCATACAAACGAACAGCTAAAGGACAATAAATTTGTAAGCGGCAACGTTCTTTCTGCTAAGGCGTTAATGAATCTACGGTAGTAACCAACCGAAGACAGAAAGCTATGAACTTCTTTCGGAGTGCGTGGTGGACCCATGGCAATTATAACTTTGACCTTCTCAGGGTCTGTCACAATTCCTACCGAACTGACCACATGGCCCAGCAATAGCCCATAAGGTACTCCAAAAGCACACTTCCGTGGGTTTAGGGCGATGCAAAATTGTCTACAGCGCTCAAAGCATTTTCTCAAAATGATCAACTGCCTTTCTCTCACGGTGGCAGCCCCTAAGTCATCAATAAACACCCTCAACTCGTCAGGGGATATGTCACCGAATGTCTTATCGGCTGTTCGTTGCCACGAACCAGGCGCATTGCATAAACCAAAAGCCATCACGTGGTAAGCAAAAGTGCCAAATACAGTGATAAAAGTTGTTTTCAACTTGTCCTCTTCTGCAATTGCCATTTGGTTGTATCCTGCAAAGCAATCCATAAACGAATATATCTCCCTACCCGCTAATTGATCCAAAATCTGGTCAATAAATGGCAATGGGTAGTAGTCCTTAACTGTCTGCTTATTCAGCTCCCTAAAGTCTACACATAAACGGATCTGATTATTCTTCTTCTTTCTAATCACAACTGGCAAACACCATTCCGTGTGTTGCACAGGAAAAATCAAACCCGCTTTTCGAAGCTTCTGTAACTCTTCAAATAGCCCGTCCCTCAATTCGAAAGGCATACGCCTTACTTTCTACCGTACAGGACGACTGCCCTCTTTCAACGGAATTGTATGAACAGCAAGACTAGGAGGAATGCCTCTCAACTCATCATAACTCCAGGCAAAAATATCACGGAATTCCTGGATCAAGGCCACATAGTCCTCCCTTTCTGCTGTGCTGAGCATAGAGCCTAATTTGATTGGCCGCGAATCACCAAGCGTACCAAGGTCTAGCTCGATAACATCTGCATCTCTTATACGCTCTTGGCCCTCTATCGGCTCGTTCAAAGTGATCTGATAGATGTCCTCCGTGGTGGATCCCTCTTTGGACTCATCACTCGATGATGTCTCACTGGCAGATAAATCTTCTAATGTCTCCAATTCTGTAGAAGATAGAGGAGCTCTCTCACTCTGCGGGGACTCAGGGTAAGCATCAACCACCACACGCTGGGCACCTCTGCCGAATATTAATCGACCGGCAGGTATATCCACTTGGCAATCCGCTTGCAAGATCCAAGGTCGTCCAAGTAATACTTGGTAACTTGGCCGCCCTGCAAAACGAATCACCCTAAAGTCCAACATGCATTCTACATTTGCAACAGTGACATGGACCTTAGTAATGCAGCCTTCCGGCTGTCTCAAACTGTCATCTGCCATTCTGAGAATTGTGGAGGTATCTTTCTGAATCGCAAGACCTAACCTTTCCATCAGTTCAGAACTCATAATGTTAACAGATGATCCCGTGTCGACAATGGCATAATCTACTAATATCCCATCGACATAGGCTGCAACCCTTGGGCAATGCTTCTCAGCATGCTCAAACCAGTCATCACCAACTCGCGCAATACCCAAAGGTTCTACGATGTACCCGGTACGTAGGATCTTTCTAAATTCCTTGCGTACTTGTAATATTTCCGCGTACCGTTTACGGTAAATATTAACTTGCCGCACGTCGTGTAAATTTCGTGCAAGGATTATCACTAGTGCCAGCAGTTGATCCATAGCCACACGTGGGAAATAGAGACACTCTACCTTACGAGAATAGGGCCGGGGGATTCAAACCGCATAACCGCGGGAAAACAGCCTCTTGGGAAGAGGTCAAGAGGATAAAGGTAAGATTATTGCAAATTTTTTTATTCCCCCAGCCGATGTGTGGCTGGGGGGGGGGGAAAGGGATGGGTTAGTGGAGCATGAGGAGGTGAAGGGAGAAGGACATGCATCCGACCACGTGGGCAGTCCCTCTCCCCTCCTTGTCCTATAAGAACCCCCTCTTGGGGGGGTTGGAAGGGAGGTACTATGAGTGAGGAGACGGCCGTGGGCTGAAGGTGGGTGCTGTCGGGGCGTGAGAAGGAGGGCCGTGATGAAGGAAAGGCCCGTGGACAGAAGGGAAGCCGTACTAGAGAGAAGGGAAGCCGTGCTGCGATAAGGAGGAGGCTGTGAGAGGAGAGGGAGGAGAGGCCGTGAAGAAGGAGCTGGAGGAGACTAGGCCGCCGCCCAGATTCGCCAGTCCGCCAGGCCGCCTTGCTGACGCCATCCACGCTGCCGCCAGTCGCCCAGTCCGCTGCCACACGACTCCCTCCACGTTGCACGTCGCAATCAGAAGCTCCTAGAAGCTTCTCTAAAGAAGCTTCTAAGGGGGGGCTTCTTAAGCCCCCTTCCCACTAATTTTTCCCCCATGAGTCTTTCCACACCCCCGGGAATTCAGAAGAGTAGGAGGTGACACGGGGAGGCCTCGTTAAGCCCATTATTTTTACCCCGGGGACTTTGAAGGGAAAGAGGCGTCACGGGAAGCTTTCATAAGCCCATTTATTCCGGGATTTGAAGAATAGGAGGTGACAAAAGTCCTTCCCACTACATTGCCCATCGGTCTATCCACACACACCCCGGAACTTGAAGGAAGAGGAGGCGACGAACCCTCTCACCGATTTTTCCATAAGCCTCTTGCCCAAGATCTTGTAGAGAAGAAGAGGGGTCCTTGAAAGCCTTTTCCCAATATCTTTAATCCTCGGGATTTTGAAAAATAAAGTGAGGAAGCCCATAAAGGCCATCCCACTAATCACCCCAAGGCCGGTCCTTGGATTTTTGGAAGAAGAAGAAGAACTCTAAAGTCCTATTCTTGCAAGGCCCATTCGCAAGAGCCTTTTTCCGCGGACATCATCAATCCTTCCTTAATCCGGAATTTCAAGGAGGACTAAAGCTCTCAAATCGCCACTGTCAAAGGGATCTCATAAGAACCCTAAGGCCCGCCAAGGCAAATTCCGCAAATCGGAACTTCGGTCAAGGAAGCCATATAACAAAGAGAGTTGCGCATACAAAGGAGGCGAGCCAAGGTCATAAGATTGCAAGCCAAGGCAAAAAGTTGAAGTCCACAAAGGCTAGCTGGAGATCGAATTCGCGATGGTCTCTAGGAAGATCACAAGGTGCGATGCGGAAGGCTCAACCCGAGCATACGTGGACATTTCCCGAAATTCACAAGTCCAGGTTTTATCTATTTGGATTCCACACAGAAGTATTGAGTTAGTCACGATAACTTCATGGATTAGGAGGCACTCATGCATGTCAAATGCAACTAGTTAAGTAAAATGCAATTGGGACATGAATTGGCTATTTGAACATTATTAGAAATAGCTTAGGATATGGAAATTGATCATTGGAACGTCAAAGGAATGAATGAAAAGAGTATAAGGTGTCTATGCATTTGTAGGACCTTATTAGCAATTTTTCTTTTTTGTATATTCAAAAGTGATGAGCCTAGGACAACTATTGCCTCATCACAAGGTTAAAATTATTGAGGCACACCTTTTTACTAGGTATGGAAAGATTAATGGCATGTCCCATTTTTAGATAAATCTTCCTTGTATTGATTCATGAGGAAAGTTAACACCCATAAGATGTTATTCGAAAAGGGATAGAAGGATTCCGTGGAATAGATGCAATACTTGTGCACAAAGCCGCAACATTGTATAGTCTTGAGATTTGTCCACAAGAGAGTTTTTGTCATCTCTCGAAAATGAGGTTGGCAAGTTATTAAAAGAATTTAACTTACAAGAGGATGACTAATCATCCTGTTACTCACTTTTCTTGGGGATAATTTGCCAAGGAAAAGGAAAGTTAGGTATTTGAAAATGACCAGACAATAAACGGAAGCGACATGGTCGCTGGAACCTACCACAACTAAACACTAAAGTATTGGTAGGGTATGACCCTAACCCAAGGATGATAGGAATCTTGCCAAGTTGCAATTGATTCTGGATCGAATGCGGGTTGCATTCAGAGAAAAGGAGCCACTCCTTAACAGTTTGCCAGCTAAAAGACCACTGAAATTGATTGTGCTTGTAACAGTTTAGAAAGGACTGTTTGCATTGTTTGCTCAATGAACTAAAGGATGAAAATATATCTAAAGCTTCAGGTTGGTGCCTGAGAGGCAGCTTCAGTTACCCCCGACTGCCTGCCTGACCCTAACCAAGGGGGTTGTGAACCGCGCCGGGAACGTGGACCGAACCCGCCGTGAGAGGTCTCTCCGTTGAGTTCTGCTTGGAGCAGGAGGACGCTTGGGTGCCAGGGGGGCTCTGGTTGTAAATCCCTCGCCTTCCGGGTCCTGCACAAGAGACTAACGTGACTAGGGATTGGATCTCGAGGCCCGCATACTAGTCTACGGGCGGAAACTTGGGATAGTAATCACAGGAAGGATTACTGGAAAGCCTTCGGGCGGATCATGAATACGCCTACGGGCGGGAACTCCTTGTATTGCAAAGATAAAAGGATATAATGATAATAAAGAAGTTGTTTGGCACTGTTTTCTTTATGTCCTGTGATAAGATTACGTGAAGGAACCAGTGCATAACAGGGTTAATCAAAGAAGCTGTTTGTATATGTCAAACTAATGTGGTAGGTAATTACATAACTAAAACAAACCGAGGAAAGTGCGGAGGATGGACCATGGGTCCGCCCTATGGATGGGTGGTCCCGGTTAGCCGGGAACTTTTCTCAAAGTCTTCGACGAACAACAGGATGATAATCAGCATCAAAGCGAATAACGAGGATGTTGACCTAGACTTACATCCTACCCGATTTACGCTGTTTTAGGGAAATGGAATGGGACTATGCCTTGTGGCAGAGAGGTCGAGCCTTGCATCCCTCTCGTTTCCCATTCTCTTTGAACCAAGTGCAGCGCGAATCCGCTTCGGACCGGGCGCTTCTACGTAAAGTAGTTCGCTCGGGTCTGACGCTAGTTGTTGCTAGCTAATGACCAAACAGGGAAACCCAAATTCAGGTCGATCCTAAGTGGGAACGGCCAGGATACTTCCGCTACGTGGCAGACTCGGGAAGACCTAGATTGCAAAACTCGTAACATTCCATGGGAGTGCCGGGTGGAGTTTTCTAGACATCCTTTCCGATGGACTGCTAAGACGTGTCCTGAATGGTTCTAGTGGACACGTTACAGTTGGTATCAGAGCGAACCAACAAAGGACTTGTTTTTAGGAAATTTTAATAAGAAGAAGTAAAGCAAATGTTGTATTCCAAACATTTCCTTACTTGATTGCTGTCTTCCAGAATTATGAAGCATGGAACAAGTTCTTAGTGTTCCAAGTCATGTTTATGACCGCGATGCATTCCACGGATTATCGACAGAGGATTGAGATGATGAACATCCTAGACCGCATTTACAATCCATCGCCGGTGTGCATGGAACAGAGATGGATGGGTGTTTCAGGAATCTATTACATAACTGCCTATCGACCTGCGTACCTTCAAATTAACTTGAAGAGGATCAAGTGGATGGAGGACTTGAAGATCGTGAAGCTGTTCATCTTTGTTGAAGCTCACGCAAACGCAACCCTACAGGTTGGAGGTCGAAGGGTTAACCAGAATAAGTATATGTACGGAGAAGTGATTCAAAGAATCCCTGCCGACCGAATCAAGGTTTTGGGGCGTCGTGAGAAGAATGGATATCGAAGGAAGAGATACCCTAATCTTCCAATGAACTATCGATTCCTGAAAATCGATGACCCTAATCCGTACTACTACTCAGTTCCTGTAGCTGAATGCAATAATATCTTATTCTTCTCGAATTAATGTATTAACTTGTTCCATCGGCCCAAGAAAATAATTGTACCACAAAAGGCTATGCTGATATGAATGGAATAAAACTTTTTCCCGATTGTCCTGACTGCGAATATTGATAAAAGAAGTAAAGTGATTTGGTCACTGGACTGAAGGAATACGTGGACGTAGTTTCTGAAGAGTTAACAAAATGCCCACTTCAAAGAGAAGTAGATCATGAGATCAAGCCAGTAATAGGAGCTGTGCCAATTTGAAGAGAACCTATAGAATGTCTATATCGGAAGTAATTGAGTTGAAGGAACAACTCAAGCAGCTGTTAAACCAAGGCTACAGCAGGCCTAGCAATTCCCCATAGAGAGCTCCAGTCCTATTCCAGAAAAAGAAAGATGGGACACTTCGACTATGTATTGATTACCATGGGTTGAATTAATCAACAGTCAAGAACAAGTACCCTATTCCTAGAATAGATGAGCTTCTTGACCGCCTTCAAGGTGCAAAGATCTTCTCCAAAAATTGATCGCAGCAGGATCAAGGATGAGGATATTCCAAAAACGGCCTTCAATACAAGATATGGGCACTTTGAATTCTTGGTTATGTCATTTGGACTTACAAATGCACCTGCCACTTTCAATAGATTAATGCAGGATATTTTTAGGCCATATCTTGATGACTTCGTGCTTGTCTTCTTCGACGACATTTTAGTCTATTCTAAACAGGAAGAAGATCATGAACCCCAATTACGGATTGTGTTGGAGACAATGAGGTTTCATAAGTTGTATGCAAAAATGAAGAAGTGTGCATTCTTCAAGCATCAGATTAAATATCTAGGAGGAATTTCAGTAGACCCAGCCAAAGTCAGAGATATGCTTGAATGGCCAATACCAGTATCTGTCAAAGAGATACGTAGTTTTCTTGGTTTGACAGGATGGTATGGGGTCTTCATCAAGAAAACTATGCTTTGATTGCAGCACCTTTGACAGAATTATTGAGGAAGCAAACGCTCATTGCTTGGTCAACTGACGAATAAACTAGCTTCGATAGGTTGAAGCAAAGTTTGGTATCAGCACCGATCCTAAAACTTCTAGACCACAGTAAGGAGTAGGGGTAGTAACTGATACTAGCATGCTTGCCTTAAAGATATGTGCTCATGTAGGAAAATCATCCAGTAACATACTCTTCAAAGAAATTGAAGAGTCACGAAAAGAATTACGCTACTCATGATCTGGAGTTATTAGCTGTCATCCATACTCTAAAGTTTTGGAGACACTATCTGTTGGGTAACAAGTCTACTCTAGTAACCGATCATACGAGGCTCAAATGGATTTTTCCCAGAACGAGCTCAACATGAGGCAACGTAAATGGATGGAAGTATTGGAGAAATATGATTTTTAAGATCAAAGCACCGACCTGGAAAGGAGAATGTAGTGTTGATGCACTCAATCGCCAGGCATTCCTTAATTCACTAACCTTGCAAAAATCTATCAATAGCTAGAGAAGAAGGATGCCATGATCTAGCCTATCAAAGGATGCCAAGGAAAAATTTCTATCAAAGACCAGGAACATAAGCTAGAGGCTAAGTATTGTGAATTCTCTATCAGTAATGGACTTGTCTGCTATAGGATGAGGGTATGTATACGAGCAAGCCCGTTATTTAAATGGAAGATATTGTGCGAAGCTCATAATTTCACTTTCATGGGACATCAAAGCTGCGAAGGATAAGACAGAAGGCATACATGGATTTGAAGTGTCAAGATAGAATAATTGAGGAAGGAGACATGGTCTTCATTCACGTATGCCCAGAGATGAGTTCTCTATCCTTAGGAGATTGCAGGAAGCTAAGTCCAAGGTATTGTGGACCATAACAGAATCCTCAAGTGTTTAAGACCTAATGTTTATAGACTGCAACTCCCTGAAAACCTAAAGGTTCATAAAGTATTCCATAACAGTCTATTGAATGATGAAGTATGTACCTAGTCCTAATCATGTACTTGATGACCAACAAATTGTAATGCCTAGTCAAGGAATCCTTGAACTAAGGCCGGACAAGATTTTGGATGCTAGGGTGAGACAACTGAGATCCAGAACCTTGAGAGAATGCCTCGTCCAGTGGAAAGATCATCCTAAGGAGGATGCTACCTGGATGGATGGAAGCTCTCTCAATCTTCAATATCCCCAGTTTACCTCGAGATGAGGACATCTCGATTCTTCTAAGGGGGAGAGAATGTAATATTTCCGCGTACCGTTTACGGTAAATATTAACTTGCCGCACGTCGTGTAAATTTCGTGCAAGGATTATCACTAGTGCCAGCAGTTGATCCATAGCCACACGCGGGAAATAGAGACACTCTACCTTACGAGAATAGGGCCGGGGGATTCAAACCGCATAACCGCGGGAAAACAGCCTCTTGGGAAGAGGTCAAGAGGATAAAGGTAAGATTATTGCAAATTTTTTTATTCCCCCAGCCGATGTGTGGCTGGGGGGGGGGGAAAGGGATGGGTTAGTGGAGCATGAGGAGGTGAAGGGAGAAGGACATGCATCCGACCACGTGGGCAGTCCCTCTCCCCTCCTTGTCCTATAAGAACCCCCTCTTGGGGGGGTTGGAAGGGAGGTACTATGAGTGAGGAGACGGCCGTGGGCTGAAGGTGGGTGCTGTCGGGGCGTGAGAAGGAGGGCCGTGATGAAGGAAAGGCCCGTGGACAGAAGGGAAGCCGTACTAGAGAGAAGGGAAGCCGTGCTGCGATAAGGAGGAGGCTGTGAGAGGAGAGGGAGGAGAGGCCGTGAAGAAGGAGCTGGAGGAGACTAGGCCGCCGCCCAGATTCGCCAGTCCGCCAGGCCGCCTTGCTGACGCCATCCACGCTGCCGCCAGTCGCCCAGTCCGCTGCCACACGACTCCCTCCACGTTGCACGTCGCAATCAGAAGCTCCTAGAAGCTTCTCTAAAGAAGCTTCTAAGGGGGGGGCTTCTTAAGCCCCCTTCCCACTACTTTTTCCCCCATGAGTCTTTCCACACCCCCGGGAATTCAGAAGAGTAGGAGGTGACACGGGGAGGCCTCGTTAAGCCCATTATTTTTACCCCGGGGACTTTGAAGGGAAAGAGGCGTCACGGGAAGCTTTCATAAGCCCATTTATTCCGGGATTTGAAGAATAGGAGGTGACAAAAGTCCTTCCCACTACATTGCCCATCGGTCTATCCACACACACCCCGGAACTTGAAGGAAGAGGAGGCGACGAACCCTCTCACCGATTTTTCCATAAGCCTCTTGCCCAAGATCTTGTAGAGAAGAAGAGGGGTCCTTGAAAGCCTTTTCCCAATATCTTTAATCCTCGGGATTTTGAAAAATAAAGTGAGGAAGCCCATAAAGGCCATCCCACTAATCACCCCAAGGCCGGTCCTTGGATTTTTGGAAGAAGAAGAAGAACTCTAAAGTCCTATTCTTGCAAGGCCCATTCGCAAGAGCCTTTTTCCGCGGACATCATCAATCCTTCCTTAATCCGGAATTTCAAGGAGGACTAAAGCTCTCAAATCGCCACTGTCAAAGGGATCTCATAAGAACCCTAAGGCCCGCCAAGGCAAATTCCGCAAATCGGAACTTCGGTCAAGGAAGCCATATAACAAAGAGAGTTGCGCATACAAAGGAGGCGAGCCAAGGTCATAAGATTGCAAGCCAAGGCAAAAAGTTGAAGTCCACAAAGGCTAGCTGGAGATCGAATTCGCGATGGTCTCTAGGAAGATCACAAGGTGCGATGCGGAAGGCTCAACCCGAGCATACGTGGACATTTCCCGAAATTCACAAGTCCAGGTTTTATCTATTTGGATTCCACACAGAAGTATTGAGTTAGTCACGATAACTTCATGGATTAGGAGGCACTCATGCATGTCAAATGCAACTAGTTAAGTAAAATGCAATTGGGACATGAATTGGCTATTTGAACATTATTAGAAATAGCTTAGGATATGGAAATTGATCATTGGAACGTCAAAGGAATGAATGAAAAGAGTATAAGGTGTCTATGCATTTGTAGGACCTTATTAGCAATTTTTCTTTTTTGTATATTCAAAAGTGATGAGCCTAGGACAACTATTGCCTCATCACAAGGTTAAAATTATTGAGGTATACCTTTTTACTAGGTATGGAAAGATTAATGGCATGTCCCATTTTTAGATAAATCTTCCTTGTATTGATTCATGAGGAAAGTTAACACCCATAAGATGTTATTCGAAAAGGGATAGAAGGATTCCGTGGAATAGATGCAATACTTGTGCACAAAGCCGCAACATTGTATAGTCTTGAGATTTGTCCACAAGAGAGTTTTTGTCATCTCTCGAAAATGAGGTTGGCAAGTTATTAAAAGAATTTAACTTACAAGAGGATGACTAATCATCCTGTTACTCACTTTTCTTGGGCCTAAAAACGGGCCGGCACTGGCTCATGCACTAGCCGGACCTCGTCACTATGCACAAGACAACCCCTCGGCCTCGCGGCCAGGAGCGTCTATCAAAATCTCTGCCTTCCTAAACATTGCGTTTGTAATACGTTGTAGTCCAACAGATCCTAACCCAATATTACTCCTCAGAGGGAGTCCCTTTCACATAGCCAAAAGGCTCGAATCACATATACATGGGGTTCCTCCTACGGCTGAATGCCGTCAACCCTCTGCGACTCTCCTACACCTTGGGGATTGGCCCCTCGATGCGCCGCTCAACATTTAGACATTTCGCACAAACGTCGCTCAAGGTACCAAATAAACGTATCCAGGAATGTACCATTGTCCTTACTTGACTTCCCCTTTAGGATCCCACGTCTAGCCTACAGCATAGGAACCTCACGCTCTCAACGGTGGGTCAAGGGCCTACTTAAAACAATTGCTATGCATATCTAGGAGCTAACTCTGATACTTTTAATTTCCTCTAAATGATCATGCAAAGAGGTGGATGCCTAGTGCTCAAACATTTTAAAAACCAGCAGCGTGCAAATGCAAAACATCTCTTTCATGCTTTTCTTTCTAACCGCTTTATGCTTCGCTGCAACACCTAGCACCGAAGTGATCTTCGTGCTACTAGGTTTTAATTTTTATCATTATTATTGCGTCCTAGATGCAATATATATAAAATCAGCAAATTATCCCTCATGCTCCGCGGCATTTAACCATTTTTTCCACAACTCTACCCTTCCCCGTTTTGATAGTGCATCATTACATTCATTTCTTTCAGGGTTTCCTTGTCATTTTATGTGGAGAAAGGAAGGAAACACGCACTAAAACATATAAACAAGGCTGAACTGAAGCATAACTTCATGACCCAGCCTTGCTATACATCAACAAACATAAATCCTATTTTTCTATATTTTTCGTAGCCCCAAATGTATTTTTCCCATATTTTTCATGGTTTTTTTATCATTTTCCCGCCATTTTCTTCATTTTCTTGTATTTTTTAAATTGCTGAAAATGAAAACCAGTTTGTGGGCTGTGGCCCTTAGTTCATTTGCAACAAAATTGAAAGATTAGTTGATGTGTATCGACGGTTTTCCCCATTTATATGCCCAAAACCCTTGTTTTTCCCCATTTTTCATGCGTTTTCGGGTTTCTTGACATTATTTCGAGCCATGAAATGCATGTTTTTCATAATTTCTGGTTATAAACAGTAAGAACTCAGAAGAATCAGCAGCACAATCAAATCTTAGTCCATATGAACGGCATTCCATCAATCAAAAGCATAAAACACTAAATTTTCTTTGTAATTTTTTAGTTTACCGCTTAAACGCGTGTTTCGGGTTTCTTTTCCATGGCTGTAGATTTGGAAAATAGCAACACTTCATGTCCAGCAACATCACAAATCACCATTCTCAGCCCGTGTAGCAATCCGGTCCATGCCGGACAAGCCTCCATCATTCTTTCTTCATTGCTCCTTCCCACACATGAACTGCCTCTTAGAAGAGAGAGAGGGAGGAGAGAGAAAGACTAGAATCAGAAATTTCAAACCAGGCCACCATTGCGCGAGTAAAGGGCGGCGATAGAGTCAGGATACGGAGGGGATTCACTGCCAATGATCACTCGGGTAGGTTGCATTGAGGCTGGAGATTGATCATGAAGCCATGGAGCGCAATTTTCGGGCGCATTCTGGCGTGTTCTTCCTCCACGATTTGTTGCATCCCCCTCTCCCAAACTTTCATGTGACATTAAATTTTGGGCCCCAAAGGTCACTTGCCCATTTTGGCCAAATTTTGTCCACCCCTTCGTATCTTGACCGGTTTCTTGGCCATTTCCCCGTCCGGACTCGGAATCGAGCTCTGAAAAATCCTGGGCGTCCGGCTTAGCATCCCGCATTGGCCAGTAGCTTGTGTCAACCCGCACGACTGTCTGAAAAATTATGAAAAATCACCAAGTGTCGCTCGGGCGCCTTTAAAGCACTTTGGCGCTTAAAATCGTCCTAGATCGAGCCGCCGCCTTTGACAGTGAATATTTTTCCCTTGATCTTCATAATTTTTAGCTATTTTTAAGCACTTCCCGTCACCTAAATTCCACTCTCACTATCACCCACTCCCTATTTCTCTCTCTCACCCTCTCTCTCTTTCCCTCTCTATCACCCTCCCCCCTCTCTCTCTCTCCCTCTCTCTCTTTCCCTCTCTCTGTCTCTCCCTCTTCTTCTTCTTGTTCTTCTTGTTCTTCTTGTTCTTCTTCTCTCTCTTCTCACCTCTCTTATTTCTCTCCCTCTCTCTCTCTCTCAGCGTGCCATTCATTTTGGCCTCCCTTTTCTCTGTTACGATGAGGGGGTTATATAGGGAGAGTGGTGGGTATTATTGGGGGGGGGGAACGTGGAGAGAAGGTGAAGTGGTGGTAGGCTCGTGGCCTCCCCCTTATCATCTTCATCATTGTCTTTTTCATCTTCAACTTCTCCCTCATTGTCATGGTCTTCTTCTTTCTTCACATCATCACATTCTCCTTCTTTCTCAGCGACGCCTACTTCCTACATGTCATCGACTTCTCTCCTCCTTCCATGTCATCATTGTCACCTTCTTTTCCCTTCAATAACATCATCACATTGTCTCCCCCCCCCCCCCCCCCCGCCCTTGCCACCTATGGATTAGGACCCACATGCATCTGATGTGCTACTCTTAATGACTCAAGTAGTGCAACTCATATTATTGCAACCATAGGTACAAGAGTAGGATTTATTCCCAATATAGTTATATTACATGTTGATAAAATTTCCAGGATTTCTAATCATCATGAAGAGGTATAATGGGTTCAAGGTCTTCGTCTTTATTTGGTACCTCTATATATCCATAGATTGCACTTGTGTAGCTTCGTTTTCTTGGAGGCTCAATGTCTTTGAGACTTAAGTCAGGGCAGTCTTCTTGGATGTGCCCTAGCTCAATGCAATGGAAGCATTGATGGTAGGGAAATCTGTGATGGATGTGTCCTGTCTCTCCACACACATGGTATCTCTTGCCTTGATCTCAGGAATCATCTCTGTCATAATTGCCCAAATTATGTTCCTGGAGGATTGGCTTTGCTTGAAGTAATGCATCTTGCAAGTCTGTTGGACACATTTCTTTAAGACAGTGGTTCAGAGGAGTGTTGAGACCATGGCAAAACTTGGATACTTGATGTGTAATATCCATAGGCGGTGTACATTTTAGTAGGGTTACAAACTTTTAGTAAGTTTCTAGGTGTAATATCTCTCCTGTGCCTCCTCCATGAGAACCCCCCTTTTTAAAATTTTAAAATTGGTTTATTTTTTTTTACCTCTCTCTCTCTCCCCCTAGCAACAACATGGCGGGGAGAGAGAGAGAGAGGGAGTATGAGTGGGAGAGGGGGGCATGCACCCCCAGGTGTAGGGGTGGCGGCCGTTAAACATCCATCTCCCCCTCATGAAACACCCCCAATCCCCACTATCTAAGGGGAGAGCCCCCACCCCCCCCCCCCAGTGGTCTTCAGAAATGCCGCCCCCCTACTCCACCTACATGTCATGCCCCCCCTTTGCCTGAGATGCAGCACCACCCCCCAGGCTGCCAAGACACCGCCTCCCTCATCAATATCATTTTCGCCTCCATCTCCTTTCTCAGCACGACACTATCAGGGCCCCCTGTTAGAAACAAGAAGTTAAAAAAAAAAGCTTTCAAGAAGTTTCCACAAAAAAGCTTCCTAGCGGGTGTTTCACCCACAGACCGCGGAAGGACACAACTCGTTTGCGAAGGGAGTTCCCTGGCGGGAAGGAAGGACTGCCAATTTGCAGAGAATTCCAGCACACCCTCTACCTTCCCAACTTATTCCCAAGTCCCGATTGCGATGGCCCCAAAGCACCACACAAGAGGAACACACGCAGGAGTAAGAGGAGCACATGTAGGAGTCCCCACCCGAAGCACAAGAATCAATAATGCCCCCCTTTGCAGATGTTCAGGTTCCATCAAATTCACCCTTTTCATTTTCGCATGATAAGGGTACATTAAGTATAAATTCGCATAGGGAAAAATTAATTAGAACACTTTGTTTTAAAAAAAGATCATAGGAATGTTCAGAGAAGTTTTAAATCACATGACAAGGTACTTATATTTCTCGCACCATCATGATGAAAGGTTGTTGCATTTTTTAATAAATGGTTCATGTGTTAAAAGATACACTTATTCAATAATGTCCTAGTTGCATCTCACATATAGGTTAAATATAAATTGTGATGTTCTTGTGTACTAGAAGGTTTGCATTGGGTAATTTATGTTGGAAAGAATGAATTATGTTGTATACAATGCATTTGTGCAATAAAAAACCCCTTGTGACGATCGTAAATAGGTTAATTCATAGAAGGATGTTTAATTAATGAATAGATAGTTGCTATGGGGAGGAATAAAAGAGTTATATTTTATTTAGAATTCGCATAAGCAACTACATTCTTATTCGCATGACTTACATGGGAAAAGAAAAGATTATGTTTTTATAACATTATAAATTTACGTAGCATAACTTGCATGCATAACCAACTTGTGTGCATAAGTAGATGTATGATAAGAAAAAGGGGTTGTATTTCATTTGATGAAAAGCATATAATATGCATGAAATGACAGTTACATTCAATAGGAAAGATAGGTTAAGTTAAGTTAAAATGTTGCTTAGTATTACGCTTGCAGAGTTAATCTAGCATTCTTGTACTTAGATCGTTCTATGTTGCAAGTAATGAGAGGGTACTAGGCCTTAGGACACGAATACTAGTAATATTGACAAAGGGATGTAATCCCTTAAGATAGGCATTGCTACCTATCTCATGCAACTAGTCTGCAAGGTCAGATGCTATTGCAACTAAATCATAAGGCGCTACTACTACATCTTAGGCCAAGGGAGGTGAGATCTAATTACAAGCTAGATTTGTTAAGAAGTCGAGTAGTCACCCTACTACAACTCTCTCTCTTGGGGACCGATTTGTCAAACTTAGGGAATTAGTAAATTGCCAAGAAGAAAATTGACCAACCGAGGACAACAGGGTTGTCCAAGATCTATTATACAAGGAGACCTAAGGTAAGGATAATTGGAGTCAGTAGGATACAAACCCTAACCCAAATAAAAGGGGAAACAAGCAACCTAGCTTGCCAAGCCCTTGGAATCTCGCCAAGTCACGAACGATTTAGGATCGAATGCTAGGACTATTCGGGAAGAAGGGATCACACCTTAGCAGTTGGTCGTATGAATGACCACAGAAATGATCGTGATTGTACTCTTAGGTACATTATTGAACTTCTTTACTCAAGGAACTAATTCAAGGCCAAACACTTAATGCTTTAGGTTAATAGCCTAAAGGGAGAGGCAAGTTCAGTTACCTCCGACTGCTTGCTTAGCCCTATCCAAGGGGGTTATTAGCCACGCCAGGTACATGGACCGAACCTGCCATGAGAGGTCTCTCCATGGGTGCTGCTTGGAGCGGGAAGACGCTTGGGTGCCAGGGGAGGCTCTGGCTGTAAATTCCTTGCCTTCGGATCCCACATAAGAGGCCGACGTGACTCGAGATGGGATCTTGAGGCCCGTGTACTAGTCCATGGGCGAAACTTGGAGCAGCAATCCTGTTGATTGCTGGGATAGCCTTCGGGCATGATACTTGATGTATTCCAAGACTATGACAAATAAAGGTCAATATTTGGAAAAGGAACTTACTTGACATTGTTTTTTTTAATGTCAGTGCCTAAGTTACGTGAAGGAACCTGTGTTTAAATTGATTAATTAAGGAAGCTACCTTTGTATGTCAAACATAATGTGAAAGGTAATGAAATAACTAAGCAACCCGAGGAAAGTGCGATGGATGTGACTTGGGTCCGTCCTATGGAAGGGTGGCCCTAGTTAGTTGGGAACTTTTCTCAAAAGACGTGTTAACGAGACTGTGAAGACCTAGAGTCAGAATTCTAATTTATGCTATTTTAGCGGAATGGAATGGGACTATGCCTTATGGGTAGAGAGGTTGAGCTTCTCATCCCCCTCGTTTCCCATTCTCCATGAACCAAGTGCAGTATAAATCTGCTTTGACTCTGTTGTTCCTACGCAAAGTGGTTCATCTGGAGCTCGATGCTAGCCACTTCTTAGAGACTTGGCTGATAGGAAAAAGAAAAAACCCTGACTTCAGGTTGATCCTAAGTGGGAATGGTCGGATACTTCTTCTTTGGGGCAGACTTGGGAAGACCTAGATCGTAAACCTTGTGACATTCCTTGCGAGTGCTAGGTGGCGCTTTCTAGACTCTCTTCCCAATGGGCTGCTAAGACGTGTCCCACAACCAAGTGGACAAGTGGACACGTCACACTAGGGTTAATTCCATCTTCTTGAGCTTGAAGAATTCATTCATCTTTAAGGTCGAGTAGGTTGACGGAAGGTATCATCCATGTACAGTATCTTTCAGCTCAGCCCTAGTGACTGCGGCTTCAGAAATACCTTGATCTTTGCACCATTGCTTCCCACACATCTAACTTAACTTTGCCTATCATTGCTTGATTGGAAAAATCACTAGAGTAGAGAAATAATCATCCATTGGCTCAATCCATATCTCCGCCTCTATTGCAACTTCTATCCCTTCTCCAACAAACTCGGGTGCCTTAATTTACTTGAGAAGGAATTTCTTCTCTTGCATGTCCGTATTCGTGGGTGCAGAAGGTTCCTAACAATCAAGTCATACCACTTAGTTATTGTGTTTGGGATATTTCCATGGTTCATACATTGATCACTCACATATCATTATAAAGTTTTACTCTAATACCAATTGTAACATGCCTCAGCTTTCCAGGCACATTTTTGGTGGTCCAATCAAGAGACAATTCTAAATGTCACCACCCACCAGCACTCCCATGGAATGTTACAGGGTTTTTCCCCTATGGTTTCTCGAGTCTACCTTGCAATGAAACGTTTGTAGCCAAACCTACTAGGATTGACCTTAAACTTGGGTCCCTAGCTTGCAAGGTCTCCTAATAGCATTCTAGTGTCAGGTCCTGGAAATCCTTCTTTATGCAGAGATACCCAAGCCAAAGTAGACCTATGCCACACTTGGCTCAAAAAGAATGGAAAACAAGAGGGATGCACTGCTCAACCTCTCTGCCCGTAGGGAATAGTCCCATTCTAGTCCCCTAAAACGACATGAATTGGGTTCTAACCTAACAATCAGTTGAATGCAAAAGCATTTAGGACATTCTTTGATCAATCCAACAAAAACAATGGTATTCTTTTCCAACATTTCAAGAATACTGGCGATAACCTTTCCATCTTATATTTGCTCTCCCTCTTGGGATCAAAGAGCGATACTATGCAAAAAAATTTAACTTCACTTTATCTTCCTTTCTCCCCCTTGGGGATCAAAGAACGATACTATGCAAAACAATTTAACTTGACTTTATCTTCCTTTCTCCTAATCCAAAGAATGCGAGACAAATTTGTAACGATGCAAGACGATCTTCCAATGTAAAATAACCCCTGAATTATTGTGCCAATTATAATCAACTCATGGTTTGGCAGCACAAGGTAAACTCCTTGACCGTTATTTTATGCAAACCCTTCATAGGATGGATGCAAGACTTTAATGAAAGATCAATTCCTATACCATCAATGTATATTTTGTATAATCCTTTCCATGCATGTACCATCTATGTGCATAACCCCGAAGGGTAACCTTAGATGTTCTTCATGATATGTATGATTTTGTCGCATAGCATTGGGATGCAAAGTATTTGGGTACAAGTGTTTGTGCAAACCTCAATGCACCATTTGCATAAATCTATGCAAGGTCATCTATGGTTGTTACGGAAAGAATTATCCTATAATCCTTGTGAGTTCAGAAAAATAAATTCAGGCTACTTATTAAAATGAATTCATGCACATGCCAAAGCGATATAGCCTAGGCCTTAATGAATAGAGGAGATGGCAATTAGTACCTAGATATTCGGATATGATTTATCCATACCTAACGTTGTATTTATTTTAGCAATATCACCTTGCCAATGGCTCCATTATTGGATGCAGGATTATCATAGGTGCATATCTCCCTTCGTTTTGGGGCCATACTTTCAGCTTCTCTCTCTCTCTCTCTCTCTCTCTCTCTCTCTCTCTCTCTCTCTCTCTCTCTCTCTCTCTGTGAGTGTGCCATTCATCTAGGCCTCTCTCTTCTCTCTTATGATGGGGGGGTTATATAGGGAGAGTGGTGGGTATTATTGAGGGGGGGAAATTTTGAGAGGGGGTGGATTGGTGGTAGTCCCCTGGCCTCCCCCTTATCATCTTCATCATCTTCAACTTCTCCCTCACTGTCATGGTCTCCTTCTTTCTTGACATCATTGGATTTTCCTTCTTCTTTAGCGATGCCTACTTCCTCCATGTGGATGACTCGTCTCCTCCTTCCACGTCATCATCGTCACCTTCCTTTCCCATCGTTGATGTCATCACACTGTCTTCCCCCACCGCCACCTGTTCGGCGACAACAAGGGGGAGTTTTTTAAAAATTTTATTTTTGTTTATTAAGGGAGGGGGGATTCCTATGCAGGCGGGGACGTTACATCCTCTCCCCCTTAGAGAACTCGAGATGTCCTCATCTTGGAAGAACTGGGAAAGACAAGCATTAATGGGCCTTAAGGCCTATGGGTTAGGACCCACCATGCATATGTTGCACTATTCTTAATGACTCAAGTAGTGCAACTCATATTATTGCAATTAACCATAGGTACAAGAGCAGGATTTATTCCCAATATAAGTTGTATTACATGTTGATAAAATTTCTAGGATTTCTAATCATCCTAACGAGGTGTAGTGGGTTCAAGGTCTTCATCTTTATCCGGTTCCTCTATATATCCATAGACTCCACTTGTGTAGCTTTGTTTTCTTGGAGGCTCAATGTCTTCCGCAGGGCAGTCTGCTTGGTTGTGCCCTAGCTCATTGCAATGGAAGCATTGATGTAGGATGTCTCCTACGGATGTGTCTTATCTCTCCAGATATATGGTATCTCTTGCCCTATTATTGAGAATCATCTTTGTCACAATTTCATGAATTACGTTCGTGGAGGATTAAATTTTCTCGAAGTGATGCATCTTGCAAGTCTGTTGGATGCATTGCTTCAAGACGGTGGTCCAGAGGAGTATTCAAACCATGGCCAAAATTGAGTATTTGTTGTGCAATATCCATAGGCCGTGCGTATTTTAGTAGGGTTACAAACAATGAGTAGTAAGCTTCTAGGGTTAATTCCAACTGCTTGAGCTTGAAGAATTCATTCATCCTCAAGGTTAGGTAGGTTGGTAGAAGGTATCATCTACGTACAACATCTTTTAGCTGACCCCAATCAAGCACAATCAATCAAGGAAATCAGCCTAATATTATCTTCCAAGAAAACATATCATTTTCTTAATTAATCCAATTAAGAATCAAGCGCAATCAAGGAAATCAACCTAATATCATCTTCCAAGAAAACATTCCTTTATTCCCATGGCAACTTGTCATCACAGACCCCTACTACCAATTTACATGATGAATCACAAGCACTTGGAATAATCATCCAAACCACAATCCAATAATTAGTTGAATGCAAAAGCATTTACGAATTTGTTTGATGAATCCAACAAAAACAATGGTATTCTTTTCCAACATTGCAAGAATAGTCACAATAGCATTTCCATCTCATATTTTCTCTCCCCCTTCGGATCAAAGTGCGATACTATGAAAGATTTTTTAACTTGAATTTATCTTCTATTCTCCTAAGGCAAAGAATGCGAGACAAATTTGTAATTATGCAAGACTATCTTTAAATGTAAAATAATCCATGAATTATTGTAGTAGTTATAATCAACGCAAGGTTTGGCAGCACAAGATAAACTCCTTGACCATTATTTTATACAAACCCTTCATAGGATGAATGCAAGTCTTTAATGCAAGATCAATTCATGTACCATCAACATATATTTTGTATAATCCTTTCCATGCATGTATAATCTATGTGCATAACCCTCAAGGGCAACCTTATATGTTCTTCATGCTATGTATGATTCTGTCGTGTAGCACTGGTATGCAAAGTATTTGGGTACAAGAGTTTGTGCAAACCTCAATGCGCCATATGCATAAATCTATGCAAGGTCATCTATGGTTGTGGAAAGAATTATCCTGTAATCCCCTATGAGCTCATTAACTATTGAAAAATAAATTCAGGCTACTTGTTAAAATGAGCTCATGCGCATGCCAAAGCGATATGTCCTAGTCCTTAATGAATAGAGGAGATGTCAATTAGTACCTGGATATTCGGATATGATTTATCCATATCCGATGTTGTATTCATTTAGTAATAACACCCTGGCCGGTGGCTCCATTGTTGGATGTGAGATTCCTGTAGGTCCATGTCTCCCTCCGTTGGGGGCCCATACTTTCGGCTTATAGATCTCTCTCTCTTTTTCTCTCTCCCTCTCTCTCTCCCTCTCTCTCTCTCTCTCTCTCTCTCTCTCTCTCTCTCTCTCTCTCTCTCAGCGTGCCATTCATCTAGGCCCTCCTCTTCTCTCTTTAATGGGGGGGTTATATAGGGAGAGTGGTGGGTATTATTGGGGGGAGGGAAACATGGAGAGGAGGTGGAGTGGTGGTAGGCGGCCCCTGGCCTCCCCTTATCATCTTCGTCATTGTCTTTGTCATCTTCAACTTCTCCCTCACTGTCATGGTCTTCTTCTTTCTTGGCATCATCGCCTTCTTCTTCTTCCTTAGCGATGCCTTCTTCCTCCATGCCGACAACTCCTGTCCTCCTTCCACGTGGTCATTGTTTGATTTGTCACTCTCTTGATTGCAATTTGTGGACAAGTATATTTGGTACTCTCATGATTGGAGTTTGTGGGTAGTTATACCCTCTTTTGTTCTTGCCCTTTTGCCTGTCCCTTTTGGCTTAGTTTTGGGGCTATTTTGCTATAATTATAGTGGCCTATACTATTGTACAATGTAGTCATTTGCAGTCAATACGGCAAGTACTTCTCATGCATCAATTGATAGTGGTATTTTTAACATTGAAAAGCTTGATAATAGGATAAGGGGGATATTTTTAAAAAATGAATTATTTTCATTTGTTAAGGGAGAGGAATTCCTACACATGTGGAGACGTTACATCCTCTCCCCCTTAGAGAACTCAAGATGTCCCCATTTCGGAAGAACTACGGAAGATAAGCACTAATGGGGCTT
The DNA here is from genome assembly GCF_053477565.2 of Lygodium microphyllum. Classification (NCBI taxonomy): domain Eukaryota; kingdom Viridiplantae; phylum Streptophyta; class Polypodiopsida; order Schizaeales; family Lygodiaceae; genus Lygodium; species Lygodium microphyllum. Next base: position 166,042 of record NW_028229528.1, read on the forward strand.
AAGGTGTGTGGGTTAGGACCCACCATGCATTCGCTGCACTACTCTTAATGGCTCAAGTAGTGTAACTCATATTATTGCAATTAACCATAGGTACAAGAGTAGGATTTATTCCCGATAGAAGTTGTATTACATGTTGAAAAAATTTCTAGGATTTCTAATCATCCTGAAGAAGTGTAGTGGGTTCAAGGTCTTCATCTTTATCTAGTTCCTCCATATATCCATATATTGCACTTGTGTAGCTTTGTTTTCTTGGAGGCTCAATGTCTTTCGGACTTAAGTTAGGGTAGTCTGCTTGGATGTGCCCTAGCTCATTACAATTGAAGCATTGATTGTAGGGACATCGGCTACGGATGTGTCTTATCTCTCCACACACATGGTATCTCTTGCCCTGATCTCGGGAATCATCTTTGTCACAATTGCCCAAATTAAGTTCTTGGAGGATTGGCTTTGCTCGAAGTAATGCATCTTACAAGCCTATTGGACACATTGCTTCAAGATGGTGGTTTAGAGGAGTGTTTAGACCATGGAAAAACTTGGATACTTGCTGTGTAATATCCATAGGCAGTGCGTATTTTAGTAGGGTTACAAACTTTGAGTAGTAAGCTTCGAGGGTTAATTCCAATTGTTTGAGCTTGAAGAATTCATTCATCCTCAAGGTCAAGTAGGTTGGTGGAATGTATTGTCTGGGCATAGCATCTTTTAGTTGAGCCCAAGTGATAGTGGCTTCACAAATACCTTGATCTTTGCACCATCGCTTCTCGGCCAATGAAATTAAGTTTTTCTATCATTGCTTGATTGGAAAAAGTGGTTCCTGAAGTAGAGAAATAATCATCCATTGACTCAATCCATATCTCTACCTTTGCTGCAACATCTATCCCTTCTCCATCAAACTCAAGTGCCTTAATTTGTTGGAGAAGAAATTTCTTCTATTGCATGTTTGTATTTGTGGGTGCAGAAGGTTCCTGACAATCAAGTCATACCACTTAGGTTATTCTATTTGGGATATGTCCATGGTTCATACATTAATCACTCACACATCATTACAAAGTTTCACTATGATATAAACTTTAATGTGCCTCGGCTCTCTAGGAACATTTTTAGTGGTCCATCAAGGCATGAATCTAAGCGTGCCATTCATCCAAGCCTCCCTCTTCTCTCTTATGATGGGGGAGGGGGGGTTATATAGGGAGAGTGGTTGGCATTATTGGAGGGGGGAACATAGAGATGAGGTGGAGTGGTGATAGGCCCTTGGCCTTGTCCTTACCATCTTCATCATTGTCTTCGTCATCTTTAGCTTCTCCCTCACTCTCATGGTCTCATTGCTTCTTGACATCATCGCCTTCTCCTTCTTCCTTACCGATGCCTACTTCCTCCATGTCGACAACTCCTCTTCTCCTTCCACGTCGTCATCGTCACCTTCCTTCCCCATCGTTGATGTCATCACATTGTCTTTCCGCCTCGCCACCTGTTCGACAATGACAAGGGGGAGATTTTTTTTAAAAATTATTTTTATTTATTAAGGGGGAATTCCTATGCAAGAGGGGATGTTACATCATCTCCCCTTTAGAGAACTCGAGATGTCCTCATCTCGGAAGAACTGGGGAAGACAAGAATTAATGGGCCTTAAGGCTTATGGGTTAAGACTCACCATGCATCCGCTGCGCTACTCTTAATGACTCAAGTAGTGTAACTCATATTATTGCAATTAACCATAGGTACAAGAGTAGGATTTATTCCCAATATAATTTGTATTATATGTTGATAAAAATTCTAGGATTTATAATCATCCTGAAGAGGTGCAGTAGATTCAAGGTCTTCATCTTTATCTGGTTCCTCTATATATCCATAGATTGCACTTGTGTAGCTTCGTTTTCTTAAAAACTTAATGTCTTTCGGAGGGCAGTCTACTTGGACATGCCCTAGCTCATTGCAGTGGAAGCATTGATGGTAGGGACATCTCCTATGGATGTGCCCTATCTCTCCGCACGTATGGTATCTCTTGCCCTGATATCGGGAATCATATTTGTCACAATTTCCCAAATTAAGTTCTTAGAGGATTTGATTATCTCAAAATAATGCATTTTTCAAGTCTGTTGGAAGTATTGCATCAAGATGGTGATTCAGAAGAGTGTTCATACCATGTCAAAAATTGGATACTTGCTGAGCAATATCCATAGGAGGTATGTATTTTAGTAGGGTTATAAACTTTGAGTAGTAAGCTTCCAGGGTTAATTCGAGCTGCTTGAGCTTGAAGAATTCATTCATCCTTAAAGTCAGGTAGGTTGGCGGGAGGTATCGTCCTTGTACATCATCTTTTAGCTGAGCCCAAGTGACAATGGCTTCAAAAATACATTGATCTTTGCACCATTTCTTCGTGGCACCCTAACTTAAGTTTTCCTATTATTGCTTGATTGGAAAAAGCAGTTCTTGAAGTAGAGAAATAATCATCCATCAACTCAATCCATATCTCCACCTCTGTTGCGACGTCTATCCTTTCTCCATCAAACTCAAGTGCCTTAATTTGCTTGAGAAGGAATTTCTTCTCTTGCATGTCCCTATTCGTGGCTGCAGAAGGTTCCTAACAACCAAGCAATACCACTTAGGTTATTCTACTTTGGATATGTCCATAGTTCATACATTAATCACTTACACATTATTACGAAGTTTCACTCTAATACCAACTGTAACGTGAATCGGCTCTCCAAGCATGTTTTTAGTGGTCGAACCTAAGTGTTGCCACCCGTCACTCCCATGGAATGTTACGGGGTTTGTCACATAGGGTTTCTCCAGCCAAACCCACTAGGATAAACCTGAAACTTGGGTCCCTAGTGCTCAAGGTCTCCTGATAGCATTCTAGCGTTGGGTCCTAGACATCCTTCTTTATGTAGAGATACCCAAGCCAAAGTAGACCCATGCTGCACTTGGTTTAAAGAGAATGGAAAACGAGAGGGATGCGCCGCTCAACCTATTTGCACATAGAGCATAGTCCCACTCTGGTCCCCTAATCCGGTTTTAACCTAACAATACCTAAAGGTTGGTAAAACCTTGTGAGAATCCTCCCAGTTCTATGGGACCACCGTTTCATAGTAGAAGAAACCCATCGAGGGTTCCACCCACCCACTTTCCTCAATAGGCATTCTTTAGTTATCTATTTAGGTCCTATCACACTTCTGTGTGACATTCAAAATCAGCTTCCTTAATTAAGACTTTTAGAGAATAGGGTTTGTTTGCATAATTTATGGCTCCAACACGAAAACAAAGCAAGTAGGTTTTTTGACAAACAGGTTCCTTAACTTATCTTCAAGTTAATCTTTGTCTTTTGCCCATACAGGAGAAATTGTATATCCCTTTTGCCCTCTTGTAGAAGTAACTAGTCCAAATCACATGGCACAAAAAATTCCATTCTTTATCTAGAATAGGATCTTCCAACACCATTGACATTGGGCTCACGACAGTCTTCAACTCCGTTCCAGACTAGGAAAGGGGTGTCCAAAGCTCCATGTGACCCCAAGCGGCCTAGGAGTGAGACACATTTTCCATGGTTGTCCTTTTCACCACCACTCCACCTTTAACCTATGAATCAAATAGTGCCCTCTCGATTTGAAACGCAGTGTGACCTTGGAGATGATCCATCCACGCAAAATATCATTTCCTTAATTAATCCAATTAAGAATCAAGCACAATCAAGGCAATCAACCTACTATCATCTTCCAAAAAAACATTCCTTTATTCCCATTGCAACTTATCATCACAGACCCCTGCCATGAATTTACCATCAATTACAACCATTTGGAATAATCATCCAAACCACAATCCAACAATCAATTGAATGCAAAAGCATTTAGGACATTGTTTGATCAATCCAACAAAAACAATGGTATTCTTTTCCAACATTGCAAGAATAGTAGCAATAACCTTTCCATCGCATATTTGCTCTCCCCCTTGGGATCAAAGAGTGATACTATATGCAAGATTTTTTAACTTGACTTTTGTCAAGATTGTGGGAGAGAAGGAATGAGTCTCACTTGTAGCTTTCTTGCTTGCACAATGGGGGTACACACACAGGTGGAGGCTGAAAACAGTTTTCCTCTTCTTAGTTGTGTAAGCCAAAAGAACTCTCATACAAAGAAATAGAAGAACCCTATAGATGGGTCTCAAACCAAACTCAACTAACTAAGGTGGCATACTAACTGAACCACGAACTAGAGTAGATAAGGATAGCTGTCATCTAGCTATTATTCATGGGCGGTGTACCAACCGCATCTACAGCTAACAAGTTGGTGACATAAATGCACAACGGTCACCCTGGCATATCACGAGTGGAGCTCGATATCTCAACACTCCCCCTCGAGCTCAATCCCAATTCTTGCACACCAAATAGGTCTCTGAACTTGCGCAGCTTCTCTGCGCCCAATGCCTTTGCGAATATGTTAGCTATCTGATCCTCTGTGCTGACATAAACTAGATTAATAAGACCTAGTAAAACCCTCTCCCGTACATAGTGATAATGCACCTCAATCTGCTTTGTTCTAGCATGATAGACTCGGTTATTTTCCAAGTGTATACTACTCATGTTGTCATAATAAATGACAACTGGCCCATCTGTAGACTGATGCATATCATAAAGTAGCTTATGCAACCAAGCTACCTCACATGCAGCCATTGTTGCACCCCTATACTCAGCCTCTGTGCTCAACAAGGCAACTGTAGGTTGTTTCTTGCTGCTCCAAGTGACTGCAGCACTCCCAAAAGAGAACACATATCCACTAGTAGATCGTCTATCAGAAATACTACTAGCCCAATCGGCATCAGTGTATCCATGCAACTGTATCTGAATCCCAGTCTCATAAAATAGTCCATACTGCAATCTGGACTTCACATACCTGAGTATGCGTCTAGCCGCATCCAAATGCGGTTTCCTTGGAGCCTGCATAAACTGACTTACCAATCCAATAGCATAGCTCAAATCTGGCCTGGTAATAGTCATATAAATCAAACTTCCTACTATGTGTCTATACATAGTAGGGTCTTCCAGAAGCTCTCCTGCATCTGTGCTCAGCTTCACATTCTGCTCCAAAGGAACGGAAATAGTCTTACAGCCTGTCATCCCATATTTGGACAGCATGTCTAATCCATACTGCCTTTGCAAGAGCCATATCCCACTTGGTGATCTAATAACCTCAATGCCCAAGAAATAATGTAGCTCTCCCAAATCCTTCATCTCAAACTTCTGCTTCAATAGCATTTTCACATGAAGAATATCTTCATCACTATCACCTGTGATAATCAAATCATCAACATAAATGACAAGTAGCATAATACCTTTTTCTTTTTTCTCACATAAAGTGAGAAATCTTCCTTGGAAATCTGAAAGCCAATAGTGACAAGATATTGTCCTATCTTGTCAGACCATGCTCTAGGTGCTTGCTTCAAGCCATACAAGGCTTTCTTCAACCTGCAAACAAACTCAGGATGAACATCATGCACATAACCTGGTGGCTGCTCCATATAGACCTCTTCTTGCAAATCACCATGCAAGAAGGCATTCTTTACATCCATCTGATGTAAAGACCATCCCTTTGATGAAGCCATAGCATTGACTGCTCTTACGATTGCCATCTTTGAAACCGGATTGAATGCTTCTTCATAATCAATGCCATATGTTTGTGCATACCCCTTGACTACTAATCTTGCCTTGTATCTATTCACAGAACCATCTGCATTGTGTTTCACCTTATAAACCCACTTACAACCAATTGCATTCTTATCTTTAGGCAAAGGTACCAATTCCCATGTAGCATTTGCTTCCAAGGCATCCATTTCTTCATCCATGGCTTTCTCCCATTTTCCTTTTCCCACGGCTTGCTCAAAAGAAGTGGGTTCTGGTTCCTGTATCACTTTGACCATATATGCATAGTGAATGGCTATAAATCCATCATATTTCAGCCTATCCACAGGATACCTAGCTCTGGTAGACCTGCGCAAAGTAGGTTCACTACCAGGTGCTCTCAAAACATCCCTGGTCTTCCTTACTCCAAGTGTAACAATGGAAGGAATACCCAACTCATCATCCATGCTCTGTTCTGAGCCACTAGATTCACCATCCACATAAGAGTGACCTGCATTTACATCAAACATGGGCTGATCTACCTTCTCTTTTCCTTTCGTGATACCTGCATACCACTATCTGCATTGCTTTGAGAAGATTCTCCTGATCTCAATCTACCTGTCCATGGCAAAGAATGTGAACCACTGCTAGAGGACGCTCCAGGTCCACTAATTTCTTATGGCTGCTGCTGTGAATTCTGTGCAACATTACCATTTTGTGCTTCTACATTATCAATCACATTTACTGGTTTATACTAGCTACTCATCTCATCAAAAACAACATCTCTGCTCACTGTAAACTTACGAGTAGAAGGGTTATAGCATCTATATCCTTTCTGCAGAGAATAACCAATAAAGATGCACTTCTCAGCTTTTGGATCCAACTTGGATCTCAACTCATCTGGCACATGAACATAGGCAATGCAACAAAAAATCTTCAAATGAGAAATATCTGGTTTCCTACCAGTATACCTCTCCTCTGGAGTCATCCCATGTATTGCTGCAGTGGGAGTCATGTTCATTATGTAGACTGCTATAGCAACTGCTTCAGCCAAGTAAAAATCCGGCAAGTCTTTTTCATTGAGCATGGCATGAGATACCTCTCCAATATGCCTGTTTTTCCTTTCTACAATTCCATTTTGTTGTGGGGTATGGCTGCATGAATATTGTTGCTTTATGCCATGCTCCTGCAGGAACCTTGCAAACTCATTTGAGAGGTACTCTCCCCCTCCATCTGACCTTAGGCATTTTATTTGCAGGCCTGTTTCTTTTTCAACCATAGCTTTAAGAGTTTTGAAATGCCCAAAACTTCACTTTCCTTTTTCATAAAATACACCCAAAATTTTTTGCTATAGTCATCAATAAAAGTGACAAAATAAGGGCAGCCTCCAAGAGATGTAGTTTTAGTAGTCCACACATCAGAGTGGATTAATTCCAATGGCTTCTTACTCTCTTGAACATGTCTAGGAAATGGTTTCCTTGCCTGTTTTCCAAACTGACAGGCTTCACATACCTTATGCATTTTTGCAACCTTGAATTTAGGCAATCCTGCAACAATATTTTGGGCCTGCATTGATTTAAGTCGTTGTACATTAACATGACCAATGCGTTTATGCCAGATATCAATATCTGCAACTACACCGGTCCCATTGCAAACATTGCTGCACTCAATTCAGGCATATCTGCATCCAACGTAAACATTCTGCCCTTCTTCTTTCCTTTTGCTATCAAGCGACCTTTATTTTTCATATCCTTAACAAAGCATTCATGAGAATTAAATCTGACCTGCAAGCCCTGCTCAACCATTTGACCAACAGAAACTAGGTTCTTGGTGATATTCGGGACATGAAATACATCTGACATGTATTTCTTTTTCCCATCCTGCATAGACAAATGAATTTTTTCAATTTGCACAATAGGATGTGCAGTATCATCACCAGTCTCCACAAATCCTGGTTTTTCCATTTTCCTTGCATCCTGCATCCATTCTGCATGACCTGTCATGTGGTTTGATGCACCTGAGTCAACATACCACACATCGTTGCTTTCTTCTGCACTTGTCACATAATTGGTCATGTGCTGCACCATAAACAAATGCTCATTTCTGTCATCACCCTGTCTACTAGAAGATGCATAATTTCCTTGTTGCAATTTTCCATTCATGATGTCATTCTGCTTTTTATAGCAGTCTTTAGCCATATGACCTATTTTACCACAGTAGTAGCATTCAACATTGCTATTTGCATTTTGGCCTCTTTGCCATCCACCACGACCTCTTTGGCTCCCCCTGCCTCTAGAGTTACCATGTCCTCCTCCATAGGACTGGTTTTCTTGAGTTTGCTGCATATTCTAATTTGTACCATGGCCTCTACCTCTGCCTCCTCTACCTCTTCCAGCATTTGAGTAGAAGACAGTTTCCTTTGAAGTTCCTCCTAAAGAAGATGCACCACCATTTCTCTGCTCCTCAGAAATTAGAAGAGCAATCAACTCCTCAAAATCAGGAAATCTTTCATGGACGGAAATGGATGTTTGGAACTGTGTATAATCCTTTCCTAGACCATTCAAGGTCACAGAAACTAAGTCATCATCTTCCACTGGCGACCCAATGGAAGCAAGTGCATCTGCAATCTTCTTCACCTTCATGTGGTAGTCATTGATGCTCATACTTTCTCTTTGCACATTGTGCAACTCTTTCTTGAGCTGCATTTTCCTGGCTTGCGTATTTGTACTATATATTTTTGACAAAGTATCCCATGCCTCCTTTGGCATACTTGCATCCTGAATATGCACAATCATAGAGTCTGAAATACTGATAGATAGCCAGTACATAACTTTTCTGGCTCTCTCATGCTATCCTTTAAATGCTTGCATTGTTGAGATATCGAGCTCCACTCGCGATACGCCAGGGTGACCGTTGTGTATTTATGCTACCGACTTGTCAGTTGCAGATGCGATTGGTACACCGCCCATGAATAATAGCTACATGATAGCTATCCTTATCTACTCTAGTTCGTGGCTCAGTTAGTATGCCACCTTAGTTAGTTGAGTTTGGTTTGAGACCCATATATAGGGTTCTTCTATTTCTTTGTACTTGAGTTCTTTTGGCTTACACAACTAAGAAGAGAAAAATTGTTTTCAGCCTCCACCCTTGTGTGTCTTCCCCCATTGTGTAAGCAAGAAAGCTTCAAGCGAGACTCCTTCCTTCTCTCCCACAATCTTGACATGGTATCAGAGCCTTGTTTGTGGTAAGGAGCTCAAGAAAGCAAGCCAAGCTCGTGGTGTTCTGGTAAGAGGAGCAGTGTTGCTTTCATTTTCTGTTTCGGACTAGATCTCTGCAGGTAGCACAGCCGGAAAGTGCAGGAGTGCATTGTCTTAGGTTGAGACGCCCTTCGCGGTGAAGCAAGAGGGCAGTATATGCTGCGCGAGAGGCCTTTAGCCCTTGGCGACCTTGTTTTTTTGATTTGAGGCCATTTCGGGGCCTGTTTTGGAGGCGAAAGTTTTCTGCATGCACTCAAGAAAAGGCCCAGTTTTATGCTATGCAGCCACTGTTCTACAGGTCGGTGAATAGTTACTGTAAAAATTGCATTGTATGCTTGTGCGCAGAGACATTGGGAGTTACAGAATCATCCCTGTTGCCTGTTGATGCAAAATCGTCACTAGGAAGTGACTGTGTGGTCAAATACCACTTTCACCAGTTTTGCAGATTTTCCCTTGTGAGGGTGAAGCTGTGGTTTTTGCAGTGACAGAATTTTTTGTAGTCTTCTGTAATGGCATCTGATTCTCTTTCACAGATTGTCACTGAAAAGCTTGACAAGAACAACTTCCAAGCATGGAAGTTTAGAATGACGAATTTCCTTATGGAAAAAGGATATTGGGAATTTGTTGCAGGAAATGAAGAAGAACCAGTTCTTCCTGATGTTCCCAATCAACAGCAAATGCAGGCATTTAAAGCATGGCATAGGAGAGCCAGGAAAGTTATGTATTGGCTGTCTATTAGCATTTCAGACTCTATGATTGTGCATATTCAGGATGTAAGTACGCCAAAGGAGGCATGAGATACTTTGTCAAAAATGTATAGCACAAATACGCAAGCCAGGAAAATGCAGCTCAAGCAAGAGTTGCACAATGTGCAAAGAGAAAATATGAGCATCAACGACTACCACATGAAGGTGAAGAAGATTGCAGATGCACTTGCTTCCATTGGGTCACTAGTGGAAGATGATGATTTAGTTTCTGTGACCTTGAATGGTCTAGGAAAGGATTATGCACAGTTTCGGACATCCATTTCAGTTCGTGAAAGATTTCCTGATTTTGAGGAGCTGATTGCTCTTCTAATTTCTGAGGAGCAAAGAAATGGTGGTGCATCTTCTTCAGGAGGAACTTCAAAAGAAGTTGTCTTCTACTCAAATGCTGGAAGAGATAGAGGCAGAGGTAGAGGAGGCCGATATGGAGGCCGTGGTAGAAATCAGAATATGCAGCAAACTCAAGAAAACCAGTCCTATGGAGGAGAACGTGGTAACTCTAGAGGCAGGGGGAGCCAAAGAGGTCGTGGTGGATGGCAAAGAGGCCAAAATGCAAACAGTAATGTTGAATGCTACTATTGTGGTAAAATGGGTCATATGGCTAAAGACTGCTATAAAAAGCAGAATGACATCATGAATGGAAAACTGCAACAAGGAAATTATGCATCCTCTAGTAGGTAGGGTGATAACAAAAATGAGCATCTGTTTATGGTGCAGCACATGAACAAATCTGTGACAAATGCAGAAGAAAGCAATGATGTATGGTATGTTGACTCAGGTGCATCAAACCACATGACAGGTCATGCAGAATGGATGGAGGATGCAAGGAAAATGGAAAAACCAGGATTTGTGGAGACTGGTGATGATACTGCACATCCTATTGTGCAGATTGGAAAAATTCCCTTGTCTATGCAGGATGGGAAAAAGAAATACCTGTCCGATGTATTTCATGTCCCGAATATCACCAAGAATCTGGTTTCTGTTGGTCAAATGGTTGAACAGGGCTTGCAGGTCAGATTTAATCCTCATGGATGCTTTGTTGAGGATATGAAAAATAAAGATCGCTTGATAGCAAAAGGAAAGAAGAAGGGCACAATGTTTACATTGGATGCAGACATGTCTGAATTGAGTGCAGCAATGTTTGCACATGGGACCGGTGTAGTTGCAGATATTTATATCTGGCATAAACGCATTGGTCATGTTAATGTACAGCGACTTAAATCAATGCAGGCCCAAAATATTGTTGCAGGTTTGCCAAAATTCAAGGTTGCAGAAATGCATAAGGTATGTGAAGCCTGTCAGTTTGGAAAACAGGCAAGGAAACCATTTCCTAGACATGTTCAAGAGAGTAAGAAGCCATTGGAATTAATCCACTCTGATGTGTGGACAACTAAAGCTGCATCTCTTGGAGGCTGTCATTATTTTGTCAGTTTTATTGATGACTATAGCAGAAAATTTTGGGTGTATTTTATGAAAAAGAAAAGTGAAGTTTTTGGGCATTTCAAAACTCTTAAAGCGATGGTTGAAAAAGAAACAGGCCTACAGATAAAATGCCTAAGGTCAGATGGAGGGGGAGAGTACCTCTCAAATGAGTTTGCAAGGTTCCTACAGGAGCATGGCATAAAGCAGCAATATTCATGCAGTCATACACCACAACAAAATGGAATTGCAGAAAGGAAAAACATGCATATTGGAGAGGTATCTCGTGCCATGCTCAATGAAAAAGACTTGCCAGATTTTTATTGGGCTGAAGCAGTTGCTACAGTAGTCTACATAATGAACAGGACTCCCACTGCAGCAATACATGGAATGACTCCAGAGGAGAGGTATACTGGTAGGAAACCAGATATTTCTCATTTGAAAAATTTTTGTTGCATTGCCTATGTACATGTGCCAGATGAGTTGAGATCCAAGTTGGATCCAAAAGCTGAGAAGTGCATCTTTATTGGTTACTCTCTGCAGCAAAAAGGGTATAGATGCTATAACCCTTCTACTCGTAAGTTTACAGTGAGCAGAGATGTTGTTTTTTATGAGATGAGTAGCTGGTATAAACCAGTAAATGTGATTGATGATGTAGATGCACAAAATGGTAATGCTGCACAGAATTCACAGCAGCAGTCACAAAATATTAGTGGACTTGGAGCATCCTCTAGCAGTGGTTCACATTCTTCGCCATGGACAGGCAGATTGAGATCAGGAGAATCTTCTCAAAGCAATGCAGATAGTGGTATGCAGGTATCACGAAAAGGAAAAGAGAAGGTTGATCAGCCCATGTTTGATGTGAATGCAGGTCACTCTTATGTGGATGGTGAATCTAGTGGCTCAGAACAGAGCATTGATGATGAGTTGGGTATTCCTTCTATTGTTACATCTGGAGTAAGGAATACCATGGATGTTTTGAGAGCACCTGCGAGTGAACCCACTTTGCGCAGGTCTACCAGAGTTAGGTATCCTGTGGATAGGCTGAAATATGATGGATTTACAGCCATTCACTATGCATATATGGTCAAAGTGATACAGGAACCAGAACCCACTTCTTTTGAGCAAGCCATGGGAAAAGAAAAATGGGAGAAAGCCATGGATGAAGAAATGGATGCCTTGGAAGCAAATACTACATGGGAATTGGTACCTTTGCCTAAAGGTAAAAATGCAATTGGCTATAAGTGGGTTTATAAGGTGAAGCACAATGCAGATGGTTCTGTGAACAGATATAAGGCAAGATTAGTAGTCAAGGGGTATGCACAAACATATGGCATTGACTATGAAGAAACATTCAGTCCGGTTGCAAGAATGGCAACCGTAAGAGAAGTCATTGCTATGGCTGCATCAAAGGGATGGTCTTTACATCAGATGGATGTAAAGAATGCCTTCTTGTATGGTGATTTGCAAGAAGAGGTCTATATGGAGCAGCCATGAGGTTATGTGCATGCTGTTCATCCTGAGTTTGTTTGCAGGTTGAAGAAAGCTTTGTATGGCTTGAAGCAAGCACCTAGAGCATGGTCTGACAAGATAGGACAGTATCTTGTCACTATTGGCTTTCAGATTTCCAAGGCAGATTTCTCACTTTATGTGAGAAAAACAGAGAAAGGTATTATGCTGCTTGTCATTTATGTTGATGATTTGATTATGACAGGTAACAGTGATGAAGATATCCTTCATGTGAAAATGCTATTGAAGCAGAAGTTTGAGATGAAGGATTTGGGAGAGCTGCGTTATTTCTTGGGCATTGAGGTGATTAGATCACCAAGTGGGATATAGCTCTTGCAGAGGCAGTATGGATTGGACATGCTGTCCAAATATGGGATGACAGGCTGTAAGCCTATTTCAGTTCCTTTGGAGCAGAATGTGAAGCTGAGCACAGATGCAGGTGAGCTTCTAGAAGACCCTACTATGTACAGACGCATAGTAGGAAGTTTGATTTATATGACTATTACCAGGCCAGATTTGAGCTATGCTGTTGGATTGGTAAGTCAATTTATGCAGGCTCCAAGGAAACCACATTTGGATGCGGCTAGATGCATACTCAGGTATGTGAAGTCCACATTGCAGTATGGACTATTTTATGAGACTAGGGTTCAGATAAAGTTACATGGATACACTGATGCTGATTGGGCTGGTAGTATTTCTGATAGACGATCTACCAGTGGATATGTGTTCTATTTTGGGAGTGCTGCAGTCACTGGGAGCAGCAAGAAACAGCCTACAGTTGCCTTGTCGAGCACAGAGGCTGAGTACAGGGGTGCAGCAATGGCTGCATGTGAGGTAGCTTGGTTGCATAAGCTACTTTATGATATGCATCAGTCTACAGATGGGCCAGTTGTCATTTATTGTGACAACATGAGTAGTATACACTTAGCAAATAACCCAGTCTATCATGCTAGAACAAAGCACATTGAGGTGCATTATCACTATGTGCGAGAGAGGGTTTTACTAGGTCTTATTGATCTAGTTTATGTCAGCACAGAGGATCAGGTAGCTGACATATTCACGAAGGCATTGGGCGTAGAGAAGCTGCGCAAGTTCAGAGACCTGCTTGGTGTGCAGGAATTGGGATTGAGCTCGAGGGGGAGTGTTGAGATATCGAGCTCCACTCGTGATACGCCAGGGTGACCGTTGTGTATTTATGTTACCGACTTGTCAGTTGCAGATGCGGTTGGTACACCGCCCATGAATAATAGCTACATGATAGCTATCCTTATCTACTCTAGTTCGTGGCTCAGTTATTATGCCACCTTAGTTAGTTGAGTTTGGTTTGAGACCCATATATAGGGTTCTTCTATTTCTTTGTACTTGAGTTCTTTTGGCTTACACAACTAAGAAGAGAAAAATTGTTTTCAGCCTCCACCCTTGTGTGTCTTCCCCCATTGTGCAAGCAAGAAAGCTTCAAGCGAGACTCCTTCCTTCTCTCCCACAATCTTGACATGCATTTGCTATTGATTGGGAACATCAAGAAGAACTGGTTCTTCTTCATTTCCTGCAACAAATTCCCAATATCCTTTTCCCATAAGAAAATTTGTCATTCTAAACTTCCATGCTTGGAAGTTGTTATTGTCAAGCTTTTCAATGACAATCTGTGAAAGAGAATCAGACGCCATTACAGAACACTGCAAAGAATTCTGTCACTGCAAAAAACACAGCTTCAGCCTCACAAGGGCAAATCTGTAAAACTGACGAAAGTGGTATTTGACCACACAGTCACTTCCTAGTGACGATTTTGCATCAACAGGCAACAAGGATGATTCTGTACCTCCCAATGTCTCTACACACAGGCATACAATGCAATTTCTATGGTAACTTTTCACCAACCTGTAGAACCGTGGTCGCACAGCAAAAAACAGGGCCTTTTCCTGAGTGCTTGTGGAAAACTTCCGCCTCCAAAAGATGCCCCGAAATGGCCTCAAATCTGAGACAATGCACTCTTTCGGGGCATTTCGGGGCATTTCGGGGCAAGAGTGCATTGTCTCAATCTGAGACAATGCACTCTTGCACTTTCCGGTTGTGTTACCTGCAGAGACTTGCTCCCAAAATAGAAAAATAAAAGCAACACTGGTCCTCTTACCAGAACACCATGAACTTGGTTTGCTTTCTTGAGCTCCTTACCACAAACAAGGCTCTGATACCATGTCAAGATTGTGGGAGAGAAGGAAGGAGTCTCACTTGTAGCTTTCTTGCTTGCACAATGGGGGAATACACACACAGGTGGAGGCTGAAAACAGTTTTCCTCTTCTTAGTTGTGTAAGCCAAAAGAACTCTCATACAAAGAAATAGAAGAATCCTATATATGGGTCTCAAACCAAACTCAACTAACTAAGGTGGCATACTAACTGAACCACGAAGTAGAGTAGATAAGGATAGCTATCATCTAGCTATTTTTCATGGGCGGTGTACCAACCACATCTACAGCTAACAAGTCGATGACATAAATGCACAATGGTCACCCTGGCATATCACGAGTGGAGCTCGATATCTCAACAACTTTATCTTCCTTTCACCTAAGGAAAAGAATGTGAGACAAATTTGTTATGATGCAAGGCTTTCTTCCAATGTAAAATAATCTCTAATTTATTGTGTCAATGGTAATCAACTCATAGTTTGGAAGCGCAAGGTGAACTCGTTGATCATTATTTTATGTGAACCCTTCATATAGGATGGATGTAAGACTTTAATGCAAGATCAATTCATGCACCATCAACATACATTTTTTATAATCCTTTCTATGCATATACCATCTATGTACATAACCCTCAAAGGTAAAGTTATATGTTCTTCATGATATGTATGATTTTGTCGCGTAGCATTAGGGTGCAAAGTATTTGAGTACAAGCATTTGTGCAAACCTCAATGCACCATATGCATAAATCTATACAAGGTCATCTATGGTTTGTTGAGATGACAAGCTCAACACATGCAGACATTGATGATGGACCGCCTAGTTAGATGGGTCCACATGTCTACACTTAGTACGTTGGTGGTCATTATGAATCTCACATGGCTACTGACTCATTACTTATTATATTCAGGCTGTTACACCTATTTACAGCTGGCATACTTATAGCGCCAGCCGACTAGTGTAGTCGGTTATGTATTGTTTGACTTAGTAGGCCACTTTCCTTTATGTTGTATCTTATTTATACTTTGTGTACATTGTAAAGAGTGTGGAAGAAGAAGAAGAAACTAGCAAGAAAACGTTTTGGCCTCCATCTCTCTTCTTGTCTCTTGAGTGAGCTTCTCCTTGTGCATTCTATGTGTGTTCGGCATAGCATCTTGAGCAAGTCCCCCCACCACGTGATTCTTGACATGGTATCAGAGCCGCGCCACTGAGAGAGGCTGATTTTGAAGGTTGAAGTGAAGAAGAAGAAGCAAGCCATGGGTAAGAAGCTCTCCCATCCTTCCACTCTTTCTCTTGGATAGTGCTTGTGGAGGCACCGGAAGTAGGGCAGAGCAAAAATCTCAGATTACAATGAGATTTGGTGTGCACGAAGAGCACTGTGTATTCTGCAGGTAATCCCTTTAGGGCTTAGCCACAGTTATTTTGGGCATATGAGGCCGTTTCAAGCCCTGTTTTACAGTCGCAAGGTTGCAAACAACAGTTTTAGGATACATTGTGATTTCAACTACTTTGACCGAAAGTGGGTGCGCAGGTTACAGATTGCAAATCTGTAATTATTGAGGTGTTTGCAGGAAGAAAACATAAGGTTTATCTGCAAATAGGTTGTAGATTGCATGTATTGTTGAGCAAACAGTGAAAAAGGCTGTCTGGTGTATTGCTGTGCACTACACGTCGAGGGTTGCAGAAGATTTGCTTGCTATTTGGTATTAGTTTTGTGATAATGACAGAGAACAGTGGAAGCCCCATCATTGAGAAGCTTGACAAGAACAACTACCCTTCATGGAAGTTTCATGTCACGAACTTCCTTATTGGAAAAGGCCTCTACGAGTTTGTTTCAGGTGAAGAAAAGGAGCCGGAAGTGAGTGATCCTCCAACTACAGAAGAGACAAAGGCACGGAAGGAATGGAATGCAAAAGACAAGAAGTTCATGTATTGGCTATCTGCAGTAACTGGCAATAATATACTGGGACATATTAGAAATGCAGAGAATTCATATGTAGCTTGGACCATACTTGAAAGTATGTTTTTCGTAAATACAAAGGCACGAAAGATTCAACTCAAGAAAGAGTTGAATACATTGAAGAAAGGGAAGATGTCTATCAATGAGTATGCATTGAAGGTAAGGAGCATTGCAGATGCATTGGCAACGATTGATGCAATGCCCGATGATGATGATTTGGTGTTGTCTACCTTGGGTGGACTTAACAATGAAAAGGCTTGGAAGTCTTTTGTAACTTTCGTATATGTTAGAAAGCCATTTTCAGATTTCGATGAGTTGGTCTCCCTTATGATCATTGAAGAGATCAACATGCAGAGTGAGACATCTGAAAGAAGTGGTAAGCAGGTTCAAGCTTTCTACTCCAGTTCAAGAAGGGGACGTGGCAGGTTCTCTTCAAGAGGCCGTGGTACAAGACGTGGTAGTGACAACCAACAAAACAGATTGAATAAGCAATTTGAAGATATGTAGGTTTCAGGAGGTCATGGTAACTTTAGAGGCAGGGGGAGCTTTAGAGGAAGAGGTGGATGGCAGAACAGAGGTTTTAACAACTCTGGTATTGTGTGTCACTACTGTGCCAAAACAGTTCATATTGCATCCCAATGTTATGCTAAGAAAGATGATATTCACAGTGGTAAGTTGCAGCAAGGAAACTATGCATCGTCTTCACGACAGATTAAAGACAAAAATGAACGTCTGTTTGTAATGCAGCATATGCTGAATGTTGTTACAGGAAAGGGAACACATGATGATGTTTGGTATCTTGATTCAGGTGCATCCAATCATATGATCAGCCATGTAGAATGATTTGGAGAGATGGAGGATTTGCAAAATACAGGTTATGTGCAGGCGGGTGATGATTCATGCCACCCAATTTCACACATTGGAAAAGTTCCCTTGTCCTTGCATGATGGTAAGACAAAGAGTCTTTCAGATGTATTGCATGTGCCATCTATTACAAAGAACTTGGTGTGAGTCGGTCAAATGGTAGAGCAAGGGCTGCAAGTCAGATTTAATGCAAAGGGCTGCTTTGTAGAAGACTTCAATGACAAGTGCAGGTTAGTTGCAAAGGGAAGTAGAGTTGGATGTATGTTTACTCTGGATGCTGGAATTCCTACTATGAATGCTGCTATGTATGCTAAAGGAAAAGGTGTTGTTGTAGATATTGAAATTTGGCACAAATGCATTGGATATGCAAATGTACAAAGGCTGAAATTGATGCAGTCCAAAGGGTTGGGCCTATATTTAGAGTTGCAGAATTTTATAAGGTATGTAAAGCATGTCAGTTTGGTAAGCAGGCAAGACAACCCTTTTCACATGACAGAGATGTAAGCAGAAATATCCCTAATGTTGTGCATACAGACATTTGGGGGCCTACACAAAATGTATCTCTTGGAGGCAATTCATACTTTGTCACATTCATTAATGATTGTTCTAGAAAGCTATGGGTATATTTTATGAAGGAAAAGAGTGAAGCGTTTGAGCACTTTAGAAGTTTCAAGGCTGCAGTTGAAAGAGAAACAGGCTTGAAAGTAAAGTGCTTGAGGTCAGATGGAGGGGGAGAGTACCTCTCGAATGAGTTCAGTGATTTTCTGAGGTCTCATGGGATAAAGAGATAGTTCACATACAGATGTACCCCATAGCAAAATGGGGTTGCAGAAAGAAAAAACAGGCATATTGCAGAAGTTGCACGTGCCTTGATGGCTGAAAAGAATATGCCTAAGCATTTTTTGTCTGAGGCTATTCATACTATTGTTTATATTATGAACAGATTTCCCACAGCTGCAGTTCATGAGATGACTCCTGAAGAATGCTTTACTAGCAAGAAGCCTGATGTATCGCACTTAAAGGTATTTGGCTGTGTTGCATACGTTCATGTGGCAGATGAGCTACAGAAGTATCTTAATCCAAAGGCAGAAAAAATTGTTTTTATTGGATACTCTTTAGAGTAGAAAGGGTATCGCTATTATAGCCTTGTCACATGTAAGTTCAAAGTGAGCAAGGATGTCATCTTTGATGAAATAAGCAGTTGGTATGCATCTAGTGGTGATGCACTGAATGATGATGATCATCATGACACTCATGTGCAGGCTGAAAAGCAAGAATCATGGACTCTTAGTGGACCAGAGACATCATCTGGTAGTCCTTGGTTTGGGAGATTAAGGAGTACCTCTACGTCTTCAGGTGCATCTAGTAGCACTACAAGTAAAGACAAAGGAAATAATAAAGTGTCAGATGGCATTGATGCAGTTCTTGATGGAGACTCCAGTGGCTGAGAGAGCTTGGATGATAAGCTTGGTATTCCTTCTATCAGGACACCAGGTGTACAGAGAGCTCATAGTAATGTAAAGGCTCTATTGAGTGATCCGGTGGTATGCAAATCTAGCAGGGTTAGATACCCTGTTAAAAGATTTGGTTTTGAAGGTTATGCAGCTCACCATTATGCTTATATGGTGAAACTAGTTGAGGATGTTGAGCCCACATGTTTTGAGGAGGCTGTTGGTTATGCTCATTGGGATGCATCAATGGATGAGGAGATGGCTGCATTAGAGGCCAATAAGACTTGGGATCTAGTATCATTGCCAAAGGGCAAGAAAACTATTGGATGTAAGTGGGTTTATAAGATTAAGCACAATGCAGATGGTTTTATTAGTAGGTATAAAGCTAGGCTAGTTGCAAAAGGCTATGCCCAAACATATGGCATAGATTATGAAGAAACCTTCACTCCAATCGCTAGGTTGGCAACTGTCAAATGTGTGATTGCTTTGGTAGCAGCCAAAGGTTGGAGGTTGTAGCAAATGGATGTGAAGAATGCCTTCTTGAATGGTGATTTGCAGGAAGAAGTGTATATGGATCAGCCAACAGGCTATGAAGATTTAGAGCATCCCACGTATGTGTGCAGGTTGAAGAAGGCACTCTATGGGCTCAAGCAAGCACCTAGAGCATGGTCTGACAAGATCAGAGAGTATCTTGTCAATATTGGATTTTAAGTTTCTGATGTTGATTACTCACTTTATGTGAGAAAGGGAGATGCAGGTTTGGTCATCATAGTCATCTATGTGGATGACTTGATTATTACAGGTGATAATGATAGTGGAATTGTTAAAGTCCAGGATTTTTTGAAGAAGAAGTTTGAGATGAAGGATTTAGGTGAGCCAAGGTACTTCCTTGGCATTGAGGTGATCAAATGTGATGATGGTATATGGCTATCCCAAAGATAGTATGGCTTGGATATGTTGTCCAAGTATGGTATGACAGCATGCAAACCACTTTCAGTTCCGTTGGAGCAGAATGTAAAGTTGAGTGCTGATGTTGGGGATGAGATAGAAGATCCTACTATGTTCAGGAGGATAGTGGGGAGTTTGATCTACATGACCATTACAAGGCTAGACGTGAGCTACGTTGTTGGTCTTGTGAATCAGTTTATGCAAGTACCTAGAAAGCCACATTTGGATGCAGTCATACGCATATTGAGATATGTGAAGTCCACATTACATCATGGACTTTTCTATGAGGCAGGTACATATATACAGGTGTTTGGATACACAGATGCAGATTGGGTTGGTAGTATGTCTAATAGAAGATCTACCAGCGGATACATATTCTCTCTTGGTAGTGCAGCAGTTGCTTGGAGCAGCAAAAAGCAACCTACAGTTGCTTTGTCGAGTACAGAGGCTGAGTATAGAGGTGCTCCTATTGCAGCATGTGAGGTAGTATGGCTACAAAAGTTAATGGTTGATTTGGATATGCAGGTGGAAGGTCCAGTTATCATTTATTGTGACAACATGAGTAGTATGCAGTTGGCTAGGAACGATGTGTTCCATGCCAGGACAAAATATATTGAGGTACACTATCACTTTGTGAGAGAGAAGGTACTAGAAAGTGAGATTGACTTGGTGTATGTCAGCACACAAGATCAGATAACTGACATCTTCACGAAGGCATTGGGTACAGAGAAGCTTCAAAAGTTTCAAAGCTTACTTGGAGTTGTAGAGATTCAGTTGAGCTTGAGGGGGAGTGTTGAGATGACAAGCTCAACACATGTGGACATTGATAATGGACCGCCTGGTTAGATGGGTCCACACATCTACACTTAGCACATTGGTGGTCATTATGACTCTCATATGGCCACTGACTCATTACTTATTATATTCAGGTTGTTACACCTATTTACAATAGCTGGCATAGTTATAGTGCCAGTCGACTAGTGTAGTCGGTTATGCATTGTTTGACTTAGTAGGCCACTTTCCTTTATATTGTATCTTATCTATACTTTGTGTACATTGTAAAGAGTGTAGAAGAAGAAGAAGAAACCAGCAAGAAAACGTTTTGGCCTCCATCTCTCTTCTTGTCTCTTGAGTGTGCTTCTCCTTGTGCATTCTGTGTGTGTTCAGCGCAACATCTTGAGCAAGTCCCCCCACCACACGATTCTTGACATGGTTGTGGAAAGAATTATCCTATAATCCCGTATGAGTTCATTAACTATTGAAAAATAAATTCAAGCTACTTATTAAAATGAACTCATGCACATGCCAAAGTGATATAGCCTAGGCCTTAATGAATAGAGGAGATGGCAATTAGTACTTGGATATTTGGATATGATTTATCCATACCTGACTTTGTATTTGTTTTAGCAATAACACCCTGGCTGGTAGCTCCATTTTTGGATGCAAGATTACCGTAGTGCATGTCTCCCTCAGTTTGGGGCCCATACTTTCGGCTTGTTGATCTCTCTCTCTCTCTCTCTCTCTCTCTCTCTCTTTGTGTCTCTATGTGTCTCTCTATCTCTGTCTCTCTCTCTTTCTCTCTCTCTCTTTCTGTCTCTCTCTCTTGTCGAAGAGTTAGTGTGCTGGGGCAATTCTTCTCTGTCATGAAGGGGGGATTAAATTGGTGGGAAAAAGGGAATAAATCTGTAGGGAAGGGAAGGAGTGTGTGATCAACCTCTAAGGAGGGGAAGAGAAGGAGTGTGTGATCAACCCACCCGCTATCCAAGCCTCCCTCTTCTCTCTTACGATGGGAGAGGTTATATGGGAGAGTGGTGGGTATTATTGCAGGGGGAGGAAACGTGGAGAGGAGGTGGAGTGGTGATAGGCCCATGGCCTCCCCCTTATCATCTTCATCATTGTCTTTGTCATCTTCAGCTTGTCCCTCATCACTGTCATGGTCTCCTTATTTCTTGACATCATCGTCTTCTCCTTCTTCCTCAGCAACACTTTCTTCCTCCATGTTGAAGACTCCTCTCCTCCTTCCACATCCTCGTCGTCACGTTCTTTCCCCTTTGTTGATGTCATCACCCTATCTTTCCCCCCCGCGACCTATTCGGTGTGATGACAGGGGGAGATTTTTAAAAAATAAATTATTTTCATTTATTAAGGGAGGGGGGATTCCTATGTAGGTGGGGACGTTACATCCTCTCCCCCTTAGAGAACTTGAGATGTCCTCATCTCGGAAGAACTGGGGAAGACAAGCATTAATGGGCCCTAAGGCCTGTAGGTTAAGACCTACCATACATCCGCTGTGCTACTCTTAATGACTCAAGTAGTGCAACTCATATTATTGCAATTAACCATAGGTGCAAAAGTAGGATTTATTCCCCATATAAGTTGTATTACATGTTGATAAAATTTTTAGGATTTCTAATCATCTTAAAAAGGTGTAGTGGGTTCAAGGTCTTCGTCTTTATTTGGCTCCTCTATATATCCATAGACTGCACTTGTGTAGCTTCGTTTTCTTTGAGGCTCGATGTCTTTCGAAGTTAAGTCAAGCCAGTCTGCTTGGATGTGCCCTAGCTCATTGCAGTGGAAGCATTGATAGTAGGGACATCTCCTATAGATGTTCCCTATCTCTTCGCACGTATGGTATCCCTTGGCCTAATCTCGGGAATCATCTTTGTCCCAATTTCCCAAATTAAGTTCTTGGAGGATTGGCTTTTCTTGAAGTAATGCATCTTGCAAGTATGTTGAACACATTACTTCAAGATCGTGGTTCAAAGGAGTGTTCAGACCATGGCAAAACTTGGATACTTACTGTGACATATGCATAGGTGGTGCGTATTTTAGTAGGGTTGCAAACTTTGAGTCTTAAGCTTCCAGTGTTAATTCTAGCTGCTTGAGCTTGAAGAATTCATTCATCCTCAAGGTATGGTAGGTTGGGTGAAGGTATCGTCCACATACATATTCTTTCAGTTGAGCCCAAGTGACAGTGGCTTCAGAAATACCTTGATCTTTGAACCATTGCTTCTTGGCCAACTAACTTAAGTTTTTCTATCATTTCTTGATTGGAAAAGGTGATTCTTGAAGTAGAGAAATAATCATCCATTGACTCAATCCATATCTCCGCCTCTACAAGGACGTCTATCCCTTCTCCATCAAATTTAGGTACCTTAATTTACTTGAGAAGGAATTTCTTGTCTTGCATGTCCGTAATCGTGGTTGCAAAAGGTTCCTAAGGAGAAAGTCATATCACTTAGGCTATTATGTTTGGGATATGTCCACGGTCCATCCATTAATCACTCACATATTATTACAAAATTTCACTCTGATACCAACTGTAACATGCATCGGCTCTCTAGGTACGTTTTAGCAGTCCATCAAGACTAATCTAAGCATCGTCGCCTAGAACTCCCATGGAATGTTACAGGGTTTGTCGCCTAGCGTTTCTCTAGTCTGCCTTGCAATGAAACAAATCCACTAGGATGGACCTAAAATTTGGGTCCCTAGTGGTCAAGGTCTCCTGAAAGCATTCTAGAGTCAGGTCTTAGACATCCTTCTTTATGTAGAGATACCCATGCCCTATTTTGTTTTAAAGAGAATGGGAAATGAGAGGGATGTGCCGCTCAACCTCGCTGCCCATAGGGCATAGTCCCATTCTGGTCCCCTAAAACTTAATGTATTAGGTTCTAACCTAACAATACCTAAAGGTTAGTAAAACCTTGTGAGAATCCTCTGAGTTATCTGGGACCACCGTGCCGTAGGATGGACTCATCGAGGGTTTCGTCCACCCACTTCCCTCAATAGGCATTCTTTAGTTATCTAGTTAGGTCCTATCACATTTATGTGTGACATTTAAAATCAGCTTTCTTAATTAATCCTTTTAGAGAACAGGGTTTGTTAATGTAATTTATGGCTCCAACACAAAAATAGAGCAAGCAATTCTTTTGACAAACAAGTTCCTTAACTTATCTTCAAGTTTCTCTTTGCCTCCTGCCCATACAAGAGAAATTATATATTCCTTATGCCCTCCCGTAGAGGTAACTGGTCCAAATCACATGTGTAATATCTCCATTATGAAACATTCAAGACCCTAAAACTTGTGCAAAAGCAGTCCAAAGTAATATCCCACAATGATAAAAGTTGATGGCTAAGTACTCCCTTCGTGTGCAGTAGCAAACTCCACCCCGCATCATGTGTAGAAAGCTGTGGCTTGAAAACCATGAGCCACCGTAGGCCTACGCGAGAACACCCCTTCAAGGGGGGGAAAGGGATAATGGATAATTTTTTTGGCAAATGTTTTTATAATAACCCCCTCCCCTTCAGTCGTTGCATGGCGGGGGGAGAGGGAGTGTGAGAGAAGTGGGTGTGGAGTAGGAGTGCATGGGGGGAAGGAGGCATGTTGCCTGCCGTGTGTATGGCTACCATCCCCCCTTAAAGCCTATAAGAACCCCCCTTTAAGCTTGAGGGGAGGGGAGGGATCGTGGAGCTTGCCCGTCGTCGTGAGCTACTGCCGCCGTGAGGAGCGCCGTCACCACGCTGCTGCTGCCTCCATTATTACCACCATCATCATCATCGTCATCTTCACCTCCCTCCTCATCATTCTCCCAATCATCCTTTTTCTCTCTCCACGTCATTTTCTGTGGAACAGAAGCTTGGAAGATTCTTTTGGAAGCTTCCATTAAGGCTTTCATAAGCCTTGTGCCTTCCCTGGTTTTTAAAACTGAGTCCTACAAGGCTTGTTTCCTGGGCGTAGAGGAGAAGATATCAGACTGAAGTGACTTCATAACGCATAAGAGGGCTAAGAGGAAGTTTGCTGAGTCGATATCTACGTCATCGATGGCTCCTAAGCAAAAGTCGCGAGGTCCACACGCGGGAGCTTCCACCCCGAGTGCGTGGACAACACCCTGAATCTTAACGCCCAGGTTCCCGTAGGTATTTTAGCATGTCTTTAATTCCCGTAGGCAAGTTTCAATACATTGGAGAATTTATATACCAGCATCGAATTACCAAGTTAATTTGCATGACGATTACTTGCATGGTCATGGAAGTTGCATTTCTGAATGCATATTGCTTAAGTTAAATGGTGGATTTGTCTAAAGGCATCCTTGTTGCCTCGCGAAAATAACAACGCATATAATACATAATGCATTTAGGTATAATTTCCTAGTTGCGATTTGTGTATGAGATAATCTTAGACGCCCATTGAATGATGTCCAAATAGTTGCAATGCATGGAAAATTGCATGCGATGATAGTTCATTTTGGGTCGGTTTAAGTACTAAAGAAAGGATGAATTTAATGATGGACTCTTGGTAATCGCTCATGCATGGAGTTTTTATCAGATTTTGAATGCATCTTCATTAAAAATATTAAAGCTTTGATCCCATTGCATCATTATAATTTATGGCAAGGAAAAGAAAAGATCATTGTGAATTTTATAGCTGCATAGAAGGAAAAGGTCTATGGTCTTGAAATCGCATATTTGCATGGAATGTTATATCTTGCAATTACTTACATCTTTTAGGGAAAGTATTTGCATTTCTAAGGAAAGATCACCTCTTGTCGTAAGACAATTTAATCAATTAGGTAAATCGCTTATAATGGTGTAACTCAAATGATGATCACCTCAATGCACTAGGTAGAGCTAAGCCGCGATAAAATTATGCCTAGTATCGCACTCGGAAAACCAAATTAATATTTCCAACCTCAAGGGTCCTACCCACATTCACAGAATGTTAGGGTTAGCTGAACGCCTATGCAAGAACGACCTAGGGTTCTTACCCTAAGGATCAATTATCCAAATACTAGACCTCCATATGGATTTAGAAACCCTAAGGCCAAAACATTGTCGACCTAGTAGGATTAGGGTTGGATTGGGTCAAGAGGGTTCCCAAACCCTACATCATGACCAAAGGTATTCTTGACCAAGGGATATCGTGTGATGGGAGAAATAATCCCACAAGTTAGGTGCGACACTTGTCTCGTGCAACAAGTTGCAATGTCACATGGATTTGTGTTTGAATCACAAGATAGATTTGCCACTCCTTGGAACGAGGTTGGCAAGTTCTAAGTACAAGTCTAATTTTTCTAGAGGATAAGTAGACATCCTGCTACATCACCCTTCTTTGAGGCTGATTTGCCAAGTTAGGGTAATTACGAATTGCCTAGCAAGCAATTGACCAATCAAGTTAGGGCGACGAGGTTGCCCAAGAATTATTGTCTTTAATTTAAAGAAGCGTAAGGTGGAAACAATTTGGGTTAACTGGGTATAAACCCTAACCCAAGGATAAAAGGGTAAACAAGCAACTTAGCTTATGAAACCCTTGGGATCCTGCCAAGTCGCAATTGATCCTGGATCGAATGTTGGATGCATTAGGAGAGAAGGATTCACACCTTAGCAGTTGGCTGTACGGACGACCATTGGAATGCTTGTGATTGTACACTTAGGAGCATTGTTTGTACTTCTTTGCTCAAGGAACTAAAGCTGGAAAAATAATTAATGCTTCAGGATGAAAGCCTGGAGGGAGAGGCAGCATTAGTTACCCCCAACTATCTGCGTGACCCTATCCAAGGGGGTTGTTAGTTGCACCGGGTACGTGGACCGAACCCGCCATGAGAGATCTCTCCGTGGGTGCTACTTGGAGTAGGAGGATGCTTGGGTGCTAGGGGGGCTCTGGCCATAAATCCCTTGTCTCCGGGTCCTGCACAAGAGGCCGACGTGACTTGAGATTGGATCTCGAGGCTTGCATACTAGTCTAAGGGCAGAAACTTGGAATAGCAATCCCTAAGGATTGCTGGAATTGCCTTTGGGCGGATTATGGAATAGCCTTCAGGATTATATGATGTATTCCAAAGACTGATAAATAAAGATCAAATGTTGAAAGGAACTTGTTTGACATTGTTTTTCTATGTCTATGCCTAAGTTACGTGAAGGAACCAGTGATTAATTGGCTAATTAAGGAAGCTGTTTTTACTTGTCAGACTAAATGTGGTAGGTAATTAGATAACTAAAGCACCCGGAGGAAAGTGCGGTGGATGTGACCATAGGTCCGTCCTACGGAAGGGTGGTCCCGATTGGCCGGGAACTTTTCTCAAAGGATTTGACAGCAAAGTAACGATGACCTAGAATCTAGAAAGCTAGAGTCCCGATTTATACTATTTTAGGGGAACGGAATGGGACTATGCCTTACGGGTAGAGAGGTCGAGCCTTGCATTCCTCTCGTTTCCCATTCTCCTTGAACCAAGTGCAGTAAAAATTTGCCTCGACCCTGATGTTTCTGCGTAAAGTAGTTTGACGCTAGTTACCTTCGAGGAACTTGACCATTAGGGAAACCCTGATTCAGGTCTATTCTAAGTGGGAACGGCCGGAATGCTTTCGCTTCATGGCAGAATCAAGAAGACCTAAATCACAAACCTCGTGACATTCCATGGGAGTGCCGGATGGTGCTTTCTGGACTCTCTTCCTAATGGGCTGCTAAGACGTGTCCTACAAGTAGACAGGGGGACATGTTACAACATGGCACCACAAATTGTATCCTTTATCTAGAATAGGATCTTCCAATGCCACTGACATTGGGCTCACGGTAGACTTCAACTCCGTTCTGGATTGTAGGCAAGGGGTGTCCAGACCACTTAGAAGTGAGACACATTTTCCATGGTTGGCCGTTTCACAACTCGACCTTTCGACCATGAATCGAGCACTGCCCTCTTGGGTTGAAATGCGGTGTGACCTTGGAGATGATCCACCCATGCAAAATATACTTTCCTTAATTAATCCAAATAAGAATCAAGCACAATCAAGGCAATCAGCCTAATATCATCTTCCAAGAAAATATTCCTTTATTCCCATGGCAACTTGTCATCACAGACCCTTGCCATGAATTTACCATCAATCACAAGCACTTGGAATAATCATCCAAACCACAATCCAACAATCACTTCAATGCAAAAGCATTTAGGACATTGTTTGATCAAACAAAAATAATGGTATTCTTTTCGGACATGGCAAGAATAGTCTTGACAAACCTTTCCATCTCATATTTGCACTCCCCCTTGGGATCAAAGAGCGATACTATGCAAAAAAATTTAACTTGACTTTATCTTCCTTTCTCCTAAGGAAAAGAATTTGAGACAAATTTGTAACGATGCAAGACTATCTTCGAATGTAAAATAAACCCTAAATTATTGCGCTAGTTGTAATCAACTCATGGTTTGGCAGCACAAGGTAAACTCCTTGACCATTATTTTATGCAAAACCTTCATAGGATGAATGCAAGACTTTAATGCAAGATCAATTTGTGTACCATCAACATATATTTTGTATAATCCTTTCCATGCATGTACCATCTATGTGCACAACCCTCAAGGCTAACCTTATATGTTCTTCATGATATGTATGATTTTGTCGTGTAGCACTGGGATGCAAAGTATTTGGATATAAGGGTTTGTGTGAACCTCAATGCACCCTATGCATAAATCTATGCAAGGTCATCTATGGTTGTGGAAATAATTATCCTATAGTCCCCTATAAGTTCATTAACTATTGAAAAATAAATTCAGGCTACTTGTTAAAATGAACTCATGTGCATTGCAAAGTGATATAGCCTAGGCCTTAATGAATAGAGGAGATGGCAATTAGTACTTGGATATTCAGATATGATTTATCCAAGCCCGACGTTGTATTTGTTTTAGTAATAACACCCTGGTCATTGGCTCCATTGTTAAATGCAAGATTATTGTACATGCGTGTCTCCCTCTTTTTGGTGGCCATACTTTCAGCTTTTAGATCTCTCTCTCTCTCTCTTTTCCTCTCTATCACCCTCTCCCTCTCCCTCTCTTCCTCTCTCTCTCTTTCCTCTCTCTCTCTCTCTCTCTCTCTCTCTCTCTCTCTCTCTCTCTCTCTCTCCTCTCTGTCTCTACCTCCTCCTCCTCTTCTTCTTCTTCTTCTTCTTCTTCTTCTCTTCTCTCTCTCTCTCTCTCTCTCTCTCTCTCTCTCTCTCTCTCTCTCTCTCTCTCTCCCTCTGTCTCTACCTCCTCCTCCTCCTCTTCTTCTTCTTCTTCTTCTTCTTCTCTTCTCTCTCTCTCTCTCTCTCTCTCTCTCTCTCTCTCTCTCTCTCTCTCTCCTCTGTCTCTACCTCCTCCTCCTCTTCTTCTTCTTCTTCTTCTTCTTCTTCTTCTTCTCTCTCTCTCTCTCTCTCTCTCTCTCTCTCTCTCTCTCTCTCTCTCTCTCTCTCCTCTGTCTCTACCTCCTCCTCCTCCTCTTCTTCTTCTTCTTCTTCTTCTTCTCTCTCTCTCTCTCTCTCTCTCTCTCTCTCTCTCTCTCTCTCTCTCTCTCTCTCTCTCTCTCTCTCTTAGTGTGCCATTCATCCAGGCTTTCCTTTTCTCTGCTACAATGGGGGGGGGGTTATATAGGAAGAGTGGTGGGTATTATTGGGTAGCGAGAGGGGAAACGTGGAGAGGAGGTCGAGTAATGGTAGGCCTGTGGCCTCCCCTTATTATCTTCATCATTGTCTTCATCATCTTTAGCTTCTCCCTCACTGTCATGGTCTCCTTATTTCTTGACATCATTGCCTTCTCATTCTTCCTCAGTGAGGCCTACTTCCTCCACGTCGACGACTCCTCTCCTCCTTCCATGTCATCGTCGTAACCATATTTCCCCTTCGTTGACATCATCACACTATCTTCCGCCTTGCCACCTATTTGGCGATGAAAGGGGGGAGATTTAAGAAAAAATCAATTATTTTCATTTATTAAGGGAGGGAGGGATTCATACGCAGGCGCGGGGACATTACATCTCTTTCCCCTTAGAGAACTTGAGATATCCGCTGCACTACTCTTAATGACTCAAGTAGTGCAACTCATATTATTGCAATTAACCATAGGTACAAGAGTAGGATTTATTTCCAATATAATTTGTATTACATGTTGATAAGATTTCTAGGAATTCTAATCATCCTGAAGAGGTGTAGTGGGTTCAAGGTCTTTGTCTTTATGTGGTTCCTCTATATATCCATAGAATGAACTTGTGTAGCTTCATTTTCTTGGAGACTCAATGTCTATCAGACTTAAGTCATGGAAGTCTACTTGGACGTGTCCTAGCTCATTGCAGTGGAAGCATTGATGGTAGGGACATCTCCTACGGGTGGATGTGCCCTATCTCTCCGCATGTATGGTATTCAAGAATCATCT
Source organism: Lygodium microphyllum (assembly GCF_053477565.2). Classification (NCBI taxonomy): domain Eukaryota; kingdom Viridiplantae; phylum Streptophyta; class Polypodiopsida; order Schizaeales; family Lygodiaceae; genus Lygodium; species Lygodium microphyllum. Next base: position 196,176 of record NW_028229528.1, read on the forward strand.
TTGTCACAATTGCCCAAATTAATTTTCTAGAGGATTGGCTTTTATCAAAGTAATGCATCTTGCAAGTCTATTGGATGCATTGCTTTAAGACGGGTGGTTCAAAGGAGTGTTCAGACCATGGCAAAACTTGGATACTTGCTACGCAATATCCATTGGCGGTGTGTATTTTAGTAGGGTTACAAACTTTGAGTAGTAAGCTTCAAGGGTTAATTCCAATTGCTTGAGCTTGAAGAATTCATTCATCCTCAAGATCAGGTAGGTTAGCAGAAGGTATCATCCACGTACAACATTTTTCAACTGAGCCCAAGTGACAATAGCTTCAAAAATACATTGATCTTTGCACCATTGTTTCCGGCCAACTAACTTAAGTTTGCCTATCATTGCTTGACTAGAAAAAGAGGTTTTCGAAGCAGAGAAATAAACATCCATTGACTCAATCCATATCTCCACCTTTGCTGCCATGTCTATCCCTTCTCCATCGCTCTCAAGTGCCTTAATTTGCTTTAGAAGGAATTTTTTCTCTTGTATGTCCATATTCATGGGTGCAGAAGGTTCTTGACAATCAAGTCATACCACTTAGGTTATTGTATTTGGGTTATGTCCACAGTTCATACATTAAGCACTCACATATCATTATGAAGTTTCGCTCTTAAACCAACTGTAACATTCCTGGGCTCTCCACGCATATTTTTAGCGGTCCATCAAGAGATGAATCTAAATGTCACCACCCGGCACTCCCATGGAATGTTACAAGGTTTGTCGTCTAGGTTTTCTTGAGTCCGCTTGAACATTTGCAGACAAACCCACTAGGACTAACGTGAAACTTAGGTTCCTAGTGGTTAATGTCTCTTGACAGCATTCTACCATCGGGTCTTGTACATCCTTCTTTATGCAAAGATACCCAAGCTTTGCAAAGCAGATCCATGCTCCATTTGGTTCAAAGAGTATGGGAAATGAGAGGGATGCACTGCTCAACCTCTTTGCCCGTAGTAGGGCATAGTCCCATTTTGGTCCCCTAAAATGGCATGAATCGGGTTCTAACCTAACAATACCTAAACGGCATGAATCGGGTTCTAACCTAACAATACCTAAAGGTCAGTAAAATTTTGTGAGAAGCCTTCCAGTTCTCTAGGACCACCCCGGACAGACCCATAGGAGGTTCCGCCCACCCACTTCCCTCAATAAGCATTCTTTAGATATCTAGTTAGGTCATATCACATTTATGTGTGACATTTAAAATCAGCTTCCTTAATTAAGCCTTTTAGAGAACAGGGTTCATTCGCGTAATCTATGGCTCCAACACGAAAATAGAATAAGCGATTCTTTTGAAAAACAAGTTCCTTAACTTATCTTCAAGTTAATCTTTGTATCTTACCCATACAAGAGAAATTATATATCCCTTCTGCCCTATAGAAGTAACTGGTCCAAATCACATGGCACCACAAATTCTATCCTTTATCTAGAATAGGATCTTCCAACACCACTGACGTTGGGCTCACAACAGTCTTCAACTCCGTTCCAGACTAGGCAAGCAGTATCCAGAGCTCCTCTTGACCCCAAGTGGCCTAGGAGTGAGACACATTTTTCGTGGTTGGCCTTTTCACCACTCGGCCTGTGAATCGAGCAATGCACTCTAGGGTTGAAACACAGTGTGACCTTGGAGATGATCTTGAGATGATCCACCCACGTAAAATATCATTTCCTTAATTAATCCAATTAAGAATCAAGCACAATCAAGGCAATGAGCCTAGTATCATCTTCCAAGAAAACATTCATTTATTCCCATAGCAACTTGTCATCATAGACCCCTACCACGGATTTACATGATCAATCACAAGCACTTGGAATAATCATACAAACCACAATCCAACTTGAATGCAAAAGAATTTAGGATGAATCCAACAAAAACAATGGTTTTCTTTTCCAACGTTGTAAGAATAGTCGCGATAACCTTTCCATTGCATATTTGCTCTCCCCCTTGGGATCAAAGAGCGATACTATGTAGAATTTTTAAACTTGACTTTATCTTCATTTCTCCTAAGGCAAAGAATGCGAGACAAATTTGTAAATCCCTTCTCTATCTTCTCACCTTTGTTCTTTCTCTCCCCCTCTCTCTCTCTCTGTCTCTCTCTCTCCTTCTTAGCGTGCCATTCATCTAGGCATCCCTCTTCTCTCGTACAATGGGGGGAGGGGTTCTATAGGGAGAGTGGTGGGTATTATTGGGGGGGGAAAGGTGGAGAGGAGGTGGAGTGGTGGTAGGCCCGTGGCCTTCCTCTTATCATCTTCATTTTTTTCTTCGTCATCTTCAGCTTCTCCCTCACTATCGTCGTCTCCTTCTTTCTTGACATCATGGCCTTCTCCATCTTCCTCAGCAACGCCTGCTTCCTCCACGTTGGTGCCTCCTCTCCCCCTTCCACTTTGTCGTCATCGTCACCTTCTTTCCCCTTTGTTGATGTCATCACGTTGTCTTCCCCCCTGCCACCTGTTTGGCGATGACAGTGGGGAGATTTTTTATAAAATTAATTATTTTCATTTATTAACAGAGGGGGGACTCCTATGCAGGTGGTATGTTACATCCTCTCCCCCTTAGAGAACTCAAGATGTCCTCATATCGGAAGAACTGGGGAAGATGAGCATTTATGGGGCTTAAGGCCTATGGGTTAGGACTCACCATGCGTCCGCTGTGCTAGTCTTAATGACTCAAGTAGTGAAAATCATACTATTGTAATTAACTGTAGGTACAAGAGTAGGTTTTTTTCCCAATATAAGTTGTGTTACATGTTGATAAAATTTCTAGGATTTCTAATCATCCTAAAGAGGTGTAGTGGATTCAAGGTCTTCATCTTTATCTGATTCCTCTATATATCCATAGATTGGGCTTGTGTATCTTTGTTTTCTTGGAGGTTCAATGTCTTCTAGACTTGAGTCAACATACTTAAGTCAAGGGAGTCTGCTTGGACATGCCCTAGCTCATTCCAGTGGAAGCATTGATGGCAGGGACATCTCCTATAGATGAGCCTATCTCTCTGCACAAATGGCATCTCTTGCCCTAATCTCAAGAATTAGCTTTGTCACAATTGGGGGAATTTAGTTCCTAGATGATTGGCTTTGCTCAAAGGAATGCATCTTGCAAGTCTATTGGATGCATTACTTCAAGATGGTGGTTCAAGGGAGTGTTCAGACCATGGAAAAACTTGCATACTATTGTGCAATATCCATAGGCAGTGCGTATTTTAGTAGGGTTACAAACTTTGAGTAGTAAGCTTCCAGGGTTAATTCCAATTGCTTGCGCTTGAAGAATTCATTCATCTTCAAGGTCTAGTAGGTTGGCAGAAGGTATCATCTGTGTACAGAATCTTTCAGCTAAGCTCAAGTGACAGTGGCTTCAGAAATACCTTAATCTTTGCACTATTGCTTCCACCATATCCAAGCCTGGCCAAATAACTTAAGTTTTCCTATCATTGCTTGATTGGAAAAAGCGATTCCTGAAGAGAGAAATAATCATCCATCGACTCAATCCATATCTCCGCCTCTACTATGATGTCTATCCCTTCTCCATCAAACTCAGATACCTTAATTTTCTTGAGAAGGAATTTCTTATCTTGCATGTCTGTATTTGTGGGTGCAGAAGGTTCGTGACATTCAAGTCGTACCACTTAGGTAATTCTATTTTTGTGATATGTCCACGGTTCATACTTTAATCACTCACACATCATTACAAACTTTCACTCTGATACCAACTGTAACATGATCGTCCATGCACTTTTTTAGCACTCCATTGAGACACGAATCTAAGCGTCACTGCTCAACACTCCCATGGAATGTTACAGGATTTTTCACCTAGGGTTTCTCAAGTCCGCCTCGCAATGGAATGTTTGTGGCCAAACCCACTAGGATTGACCTAAAACTTGGGTCCCTAAGGGTCAAGGTCTCCTGACTATATTCTAGTGTCGGGTCTTGGACATCCTTCTTTACACAGAGATACCCAAACTGCCAAAGTATACCCATACCACACTTGGTTCAAAGAGAATGGAAAACGAGAGGGATGCGCCACTCAACCTCTCTGCTCGTAGGGAATAGTCCCATTTTGGTCCCCTAAAACGGCATGAATTGGGTTCTAGCCTAACAATACCTAAAGGTTGGTGAGAATCCTCCCAGTTGTCTAGGACCACCTTGCCGTAGGACAGATCCGTGGGGGATTCCGCCCACCCACTTCCCTCATGGTGTTCTTTAGTTATCTAGTTAGGTCCTATCACATTTATGTGTGATATTTAACATCAGCTTCCTTAATTAAGCCTTTTAGAGAACATGGTTCGTTTGTGTAATCTACGGCTCTGACACAAAAACAAAGCAAGCAGTTCTTTCGACACACAAGTTTCTTATCTTCAAGTTAAACTTTGTCTCTTGCCCATATAAGAGAAATTATATATCCCTTCTACCCTTTGCAGAAGTAACTATTCCAAATCACATGGCACCACAAATTCCATCCTTTACCTAGAATAGGATCTTCAAACACCACTGACGTTGGGCTCGCAGCAGTCTTCAACTCCGTTCCAAACTAGGCAAGAGGTGTCCAGATCTCCACCTGACCCCAAGCGGCCAAGGAGTGAGACACATATCCGTGATTGGCCTTTCCACCACTCAACCTCAACCCGTGAATCGAGCAGTACCCTCTTAGGTTAAAACACAAAGTGACCTTGGAGATGATCCACCTACACAAAATATCCTTCCCTTAATTAATCCAATTAAGAATCAAGCACAATCAAGGCAATCAGCCTAATATTATCTTCCAAGAAAACATTCCTTTATTCCCATTGCAACTTATCATCACATACCCCTGCCATGAATTTACCATCAATCACAAGCATTTGAAATAATCATCCAAACCACAATCCAACAATCAGTTGAATGAAAAAACATTTAGGACATTGTCTGGTCAATCCAACAAAAACAATGGTATTCTTTTCCAACATTGCAAGAATAATCGCGATAACCTTTCCATCGCATATTTGCTGTAACCAACATTGCAAATTTGTAATGATGCAAGACTATCTTTGAATGTAAAATAATCCCGAATTATTGTGCCAGTTGTAATCAACTCATGGTTTGGCAGCACAAGGTAAACTCCTTGACCGTTATTTTATGTGAACCCTTCATATGATGGATGCTGTCACTAAATTGATTGCTTATTGTACATTCTCTATTTAGTAAATTTATCCCAATACATTAATGACTCACTTTTCTTTAAGTGTTGATGATGATCTAGCATGGCCATCAGACCATTTAGAGACAAGTATTCCTAGTGTATCACTTAATGGAGTGATCAGAGCACTGTGACGGGGATATCTAGTATATGCAGTACTAGTTATGAAGGGGGAAGGGAGTGTCTTCCAAGTGTAAGAGTGTACACAAGAACCAAGGAGTTACACATAAATGAAGGTGGATTAAGTTTTAAGAAGAGGAAGTGCATTAGTATTGTGTATATGTATTTATGTGTGGATCTCGGGATGCCTGGGAATGTTTACTTGTGTGTAATGAGCATTGCATTCATTTGGGGTCATCTTCTCCCTTACAAGTCAAGGTTTAAGGTATCTTCTCTCCTAATGAATTAAGGAGAGAAGTAATTATTTCACTAAGAAAGACAAGAGAGGTAATTCTCTCACTAAGAAAGACGAGAGAAGTGATCCTCTGGAAGTGAGAGAAGTGATTTTCTCTTTCTAACGTATAAGATGACACAAGCTTTTGTGTGGAAGTCAATCTTAAGGTTGAGGCCCAAGGAAATCTAATGAACTCTCCTTAGCTATGGCTTAAGGTGGTTGCATGGACCATAAGTTAAGAATAGAGTTTAAAAAGTTGCTTTTATAAATATAGATATGTTGAACCCATTTTTAAAATATCTCGCAATAGAAAGCTGACCTCTAAGAACAACCCAACTAGGTTATCAGAAATGGCGAGATCTACAACTTTTGTGTTGAACATTTTTCCATCCGAGCAATGCACAAAGAGATATTCCAAAATTGGTACTGCAGAGTAGGTCCTAGAACAACCATATCTTGCATGAAGATCAACCTTTCTAATATTGGTGCTCAAGTCTCTTTCCAAGAAGAGAAGCTCTTGGAGCCTATAAAAGGGAGGCTCTCCTTTGATGTGGAAGGGGTGAAGGAAGAATCACTTTGCATTCATGAAAGAGGAGGAAAGAAGGCAGTTCTAGTTTCACAAAGTGCTGCAGAAGCTCTGCTAAAATCAAGCACTAGGAAGAGAGCCCTACACATATTGTGTAGGAGAGAAGAAGAGAAATCAAGAAGATCAAATGAGCCAACTTCCCAGTTGTGCAAGTGCTCACCGATTCTATACCGTGCAAGGATCTATGTAAGTTCAAGCTCACCAACCCTTGAGTTGTGCAAGTGTTACGAAAGCTCTGCTAAAAATCAAGCTCCAAGAGGAGATCCCTACACACATTGTGTAGGAGAGAAGGAGAGACTCAAGAAGGATCTAAAGGTACCAGCTTCCAAGTTAAGCCGATTGTACACCGTGCCAGAAATTGTGACCTTGTTCCCAAGATGGGGTGGTTTGAGCTGAGTAGTAGAGGCTTTGGTTAGTGCCTTAGAGCTTGTGTTGGGCCCATTTTAGGTCCTGACAGGTGGTTATGGCAACCTTCTTCTTGTGTAAATTAGTTAAGTGTGTGTCATAATCAAGGCGTAGTCCTTGATAAAAATCATGTACCATCATGTAAAGCCAAAAGAACTTTGGACTTTCTTAACAATTGTTGGGGATGTCCAGTCAAGCACATCTTTAATCTTGGTAGGATCTATTGCAATCCCTTTATCAGAGACCATGAATCCAAAATACTCAATCTACCTCTTGAAGAAGGCACATTTTTTCTTCTTAGCATAAAGCTTATGTGTCCTCATTTTTTCAAGGACAACCCAGAATTCCAATTCATGATCCTCATCCTTCTTTGAGTAGGTCAAGATTTCATCAAAGAAGACAATGACAAAGTCATCAAGATAGGGCCGAAAGATTGTCTTGCATTAGCTTGTTCAAGGTTGTAGGTGCATTTGTTAATCCAAAAGACACAATGAATTAGTAATGGTTGCACCTTGTGTTAAATGTAGCTTTGGAATGTCTTCTTCTTTGATTCTTATCTGATAATAGCATGATCTTAGAATATCTTTGCATCTTGAAGATGGTTAAGTAATTTTTCTATCCTTGGAATTGGATACTTGTTCTTGATTGTCACTTGGCTTAGTCTACAGTAGTCTGAGGGTTTTGTCCTTCTCCTTTTGAAACAACATTGAGGCTCCCCATGGTGAATTACTTGGCTTGATGTATCCTTGGTCCAAAAGTTTCTTGATTTGTTCTTTCAATTCAATGGTTTTTGGAATGGATATATGATAATGTTGCGTTGCTACTAGATTAGCTCCTGGTGTGAATTTAATCTCATGATCAACTTCTCTTAGTGGAGGAAGTTTTGTAAGCTCTTCTAGGAACACATTTATGTGTTTCTTTAACTAGGAAGATTCTTCATCAACTTCCTTTCCTTCTGCAATCTTATTAAGTTTAATTAAATAGATAGACAGTCCTTTTCTTAGTCCCTTCACAATTTGAGAAGCTTTTGCTAGTTGGATTCTAGGGTTTTTGGCTTCACCTTGAGTGGTTACTAACTCTCCCTTTTGATCTAGAAATGTGACTTGATCTTTCTCGCAATGAATATGAGCATCATTGGGGATTAGCCAATCCATTCCTAGCAAACACTCGTCCATTCCTAGCAAACACTCGTAAGCTCCTAAATTCATAACTTTGAAACCCATGTTGGGAACATTGCTTCCTAAGTTGAATTCCACTCTTCTAGTCTATTGAGCAAAAACTATCTCTTTTCTATTTTCCAATTCCACTAACAACTTAGATGCAGATACAATCTTTATTCCTAGCCTTTTTGCACACTTGGATGAGATAAATGAGTGGGTGCTTCCATAATCAATCAAAATCTTAAAGGTTTTACCTTGATAGGTTTTGGGAGTCTAGATCACTGAGATTTGGTGATTGGGGCTTTTCTTATCGAGAGCAACATGTACAGTTTCTATTTTCATGTTTGCTTCCAAAGTGGGATATTCATCTTCATCTATTCCTTTGTCCCTTCCCTTGAAGGTTACTCCAGTAACCCTTGTTTTTGTGGTTGAGATTTCTTAATTTTGGCCACAAAATTGTCCTTAGTGGATTGATTGGTCTAACTTTGGGCATTGTCTTTTGAACTAGCTAGGTTCTTTGCAATGGAAACATCTTCATACCTCCTTGTTGTCGATTGTAGATACAAAGTATCTAACTACACTTGTCTTGGCCTTCTTACAATCTAATATTATCCTTGGATCCTTTTAACATATCCTCATGGTCCTTTGTATGGAGAACTTTGTCCCCAAAATTTGCTACTCTTGGATGTTGTTTGTAGCTCTTGGATAATGGACCTTGCTCGAATTAAGGCATCTTGTAAATTGAATGGGTGTATTGCTTCAAGATGAGTGTCTAATGGAGGGTTTAATCCATGGTAAGACTTTGATACTTGCTAGGTGATGTCCATGGGTGGGGCATACTTCAAAATGGAAAAAAATCTAGAATAATAGGCTTTCAAACTCAATCCAGATTGCTTCAGTGTGAAGTATATTGGTGGGAGGTATCACTTGTGTACAACTTTCTTCAGCTTTTTCCAAGTAATGGTTACTTCCACAACCCCTTGGTCCTTGCACCATTGCTTCCACCAAAGTCTTGGTCCTTGCACCATTTCTTCCAAAACCCCTTGGTCCATTGCTTCCACCAAAGTCTTCACTTGTCAACTTTAGTTTAGCTATCATTGCCTGATTAGGGGGAGCAATACTTGCAATATTGAAGTAATCCTCCATAGATTCGATCCAAATTTTTGCTTTAGACTCAATATCCATTTCTGTGCCATCAAACTCAAGCATTTTGATTTGCTTGAGAAGAAATTTCTTCTCTTGCGCTTCCACCAAGGTAAGAATAGGCATGGGAGGATTAATACCTTGGTTTTGATAACATTTGCCAGATTAGTTGCATGTCTTATATGCTTACAACATTTATCTCTCTCTAATAATTGAACCCATGATTTTTAAGTTTATAGCACAAGTCTAGTGCAAAAGTGCATGATACTGCAAGAAATTCAAGACTCTTTTATTATTCATAGTTTGCAATAGGGCTAACCAAATGCCATTATTACATAAAATAGATAGATCAAGCTAAGAAAAATTTTGGATTACAATAGTTATAACCAAATGCCATTATTACATAAAATAGAGAGATCAAGCTAAGAAAATTTTTGGATTACAATAGTTATATTGTAAAATTAAGATGTATAAATAATCCTGTAGGTTAGAAACTCATCAAATATATTTAGGACTTTATATTTTTGGGCGAGATTTGAAAAACCATCTTTACAATAATTATTGTGGCGTGAGCACCGTGAAAGGAGAATGCGGAGCACTTTGTTATAAAGATAACAATTTTGGTGAATTTATTCTCTATCAATGTTGAGGATGGATATTTAAGTGATTCTTCAAAGATAAATAGCTTGACCAACTTAAGGTCTTCCATCCACTTGATTCTTTTGAGATTGTTTTGAAGATAGAAAATTCGATTGACATTGATGAAGCAATAGGCTCTACTTCATATCCATTGACGCTCACGGTATAGTGGTGAAGGGTTATACATATGCTTTATGATCCTCATGATGTGATTTTTCCAATCAAGATCAAGAGAATGCATCATAGAGGTAAACATTGCTTGTAATACCAAGAATTTTTGCTAATCTTCATTTTTTTGAAAGAGATTTCATCGATTGTTAGAGGTAAATTATATTTGCATTGATTTTTTCCTTAAACAAGGTTGCATACAAATCTCGCTGTGCATTAATTTGAGACATTCTCTTTGGCATGATTTAGTGGTCCATCGAGATGATTTTATAGGTAATGCCACTCGGTACTCTTTCAAATAACATGAGGTTTACTACCTAGACTCTCTCTAGTCCACTTTGTAATGGAAGGTCTTACCAGTTCCATGAGAATCAACCTAAAATTTGGGTTCTAAGTAAACTAAGGTCACCTATCTAGATTCAGTAGCATCGATCTTCGAGCAACTACTTGTGCTAGATTATGTGAATAAAAGCCGACTCATATCACACTTGGTTCAAGGAGAGAGAAACGAGGGGGAGTATGGGTATGTCAACCTCTCTACTAGTAGGGTAAAGTCTCACTCCATTCCCGTAAAATGATATGGAGTCAAGGATCTACATGATCCTATATGGTCAATGTTTCCTATGCTATAAAGGATCGAATTATAAGAAGATATCGCCTTACTGAGACTATCCTTCCTTAAGGCAGATTCATTAGGAATCACACCCTCCTACTTCCCTTAGTTGGGTAGTTTTAGTTTTCTACTTACCTTATACATTTATGTTGTACACCTAAAATCAACTTCCTTAATTAGTCCCCTTTCATCACAGTATTCATTCATGTAACTTAGGTCACAACACATAAAAAATGAAATTAATTCTTTGAAAAATAACTTTTTTATTTAATAGATATTCTTTTTAAGTATTCACCTTTCATCCATATGGAAGAACAACTTGAAGGTCTTTATTTTACCAAGATTTTCACCCCTAATTAGTACTGAGACCCTCGAGAAGTCCATCCTAAGTCACTCAGGGGTTTGGAAGATTCTTAGAAGTTTAAGAGTTTACTGGCTGAAGCTTGTCTGGCACCCTCAACTTCTCCTACCCAAGGATCTCCCTATGGAGTGACCTCTCGCCATCAGGGTCGATCTGAACTCTCCAAGGTGGTAAAACCAGTCCCTCTTGTGGTAAAGGGATCCACAGCTTTTCTAAGTTTCCTTCTAATTAGTCTTCCTTCATTGGATCTTTCCTTGGTTAGTATTAATTTTTCTAATTCATTTTGGTCCTTGCTCATAATCTTCCTCATCCTAACCTTTGTTGAAGGTTGGTCGATGGATCTTATTAAGAGTCTTGATTATTTTCCTATAATTCTATGTGTCAAGAAATAGTTAAAGCTTGTCCGAATTTATGGAAACCAAGTTGGAACCTTGAAATCTTGATTTTTACTTGGAAGCTACATAGGTCAACAAGGTGAGTATTTGTCCTTAAAAAATTTTGCCTCTATTTTCTTAAAGGAGAATTATATCCTCTTTTCAACTACTTCATGACCTAGGGTTTGCATTTCACATCGTCATGTTGGCAAAGTGAGTTGATTTGAATATTCTAGATTTTGATAGTTATGTATACCATTTAATAATACCTAATGGCTGTGTACACAATTTTAATAATTTAAACTTAATTAATGATAGTGGAATCTTCTCTATTAAAGAAGGTACTTCAATTCAATAAATTTAATCTCCTACTTTAACTTTCTTAATTCACTTTACATGGCTCATAAATGCTTAGTGGGATTTGAAAACATTATTCTCAATTATCCAGATAATTATATTAGCCATGATGTTTGTAAAACCAAATTTGATCATTTTGACCAATTTTATGGCCAATACATCATGGACCAATATCCCATCAATGTTTGCGAAGCTCAAACCTCTTTTCAAGATTAATGTGGTCCTATGGAAGTCTCAAGAGAACTATCTAGACACTAGTTATCTAAGGAGAGAATCCAATTGGTGCAAGTTAAAAAACGGTAATAAATTTTCTTGCCTAGTTAATAGTACCAATGGAAAGACAAATATCAATTACAAAAAATCAAGTCGGTTCATTATCAAGGAAACAAATGCAAAGCAATAATAATTAAATCTCTCTTCATGGTCTTATCATCTTACAATCTCTTTAATACTATATCTCTCTCTCACCACTAGCTTGGGGACTTCCTAAAGAATATCGGTAAATAACATAGTGTCTCTTTTATTAATTATTTTTTCTCATTTTATTATTCTTCATACACCTAAGCACACATATACATATGTATATATATGCATAAATAATCATACGTAAATAATGCATTTATTTTGTCTATAGTCACATGCATGTGCAAGTGTGGGCATGCACTCACGTGCATGTGCCTTCACACACACACACGGCCAATGAAGAATTTGACATCAAGTGACCTATCATTATTGACATGGAGCATAACATGCATATTTGTTTCTTATAGTGGATGTGTATATGTATGAAAATAGAAAATACTGACCATAAGTGGATAGAGGACCTTGTTATCAAGGTTTCAAGTAAGAAATAACTCGATTTGGATATTGAAATCAAAATTTATTACCAATTTTGTGGCTGCAGGTTATTAAAACATCAAAGATACCATGGAAAAAAAAAATATCAAAGATATCATGTAAAAAATAAAAAGAATATCCTATTTTGGATACAATACAAGAATAATTGAATACATATAACAATGATCATGATGCCTAACACATGCCTACCTAACAATTCCCTGGCAGCACATTTTAGTGGTTCATCGAGGAACTGTCCTAGACGGCTTTGCCCAACACTCGTGAGAATGCATAAGGTCTATCGTTTAGGTTTCCTAGAGTTCACCCCGTAACGGAAGGTACCAGCCATCCCCACGAGGATCAACCTGCAAGCTTGGGGTCCTAATTTGACAAATGAGGTCTCAATGCATTAGCTATCCCCATCAGAGGTGTCCCCCAAGGGCTTCTCGTCTAACTGGAGCGATTGTAGTTACCCTTGGTTCATGGAGTGCAACACTTTTTTCTAGCAATTGGTTAGGATTTAGAGAACCTTAACAGAGTTTTGGGCATAGCCGCCACACCTTTCCCCTAAGATAACTTCTGATCAAGGTTTTAAGAGCTAACCCTAGGTAAGTCAATGCTCGCCTCTACCTAATTTTTCCTAATTAACGTTTCGTTCAATCTCTTGAAAGAAGATCCCTGCTTACCAGGACCACCCATCCATAGGACGGCCGGATCCGTTAGGGATCTCGCAATCCCACTTCCCAAAAATGGTTTTCTCTAGTTTTCTTATTACCTATCACATTAAGTTATGACATATGAAAGCATCTTCGTTAATCAACCCGTTATCACAGGTTCCTTCGTGGCATTACAAAACAATCCCCCTTGGAGCAAGGTTCCATGTCTAGTCGTGACAGAGGCATAGCACGATCTTTCCTCTTAGTATCCTGATTATATATTTACAATTGGATCTAACTACTACAAGAAAAATCAATCTTTCATGTGCAACAATCAATGCATGCACAAATAAAAAAAGAAATAGCAGCAACTGTTTTTAGCATAGGAAGCAGTCCCACCCAAATCTAGGGTTTCTCTTTTAAGGTTCCAACTTTCTTAGGGTTTTGCTTCCTACTTGCAACTCTTTTTCAGGATCCACAGTTTATTTCGCGAATTCAAAGTCTATTTTATCCATATGAAAAATTTGGTATTTTCTCCTGGAAAGATAATATGGGCATTTATACCTATGGCAAGCAATTCATGCATTGTCCTGCCCTATCCTGCACTTAGCAGGATTTCAAATTTTTTACCAAGTTTGTTTAGAATTTGTATTGACAAATTCTTATCAATGTCCAACAAGTCCTACAAACTTCCAATATTTATTTAATTTCTTGATACTGATAGTTTCAAGATTGTCGAGTATTTCATATTTGTTTTTACTTCAACATTCTTGATATTTTAGGTAAGGTTTTCTCGTTGATTCATACGTGGGTTAACTCATCATATTGACGCTCTTGCTAATATAACCATTAATATTAATCTTGCCTGTGTTTTCAACAAGAAAATAATTTTTATTTTATTCTACTCATATTCTATGGTTTAATCGACGATGTCTGACCATTTGTCGAACTTTCAATGTTATCTAAAAAGATCAATTTTCATTTAGCTATGTCATAACTCCAATGCCGATTGTTTTTCTGAAAACTTTATTCTAAGCAATGGAAAAATCATAAGTGCAATTTCTCTTTCATCTTTCAAACATCGAATTATATTACTATTCACCTAATTTATGCGCATCTAATATATATTTTCATATATAATTTTCTATTGATTTAATGCATTGATTATTTCATGATATTATCTAAATAATTTTCTAGAAATTTTATAAAGCTCATGCATCTGTTTATCATTAGCAAAATGAAAAAGAGATAGTCACTTTCGAGGAAAATTTATAAAATATTCCCTTTCCTAACTCCCTCCAACTTTTTTCTAATCATGATCGCACATGTCATTAATGAAATAACAATAAATATCATGAAATAAACCACAATTACGATATTTTCTTAATGACAGGCATATAATCATTTTCTAAGTAAAAGATTCTTTTCATTGAATAGTTAATTATTATACTACTTAAGCTATGTTTCTAAGCGGTAGTTCATATGCATTTTCTTTAAAATGAGTTAGTAATCGTTTAAAGCCAAATATAGCAATAAGCTTATAAAACGTTATTTTTTTCCAAACCAATGAGATGTTACCTTTCTCAGGTTTGTTATAACAGGGGTTTTACCAATTCCTACCATGTTATTTTCTCCATCGATCGCGTTTCTTGCTTCTCTTGCTTCAAATGTGCTTCTTGAATTTTTGCGACCTCATGGAGCCATGGATGTTACTAGACGAAATTAATATGGTAGTTCAGGGAGAGTTGGGGGTCGTCTTGAAATTTTTTTCCAATATTTTGCTTAGCAATATGGCTGTATGGAAGGAAGGTGTAACAGGGGGTAGAGAAAAATTTGGAAATGAGGTAGAAGAGTGGTATTTTCCTCCTTCAAGGCTCAAGCTGGAGAAGAGAAGTAAAATTTTCCATCATTAGGAGGTCTTCCTTCTTACCTTCTTTTTGAAGGAGATGGGGTGTATTTATAACCATGAGTGGGAGTATACAGTCAACTCATTCTTTTGGCTACTTGTCAAGAGCTAAGTAAGCTTTATAAAAAATACTTTTTGATCACCTACCTGTTGGATGGTGGCATGGAGATGATTTTAAAATGCTTTCTCTCCCTCCAAGCGTAAAAAATGTCATTTTTTTTGGCATATTTAAATATCATGCTCATTCTTGTGCGTTCTTTATCTCCCTCCAACTTAATTTACTTAATATCATGCTCATTCTTGTGCGTTCTTTGTCTACCGATTAAGGTGTTTGCGATTTGTTTTGGAGTTACAAAATCAATGCAATCTTTGACGCATTAAATGGAATCGGGAATGCTAAATCAAATACAATGCATGAAAATTTATGATCAAGCCATCGTAATATTATTTACGAGGCGTCTTTGCTTATTCTTGGCTGGGAACATTGAGGCGTCTTCTCGTGTTGGATTGCGGAATTAAGAAAAATTATGTGCAGTCACTTATGTGAGAACTTGATGAGTAATTTTTAAAATGTCTCAAGCCCAAATTCATTTCTTGATATGAAATGTTATGGCACGAATATTACAATGCCACTCATGAAGTTCTCAATCATTATCCTGAAGAAGTGGATATAAGTGTGGACATAAGTGCAACCAATGCTCAAAAAGTACAAGAAGTTAACCAAGTTGAAGATATTAGTATCACATACCTCTCTTGATTCTAACAACCACCAACAATGTTAAATGATGTTAAGGGGATGATGGATGTCATTTGATACCTTAGTATGATTCTTGACACTAAATTTGATAAACTTATTGATTTACTTGGGGCAAAACTAGTTACTGCAGTAGTCTGTAACATGAAAGCTTCTCTAGCTCATAGGACTAATGTTCTGCGAATGGAGTCAAATTTTAGGTTGGGGAGACTTCCAAGTCCAAGGAATTCAATCAGCCTTATCAGTCCAAGTGTAAGCAAAAAGGTCTTATCATTCAAGAGAAAATGATTAGATTGAAGGGATATACAAGAACCAAGGACAACAAGAAGATTATCATCGATGTGACTCTTTTACGAGTCCTTTTATGGGCCATAGTCCAATGCTTCTAGAAGAGTCAACATCCACATGAGAGGAATGATATGAAGAGAGGAGATTCTCCCATGGACATTCTATTGGAAAACAACACCTATTTGGGTAGCAACACTCTCTTGGGACTAATCATACAAATGGAGGACATAACTCTAATGGATAGCAACTACCACATGCTAACGTACATTCTTATGGTTAGCCTCAAGCTCAAGGAAAAACCTATAATCATTTTGGGAAACCACCTATGCCATCTACTTATTTTGGACAATATTAAGCCTATTTTGGAATGAATAATTCATTGGGATAGCCAAATATTTCTCATGGATCTTGGATCAATGACATGCATAGATCACCTCCTACATGGATGTACAACAATGCACAAATGGTTATACATGGATAGCCATATCATTATGTAAGAAGAAGCTGGGAAGAAAAGGATTTAGTATGCAAATAATATTTATGTTATGCCATGTCACACTAACATTGGTATAAAAGGAGAGGACATGCAATTTTTCCTATATTTTTTAAACACATTAATATATTACTGTCCTTCTTCTCTCACCTTGCTCTCACAGCTTCAATGGCTTCTTTCTCTTTCTTGTCTTTCTCTCTCCTATTCTAGTCTTTCTCTCTCCTCATCACTCTATTTCTCTGTCGTTTACACCCTTCCTTCTCTCTTCTGCAGTCTTCTTTCTCCTCTTTTTCTCTCTCCAATCCACTTCTTGACAAGTGGTATTAGAGCTTTGGTCTTTGGTCCATTTTTCCTTCTATTTCTATCCAATTTTTCTCCAACAAAATCAATTTCAGATAAGTACTTGACAAACACAATGACTACTAGAGGGTTGTAAACCATCTACATTTAGTAGAAGACTACATCTAGAGATCTTCAAGGTCAGATTTGGTGGAGAATGGTTAAAGTGGCAAGTCATCATAAAATTTTCATGTAGTTTGGAGGTAACAAGGTTAAATAAGAGTTAAGTAGGCTTAAGTTTGGAAACAAACTGTGGTTACTTTGAAAAGAGAGGGTTCTCTTTCCCTTTCTTGGAGCTTCCTGCAAGTTTCTTTCAGCTTCCATGGTGGATTTCCTTCAAGAACTTTCTTCTCAAGTATCAGGATCATCAACCATTGTTCTTTCTTGATTCTCCTTACTTCAGAGGTCACATTGATTACCAATGTTGATGGAGATCTTGGCTATGTGGACAATAGACTGCTGGCACAATTTGCGTTGATTTTCAGTCCTCAAACTCTTACTGAGATGCTGCTCTTCTTCCTCCTACCCATTTTAATCAATCTCCAGCATTAGCCACTTGCTTTTGGAGGTCACTTTGGTCTGGAGAGCTGTCTATTCTTCATTCTTTCACTCTCTTGAGACCCTAGATGAACAGTCCTCCATGGCAGCCATGAAAGCTTCAAACACCATAATGGGGATATATGGGAATTTTCCATAAGTTTGGGACACGTTGTTAAATCTTTGGATTTGCCATAACTTGAACACTATAACTCCAAATCAAGTGCTCTATAGCTCAATAGATTCCATTTTTCAAGCACTTTCCAATGATAGGTCACATTATATGGTTTTAAGAAACTTAATGGGCATGTTATCCAGGTGCCACCATTTTAGTATTCAAAAAATGGGAATTGGGAGATTCCCAAACTCACTAATATTGTGTTTTCAGTCCAAGCTTTCATTTCTTAACAATTTCTTGAAGATTCTTCATCAATTTAGCCCACAGGATCAACCCAGTAAGGATTCTTCAACAAATTGCAAACATTTCTGCTTGTGGAGCATATTGGAGCTCATATTGAAGGTTTAGTTTGGGGATTTCCTTCAATAGGCTTGAATATTTGGTATCCAAGCATTCAAGCAAGGTCAAGGCTTTGATTCTTCGTGGATTTGATCATATTGGAGCTCATATGGATTGATTTCATGGATCTTTCAAGCTTTATGGTGGATTCATTGTGGATGTTGAAGAATTCTTCCATTAATTGGATTGGATCTAACAGTTACCATTCTCTTCAAGCTTAATCAAGGTACTTTTCTTGCTTAATTTTTGAAATCTCTCAATAATCCACTTGCTAATGCTTTTCCACTTGTTGATGAGAGATTATTGATCAATTAATTCTCTGAATTGATCAATAGATCAGAGATTAGCATTATTCCTATTAATCTCAGCCCATTTCATTGAATTTCAGCATTGATTCAATCTTATCTCATCATTGATATCATTTACCAAGTTTGATGTATAACCTTGATTTGTTTGGTTGAAATTCTTTTGCCCAATCTAAAATATTATAAAAGGGTAAGTGGTAGAAATCAGTGAGTCATTGAATTGCATTGGTAAGACCCTCTTCCTATCCAAATTTTCAAGAATTCATCCAACTGCATCTCATGAAAGGGGCTGAATGAATATTTTAGAAATGCATTTCATGTTGGTTGATTAGATTAGAAGGCCACTGCCATGTTGATATACCCACCGAGGAAAAAGGTGGATGCTGGGGAGATAGTGGGACAAAAGAGAGGTGACCCTCCCTCACTATTGAAGATCTCGAAGGGGTGCAACCAACTAACCCGGGGGGGAACTTTGCCCACCTCCTGGTGATTTGAAGCCCGTGTAGGGAGCCTGACCTACCGTTTTATCCGTCACATAGGTATAATGAGTGGGAAATTTAATATTCAAGAGTTTCCAAAGGCTCAAGTGCCTTCAGGAGCAAAACAGGGTAAAACAGGGACTTTACAGGATACTGCAGGGCATTCACAAATCCTTACAGTTACAAACTTCATTACTAAAGTACATGTGCATGTACTACATGGTACCCACATGTCCTATTCAGCCTTCTACATGGTTTGGTAGCCATTTTGGGTTACTATTTTACCTTACAAGGTGGAAACAAGTGATTCACTAATTAAAACAGGGTGCAGGCTTGGACAAATTACACTCAAAGATTGAGTTGCAAAATTTTCTGTCACATAAACCTATTGTAGTTTGCTATAGTTCATCTTAAAGAGTGAATTCATAGCTTTGATTTTAACTAAAAGTTTTGGAATCAGAGTTTCCTAGCTCCAGTTATATCCATTTTTGAGATAGGGGGTACTGCAAGACTACATTATTATGGCAAGGCATAAAGAACCGCACTATTATGGCAAGGCATAAAGGTAAAAATAAGGTCCAAGATGATTATGCTCAGCACATCAGAGATTCTATGTTGGATACTGTACCCCAAGAGATCCCTAAAGAGCCTCAACAACTTGGAGAAATTAGTGCACTTAATAATACATTGTGTGTATATGAACAAAGGCATAAACAACGTCATGAGGACCTATTATCAAGAATGGAATAGATGGTCTTATCTACTGATCAAACAAAGTCTTCTATAGACAAATTAATGGATTCAATGACTTAAACAAAGGCTTCTATTGAAATTTTAGTGGAATCCAATGCTCAAAGAATGGCTCAATGGATGCAAATGCAAATGGGATCTAAAGAAGCAAAGAAGAAATCTTATTCAAACAGTGAGCCCTCAGTCCCACTTCAGCCACCTAACCAAAATGGTCAAGGTCATGGAATTATTGGATGAAGAGGTATCGCAAATAGCCAATATGAAGTAGGTGAGACTTCACAAAGGCATGATGACTATTTGGGTAGTTTGAATGGAGCCAACTCCCAAGCTTTTGGGCAGAATACTCAACTTCCTAGAGGTCCTCTACCAATGGGAAGATTGCATAGTGGTTCTCAGCTACCTATTGGGATATCTCCATCTTATTTTGGGGGTTCAATGCCTAACAATCATGATCAGTCTGTTTTGGGACAGCAACCATTCCATGAAAGAGAACTAAAAGACAAGATCATTTTGGCCAAGTTCAATGGTCAGTCATATTTACCATCTAATTTGAGGAGTGGATCTCCAAAATGGAATCTTACTTTGATATATTTCCTAGAACTGATGACATGAATATTCATTTTACTTTCTTGCACTTGGAGGGATTTCTACATACTTGGTGGAGGTATATTAAAAACAAGAACATACTTGTAGAGAATTGGGAAGCTTTCAAGACACTTATGGATGAAGTCTTTGTCTCCCCTCTTGAAAAAGAGAAATTGGCACGAAGATGGTATGGTTTGGAGCAAAGAGGCCTAAGTATAAGAGAGTACATTAACCAATTTCTCAACCTAACCTTGTATTTAGAGAGCATCAGTGATAAGGCTAAGCTCCACAAGTATATGTATGGCTTAGAGCCATCTTTATCAGTTGATGTCATGGCACAAAATCCTACTTCTCTTTTAAAAGCTATGGACCTTGCAGAGCGCTATGGAAGGAAATATAGAAGAGAATATTCATTTCAGCCTAGTTTTGGACAACCACGGACTGTTTTAAAATAGGGGCAAGTTGATAACATTTATGGCACCAATCGTGTGCCAAATGGAGGCTTAAGGATGCCAACTTATCCACCGTTCAATGCTTCAAGACCTCAAAGTAATTTTAGGATAGCAAGCAGTCCTAGAGTTGACTTCAAACAAGGGGATAGCATGCCTAAATCCATTTCAGCCAATATAAATCCTAAGTCTATCCCTATAGATCTCTATAAGAAAAGAAAGGAAAAAGGCTTATGTTTCAAGTGTGGGGAAAAGTATACACCTAATCATGCCGCAAAGTGTGTATACAAAAATACCAAAGCCAAACTTCAAAGTATGTTAGACTTTGAGGATCCTGAAAATGAGATTGACGAAGCTAATGCAATTGCACCTAATGCTGAAAATGATGATCTCCAGAAAGAATTTGGGCACAAGTATTTTTATAATCTAGCCGACTCTTTTCCTTTTGATCCAAGTGGGAGTGTTCCTTTTGATCCAAGTGGGACTTATCATGAGCCATTTGTTGCCACTAGTTGCTCTATTTCCATGGATGCTTGGATAGGTTCTAAGAGCCCTAATACACTCTGTATGAAGGGTAGCATTCATGGAAAGGCTGTGTTCATTCTAATAGATAGTGGTAGTACCCATAGTTTTGTGAATAATTCCATTATGGACAAGCTGAGTTGTCTTCCCAGTGATTTACAACATCCCATACGAGTTCAAGTGGCCAATGGTGAAGAAGAAATTAGCACACAAATATGCCCATAGGTTTCTTTACAGCTAGTTGAAAATTTTGAATCAAAAGTAACCTTGATTACCTTTGAAATGGGGCCTATAGATATTGTAATCATTTGTGATTGGTTGATGACATTAGGCAAAATCACTATGGATTTCTCATAGCTGTATATGGAGTTTATCTTCAATGGATAGCTCATCCATTTATAGGGAATTCCTAGTAGATCAGATTTTCAGCTTATCACCATTCAACAACTCAAAAGGGAGTACAAGAGTCGTTCACAAATATTTGTTTTGCATTTGAATAAAGAGATGGAAGATCAACCCATTATTTTTTAGCAAGTCATCCAGCTTTGACAACTCTTTTTTAGAAGTATAGGGATTTGTTTGAGGTGCCTACTTCATTACCTCCCAAGAGAGTAGTAGATCACCCTATTGATTTGGAGCCCAACTCAAATCCAATCAATAAGCCACCTTATAGATTGTCTAAGTATGAGCAAGAGGAAGTAGCCAAGCAAATCAAGGAGCTTCTTGAGATGGGATTCATCGAACCAACTTCTTCACCTTATGCATCTCTAGTTTTGTTAGTCAAAAAGAAAGATGGATATTTTAGGATGTGCATTGACTACAAAGATCTTAATAAGATCACAGTGAAGAACAAGTATCCAATACCCAAGATTGATGATTTTCTTGATGAGCTCAAGGGGGATTGATTATTTACAAAGATTGATTTGAGGTCAGGGTATCATCAAATTCACATGAGAGAGGATGATGAAATCAAGACTGGTTTTAGGACTGATTGAGGACTCTATCATTTCTTAGTGATGCCATTTGAGCTTACAAATGCTCCAACTACCTTCCAGAGTCTCATGAAAAATATTTTGCAACCTTTCCTCTTTCAGTTTGTCTTAGTCTTCTTTGATGACATTTTGATTTATAGTAAGATCCTATAGGATCACTTATCACACATGAGAAAGGTTTTTGATGCATTGAGACATCATAGGCTTTTTGTTAAGGAGAAGAAATGTTCTTTCATGCAAACTAAAGTGGAATAATAGGGACATATTGTCAGTGAAAAAGGGATACAAACTAACCTTAAGAATGTGCAATGTATAAAAGATTAGCCAACACCTACTACTACTACTTCTCTTAGAGGATTTCTTGGTCTATCTTCATTCTATCGCTGATTCATCAAGCATTATGTGGCTATTGCAACTCCTTTGATGACTGACAGGTTGAAGAAGGAAGCTTTCTTTTGGGATGCTCTTTCAGATGGTAGCTTTAACCAGTTAAAGGAACTCCTTACTTTTGCTCCTATTTTAGTATGCCCAAATTTCTTGAAAGAATTTACCATACAGTGTGATGCCTGGCAGAGGCATTGGAACTGTTTTGTTACAGGAGCATGGATCGATTGCCTTTGAAAGTCGTAAGCTTACAGATAAAGAAATGGCCATGAATGTTTATGACCAAGAGATGTTGGCTATCTTGGATGCAATAAAGAAATGGCACCATTATTTGTATGGCAACCGATTCAGGGTCCTGAGTGATCACAGGGTTCTTAAGTATTTCCTTACTCAATCCAATCTTACTCCTAAGCAGTGTAGGTGGGTAGTTATATTGCAAAATTATGATTTTGACATCACTCATACAAGGGGTAATGACAATATAATGGCTGATTCTCTTTCTCATATGTGGGCTTGCAAAGTTTCAGCAATGACTAAACTACATAGTGATTGTATTGAAGAACTACAGGAGGCTTATCTTTTGGATGAAGAGCTTAGCCATATTTTTTAGAAATTACAACAAGGTCTCATGGAAAAAAAATCGCATTATCAGCTTAAAAATGGCCTTATTTGGTTAAATGGCAAGATTGTCATTCCTTCTACCCCTTCTTGTACACTTTTGGAGGAACTACATTCTTTGCCTTTAGCTAGACACCTTGGAGTTTTCAAGACCTATGATAGGATCAGCAAAAGTTTCTATCGGAAAGGGTTGTGGAAAGATGTCAAGGACTTTGTCATAAAGTGTATGCATTATCAACAGAATAAGGACAACACCCATAAGCCAGGTGGTTTGTTGCAGCCCCATTACCCATTCCTACAGGCAAATGGATGCACATTACCATGGATTTCATTACTAGCTTGCCTACTACCAAGAAGGGATGAAATAGTATATATGTGGTGGTGGATGATTCACTAAGGTAGTCCATTTCATTCCAACCAAGACCGGGTTTACTGCTTCTCAAGTGGCCAGTCAGTTCATGGAGCAGATTTTTAGACTACATGGATTACTACAAGTGATTGTTCATGACAGAGACTCAAAGTTCATGAGTAACTTTTGGCAGGAGGTATTCATATCCATGGGCACTAAATTGGCTCCTTCTACGGCCTATCATCCACAGACTGATGGACAAATAGAAAGGTTTAATAAATAGTTGGAGACTTATCTTTGCCATTTTTACTATGATGTCCAAAATTCATGGGATTCTTGGTTACACTTAGCTCAGTTTTTCTACAACAACTCTGCTCATGCTAGCATTGGAGTTTTTCCCTTTGAGGCTATGTATGGCTATAAGGTTCCCTTACCCATAGTTATCTTTAATGAAAGAATCAACCCTCATGGGAAAGAAGAGTGGGAAAGAATGCAAACCCTTCTTCAGCAATGTAAGATGAATCTGAGGAAAGCTTAAGATCAAATGAAGATGTATGATGATGAGAAGAGGCAGCCTTTAGAGTTCCAAAAAGGAGATTTGGTCTTATTGAAGGTGCCCAAGTCTAGGTACTCTACTTTGAAAGATGGATCTAGTAATAAGCTTGCTCACAGATTTTATGGCCCCTATCGGATCCTAAAGTGCATTGGAGACTTGGCATATAGATTGGAGCTGCCCTCTTCCACAAAGATTTATAATTTCTTCCATATTAGTAAGCTCAAGTCTTTCTATGGCTATCTTGTAGATACAATTGATGAGCTACCACCTATTGATGAAGAAGGTCTTATTCAGTACATCCCTGAGGCTATCATAGGTCAGCATGAGAAGAAGCTTCAATCTCATTCCATCATTGAATATTTGATCGAATGGAGAGGTTTATCACTTGAGGAAGCTTCTTGGAGGCTGATTCTATATTAGATGAGTTTCCTTTCCTAAGGGACACATTAGTGGCTAAAGCCTACTGCCTATGGAGCTAGTTTTGGTGTAGGTAGGGACATGATAGCACGTTGTTTTAGAATAGTTTTTATTGTGCCTAATTGTCAGAATTAAGGCACTTACATAGGTCAAAGTACTCTTCAAGAGCTACATTTTGACATGTGGGATGGCTCATTTGGATACTTCTACTAAAATTTATGGAAGATTTGGTCTAGTAGGATCTGTTTACACAGCAAGCTGTCTACTTCATTTTGAGTTCATCAGTTGAAGATTTTATGGCTCCATATACTTTTGAAGCATTCCTGATCGTGTATATAGCTGAGGCTTACTTTTTTTCTTTCATCTTAGTCCATATGTCAGTCATTTCTCATTCATTTTCCCATTTGTAAAGCTATAAAAATAGAGTGTTACTATGTTCTATCTCTCCTTTTTCAGTCTTTTAAGTTTGTTTTTTAGGGCAAAAACCTTTGGGATGGGGTGGATTGTAAGAATCTAGGAAGAAAAGGATTTAGTATGCAAATAATATTGATGTTATGCCATATCACACTGACATTGGTATAAAAGGAGAGGACATGTATTTTTTCCTATTTTTTTTTACACATTAATACATTATTGTCCTTCTTCTCTCACCTTGCTCATAGCTTCAATGGCTTCTTTCTCTTTCCTGTCTTTCTCTCTCCTTGTCACTCTATTTCTCTCTCTTCTGCACTCTTCCTTCTCTCTTTTGCACTCTTCTCTCTCCAGTCCACTTCTTGACACATAATAACAAGGAAAACAAAGAAAAGATCAGTATCCTTGATTTCAAGGGTAATAATCCATCATCAACTAAGCTTGAGGAGTGATTTGACAAGCTAGAGATGTGATTTAATTTGCATCCACATGCAAAAGAAGCAAAATTTTGTTATGCAACCCTTCATTGGGTATGCACATACTTGGTGGTGGTATATGACAAAGATAGGGTAAGTTTTATTGCTCATTGAAGAAAGCCATGATTAAAGTTTTCATCTCATCATTGGAAAAGGAGAAATTGGTATTCTCTTCAACAAAGGAGACAATCAATTAGAGATTGTTCTAACTAATTTCTCAATCTATCTATGTATCTACATAGTATTTCAAATGGAGCAAAGCTTAACAAATGTATATTTGGACTTAATCTTGCCCTTTCATCCAAAGTTGGAGCTTTGCAACCCACTTCCATGCATGTTGCAACTCAATATGCAAAAAGTTCTAGCCACTTGGTGATCTAATCACCTCAATGCCCAAGAAATAACGCAGCTCTCCCAAATCCTTCATCTCAAACTTCTGCTTCAATAGCATTTTCACATGAAGGATATCTTCATCACTGTCACCTGTCATAATCAAATCATCAACATAAATGACAAGTAGCATAATACCTTTCTCTGTTTTTCTCACATAAAGTGAGAAATCTGCCTTGGAAATCTGAAAGCCAATAGTGACAAGATACTGTCCTATCTTGTCAGACCATGCTCAAGGTGCTTGCTTCAAGCCATACAAGGCTTTCTTCAACCTGCAAACAAACTCAGGATGAACAGCATGCACATAACCTGGTGGTTGCTCCATATAGACCTCTTCTTGCAAATCACCATGCAAGAAGGCATTCTTTACATCCATCTGATGTAAAGACCATCCCTTTGATGAAGCCATAGCATTGACTGCTCTTACGATTTCCATCTTTGAAACCGGATTGAATGTTTCTTCATAATCAATGCCATATGTTTGTGCATACCCCTTGACTACTAATCTTGCCTTGTATCTATTCACAGAACCATCTGCATTGTGTTTCACCTTATAAACCCACTTACAGCCAATTGCATTTTTATCTTTAGGCAAAGGTACCAATTCCCATGTAGCATTTGCTTCCAAGGCATCCATTTCTTCATCCATGGCTTTCTCCCATTTTCCTTTTCCCATGGCTTGCTCAAAAGAAGTGGGTTCTGGTTCCTGTATCACTTTGACCATATATGCATAGTGAATGGCTATAAATCCATCATATTTCAGCCTATCCACAGGATACCTAGCTCTGGTAGACCTGCGCAAAGTAGGTTCACTGCCAGGTGCTCTCAAAACATCCCTGGTCTTCCTTACTCCAAGTGTAACAATGGAAGGAATACCCAACTCATCATCCATGCTCTGTTCTGAGCCACTAGATTCACCATCCACATAAGAGTGACCTGCATTTACATCAAACATGGGCTGATCTACCTTCTCTTTTCCTTTTTGTGATACCTGCATACCACTATCTGCATTGCTTTGAGAAGATTCTCTTGATCTCAATCTACCTGTCCATGGCAAAGAATGTGAACCACTGCTAGAGGACGCTCCAGGTCCACTAATTTCTTGTGGCTGCTGCTGTGAATTCTGTGCAACATTACCATTTTGTGCTTCTACATTATCAATCACATTTACTGGTTTATACTAGCTACTCATCTCATCAAAAACAACATCTCTGCTCACTGTAAACTTACGAGTAGAAGGGTTATAGCATCTATATCCTTTTTTCTGCAGAGAATAACCAATAAAGATGCACTTCTCAGCTTTTGGATCCAACTTGGATCTCAACTCATCTGGCACATGAACATAGGCAATGCAACAAAAAATCTTCAAATGAGAAATATCTGGTTTCCTACCAGTATACCTCTCCTCTGGAGTCATCCCATGTATTGCTGCAGTGGGAGTCATGTTCATTATGTAGACTGCTATAGCAACTGCTTCAGCCAAGTAAAAATCCGGCAAGTCTTTTTCGTTGAGCATGGCATGAGATACCTCTCCAATATGCCTGTTTTTCCTTTCTACAATTCCATTTTGTTGTGGGGTATGGCTGCATGAATATTGTTGCTTTATGCCATGCTCCTGCAGGAACCTTGCAAACTCATTTGAGAGGTACTCTCCCCCTCCATCTGACCTTAGGCATTTTATTTGCAGGCATGTTTCTTTTTCAACCATAGCTTTAAGAGTTTTGAAATGCCCAAAAACTTCACTTTCCTTTTTCATAAAATACACCCAAAATTTTTTGCTATAGTCATCAATAAAAGTGACAAAATAAGGGCAACCTCCAAGAGATGTAGTTTTAGTAGTCCACACATCAGAGTGGATTAATTCCAATGGCTTCTTACTCTCTTGAACATGTCTAGGAAATGGTTTCCTTGCCTGTTTTCCAAACTGACAGGTGTCACATACCTTATGCATTTTTGCAACCTTGAATTTAGGCAATCCTGCAACAATATTTTGGGCCTGCATTGATTTAAGTCGTTGTACATTAACATGACCAATGCGTTTATGCCAGATATCAATATCTGCAACTACACCGATCCCATTGCAAACATTGCTGCACTCAATTCAGGCATATCTGCATCCAACGTAAACATTCTGCCCTTCTTCTTTCCTTTTGCTATCAAGCGACCTTTATTTTTCATATCCTTAACAAAGCATTCATGAGAATTAAATCTGACCTGCAAGCCCTGCTCAACCATTTGACCAACTTGGTGATATTCGGGACATGAAATACATCTGACATGTATTTCTTTTTCCCATCCTGCATAGACAAATGAATTTTTTCAATTTGCACAATAGGATGTGCAGTATCATCACCAGTCTCCACAAATCCTGGTTTTTCCATTTTCCTTGCATCCTGCATCCATTCTGCATGACCTGTCATGTGGTTTGATGCACCTGAGTCAACATACCACACATCGTTGCTTTCTTCTGCACTTGTCACATAATTGGTCATGTGCTGCACCATAAACAAGTGCTCATTTCTGTCATCACCCTGTCTACTAGAAGATGCATAATTCCCTTGTTGCAGTTTTCCATTCATGATGTCATTCTGCTTTTTATAGCAGTCTTTAGCCATATGACCCATTTTACCACAGTAGTAGCATTCAACATTACTGTTTGCATTTTGGCCTCTTTGCCATCCACCACGACCTCTTTGGCTCCCCCTGCCTCTAGAGTTACCACGTCCTCCTCCATAGGACTGGTTTTCTTGAGTTTGTTGCATATTCTGATTTCTACCACGGCCTCCATATCGGCCTCCTCTACCTCTGCCTCTACCTCTTCCAGCATTTGAGTAGAAGACAGCTTCTTTTGAAGTTCCTCCTAAAGAAGATGCACCACCATTTCTTTGCTCCTCAGAAATTAGAAGAGCAATCAACTCCTCAAAATCAGGAAATCTTTCACGAACTGAAATGGATGTCCGAAACTGTGCATAATCCTTTCCTAGACCATTCAAGGTCACAGAAACTAAATCATCATCTTCCACTGGCGACCCAATGGAAGCAAGTGCATCTGCAATCTTCTTCACCTTCATGTGGTAGTCATTGATGCTCATACTTTCTCTTTGCACATTGTGCAACTCTTGCTTGAGCTGCATTTTCCTAGCTTGCGTATTTGTGCTATACATTTTTGACAAAGTATCCCATGCCTCCTTTGGCGTACTTGCATCTTGAATATGCACAATCATAGAATCTGAAATGCTGATAGACAGCCAGTACATAACTTTTCTGGCTCTCTCATGCCATGCTTTAAATGCCTGCATTTGCTGTTGATTGGGAACATCAGGAAGAACTGGTTCTTCTTCATTTCCTGCAACAAACTCCCAATATCCTTTTCCCATAAGGAAATTCGTCATTCTAAACTTCCATGCTTGGAAGTTGTTCTTGTCAAGCTTTTCAGTGACAATCTGTGAGAGAGAATCAAACGCCATTACAGAACACTACAAAAAGTTCTGTCACTACAAAGAACACAGCTTCAACGTCACAAGGGCAAATCTGCAAAACTGGCGAAAGTGGTATTTGACCACACAGTCACTTCCTAGTGACGATTTTGCATAAATAGGCAACAAGGATGATTTTGTAACTCCCAATGTCTCTGCACACAGGTATACGATGCAATTTCTACAGTAACTTTTCACCGACCTGTAGAACAGTGGTCGCACAGCATAAAACTGGGCCTTTTCCTGAGTGCGTGCAGAAGACTTCCGCCTCCAAAACAGGCCCCGAAATGGCCTCAAATAAAAAAAACAGGGTCGCCAAGGGCTAAAGACCTTTCCCGCAGCATATACTGCCCTCTTGCTTCACCGCGAAGGGCGTCTCAACCTGAGACAATGCACTCCTGCACTTTCCGGCTGTGCTACCTGCACAGATCTGCTCCCAAAACAGAAAATGAAAGCAACACTGCTCCTCTTACCAGAACACCGCGAGCTTGGCTTGCTTTCTTGAGCTCCTTACCACGAACAAGGCTCTGATACCATGTCAAGAATGTGGGAGAGAAGGAAGGAGTCTCACTTGTAGATTTCTTGCGTGCACAATGGGGGAATACACCTAGAGGTGGAGGCTGAAAGCAGTTTTCTTCTTCTTAGTTGTGTAAGCCAAAAGAACTCTCATACAAAGAAATAGAAGAACCCTATATATGGGTCTCAAACCAAAGACAACTAACTAAGGTGGCATACTAATTGAGCCACGAACTAGAGTAGATAAGGATAGCTGTCGTCTAGCTATTATTCATGGACGGTGTACCAACCGCATCTGCAACTGACACGTCGGTGACATAAATGCACAACAGTCACCCTGGCATATCACGAGTGGAGCTCGATATCTCAACACTATGTAGATAATGTTGTTGAGAATCTGCCAATCACACCCTATGTATGCCCCTTTGTATGGAACAACTAGGCTAGGAAGATGCAGTTCATTCTAGGAAGAGAGACAGATCCCATAGGCACAGTGATGAAATGTGCTACCAAGCAATCCTATATAATGATGTACTTGACTATCACTTTTACATGATGATAATACAATAGTACTTGTCTCTTTCTGTCAAGTCTCTGTGTCATTGTCAGTCCTACACAAGATTGTGTTTATGAGTTCAAGTCTCAATCTTGAAACCTAATTCACTTGTGTAACGGTTGTCTTCTTTGTCAATGTCAACATGAGTAGTATCTTCATCTTCCATCCTCCATAGCTTCCGCCTTTGCCATGCTCTAGATCCTGCATTTCTCACATGGTATCAGAGCCCAGTCGGGCATGGCATAACTCCCTTATCTACTCTCTCAGTCCCTCTTAACCTCAGGTCAGCTCAAGTCCAGCTCATGGTTCCATTTCTTACCTCTATCCTCATTGAAGCTTCCATGGCAGTCATAGCCAGCAACACCCTATCAACTTGAAGCTCCTGGATCTCTCTCCATAGGTCATATCTGAACCTGCTCTCTTCTAGACATTTGTTCCTTAACTCCCAAGGCTTCTTTCTATCACTTAAGAGCTTGACATTGGCCACTCCATAGCTCAGCATTGCTTAAACTGTCAATCTCTGCTCTGTGTCTGCCATAGCCAGACAGGACATACAGCACTTGGAGCTTCTATATCTTACTCTACATGCCATCTTAGGCCACGATTCCTTCTGGAGAAACATTCCTCTACTCGTGGCGAAGCTCCCTGATACATCACAGTCCAACATTGCTCATCATCGAGCCCAGCATTGCGAAAATCGCGGAAATCTGTATAAACTGTGCCTGTTCACGGAATTCGTCTCTGCGCGTGCAGTATAGCCAGCGATCTTGACGATTTTCATAGGGCTTTGATAGCCCATGAAATCAGCTTCCTAGGCATGTAAAAATTTTTGAAAATGGTCCACCATAGCTCCTGCAATGTTAGAAAAACCAGGCCCCTATCTCAGAAACCCTAAAATCCACCATAGCCAAAATCCTTCAAACTCAAAAATTCTTCATTTTCTCTCTCCTGACACTCAACCCAAGCCTCTGTCACTCTGATCCACTGTGTTACTGAAGTTCCCAGCAAGAAAAAGATTCAAGAAGATAAGCATCAACAAAATCAAAGCATCAAGAATCATCATCAGTTCAACCATAGTATCTTTTGATACTACATAGTGTGTTTTCACACTGCCATTTGTTGTGTCTTCTGACACATTAGATTTCAACTTTGTGCTGGAAAGTTTCAGAAATTTTAAGTTGATTCCATCATGGAATTGCGAAGAATGAAGTCTCTTGGGTGGTTACCTGTTATAAAGAGCAACATTACTCTTGTTGTCCATTTACATTGCATGCAAGACTTGGCTATCTTACTTGCAGAGAGACATGGAGTTGCTCATACTAAAGTACAATCAATGATTCCATCTAAAGTTTTTGAAGACACTCTAGTTACCTTGGCCATCATGAAGAATGAGATGTCTTTGCTTGAGGGGGACAAAGACATGGACATGAAGACTAAAGCTGCAAGCAAAGTCAAAGAAGAACCAGACCAAGAAGACCATAAGATCAAAGAGCAAAGGAAGAAGGACAATAAGAAGATCAGCCATGAAGACCAAAAGACCACATCATTCAAAGCTGAAGAACCAAAGATGACAGACAAGAAGATTTTCCATGCTGACAAAGAGAAATCATATGCTGAAAAATACCACAAGGGCCTATCTGTCCTTGTCTCTCATTTTCTGTTTTAAAAGCATTGTACCTGCCTTAATGTTCCGTTCATAAGCTTTGTAAACTCCTCATGTAGCCTTGTACTACAGCCTCTGTACACTTTGTGAGGCCCCTGTTACAGCCTTTGGATGTCCACCATGTTTATGGTACCCACACTTAGCCTTTTCTGCGACAGCCTCTGGTGTTTTGCCATGTTTGTGGTATGCCCACACTTTGCAGGTGCAGCTCTCACTAAAGCCTCTACACACTTTGTACTTTCAGGTTGTGATTGAGGAGGGGTGTTGAGAATCTGCCAATCACACCCTATGTATGCCCCTTTGAATGGAACAACTAGGCTAGGAAGATGCAGTTCATTCTAGGAAGAGAGATAGATCCCATAGGCACAGTGATGAAATGTGCTACCAAGCAATCCTATATAATGATGTACTTGACTATCATTTTTACATGATGATAATAAAATAGTACTTGTCTCTTTCTGTCAAGTTTCTGTGTCATTGTCAGTCCTACACAAGATTGTGTTTATGAGTTCAAGTCTCAATCTTGAAACCTAATTCACTTGTGTAACAGTTGTCTTCTTTGTCAATGTCAACATGAGTAGTATCTTCACCTTCCATCCTCCATAGCTTCCGCCTTTGCCATGCTCTAGATCCCGCATTTCTCACAAATGTCTTATATCATATAAGTTCAGTATCAAACTCATCATTCATGGAGTGTTGAATATATATACTCCAGATTATTCAAGCCCCCAGACGTGAGCTTGTGGACATGGCTATTGCAGGCGTCCAATCCTGATCAAATTTCATTTTGTGGGTCCACATGCCCTAGAGGTCCTATGGGTAAAGTTACACTAAAAAATAAAAACATTACCTTCTCCACATGATTTATATGCCGTTATAATGGAGCATTGAGGTTTTCTCCTACAATCGGGCTGCCCTCATCTCTCTCCTAGGAAGGTATTGTGTAGTCGAGTCGACCAAAAAGGCTTTCTTGCAAGCACCCAAAGTCCTAGTTGAAGATGTCATACTTTGGTGCCACAACCTTAATTTGCTTTTGGATGCTCATACTAACAAAGATGTCATTGATGCTCATGCCATCATATCGAGCTACCTCATGTGATGCGGCATCCTACACATCAAAATCTATAAAATCATATGGTGGTACATCACACACTATGATACAATATAGTTCTTCTTCTCCTATCTCCAAAATCTCAAACACATCTTGCATGAATAGGTATTCAACCCCCTCGATGATGACAACATGGAAAGAAGAAACAGGTGGCTCATTGCTCAATATCTCAGCTGCCTGCAAGGGAAGGAGGTGGGTGTACAATAGCTCTGTGTTTCCTCCTTGCTTAGAACAAGATCGATTTCCTCAGGCTCCCTCTCAAAATATTGTAGCTATGGCTGAGAGGGTGTGTCGATATCTTCCTCTTATTGTCCTCTTGCATATCAATGCATAAAATATAGTTAGGAGAAGCTACATCACGCTCAATGATATCCATCGTGATGTGGTCCTAGGATGAGGTGGGTATAGCTCTAGTGTGGAGTTGTTGCCCCACATGCACCATAGCTTGGTTTATTACCTTTGCATGGCTTAATTCGGCACATAGACTATACCAAAAATCTATTGGAATCCATGTAAGAGCAGAGTTTGGGATGGAGCAATTGAGAGGGTTCACCTCATCACAAAATGATGTCGATATACTAGAGCTAGGATCTACCATGGAAAGTGAGCTCTCTAGATTCAAGGCCATGCAAAACCTCAAGTAAATCTAGTCTCCTATAGTAGGCGCATAGCGTGTAGAGCTAATCCATGTGGCAAAGGCAAGAGTAATAGCCATGGCGCACACACACACACACACACACACAGAGCTAATACATGTGGCAAAGGCGAGAGTAGTAGCCATGGCACACACACACACACATACAGAACGAAGGAGAGCACATGTATAGAGAAGTAGAGAATGAAAGTGAAAATGAGTTTGGAGATCTAACTTTTATGTATCAAGGGTTTTAAATAAAGGTTCTTATAAAATTTTTAACCGTAAAGTTTCAAATTAAAACCCTAACCATAGATACTTTTTTTCAATAATTGAAAGCTACCATCAAAATTACTCAAATAGACAAATGCTTCATTACACTTCATTATATCTTCAAATATGTTTAGATCAGTATGAGCATGTTCAAGTCCTAACTAGAGAAAATATTGGATTTTTTAAAGAAAATTTTCAAAAAGACCTTCAAACATAACAACTAGAAATCTAAATACTTCCAACACTTATTTTCATTCCTTCCAACACAGAGCGAGTGCTCAAAAAATGAGTAGAAGAGATAAGTTGCAATATATTGTAATATACTCACATGCTTTGCACTACAACAAAAAGGGTTCATAGACGCGCTTGTAGATGCAATATTTGAATTGTGAAAAAAAATATCGGGCGCATTTATTAATGAGTGTATTTGCGTGTCTACAAAATTGCGTCTAAAAGCGCGCTTATGATCAGCGTTACATGCACACTTAGACGCACCTTTAGACGCGCGTATAAACGCGCTATGTAAATATATAATCATATTTTTAAAAAAGTGGACATATTCATTTTGTGCGTCTATACAAGCGTGTATCTACGCGTCTAAAACCGCGTTTACTCTGAAAGTTTTTAATGAAAATAGACGTGCATTTATCCTGCAATTTAGACGTGCTGATAGACGCGCAAAACATAGGTATGAAAAAAAAACCAGAGAGCATGTGGCCTGCAAAGCCACATGCTCTCTGGTTTTTTTCCCCCCATCAACATAAAATTGTATGCTTAGGGATAACAGAGAAAGATTATTTTGAAGATTGGATACTGAAAACAAAACAATGTATGTAGCACACGAAATTTCATATATATAGATGAAACGTTTTTACATTATGAGTTCTAGTGCTTGTGATGTCATGGTCGCAAGCACTAGCTGAAAGTAATACATATCAAAAATGAAAATTACAAGCCAAGGGGAGGCATGCATGCATGGGACTCCTCTATATCTCCTCAAAAGAGGCATCATCATCGCTACCACCACCGCTGCCTGTGCCGCGGCCGTTGCATTAGGGGAGTTTGAGGTCTCAAAAATGCCTTTTAGGATGTGGAGAGAGAGTGCTCTAGACCAATAAGAGCAAAGCCTCCGTAACGGAACTTCTATTAAGATAATTTAGAAAATCATTTTATAAAAATATATAAATATAATAATATTACAAATTTATATTTTTATTATGTATTTTTAGTCTCTTATATTCGTGATTATGACAACTTTTGGATTAATGGCATAGAGTCTCGGCTACTTTTATTTAATGATGTTTCTAGATTAATGATAATGACTGATGTAATCAAAATTCAAATTGGTGAAAAGCATGGCACTCAGTTTTTTCCCTCCTTTCTTTTATTCCTCTATTGTTTTTTCCTCCGTTATGGTAGCCTAGTCTCCTCTCTCTCTCTCTCTCTCTCTCTCTCTCTCTCTCTCTGTGTGTGTGTGCATATATCTCTCTCTTCTACCATGGATACAGAAATTCGACCTTCAACAAGGCGTCCAAGCTCCCAAATCACATCCATATTAGTGTTTAACTCATTCCAAACTAATGGAAGATAGATTCTACTATCATTAGCAAAGGTAGTTGGATCACCATGCAACAAGCAAAACGTGGAAAAAGGCAAAGACATGAGAGCTCGTTTATCTTTGCTTGGAAGGGCAGAATCCGAGATTTTAAGCTTGGAGCAAATAAGAATAGCATCAAAGAGGTACTAATGTAACATGTGTTCATGCATAGAGAGCTATGTTTGAAACGTGGATCCTCAAAGCTTCCAATGCATAGACCAAATTGTAAGAATTTGATTCTTAAAGTTTTTCCTTTCTTAAACATGGTTTAGGTTTTTCCATTATAATATTTGTTTGTCTTGTAGATGTCTATCCCTCTAATCTTGAGGAATGGAAACTAGTTGAATCTATTATTGATGTGATTGATGTTATACATGGTTCAATGGGAGAAGAAATGTATAGAGGCAGAAAGAAGACAGAGCTTGCAGAGAATGGAATATTCTTTTATGACCATTCTTATGTTATTCCTATGCGGCATTGCCAATGGGGATCAATAAAACTCCTTCCTTTGCCAGATTTTTCAAGCTTTGAGTGGCCTTTGCCAAGTCCAGCTACTAGTGAGGGCTATAGATGTAAGATATTTTCTGAGATCTAGAAAGCACTAAAATCTAATATCTCAAGTAGGCTAAGCAAAGTTACTTTATTTATGCCTATTAATATATTTATTGATTTCTTCTCTAATATGGAGATAAGAATAACAAAAACCATGCTTTCAGTGAAGAGACTAACATATGATCATATCATACAATTTGTTGATGAAGGATGGGATACAAGGACAGAAGGAAAAATTATATGTAAGATAGATCAAGACTCTATAGCTTGTTATTTGATTGCTACTCAAAATTTTATCCTTAGCTTTTACTATAGTCGATGTCATTTTGTTGGTAGTAGTGATATTATTGCAATCTTAAAGATCAGAAAATCATGTACACTACATCAAGTGAGGATGGATTTACAAAATGAAGACATTGAACTACCATGCTCCTTTGTATTCCAACTTGACAAGAAATGAGTAAGTTTTCACATCATATTATATCTACTTAGATGTATATCAAGATCTCACTTTCTAACTAACAAACATTTGTAATTTATTTTTTGCAGATATCGAAAAGGAGAGAAAATAATATACACTGCAAGGACATTCAATAAAAGATATCTTTACTATCAATATAAAATATATGTACAAATTTTGTAGCAGATGTCTATCTGCCATCTCTATGAGATATACAAGGGCTGAAGGGCAAATTTCTATATATAAAGGCTTACAAGGCGATATGGCAAAGCTATTTCTTTTTTGGATAACTATCCTTTCTAGGAGTCCTTTTGCCTTTCTTTGATGTCTTGGGTATAGAAGGTGTTGAAGCTGTGGCTTTGCCTTCCGTGGTTATAGGCACCGCATCTCCTTCATGGTGCAAATCCCCACCAATCTCTGTTGTTGGTTGTATACAACTGACCATTATATACTTTAAGAGCTTTGCTCTGACGTACCAAACATGCTCAGATGTATAGCAATTCTTTGAAAACTGTCACACATTTATAGAAAAAAGAGTTTTAGTTCATTATTGTTCTTACAATAGACTATATTTTTATCATCAATGGACTATTTGCAATTAATGTCTATCTTAAAGTTTAGCATCTTTCATATTACCTTTACATGTTTATCATCATTAAGATAAACAAAGTTAACCATTCTTCTAGCATTTGCAATCACCCTCCAGCCACAAGAATGGCTATCATCCTGATGGGGACACTACAACCACCAACACAAAGTAAAACTATAAAGAGGACGAATGGTAGTTCATAGAATAAACTCATGTTTCAATTATTTTAATGAATAACTTACCGCAACTTGTCTTTATTGCATTGTTGCAAGCAAATCATACGGCATAGGGGGTCTTTTCTCTAGCTCTTCAATTAATCTTTTGGCACCTCTGTATATAAAATATGTTGAAATTTAGAGTACTTACAAAAAAAAGAATTGAAATATCAAGGAGCCCTTGGATAATATAACTTACAATTTAGCATTTCCATGGCTTCCTTTCATAGAGTTGATTAAAAAACATTACTTATCCACAAGGTCTATTGCAATCAAGCTCCAATGAGAACTAAAAGCAATCATATCTCAACAAATTAGTAGGATAAAATCTCAAAAACTCTAATAG
Source organism: Lygodium microphyllum (assembly GCF_053477565.2). Classification (NCBI taxonomy): domain Eukaryota; kingdom Viridiplantae; phylum Streptophyta; class Polypodiopsida; order Schizaeales; family Lygodiaceae; genus Lygodium; species Lygodium microphyllum. Next base: position 233,577 of record NW_028229528.1, read on the forward strand.
AATATTGAATCACTTACTTTTCATTATATGGAATTATAAGGAGATCCAAAGTATCGAAGTCAATCAAATTGAACTTGTATCAAGCTCGTTCCTCATAAAGAATGAGATAGATGGATCAAGAACCTCAATTTTTTGTTGTATATCCAAAGGAAACTCATGCATTATACACCTAGAAAAGGCATAGAAATAGTGAGTATAAACAAGAAAAATCTTATTGTTAAAAAAATATCAAAAAGTATAAGTAATTATGGATGGACATACCTTAGGCCAACAAGAATAATACTGTCATTTACTTCTCTTCTTTTATCCTTAAGAATCTGAACACATGCAGCATCAAAGGAGATAACCTCAGTTCTTTTGCCTAAGTCACCAGGTAAGAAACAAAACACACTGAATCCTTTTGGATTAGCTGCTTCAAGAAGGGTGGCTAGCTCATTTTCAAAGGACTCTAGTTGCTCTGTTTCCCTTTCTTGAACCCTTTGCCTCCTATACTCTCTCCATTTATCTTCCTGTTCCTCTTTAGCTTTCTCCTCTTTTTCATGTTGCCTTGTATCCTTCTCATAGGTGACATCCTCAACCCTGAGACCAGAATCATCTTTCTTTCTCCTAGCTCGGGGCACATTAAGGATATTAAATGTCTTCACATCAGTGAGGGGATTTGGCTCAAGGACCTTTGAAAATCTATATCTTAGCCTCCTAAAGAATTACCATGTCCTTGTCAATGAGTGTGAACCTATGAGCATGAGCAGCACAAGTATAGGCATCTTGAAAAAACTCAACTAAAAAATCCTCTGTGGCTTCTTGTATACAATTAAGAGCTGTTCTTGTCCATCTGAAACTATCCAAACTATATCTGTCACAAATTTCCCTGACAAGCCTCTGAAAAGACAACTTTGGAATTGCATTGTCAAGAGCCTTTACTGCCTTCCTAATCTCCCTTAGGCACCTGACATTTTGAGAAAACTTTCTCTTTGGCTTTGACTTTCTAGAGAGCTTCTGAGGCTTTGAAGACTGATGAATCTTTGATGCTAAATCCCTAGGATCAATCTTCTCCTTTCTTACTGTTGCCTTAGTCCTAGCCATCTGCCAAAAAAAGACATGTTACTTCTTCTCCAGCATGTCCAGCGAAACGCGAGTCCCAGACAAGAGGTATCCATGCTCTTTGTCGTTTTCGCGTTTCAGCTGAATTTTTCTCGAGCATGTCTAGTGAAACGCAAGTGTCAAGCAAGGCACCTCCTTGTAGCTGCTTCTTTTCGTGTTTCACTAGACTTATTGTCCATTGTGTCCAGTGAAATGCGAATTTAAGCCAGGAGACCTCCTTGAAGCACCTTATTTTTGCGTTTCACCGGACAACTCATAAATAGCATAAAAATCAACAAAACCAAGAAAAAAGAGCTTTGATCTAAGGAAAGCTTTTAAAATTACATAAAATATCCACAGAATTAGGAAAGAAGTTTGAAGATTTCCTTAAATCTCCACAACATTAAGGAATGCTCCTACTGTGGAAAAAATTCTTTTGCAGTGGTGATAAGCTCATAATAACATAAAGGATTAAGGAAAAGTATCAAAAGAATGCATTGAATGGAGCCTGTTATTGAAAAGCAAGATGCAGAAACCATACCTTCTTTTTAGCTTGTTCTTCACAATCTCAGCCTAATGACGACAATATGCTCGAAGGTTTCCTTTGTTGGGGAAGCAGTGAAATGCTTGGAGATTGGAAGGAACACCAAAGGTAAAGGCGGAGTAGCAATGTTTTCTGCTTGCTGAAAATGAGATGAAAGGCGAAGGCGGTGAATTTACATGGACTCAACGTTCTTGGCAAAGTGTTAATAACACACATGTGACGTATTCTCGCTTACCGATTTTTTTTTAAAACTTGGAAAAGTGTTATGTAACACATGTGTGACGTATTTTCGAAAAAAGAGAGTGCGCAAGTCTTCTGAAGAGTTTGATACGGTGTATTAAGTGAGACACGTGTGCACGTATTTTTTCATTATTACACAAACTTTTTCGTTGGAACTATCACCACATGCTTAACGGTCAATATAAAGCATTTCAAAGCTATTTCTTCGACATTGTCTTCTTTTCTGTCGAAATTTTGTCTTGACTTCCCTTCAAGGTCCTTGCTTCCTGTGTGGAGAGCAGTTTAACAATCTTTGATAGGTAACAAATTTTTTTTATTACAAGTATTTTAACAAAATAAATTTGATTAATATAGAAATAATTTTTAATAACACTTGAATAATTACAGATGTTATGTGCTTTGTATCTTTTAAAAGTAGCGTAGCTTTTCCAGAAAGGATTTTATCATAAATTTCTGTGTTTCCATAGAATTAATTTATAGTTCATGTTTCTCTTCTTGATTTTCATCTTTTGACCAGTGAAACGCGAAACAATGTCCCTGTTAGTGATATTTTGCTAAGTATCGCGTTTCACCGGTAAGATATTGAAATAATTTTTGTCTTCAAGGTAGTGTCCGGTGAAACGTGATTTCTTCACAGGCATTTGCCTTAGAAACTTTAATTTTCGTGTTTCACCGGTCAACTAAAAAAATTTCTCATTTTAAGGATCACACTGATAATGGACAAGCTCGAAATAGAAAAGCTAAAGTTTGGGAAACACTAGACAAAGTCTAGCCTTCACTCCACCAATAGATGGTTTTTTTGGGACACAATTACCATCCTTAGACTTTTGAAGATCTGGTTCAATAACAACATCGCCACCATGCAAACCAATTGCAGAGAGAACTTTTTCAACCTTTGTTATAGCATATGTTCTAGTTGATAATGGCTTCAACTTCCATGGAAATCCTATATAGAGATGAACAAGCTTTTCAATTATCTTGCAAAGTGCATGAAGTGTACAAATATGGGCATTCGCTAAAGGAATGTCCAAGACTGGTTTAAACTGTGGATCCTTATTGTGCCTAGAGGGAGCTCTATTCCAATTGCTTGAGTTTAATTCTGCAGTTGGTGACATGCAGTATAAGCAAGGAGATCTCGAGTTAGCTCCCTTTGATACATTATACATACATTTGAGTGTCTTTAGGTCACCAGCTATGTGCCACTCAATCCTATAGTTCCCAAATCCTTCAACAAATAGCTCTTCTCCTGCTTGTTGCCTTTGAATAACATTAGGTATTGATGTTTGATGAAAAACCCAATATAGTATATCAAAATTCTCAGTATCTACCTCAAATGCTCCTAGCCACCAGATGTTATATTCAGATTGAACACTAAATGATGTTGAGTGATTGCAATGACCTGACGAAAGTGCTCTATTCATCAAGGTGATAGAGATTCTCTCCAATTTTTTACATTTCAGAATCTCACTTTCATCAAGTTTAATCATAAATCTAGCCACTCCCTGTGCCTCTGCTGACAAGTCATAAAATTTGATCATTAAGCATTGTAGGGTGGGCAAGTCAAGGAAAATATTGTTAAATTCATTAAATGTAACCTCCTTTTTCTTGCCCTTGAAGCTAGCCTTGATATGAAAAGGCTCACCTAGAATCTCCATCACTTTGTTATTAACTCTCTGTTGGATAGTCCTAACCACAAATGGCTTCGGAAGTATGCAATTGCGTACCTGTCCTTGTTTCATATTTGATTGTAAAAGCTGAAAAAGTTGCATATAAGCATCTCGACTGATACCAATACTATCCAGTGTCTTCTGTACTAACTCAGAATCCAAAGAATGATCCTTTACAAATGACTCCAAGCATTGTTTCTTTGCCTTTTTAAATTTCTTCTTCTCCAAAATATCCTTTGAAACTACTGAAGGAAGAAGATGATAATAAAACTGAGCTGCTTTTAAAGAATCTCTTTCACTTGCATTTGGTTGTAGAAGAGATCTAAGAAAAATTAACATCACAAATCAATGCAAGTAGTTTAAATAAAGCCATATTTAAGATTTTTCAAGTGAAAAAAAATATACCTTGCTGCTTGGATTCTTTTACCACAGCCTCCTCCTCCTCTTTTGAGATTCTCAATATTTTTAAGAGCTCTTTGTCAATTTTGAAGGCCTAATAAAGTTTGCTTTCGTTGATAAGCTTTGATACGCTTTTCCAATGAATGAATTTTTTGTTGACAATCCTCTAGCTTCTGCAACAACTCTATATTGTGTTTCATCAAAAGATGATTCTCTAGTCCAAGGATATCTTTTTCTGCAACAAGATTAAGTGTATAACCTAAAAATCCATTGTAGCCATCACCAATAAACCTCATTAATGACGAGCTATTATAGAAAGGAGAAGTGCTATTTCTGCTAGGATCTTTGGGATATAGCTTTCCATCTAACCAAAGATCAATATTCTTCTTTCCTTCAAACCTCAGTATATGTTTCATAGACTCTGTAACCGTGATAGTTTTTGTTCTCTTTCTTATTGGTTCATACTCACTGTCCAACTCAATATGAAGATGATAGAGAGGTATTTTATGAGAGCTACAGAGATCATTAGATGATTGATCCATAGCTGAGTTATAGAGATCATTGGGTGATTGATCCATAGCCAAGGATATGATTAGAAGCAAGAACAAAAACAAAGAAGAGACTACTAAGGAGGAGAAAAAAAGAAGAGAGAAACGATAGAGAAATGATGGAGGGAGGCAGTCGAGTATCCACCAAAATTCAAATTGAATATTACTTTTCACTTTAATGAGGAGAGGTAAGATCTTCATTATGACAACCTTGCCAACTTTATGGCGACCTAGATTTCTAGGTTTGATGTGACCACGAGAATATCACGACAATGACTTATTAACGAATTTTGATATTTTAACTTACCAAAATATAAACCTTTTAAAAATTCTATAAAATGATTTTATTTCGTAAATTGTTTTCTCTCTCTAGGATCTCTTACAGGGTATTTTCGAGACCTCAAAACTCCCCTAATGCCACCACCGCTACTACTAGTCCCCCCTTCGCTATCCTCAACTGCATCAGGGTTCGCTTACACGAAGGATTAAGGTATATAAAAACCATTACAAACAATAAATTAGAGTTATCTATACTTTTCATGTAAAAAATAAAACATACCTCTTCTGGTAGTGGAATCCTCATGGCGCGATTATATTGCTCCTCCGTGATGAGTCCCTCCTCGTAGAAATGCTGCCAAGTGGATACCCGGTTATGACCTCGATGGCAGCCTACCTCTCTAGGAGTAGGCATCCTACCAACGATATGATACTACAAAACAATTTGAACATACAACATATTAAAACACACTATATAATGAAGTGAAACAAATTACAAAATTTAATTTAAAAAAAGAAATCAAATAATACTTACAAACTCGGCCTCCCATGACTCCCTGCCACCCGATCCATAATGCGACGATCCCATGGTTGCCATCTGGATACGTCGCGCCTCTGCATGCTAGCGACTTGTCATTTTCTCCGCTACTCTCTTCTTAGCCTCTTTCCACTCCTTGCGGTGGCAATTGGGTGGTTGGCCATATCCAGGGCGCCCCTGCTCTTGTCTTCGCAATGACTCCTTGGCGCGCGTCATAAGGTGAGACCTCTTGTTATGAAGCGCGTCTCTCACATTTGACCGTTCCCAATTATTTGAGAATTGTGAATTCTCGGGATTAGGGTACCTTTTATGTACTGTCCGCAGCACCTCTTGCCACAAACCATTTTTCTGGTGCTTGAAGGGAATCATGCAATCTTTGTATGTGGCATGCACGACACTCCTCAAGTAGGCTATCACTTCCCTCCCCTCAAAGTCATGCAAGATACCACCAACATTAGTGATAGAGTAGTACATTTGTGGAGGCTCACCTCTCTCATTTTCCAGTGAGGGTGATCGAGAGCCACCACCTAGGCAACCCCCACAAAGCCCTTGACCTCCTCGTCCTCCTGCACCACTCTCCCTCCTCCCTCGACGTGCACTACCCTCTACCTCACTCGATACACGTGCTTCTATAGATGCACGTACTTCGGCCGATCCATGTACCTCAACTGATCCCTGTGTAGGCAAAGATGTGATAGGTGTCCCAAAAACATCACACTGAAAACCTCATCTGCAATGGGAGGGCGACCAAGATAATTGGTCATCTCCCCCATGAATTGCTCCTTGTTGAATGGGGTGTTGGAGGATCCAGGATTCCACATCTACACAAGAAAAATCATATTACCCTATGCATATAAAACATATTACATACAGCGTCTATACCTGAGTCTCTGTGCGTGTCTATACCTGTGTCTCTTCTGCGTCTGTCAGCGCGTCTTTGTGGGTGTCTGTCAGTGCGTCTATTTCCGCGTCTATAGTCACGTATACACTATCATGTGGATGCGCTGACAGAGGCGCACAGTCGCACCATTTCTTCTTAAACTTGCTTAAAAAACAAAGCTAAAAAACCTCCATAGATGACAAGATCCAGCATGTGAAGAGAGAGAAGAGAGAGACAAACAAACAGAGAAACCAAACAAGATTGAGAGAGAGAAGAAGAACTCACCTTCTTTGCTTCTTCCAGCGGTGGGTGGCGGCGGCTAGGTTGCAAGCTCCTTGTCCTCCTTCTCCCTTCCCTTGGTAAGTTGCTTCAATCTTGTTCTCTTCCTTTGTTGTTTGGCTCTTCTTCTTTACTCTTTGGCTCTTCTTTCCTCCTGTCCTCTTTTTACTCTTATTTCCTTGCCTCATTGTCTTCATGAAGTGATAGATAGACACGAGTAGTGATGTCGAGCTCGAACTACAGAAAACGTGCAAAAAACACAGGAAAGCACAGGTTTGAAAAGAAAGCCACAACTTTTTTTAAATTTTTCTATACTTGCGTGGTGCGTCTGTCAGCGCGTGTAATAGCGCGTGTATATGCGTAGATAATTCTTATTCCACGCGCATACAGACGCGCAGAAACAATTTAAGAAATCAATGAATGCATTTAGGGAATCAATTGACCTATGTGGTGACATATATAACAAAGCTTGAGGATAAGAGATAACACATTGGCAAGTCAATTGGCACATATATATGTAGTGACATACTAAACCATCCCACTTACAATTGCATATTATCCCACTTACGAAAGCACAAATGGTTTTTAGCAAGAGAAAGATAATGCAATGAAGGTGTACACGAAAGAGATAGAGAAAGTCATATTATCCATCAATCAATCAAAGATATGTGAGCTATAAGTGCACCTTGACATGATTGGAATAGCTTGCATATGCACAAGCCAACTGATTTACATCAATCTACTCATGCTATGAATTGGCATCCACAATCTTTCCCACTGCATCCACAATCTCAGCCAACTTATCATCAACAAGATCTCTAACATCATCCTCCATTTGAAATCGGCCTGTTTGGAAGGTTTTGTTCCACTAGCTGGCTATTATGTTTTTACATTTATCATTGATCTCCACAATAACAACAGCCTTCAAAATTATACCCAATTTGTGCAATGCCACTTCTTTCCCACCAAGGCTCGAGAATAAGGACAGAACTGTTAAACCTTGCAGATATAATTCTTTCAGTGGTGAAAGACTATACGCAATAGTATTGACCTGAAATGAGTTGCCCAATGCATCATACCGATCTGAAAGGGTAGAGTAGCCTCAAGTGTGGTCACTATCATATCCAAGCACCAGCTCAATCTCATGGGGTTCAAGTGGGGCAGCTTGGCCTGGGTTGACCCAAACCAAGTTCCATATTTTGCATGCCAGGACAATCTCATGTTGAAGATAAGAAGGTATCTTGCTTTCTTTGTGGGAAGAAAATATTTTTCTGATCAATCCACATATAGTGCTAGGGGCACCCCGTGTGTTTATGCAATTCAGCTTCTCTCTCAGATCCCATGGGGGCCAATACTTCTTTGTTTTCGAAAGCACCTCAAAGATTGTCATGGGAGGAGGGGGAAGGATCAACCTTCTTCCATCTACTGGAAGGTTATAAACATAACCACCTTAGCCTAAAGCATGCTGAAAAATATCTAGAGTCTATGAACTCTAGATCTATGCCATTAAAATGCCATTTGATGGTCTCCCACTCTGAATTGGAGACGTTCTCAACATTTTCAAAATAGAAAAAGGGAGGGCCTTCCATCAAACTATTCAATGGTTTTGGCTTGCCTTTAAAAAAGCCAGGAATTCCAAACCCCATGCCCTTTTTGAACTTGAAGGGTGGGATAGAACCTAGATGTGGACGTGATGTTTTTCCATTCATAGATTGAGTCTCGAGCCATAAAACACTCGAGTCTTCATTGGCACTTTTATCCAAGTCTAGAGTAGGAGTAATACTGATCTTTGTTTTAAGGCCCAAGTAAGTGTACCATAGCTTAAGGGCTCTTTCATCTACCCAGTATATTTTGCTACAGACACCTCGTGAGGGTCCAGCATGTCTAGTTATTTGAACACCTTGTGAGGGTCCAGCATGTCTAGTTGATCTTTTATCTTTTATGACTAGTGCACATTATTCAATGCACTTTGGTGTGAGGGTAAACATCTTCGAACTCAACGTAAAGATGAAAAGAGAAATACCCAAGATTGTGGTGTCCTTGCTCACTTCGAGGATGCCAATGGTACTTCGAGTAATCATTAACTCTATTTTTTTTAATTCAATGATTCAATGTGTATATTTCTTAATTCTATGGTTTTTATCATGTGCACACGTGCATGCTCAAGAATCAATTTTAGGTGGCTAAATAATTATTAAATTTGGTTTTTTAATTATGTGAATTGCAATTTTAGGTGGTTAAATAATTGTGCATCTACTGGCGTGTCTATATTGGCGTCTATTTGCACGGATATATAGACGCACAATTCGCATCTATTTACATGCACGTTTACACGCACTTATAGACGCTATGATAGACGCGTCCGACTTTGCGCATCTAACATGCGCGTCTATGCCTCGTTACTGTTGTAGTGTTGATCACCATAAACCAAAATTATCAAGATTAAAAGTACACAATAGTTTAAAAAAAGTTTGTATTCACTCTTTATAAGTTTTTTTCAAGGATTCCACTATCTCAAAGGATATCTGGAGAAGCACATTGCTTACATGTCAAGGATTGTTCACTACGATTCCTAGCCTTTCTATTATGTACCTTGAAATAGAAGTTGCAAAAGGGCTCATTGGACATTCATTGAATTTATTATCTCAAAAAAGAAATGAGCCAATGAGTCTTGGATTATGACCATTCCACAAGATAACCACATCTATGAGAGCTATATATGTCTCATCTCAGGTATCTTGATCCAAGCTTATCTACGCCCCTCGCAAAAGTGGCACTTCTATATCGAAGCGAATGCACATAGTTTGTCTAGAAATGAAATAACTGTAATTAAAACAAAAAATATGGTAATTAAAAGTGACTAACACAACAATTCATCCAAGCAATATCTATATTAATTAAATCAAGACATACAATTCAGTAAAAAGATTTACCTGAATGTAAGGTCTAATTGGTTGACCTTACACTCAATCATCTCATCAAAATGTGTTCTTTTGACCTGTCATGACTCGCCCAATATTTGACTCGTCCATTCCTTAGACGGACACTTGCATTGATAAGTAATCTTTGTTTTCTTCAGAATCTCACATGAACCAAATAAATGTGCAAACAATGAAAATGGAATAAACTAACTAAGATGCATATCTTTGGAGCCTGTGGTAGGTTTCATAGCACTATTGATGTTAGATTTTATCCTCAACTTACATGCTCTTGACAACTCCAAGCTACCAATCGACCATTAATAACTAGATAATGGTGGCAATGGAGTATACTACAATCTCTAACTTTCTACTAAATACAATGAATTATAGAAAAGGATATTTAGAGTTGCAAGTTGACTTGCAAAGTTATTATCATAGATCAAGAAACCTATGTCTTCATGCCAAACATGTATCTTGCCGCTCAAACATTCCACATTCTACCATTCATGCAAAGTTAATGGATATAGAGCCATCAATAAAATACATTTGAAATTAGAACACTACAAAGATTATAAAAAACAAGCATATGCAAATTCATCAACCATAGGACTTGCACCCACATTTCTTATAGTCACTTTATTGACTAGCTGCATGTCTTGAATAAATCTCAAAGCCCCATTATTTTTGGGTATAGTAAACCAACAATTTGAGTACGAGGCTGAAGAGGGCTCCGAGATCTTCATGGGAATATTTTCATTTAGAAAATCCATTAGCTTTGGCAAGTAAGCTTTAGGCCTCAAGTTCCATGGTACATGTGGCACAATAAATATTGTGAAAACATGGATCTAGGACATGGCTATGACAGAAGCTATGGAGGTTGAAAGAGGAAGAATGAACTCATGAAGACATTAAAATTGACAAGAAAAATTGTCACACAATTGAATTAGGTTCCAAGATTGAGACTTGGACTCATAAACACAATATCGTGTGTGGAAAATGACACATACACTTTACTAGAAAGAAAAGAGTACTATCATTGCATTAGAAAAGGGAGCAAGTACAATGCTTTATAGGAAACTAGATGGTAGCACTTCTCCTACTGTGCATATGGGATTCTAGTCCTGAGCCCTCACTGCTCCTTACAAAGAGACTGAAATAGGTGTGATTGCAAAAATCTCAACACCCCTCCTCAATCACAACCAGAAAGACAAAACATATAGAGGCTTTAGTGAAAGCAACACTAGCAAAGTGTGGGCACACCATAAACATGGAAAAACACCATAGGTTGTCATAAGAAAGGCTAAGTGTGAGTCCCATAAACATGATGGACATCTAGAGGCTATATCAGGGGCCTCACAAAGTCATGATGGACATCTAGAGGCTGTAGTACAAGGCTACATGAGGAGTTTATAAGTTTATGTCCGAAGCATTAGGGCTAGGAAATACAAAGCTAAAAGATTCAATCTGAATAGAAGGACTGATGAGGTTTTCCCTTCTCCTGGTGGTGTTCTTCTTCTTCTTTTTCTTTTGCTCCATGTTCTTCTTCTTCTTTAATAGCAACTAGATAGGCATTTTGGGACCTCTTTCTGGCATGGAAAAACTTCTCGGTGTGTTCGGTCCTTTTACAAAAGTCACAGAAAAGCTGATCCTTCTTGCCTTTGTACCTGTTGCCAACATATAATGCTTATTTATCTCTAGAGGTGCTTAGTTCTTCCTTAGTTTTTAGCTTATTTTCCTCCTATAACAATGATGTCTAGATATCAACAAGCTCATGGTTTGGAATATTGATTAGAGTTGTTGATACATTATTATATTCAAGGGGAAAACTTTTAAGTAGAACACCAATACAAACATCTTCTTCCATTTTAATGTTGATTCCTGCAAGTTGGGTTAGAAGTCCTTCCATGTAATTTAGATGTGTGGCAAGTGATGTGCTGGACTTTATTTCAAGCCTGAAAATTTCAATCAAGAGACCATACTTTGATGACTTAGACTGTGCACCAAATAAGGTATCAAGTCTCTTCCATGTATCCTGTGAAGTATCATTGTTATCCACATGGTGGACTGTGCACCAAATAAGGTGTCAAGTCTCTTTCATGTATCATGTAAAGTATCACAGTTATCCACATGGTGGATATAGTTGTCATCTAGCTCCAATTTGATAATGGCCTGAGCCTTATCATCATTCTTTTGCCAAGTGACTGCAAGGTCCGCATCACGAGGCTTCTTTTCTTTTCCAGTGGTAATGGCCCAGAGGCCCTTCTTCATCAGGATGAGTTTGATGTAGGTCTGCCAGGTGTGAAACCCAACTCCTTTGAAGCAAGCAGTTGGAGAGTCTTTGCCCATGTTAGATGGCTGGAGCAGCAGCAAATCAGCACCAAAATTTGTTGAGAATCTGCCAATCACACCCTATGTATGCTCCTTTGTATGGAACAGCTAGGCTAGGAAGATGCAATCCATTCTAAGAAGAGAGAGCAATGGGCAGCATGCATATGGCAATGGGAAGCATGCATATGGTAATGGGTAGCATGGACATTTTGGACAGCAAGGTCCTAATGGGCAATTTGGTCCTCATGTAATGTAAGGGCAGCATGGCCCCCATGGAAATTTTGGATAGCCGGGGATTGGACAGCAAGGCATGTATGGGCAGCATGTAGCACATGGCATTCATGGGTAGCAAGGCCCAAATGAGCTGCGTGACAAGATTGTGTTTACTAAATTCAATGGGAAGTCCTCATCCCCAGCTGAACTAGAGGAATGGACCTCTAAATTGGAAGCCTATTTTCTCATCTACCCTCGTACCGATGAGGCGAATATTATTTTTGCCTCCCTTCATTTAGAAGGTTTTGCCCACACATGGTGGAGATTCGTTCAAAGAGAAAATCAGTAGTTTCATGATTGGGAAGAGTTCAAGATGCATATGATCCAAGTTTTTGTCTCCTCGGTGGAAAAAGAACGCTTGGCTAGGCAATGGTATCCATTTGATCAGCAAAATCTCACCGTGAGGGAGTACACCAACCAATTTATGAACCTATCCATGTATGTTGAGGCAGTCAGTTATGAGGCCAAATTGCATCTCTCAGCTGATGTAATGGCTCAAAAGCCAGCCACCCTATTTGCAGCCACAGAATTGGCTGAACACTACGGTCGAAAATACCATCGCAATGAGGGCATGCAGCCCATTGCAGGACAGCAAAGATACCCTATCAGGCAACCCCCATATGCTAGTAATTATCGCAGCAACAATGTAGGGAATGGCAGCCTCAAAATCCCTACTTACCCCACTTTTAATGCTGAAAGGAAATATGATAGTTTTGGGATAGCACCACCCTCCAAAAGTGACCCAAAGTATGCTGAAAATAAGACACGGAATGGCTTCAGTCCTAACGGTCAAAAATTCATTCCTCCTGAAGTTGTCAAGGATCGAAAAGCTTCAGGCGTGTGCTTTAAATGTGGGGATAAGTACATGACTGATCATGCATCCAAATGCCCCTTTAAGAATGCCATTATCAAGTTTAATAGCATGTATGTGCTAGAAGATAGTGACAAGTTAGAAGAGGACTTGCATGACAACTCTCCCATGATGACACTTGCTGAAAATGCTGAATATGAAGAAGATCTTGATACCGATCAGTTTTATGACTCACCGGACGGGTTTCCTTTGGACCTCGGTGGCTGCCCCATTGATGACATGATTGGGAATGACCCTTGGTACCCCTCATTCACCACTATATCAGCTCGCTCTATCTCCATGGATCCATGGACCGGCTCTAGGAACCCGAACACCCTACGAGTACATGGTAACATTGATGGTGGCAAGAGTGTATACATTCTCATAGATAGTGGCAGCACGCACAGTTTTGTCAATAAATCGACTCTTGGCCGTTTGACATGTGTTCCCACTGAATTACAGCAACCTCTTTGGGTTCAAGTGGCCAATGGAAATGAGGAAGTGAGCTCCCATGTATGCACACAAGTGTCTCTTATGCTGGCCGAAAATTACACAGCAAAGGTGGACTTAATTACCCTTGATATGGGCCCCATGGATGTTGTTTTGGGATGTGATTGGCTTCATCAGTTGGGAAAAATCTCTATGGACTTCTCTCAACTATATATGGAGTTTGTAATGCATGGGCAGCTTGTACACTTGGAGAGAATCAAAGAAATTGCAGATTTTCAGCTTATAACAGCAAGACAACTCAAAAAGGAATTCAAGAAATGCTCCCAAATCTTTATCTTGCATTTGCATAAGGATAATGATGACCAACATACCTTGGGGAAGCAAAATGCAGCACTAAAAGTGCTTTTGGCTGAATATGAGGACCTATTTCAACCCCCCACTATCCTTCCCCCTCAAAGATCAGTGGATCACCTGATTGACTTGGAGCCCCATGCCAAGCCCATCAATAAACCCCCATATCAACTCTCTAAATGTGAGAGAGAGAGGAAGTAGCAAAGCAAGTCAAGGAGCTCACTGAAATGGAATTCATAGAGGCTAGCTCTTCCCCTTATACCTCCCTGGTTCTATTGGTTAAGAAAAAGGACGGATCCTTCCGGTTGTGCATTGACTATCGTGATCTCAATAGATCACCGTAAAAAATAGATACCCCATCCCTCGAATTGATGACTTGCTTGATAAACTCAAGGGAGCATGCTACTTCACCAAGATTGATTTGCGATCCGATTACCACCAAATCAGAACGAGGGTGGGTGATGAAGTCAAAATAGCCTTTCGGACTGATCGTGGCTTGTACCATTTCCTTGTCATGCCATTTGGGCTCACTAATGCACCCGCCACGTTTCAGAGCTTAATGAACAAAATATTGCAGCCATGGCTTTTCCAGTTTGTGTTGGTATTCTTTGATAATATACTCATTTACAGCAAGTCACTGCATGAGCATCTGAAGCATGCCAAGAAAATTTTTGATGTACTAAGAGAGCACCGGCTATTTGCCAAAGAAAGCAAGTGTGTCTTCATGCAAATAGAGGTTGAGTACTTGGGACACATTGTTAGTGAAAAAGGCATCCAAGCTGATCCTAAGAAAGTGCAATGTGTTCGAGAGTGGCCCACCCCCACTACCACTACCTCCTTGCTTGGTTTTTTTGGCCTCTCCTCTTTTTATCGGAGATTTATTCGCCATTATGCCACATTTGTAGCCCCGTTAATAGACACGCTGAAAAAAGAGGCTTTCCTTTGGGATGAATTGACTGACCGCAATTTTCAGCAGCTTAAATACTTGCTCACTTCAGCCCCCATCCTCGTATGCCCTGACTTTTCAAAGGATTTTACCATCCAGTGTGATGCTAGTGGATGAGGTATTGGTGCAATCTTGCTGCAAGAACATGGGGTAATAGCATTCGAGACCCAAAAATTGGATGATAAAGAGAGAGAGTTGCATGTCTATGATCAGGAGATGTTGGCAGCCATTTATGCTATCAAAAAGTGGCATCACTACTTGTATGGCAGTAGATTTAAGGTGAAAAGTGACCACCGTGTACTCAAATACTTCTTGACTCAGCCCAACCTGTCAAGATTGTGGGAGAGAAGGAAGAATCTCACTTGTAGCTTTCTTGCTTGCACAATGGGGGAATACACACAAAGGTGGAGGCTGAAAATAGTTTTCCTCTTCTTAGTTTGTGTAAGCCAAAAGAACTCAAGTACATAGAAATAGAAGAACCCTATATATGGGTCTCAAACCAAACTCAACTAACTAAGGTGGCATACTAACTGAGCCACGAACTAGAGTAGATAAGGATAGCTGTCATCTAGCTATTATTCATGGGCGGTGTACCAACCGCATCTGCAACTAACACGTCGGTGACATAAATGCACAACGGTGACCCTAGCATATCACGAGTGGAGCTTGATATCTCAACACTCCCCCTCGAGCTCAATCCCAATTCCTGCACACCAAGCAGGTATCTGAACTTGCACAGCTTCTCTGCGCCCAATGCCTTCGTGAATATGTTAGCTACTTGATCCTCTGTGCTGACATAAACTAGATCAATAAGACCTAGTAGAACCCTCTCCCGCACATAGTGATAATGCAGCTCAATGTGCTTTGTTCTAGCATGATAGACTGGGTTATTTGCCAAGTGTATACTACTCATGTTGTCACAATAAATGACAACTGGCCCATCTGTAGGCTAATGCATATCATAAAGTAGCTTATGAAACCAAGCTACCTCACATGCAGCCATTGCTGCGCCCCTATACTCAGCCTTTGTGCTAGACAAGGCAACTGTGGGCTGTTTCTTGCTGCTCCAAGTGACTGCAGCACTCCCAAAAGAGAACACATATTTACTAGTAGATCGTCTATCAGAAATACTACCAGCCCAATCAGCATCAGTGTATCCATGCAATTGTATCTGAACCCAAGTCTCATAAAGTAGTCCATACTGCAATGTGGACTTCACATACATGAGTATGCGTCTAGCCGCATCCAAATGCGGTTTCCTTGGAGCCTGCATAAACTGACTTACCCATCTAACAGCATAGCTCAAATCTGGCCTGGTAATAGTCATATAAATCAAACTTCCTACTATGCGTCTGTACATAGTAGGGTCTTCCAGAAGCTCACCTACATCTGCGCTCAGCTTCTCATTCTGCTCCAAAGAAACTGAAATAGGCTTACAGCCTGTCATCCCATATTTGGACAGCATGTCCAATCCATACTGCCTCTGTAAGAGCCATATCCCAATTGGTGATCTAATCACCTCAATGCCCAAGAAATAATGCAGCTCTCCCAAATCCTTCATCTCAAACTTCTGCTTCAATAGCATTTTTACATGAAGGATATCTTCACCACTATCACCTGTGATAATCAAATCATCAACATAAATGACAAGCAACATAATACCTTTCTCTGTTTTTCTCACATAAAGTGAAAAATCTGCCTTGGAAATCTGAAAGCCAATAGTGACAAGATACTGTCCTATCTTGTCAGACCATGCTCTAGGTGCTTGCGTCAAGCCATACAATTCTTTCTTCAACCTGCAAATAAACTCAGGATGAACAGCATGCACGTAACCTGGTGGCTGCTCCATACAGACCTCTTCTTGCAAATCACCATGCAAGAAGGCATTCTTTACATCCATCTGATGTAAAGACCATTCCTTTGATGCAGCGCAATGACTGCTCTTACGGTTGCCATCCTTGCAACCGGACTAAATGTTTCTTCATAATCAATGCCATATGTTTGTGCATACCCCTTGACTACTAATCTTGCCTTGTATTTGTTCACAGAGCCATCTGCATTGTGCTTCACCTTATAAACCCACATACAACCAATTGCATTCTTACCTTTAGACAAAGGTACTAATCCCCATGTAGCATTTGCTTCCAAGGCATCCATTTCTTCATCCATGGCTTTCTCCCATTTTTCTTTTCCCATGGCTTGCTCAAAAGAAGTGGATTCTGGTTCCTGTATCACTTTGACCATATATGCATAGTGAATGGCTGTAAATCCATCATATTTCAGCCTATCCACAGGATACCTAGCTCTGGTAGACCTGCGCAAAGTAGGTTCACTTCCAGGTGCTCTCAAAACATCCCTGGTCTTCCTTACTCCAGGTGTAACAATAGAAGGAATACCCAACTCATCATCAATGCTCTATTCTGAGCCACTTGATTCACCTTCCACATAAGAGTGGCCTGCATTCACATCAAACATGGGCTGATCTACCTTCTCTTTTCCTTTTCATGATACCTGCATACCACTATCTGCATTGCTTTGAGAAGATTCTCCTGATCTCAATCTGCCTGTCCATGGTGAAGAATGTGAACCACTACTAGAGGACACTCCAGGTCCACTAATATCTTGTGACTGCTACTGTGAATTCTGTGCAACATTACCATTTTGTGCATCTACATTATCAATCACATTTACTGGTTTATACCAGCTACTCATCTCATAAAAAACAACATCTCTGCTCACTGTAAACTTACGAGTAGAAGGGTTATAGCATCTATACCATTTTTGCTGTAGAGAGTAACCAATAAAGATGCACTTCTCAGCTTTTGGATCCAACTTGGATCTCAACTCATCTGGCACATGAACATAGGCAATGCAACCAAAAATTTTCAAATGAGAAATATCTGGTTTCCTACCAGTATACCTCTCCTCTGGAGTCATCCCATGTATTGCTGCAGTGGGAATCCTGTTCATTATGTAGACTGCTGTAGCAACTGCTTCAGCCTAGTAAAAATCTGGCATGTCTTTTTCATTGAGCATGGCAGGAGATATCTCTCCAATATGCCTATTTTTCCTTTTTGCAATTCCATTTTGTTGTGGGGTATGACTGCATGAATATTGTTGCTTTATGCCATGCTCCTGCAGGAACCTTGCAAACTCATTTGAGAGGTACTCTCCCCCTCCATCTGACCTTAGGCATTTTATTTGCAGGCCTGTTTCTTTTTCAACCATAGCTTTAAGAGTTTTGAAATGCCCAAAAACTTCACTTTTCTTTTTCATGAAATACACCCAAACTTTTCTGCTATAGTAATCAATAAAAGTGACAAAATAATGACAGCCTCCAAGAGATGCAGCTTTAGTAGTCCACACATCAGAGTGGATTAATTCCAATGGCTTCTTACTCTCTTGAACATGTCTAGGAAATGGTTTCCTTGCCTGTTTTCCAAATTGACAGGCTTCACATACCTTATGCATTTCTGCAACCTTGAATTTAGGCAATCCTGCAACAATATTTTGGGCCTGCATTGATTTAAGTCACTGTACATTAACACGACCAATGCGTTTATGCCAGATATCAATATTTGCAACTACACCGGTCCCATGTGCAAACATTGCTGCACTCAATTCAGGCATGTCTACATCCAACGTAAACATTTTGCCCTTTTTCTTTCCTTTTGCTATCAAGCGACCTTTATTTTTCATATCCTCAACAAAGCATCCATGAGGATTAAATCTGACTTGCAAGCCCTGCTCAACCATTTGACCAACAGAAACCAGATTCTTGGTGATATTCGGGACATGAAATACATCGGACAGGTATTTCTTTTTCCCATCCTGCATAGACAAAGGAATTTTTCCAATCTGCACAATAGGATGTGCAGTATCATCTCCAGTCTCCAGAAATCCTGGTTTTTCCATTTTCCTTGCATCCTCCATCCATTCTGCATGACCTGTCATGTGGTTTGATGCACCTGAGTCAACATACCATACATCGTTGATGTACTTGCATCCTGAATATGCACAATCATAGAGTCTGAAATACTGGTAGACAACTAGTACATAACTTTTCTGGCTCTCTCATGCCATGCTTTAAATGCCTGCATTTGCTATTGATTGGGAACATCAGAAAGAACTGGTTCTTCTTCATTTCCTGCAACAAATTCCCAATATCCTTTTCCCATAAGGAAATTCGTCATTCTAAACTTCCATGCTTGGAAGTTGTTCTTGTCAAGATTTTCAGTGACAATCTGTGAAAGAGAATTAGACGCCATTATAGAACACTGCAAAAAGCTCTATCACTGCAAAAAACACAGCTTCAGCCTCACAAGGGCAAATCTGCAAAACTGATGAAAGTAGTACTTGACCACACAGCCACTTCCTAGTGACGATTTTGCATCAACAGGCAATAAGGATGATTCTGTAACTCCCAATGTCTCTGTGTACAGGCATACGATGCAATTTTTACAGTAACTTTTCACCGACCTGTAGAACAGTGGTTGCATAGCATAAAACTGGGCCTTTTCCTGAGTGCGTGCAGAAAACTTCCGCCTCCAAAACAAGCCCCGAAATGGCCTCAAATAAAAAAAACAAGGATACCAAGGGCTAAAGCCCCGTCTTGCAGCACATACTGCCCTCTACCACACCGCGAAGGGCGTCTCAATCTGAGCAACCTGCACTTTCCGGCTATGCTACCTGCAGAGACTTGCTCCCAAACCAGAAAAATGAAAGCAACACTGGTCCTCTTACCAGAACACTGCGAACTTGGCTTGCTTTCTTGAGCTCCTTACCATGAACAAGGCTCTGATACCATGTCAAGATTTTGGGAGAGAAGGAAGGAGTCTCACTTGTAGCTTTCTTGCTTGCACAATGGGGGAATACACACAAAGGTGGAGGCTGAAAACAGTTTTCCTCTTCTTAGTTTGTGTAAGCCAAAAGAACTCAAGTACATAGAAATAGAAGAACCCTATATATGGGTCTCAAACCAAACTCAACTAACTAAGGTGGCATACTAATAGAGCCACGAACTAGAGTAGATAAGGATAGCTGTCATCTAGCTATTATTCATGGGCGGTGTACCAACCGCATCTACAACTAACACGTCGGTGACATAAATGCACAACGGTCACCCTGGAATATCATGAGTGGAGCTCGATATCTCAACGCAACCTCACTCCCAAACAATGTAGATGGGTGGCTACCCTACAAAACTATGACTTTGAGATTACCCACACCTGTGGCAAGGACAATGTAGTGGCTGATGCACTCTCTCGCATGTGGGCATGCAAGGTTTCATCCATCACTTAACTCCACCATGATTGGATTGAAGAGCTCCAAGAGGCATACTTGCTTGATGGTGAATTTAGCCCTCTTTTCCAGAAATTGCAACAAGGTGTCATGGATGACAACTCCCAATATTAGCTCCACAATAGCCTCATTTGGATCCATGGCCGTATTGTGATTCCCCATACTTCTCCTTTCACCCAAAGGATCCTTGAAGAGATGCATTCTTCACCGATTGCTGGCCACTTAGGGGTCTTCAAAACATATGACCGAGTCTCAAAAAGATTCCATTGGAAAGGCCTATGGTGGGATGTTAAAGACTTTGTGTCTAGATGTGTGCCTTGTCAACAAAATAAAGATAGCACTCTTAAACCGGGTGGATTGTTGCAGCCCTTACCTATCCCCAAAGGAAAATGGACCCACATTACCATGGATTTCATCACTGGTTTACCTACAACTAAGAAGGGTTGGGATAGCATCTATGTGGTAGTTGACTCACTAAAGCAGCTCATTTTATCCCTACAAAATCTCAGTTTACAGCATCTCAAGTTGCCACTCAGTTTATGGAGCATGTTTTTAAGTTGCATGGCTTACCCCACGTCATAGTACATGACCGGGACACCAAATTTATGAGTCAGTTTTGGCAGACAATTTTCAGCTCCATGGGGACCAAATTGGCTCCGTCTACAACCTATCATCTCCAAATGGATGGGCAGATCGAGCGAGTCAATAAGTGGCTTGAAACCTATTTGCGATATTTTTGTCATGACGTGTAAAAATCTTGGGATGTATGGCTGTGCTTGACTGAATTTTCTTACAACAACTCCACTCATTCAAGCATTGGAGTCTCTCCCTTCGAAGCATTGTATGGTTATCGGGTGCCCCTTCCTACCGTGATCTTCAATGAAAAGCTCAACCCCCTTGGAAGAGTTGGACCACATGCAAGCTTTACTTCAACAATGCAAGGTAAACCTCAAAAGGGCTCAAGAGCACATGAAGCTCCATGCTGATGCAAAAAGAATACCCCTTGACTTTCAAGAGGGTGAATTGGTACTCCTCAAGGTCCCCAAGTCCCGTTATGCTACACTAAAGGACGGTTCTTGCAACAAGTTGGCACACCGTTACTATGGGCCCTACAAAATCATTAAGAAGGTCGGGGACTTGGCTTACCGTCTCCAAATCCCTCCCACTAATAAGATCCATGATGTCTTCCATGTGAGCCAATTAAAACCTTTCATTGGCACTCCCAAAGATCATGTAGAGGAGCTACCACCCATAGATGAGGAGGGCCTTATCAACATGAAAAGCAACTCCGCACCCATTCCATACATGAATACGTGATCAAATGGCAAGGCCTACCAATAGAGGAAGCCTCTTGGCACCCAGCATCTATCTTGGATGAATTTTCACATCTCAAGGAGTCCATATTGGCTGGAACTTAACCATGACACCTGTTTTGGGCTGTAGTTCTACGTTTGGACAGCCACATGTTTTGCACCAGTTTTGGTCCTGGTACATTTTGAGCCCCATCCCCCATACATGGACTAAAAGTACACCTTGAGGGCTCTGTGCCAACACCTTACTTGCCCCGATAGGAGTTCCCTAGAGGAAGTTATGGCTGTTTTTCTCCAGCCATACCATTTGGGACAACACACTAGTAATTCCTGGATAGCCCTCTATTTTGTAACAGTTTTGGTCCTGACCTAATTGCAGCCCCGCCCCACCCACATGGGCTGAAAGTACATCTCATGAGCTCCGCAAGACACCTCAATTGTCCCATTCGGAGTTTCTCACACTAAGTTATGGTGGCTGATTTCCTACACCACACCCTTACAGGACATGACCACATCCCTTGTTTTTTAGGACAAAAACTTTATGAGATGGGATGGTTTGTAATGAATGGGGATCACAGGAACATGGCATGAGAACATACCAGTCACACTGACGGTATATAAGGTGTATTACTTTATGGGGAGAAGTGTGTTTTGCGCTTAGAAATTGAGTTTCTGACCATTAGATTTGCAATCAATCATTCTCTAGGTGATGAGGATGCCCTATTTGAGCGATTTATGACTATAGCTAAACGTCGGATGGGATGGTTGCATGATTTGAAAGCTAAGAAATATACTTTTAAAAAAGGGCAATTAGTTTTATATTATGATGCACGTAGAGAGCTATTTCTAGGAAAGCTGGAACCTCGATGGGATAGCCCTTACAAGATAGTTCGGATAGGTAAAAATAAGTCCACAGTTCTATTAGCTGATCTACAAGGAGTGGAATTTAAGAATAAGGTTAATCTTAACAAGATTAAACCTTATTATTTTTAAATATGCTAACGCGCTAAATGCATTGCAGGTCCATGTTGGGGCTAATTTGAGACCTGCAGCAGCAGGAGAGCTTAAATTGGTTGATGAGGTAGTTAATTCCTTATTTGGAGCACCCATATCTCGAGCAAAGATATTATCAGGGGAGGCTTATCTAGTGGAGCAAGGGATATAAAGTGATTGAGCAAGAAGACGGTACCTTTGTGTGGGAAATTAAAGTTTTCTGCCATCACTGCTTACAAATCTTGACAAGCATCCTTGTTGAGTTTAATGAAGAAGGTGTGGAGCCGTCAGTTCACCCTCTAAATATGTTGAACTTTGATTATCATAATTACAAATAGGGGAGTTCTTGATGGCTGGCTGTGTAAACCCATTATGGACGTATACATTATACTTTGATGGAGCGTCCAGGGGCCCTAATAGGAAAGGAAGTGTTGGAGTAGTTATCCAAGATCCCCGACGTAGAGTTACAATGAAATTAGCTGCTTATCTTGGGGTCGGATTTACTAACAACATGGCCGAGTATAAAGCCCTGATTATGGGATTGAATATTGCCAAGAAAGGTGGCATTAGGCGGTTGATAATAAAAGGGGATTCCCAGTTGATCTTGAATCAGCTCAATGGGACATACACAGTCAGGAATCCTCTCCTTCATATGTATCATGGAACTGCTACTATAACCCTACTTGACAAATTTGAGAGTATATCTCTTCAGCTGATTCCACGTTATTGGAATCAGTTTGTGGATTCCTTAGCTAATTTTTCTTATGAAGAGTACCTCTTTTTCAACTATGGTCCTAGTCCAGATGTTGCTATTGATAATGAGACAGGACCTGGTTACTTGTGGGGGATGTTATCAGACCACGCATTATATAGCAGGCGATGGTTGATATGGGTAATGCAAAGAGTAGCAGAGACCCATCTACTGTTGTTATCTTGGACCCATAGGTTGATCCGACGACATGTCATGCGTACGCCTCTTGCGATATATGCAGGAGGTATGGGTTATAATTTGATGCATTTAGTTTAGGGGTGAGCACCCTATTTTTCTCCTTGTAATGGAGCGTATTTACATATATTTGCCTTCTTGTAAGGAGGGATTTCTATGAGTTGTTTTGTTTGATTCTGTTAGGCCAAGAGGGCCACTTGCTTTAAGTAGTTAATATCTGATTTCTTTAGGCCAAGAGGGTCAGTTGTTTGCAGGTTTTAATAATCTATCTTTTTAGGCCAAGAGGGTCCGTTAGTTTGCAGTGAAGTGTGTTATTTCTTTAGGGAAAGAGGGCCCTATCTCTATTTGGTGCAGGTACGTTTAATGCTTTGTTGTTTTAGTGATTGCACCATACAAGTTGACAAAGTCGTTGGAGGGAGCCTTTATTGCGAAGAAGCTTCTTATGGCCATTCCAGGTGGTTTCATCCCCTTTTCTAGTTTTTCCCTTAAGCAATTAATGATATATGTGCGGGTGAGGGTTTTCTTTTTTGTTGGGGAGGACCGGCACTTGAGGCATGAAGTCCCAAGTTTAGGTTAGGTATGTTTGAGGGAGGTCTGAGTAGTCATTGCCTCCTGCAAGTCCTTGCCAGGCATTGAAAGACTTGTTTTAGATGGGAGTTCTAGTGACCCTATTCTGTTGACCTGCTAGGCAGTCGTTCTAGGAGTTCCTGTTAGTTGTGAGGTAGTTAGAGAAGCCTACTAAAATAATGATGGAAAGAGACAAAACCCTAAAGATCTGAAAGACAATATATTAATATACGGAGGTGTGTAAAAAGGGGTTTTAACCCCTATAAAAATAGAAAAGGAAAGAAAGAAAAATCCTTGAGCTGTTGATTATCGCCTTGCGAAGGCCTGGTAGGTTCTTGGGGATGAGACAAGACTCAAAGCCGATGCCTTGTCTTCTTAGGGGTGGCAACTAGTTGAAAAACAAAGAAAATAAAAGAAGGTTGGAGTGAAAATAAAAGTGAGCATTAGAAAAAGATTAAGTGTCGCCTAGCGAGGGCTTGGTAGGTTCTTGGGTACCGATATAGGACCTGAGGCCGATGCCTTGTTATCCTTGGGTCACTACGCTCAGCTTCCTCCTTTTTACACGCCCGAGTATGGAAAATAAAAGGCTAAAAGAGGAAAAACTATGCTTTCAAAAAATGATAATCCTTTTGATCAGGCTATATGAGTCCTCGTCTAGTAGGAGCTCCTAGTTGAGTTCTCCTTAGTTAGGTAGGTAGTTTAGACCACCACTTAGGATGACCTCTTTGATAGTTCTTTTTAGCTTGGCTGTGCTGGAGCAGTTGGTTAGTGACTAGCTTCGGGCCTTCTCTCAGATTATGCTAGGCCTACTCCTCGTGGATTTCATGCCTTGGTTTTGTCAGGGGGTAGGGTATGAGATGTGATGTATTGTGTTGTGTATTTTTTGTATCAGCTTGATGCTCCTTTTTGTTGTTTATGTGTAGATCTATTCATGGGATTCAACGGGCTGAGTCGCCCCATCTTGTGGTTGCCAATGACAGATGATTTTTTATGCCGAGAAGTGCTTAAAAATAGCCAAAAATTACGAATATCACAAGGGAAAAATAGACTTCGTTGAAGGTGACGGTGGCAATCAGGATGATTTTAAGTGGCAAGTCCCGAAAGCGCTACTACTTATTTTCATGGAAAATCAAATGGTGGCGAATGGTCGAGTTGGAGTTTTCCTAGATGTAGAATGACGTCAGGAATCCAAGGCAAGCGTCAGATCTCCGATCCGAGATCGTTTGATCCCCCATTTAATCCCTGCAAGGTTTGGGGTTGTTAAGCAACTACTGGATTTGGAGGCCGGGAAGAGCGTGACGGGGCCCATCTTTGTAGATTTCAAACGTCACGGAGCCACCCGTCTAAACAGATCTCGATTTCGATGTCTTTGCCCCCTCAAATTTGAAAAAACCACTTGACCGCGAGTGTGAATGCAAAAGCATGAACTAGTTAAGTGTATTAGAGTTTAGAAGCTCTAACTAAAAGAGCTTATGGGCAAGAATGCCCACGATTTGAAACGATGGGGGAGGGGGGGTGTCCGTTCATTGCGTCCCCTCTTTTCTCCCCAAATCATGGATTTCTGACCGAGTGAATCAGGAGGAATGCTCCTGGGCTTGGAATGCATCTATCCTTCTCTCTCCATCGCCACAAACAGATCAAGAGATGATGTACTGAGTGAAGAGAACAAAAACCATTCTTTCTCTCTCCTCCCTCTCTCTCCTGCATAGAGGCTATTCATGTGCAAGAACTCAAGAAGAAGAGGAGCTGAAGAATGCTTGTCCGGCTATGATCGGATTGCTTCAAGATGAAGAGAAGGCTAAGGAAAGAGGTTTAGCACTGAAGAATGGTTGTTGGTCGATCTGTGGGTTGCTCAGAATAATGATTAAAAAACCTGCAACACGCAAGACACGCATACACTTTAATTTTACAAAGAAATTTGATTGTTTTTGTTGTTTCATGGTCCAAATGTTGTTCATATGCAATGAAATTTTGTTTGAAGCTTTTTTACATCATGATCGAGGGCTGGAATGACAGAAATATAGAACCCGTAATGATTTAGAGCCGTTATTAATTCTTTAAAACCTGCAAAATGTCATTTCCAATGGAAATTAGTGGTTTTTTTCGATTTTGAGTTGGAGAAAAGGGATGGAAATGGGATAAAATCAGAGAAAATGTTAAATCTCAGTCAAAAAAATGAGCCAATATAAATAAATCAGAAAATATCTATTTTCTATTAATAATAAATATACAAAAATAGCAAAAAATGGAAAAATTTGGGTTTTTCGCGCTAAAAAAATATGGAAAAATAAGATTTATGTGTGTGAATTTGTGGCAAGGTTAAAGCATGAGGTTAAGCCTCATCTTGGCCTTGTCATTTGTGTTATAGTCCATTTTTATCGCTTTTTACATACAAAAATGATACAAAACAACCATTTACACCTATGCACCACAACAACACCTAAACGGTAAGGGGGGAATGAAGTTTGTGCGACGATCTAATTGCTGAAAAGATACAAATTCTGATTTACCTCTTTATGCATAGCATTTAGGGATCGTTCCATAATTAAATATAGGTGACTAGTAGCATGGAAGTCCTAGTGCTAGTCCTAAAGCAACGCAGCACGTAACGCTTAGTTAAGATTCATGAAAGGGTTGTTTTTTGCACCTCAGATGGCTGGTTTTTTAATCATAAAATGGTGGTGTACAATTGTCATACACCATGCATCAAGCATACCATGTGATATCTCTTGGAACGCATTGCACTTGTTTGATAAACTTTGACCAACACTGAGAGGACAGGAAACCTAAGCTGTAGGTTTAGACGGGTGCTTCCGTTGGGAAAGTCTTGTGAGGTAAATCAAAATCTCCTGGAATGCTTAATTATGAAAGAGTGTTGGTTTTAGACGCTCTTGGCCAGCGAGGCTGTGTGGTTGGGTTGTCTGTCATATGCATGAGGTCCGACTAGTGCTATAGCCAGTGCTAGCCCATTTTAGGTCCCATCACATACATACATACATACATATATACACTCACTCACTCACTCACATACAAACACACACACACACACACACTCACTCACTCTCTCTCTCTCTCTCTCTCTCTCTCTCTCTCTGTCCCCCTTTTCTCTTGCTTTCTCTTATTATACAGTTTTTATTTTCTTATGAGCTCTCATGGTACATTTTTGAAGAACTATGTTTGTAACATTTGAAGAAGAGGAAGCTCTTTTCTTTAATAAAGTATATGTTTACCTTTGGAATCCTATGTTGAACTCTTTTTTGAAGGGTTTGGCCACCTATGTCATAGGATTACTATCATTCTCAACCCTCTTTTCTTCATTGTTGAGCATAACTCACTAGCTATTCAAATATTAAAGTGTGGGTAGGCCTCAAGCTTTTAGGTTTAGATGTTCCTTTTCTCCCCTTTGTGGATGTTATAATCACACTACCTTTTTCTATAGGCTAACATGGTCTCTCCTTGGCATTCTAGATTACAACCTCAAGAGATAAAATGTTCCATTTTTAGACTATCATATTCTAGGTTTCTTCTTCAAGGAACCATCTAGGCCATAGCAACAACTCCTGATGGACCACAATGCATCATTATGCTCACTTTTGTGTGATTAACTTTCTCTTTTGTAAATATACTATGTATCTTTTCTTTTGCTCACTTCATCTCGTGCATAATCTAGGCACCCCAATATCCATATATTTTTCTTGTTATTGTCACTATTAATGGTCCTTTCTCTACAACATGTAGTCCTTGTACTAAATTCGTTCCTCCTCTCTTCTTAACATTTTGTTAGCTTTCCCTAATTGTACTCCACCAATTTCTTTAGTCTTCTGCATCACTAATATTTCCCAACCATAGTGCTACCCCAGCCCTCATGTAACATGCCTGCCTATCAGCTGTCCAAGCACGCTTTTAGTGGTCCATCGAGAGACGAGTCTAAGTGATGCCGCCCAGCACTCCCACGGAATGACATGGGGTTTGTCACCTAGGGTTTCTCGATTTCATCTCGCAATGGAATGTTCACAGTCGAACCCACTAGGATCGACCTGAAATCCAAGTTAATAGTAATCAGGGTCTCCTAACAGCATTCTAGTGTCAGGTCCTGGACATCCTTCTTTACGCAGAGATACCCAAGCTGAAGAAAATCCATGCTACACTTGTTTCAAAGAGAATGGAAAACGAGAGGGATGTGCCGCTCAATCTCTCTGCCCCTAGGGCATAGTCCCATTCTAGTCCCCTAAAATGGCATGAATCAGGATTCTAACCCAACAATTCCTAAGGGTCGGACATCGGTAAAACCTTGTGAGAAGCCTCCCAATTCTCTAGGACCACCCTACCGTAGGATAGACCCATCGAGGGTTTCGCCCACCTGCTTCCCTCAATAGGCGTTCTTTAGTTATCTAATTAGGTCATATCACATTTATGAGTGACATTCAAAATCAGCTTCCTTAGTTAGGCCTTTTAGGGAACGAGGTTTTTTTTGCATAATTTACGACGCACAAACATGAATACAGAGCAAGTAGTCCTTTGACAAACAAGTTCAAACAAATTCCTTAACTTATCTTCATGTTAATCTTTATCTCCTGCCCATACAGGAGAAATTATGTATCCCTTTTGTCCAATAGAAGTACCTAGTCCAAATCACATGGAGCCATTATTTCCATCCATTATCTAGAATAGGATCTTCCAATGCCCTAGACATTGGGCTCACTGTAGTCTACAACTCTGTTCCGGACTAGGCAAGGGGTGTCCAGAGCTCCACTAACCCCAAGCGACCTGGAGTGAGACACAACTTCCATGGTTGGCCTTTTCACCACTCGACCTTCGGCCCGTGAATCAAGCAGTGTCCCCTCAAGTTGAAATGCAGTGTGACCTTGGAGATGATCCACATGTGCAATATATCCTTCGTTAATTAATTCAATTAAGAATCAAGCACAAACAAGGAAATCATCCTGATATCATCTACCAAGAAAACATTCTTTGATTTCCCATGGCAACTTGTCATCACTAACCCGTGCCATGCATTTACCATCAAACACAAGCACTTGGAATAATAATCCAAATCACATTTCAACAATCACTTTAATGCAAGAGCATTCAAGATGTTGTTTGAT
This sequence comes from Lygodium microphyllum, assembly GCF_053477565.2. NCBI lineage: Eukaryota > Viridiplantae > Streptophyta > Polypodiopsida > Schizaeales > Lygodiaceae > Lygodium > Lygodium microphyllum. Next base: position 262,369 of record NW_028229528.1, read on the forward strand.
CAATAAACAAAAACAATGGTATCATTTCCAAACATTGCAGGAATAGTCGTGATAACCTTTCCATCGCGTATTTTCTCTCCCCCTTGGGATTAGGAATAATTTACTTAGCACACCCTTCTTTCATCTAAGGCATATGTTAAGGTTTCAAACATTGTACAAGACATAATTTCTATTAATCACTTACATTGATCGATAACCCAACCTTCTTCAACAAGTACAAAAGCATCAGACTTTCCTTTGACTTAGGGTTTCCTAATTCTTTGAGCTCTTCATTTTCCTTGGAGTTGTTGTTGCATCTAGCACAACCCCGAATAGGATTGATAAACATGGTCGCTATCGAGCGGATCTCAAGGCGTTGTAGTTTTAATCTTAATGATTGTTGTTTGTACTAGCCATGTACAACTTCAAGATCCCAATGAACTAAGAGTTCTAGATATTAGCAAGAACTTGGACAAAGCCTAGATTTTTCTAAGATGAATTTCCTTTAGGCTAGGTTGCTTATCATGCCATCCATCAAGCATGCAACCTGTGACATACCTTCAGTGTGGTAAAAAATGTATCTATTATTTACAAGGAAAGGAGAGTCGATGATACCTTGGAATCTTATATGATGTTTATGCTATGTACAAATTTGTCATGTAGCATCTAGATGCATTTTACTTCTCTTGATACCCGTGCTTTGCAACTCTATCTTTCGAATGTATGAGATGAAACCTATCCCTTTCCATGACCTATTCTCGTGTGGCATCTAATGTACCTCATGCGGGAATCAAAACAAGCTTCTTATTAATTTGAAAATTCATTACTTACGGCTAGTATAGCAGTTGAATTGGCAGTGATGCCCTCACCCGAGGCCTTGTTGCTTGTTGAGGGATTTCCATCTACGCGTGATGTTTTTTGCTTGGGGGCCATTCTTGATCTTCATCACCCTTAGATGCAAATTGCACAAGACGTCCGCCCCTTGTACTTGATTAGTGGGGACCAATTTGGGAGTGAAATGAGCTTCCGATTGAAGGATAATCTCACAAAAAGGGGGTATGGGCTCACGGGCAATGGGAGAAGAAGGATGCGTGTGGACATTCTCTAAGGAGGGGAAGAGAAGGAGATCCTTCCCAAGGTGTCTCTCCCCCCTCTCCCTCTCTCTCTCTCTCTCTCTCTCCCTCTATGTTCTTCTTCTTCTTCTTTGTCTCTCTCTCTCTCTCTCTCTCTCTCTCTCTCTCTCTCTCTCTCTCTCTCTCTCTCTCTCTCTCTCTCTCTCTCTCGTTGCCCGTGCAGCAGCAGGTCGAGGCCCTCCAAGGCCTCCTATCTAAATTGTGATTGGGGGGGGGGGGGGCGTGAAGTGGAGTGGTGCAAGGAGTCTACTGTAGTGGACTGGTTGAGGTGGTTTGGAGGGGTGGTAGGCTTGTGGCCTCCCCCTCTTTGACATCGTCATCATCCTTATCATCCTCGTAATCATCATCTCCTCCCTTTCCTCCACGCCATCATCGACAACTTTGTCTACTCCTCATCTCGTCGCCTTCCCCCTACGTCATCCGCCACTTCCTCCTCCTGTCAATGACAACAAGAGGGAGGAGAATTAACAATTTTTTTTGAAATAATTGATTTTGTTTTTTTTTGGGGGGGTTGGTTCCCATGTGGGAGTGGAATGGGGTGTTACACCTCACTTATGTGTAGTTCATTCTCATGTACACCTAGTAGCAGGTACCCCTTAGTTATAGCCCTTTCATTATCACACATTCTAGTAAATAATTGTATAGTGAATATACCAATTGGAGAGGCTTACATAATGAAATTGATTCACCAAGTTGATTATCTATATCTAGCAATTTTTTAGTCCTACTTCTACACCCATATAGTTCTCCCCAAGTTTGTAACTAGACCCTCAATCACCTATACCATACATATCACATATATCTATAGTGGTCAATCTTCTATCTATAGCCTCTATCTTGGCAATTATTGTAGTACACTCCATAGGTTAGTATTTCCCATGGCATAATTGCTATCCCACGTATCCTTGAGATAGATCTTATCACACAACCTTCCATTGTTGTGTTTACTACAATGCCTTCTTGAGCTTATGAGCATGAGACCAAAATTGTATGATAATAGTCTTGTAATTTTTGTTTTTTGTAGAGAGGTCTATTCAATGGATTATAGAAAGCATTTTGGATGTATTAAGTATGCATGATGAATACTCTACCATACTATCCAATTGTAAGCTAGTTTTTGCTATTGTTAAATTATTAATTTTTTTCCATAGTGTTCTTTTCTCTCTCCTATTGTTCTATGATCCTATATTTCCTACATCTAAACAAGTATCATAACAATATTTTTAATGTACTATATACATGTTCTCATATCTACATATTCTAGTAGCTACTTCCATCACTTACCAACATCTTTCAAACTCCTTAAGAATGAATAGATCTTATGATTGTACAATAGATCCACAAAATCGTAGCATTTCACTAGTTTTTCATGAATTTTTTTAAAGGAATATGCTATCTCAACCTTCTTTAAGTTAATGTTCATAAGTAGATTCCTATATAAAGATAGCAAAGCCTATCCTTACTTTTCACCCTATACACTCTTACCCTTAGAAAAGCAAGAAGAATGCAGTATGTCTTCTCCTGGAAAAGGCTTCTAACATATGGAATCCAATAATGTAACCTTGTAAAGTTGGCAACTCGGAGAACAATGGAGCCTTTATCAAGTTTTATATTTCATGTTTTATTCCATAAAAAATATTTTATTACACTCTTGTAATTTCTATTCAAGCTTATTCATAGTATTCTCAATTGATTCATGGTTTTGAAATTTATGTGTCTATTTTAACTACAAGAGTACTATTGAGTTTAATTTTTCTACTAACACACACTAATCAAGGTGATACAAGTTGTAGTCACCTCCTATAACTTCCACTTTACGCATCTCATTTGTATAAGGTTATTTTGTAGTGTATACCATGGCACCAAGATCCATAGAAGACTTACGGGGTTTGTCGCCTAGCGTTTCTCAAGTCTGCCTCGCAACGGAACATTTGCGGCCAAACCCACTAGGACCCACCTGAAATCTGGGTTCCTAGGGGTCAAGGTCTCTTGACAATGTTCTAGCATCGGGTCCTGGACATCCTACTTTGCGTAGAGATACCCAATCTGAAGCAGATCCATGCCACACTTGGTTCAAAGAGAATGGAAAACGAGAGGGATGCATTGCTCAACCTCTCTGCTTGTAGGGCATAGTCCCATTCCGGTCCCCTACAATGGCATGAATAAGGTTCTAACTTAACAATACCTAAAGGTCGAACGATGGTAAACCCTTGTGAGAAGCCTCCCAGTTCTCTGGGACCACCCTGCGGTAGGAAAGACCCGTCGGGGGTTCCGTCCACCTGCTTTGCTCAGTTAGGCATTCTTTAGTTATCTAGTTAGGTCCTATCACATTTATGTGTGACATTTAAAATCATCTTCCTTAATTAGGCCTTTTAAGGAATAGGGTTCATTTGCATAATTTATGGTACAAACATGAATACAGAGCAAGCAATCCTTTTGACAAACAAGTTCCTTAATTTATTTTCTAGTTAATCGTTGTCTCTTGCCCATACATGAGAAATTATGTATCCCTTCTATCCAACAGAAGTACTCGGTCCAAATCACATGGCACCATAATTTCCATCTATTATCTAGAATAGGATCTTCCAATGCTAGAAATGTTGGGCTCACGGAAATCTTCAACTCTATTCCGGACTAGGCAAGAGGTGTCTAACCCCAAGTGGCCTAGGAGTGAAACAGAATTTCCGTGGTTGGCCTTTTCACCACTTGACCTTTGGCCCATGAATCAAGCAGTGCCCCCTCAGGTTAATTTGCGGTACGATCTTGGAGATGATTGTTGAGATATCGAGCTCCACTCGTGATACGCCAGGGTGACCGTTGTGTATTTATGTCACCGACTTGTCAGTTGCAGACGCTGTTGGTACACCGCCCATGAATAATAGCTACATGATAGCTATCCTTATCTACTCTAGTTCGTGGCTCAGTTAGTATGCCACCTTAGTTAGTTGAGTTTGGTTTGAGACCCATATAGAGGGTTCTTCTATTTCTTTGTACTTGAGTTCTTTTGGCTTACACAACTAAGAAGAGGAAAACTGTTTTCAGCCTCCACCCTTGTGTGTCTTCCCCCATTATGCAAGCAAGAAAGCTACAAGTGAGACTCCTTCCTTCTCTCCCACAATCTTGACATGGTATCAGAGCCTTGTTCGTGGTAAGGAGCTCAAGAAAGCAAGCCAAGCTCGCGGTGGTCTGGTAAGAGGAGCAGTGTTGCTTTCATTTCCTGTTTTGGGAGCAGATCTCTGCAGGTAGCACAGCCGGAAATTGCAGGAGTGCATTGTCTCAGGTTGAGACGCCCTTCGCGGTGAAGCAAGAGGGCAGTATATGCTGCGGGATAGGGCTTTAGCCCTTGGCGACCTTGTTTTTTTGATTTGAGGCCATTTCGGGGCCTGTTTTGCAGACGGAAGTTTTCTGCACGCACTCAAGAAAAGGCTCAGTTTTATGCTGTGCGACCACTGTTCTACAGGTCGGTGAAAAGTTACTGTAGAAATTGCATCGTATGCTTGTGCGCAGAGACATTGGGAGTTTCAGAATCATCCTTGGTTCCTGTTTATGCAAAATCGTCACTAGGAAGTGACTGTGTGGTCAAATACCACTTTCGCCAGTTTTGCAGATTTGCCCTTGTGAGGGTGAAGCTGTGTTTTTTGCAGTGACAGAATTTCTTGCAGTATTCTGTAATGGCGTCTGATTCTCTTTCACAGATTGTCACTGAAAAGCTTGACAAGAACAACTTCCAAGCATGGAAGTTTAGAATGACGAATTTCCTTATGGGAAAAGGATATTGGGAATTTGTTGCAGGAAATGAAGAAGAACCAGTTCTTCCTGATGTTCCCAATCAACAACAAATGCAGGCATTTAAAACATGGCATGAGAGAGCCAGGAAAGTTATGTATTGGCTGTCTATCAGTATTTCAGACTCTATGATTGTGCATATTCAGGATGCAAGTACGCCAAAGGAGGCATGGGATACTTTGTCAAAAATGTATAGCACAAATACGCAAGCCAGGAAAATGCAGCTCAAGCAAGAGTTGCATAATGTGCAAAGAGAAAGTATGAGCATCAACGACTACCACATGAAGGTGAAGAAGATTGCAGATGCACTTGCTTCCATTGGGTCGCCAGTGGAAGATGATGATTTAGTTTCCGTGACCTTGAATGGTCTAGGAAAGGATTATGCACAGTTTCGGACATCCATTTCAGTTCGTGAAAGATTTCCTGATTTTGAGGAGTTGATTGCTCTTCTAATTTCTGAGGAACAGAGAAATGGTGGTGCATCTTCTTCAGGAGGAACTTCAAAAGAAGCTGTCTTCTACTCAAATGCTGGAAGAGGTAGAGGCAGAGGTAGAGGAGGCCGATTTGGAGGCCGTGGCAGAAATCAGAATATGCAGCAAACTCAAGAAAACCAGTCCTATGGAGGAGGACGTGGTAACTCTAGAGGCAGGGGGAGCCAAAGAGGTCGTGGTGGATGGCAAAGAGGCCAAAATGCAAACAGTAATGTTGAATGCTACTACTGTGGTAAAATGGGTCATATGGCTAAAGACTGCTATAAAAAGCAGAATGACATCATGAATGGAAAACTGCAACAAGGGAATTATGCATCTTCTAGTAGACAGGGTGATGACAGAAATGAGCATTTGTTCATGGTGCAGCACATGAACAATTCTATGACAAGTGCAGAAGAAAGCAATGATGTATGGTATGTTGACTCAGGTGCATCAAACCACATGACAGGTCATGCAGAATGGATGGAGGATGCAAGGAAAATGGAAAAACCAGGATTTGTGGAGACTGGTGATGATACTGCACATCCTATTGTGCAGATTGGAAAAATTCCCTTGTCTATGCAGGGTGGGAAAAAGAAATACCTGTCCGATGTATTTCATGTCCCGAATATCACCAAGAATCTGGTTTCAGTTGGTCAAATGGTTGAACAGGGCTTGCAGGTCAGATTTAATCCTCATGGATGCTTTGTTGAGGATATGAAAAATAAAGGTCGCTTGATAGCAAAAGGAAAGAAGAAGGGCAGAATGTTTACATTGGATGCAGACATGTCTGAATTGAGTGCAGCAATGTTTGCACATGGGACCGGTGTAGTTGCAGATATTGATATCTGGCATAAACGCATTGGTCATGTTAATGTACAGCGACTTAAATCAATGCAGGCCCAAAATATTGTTGCAGGATTGCCCAAATTCAAGGTTGCAGAAATGCATAAGGTATGTGAAGCCTGTCAGTTTGGAAAACAGGCAAGGAAACCATTTCCTAGACATGTTCAAGAGAGTGAGAAGCCATTGGAATTAATTCACTCTGATGTGTGGACAACTAAAGCTGCATCTCTTGGAGGCTGTCATTATTTTGTCAGTTTTATTGATGACTATAGCAGAAAAGTTTGGGTGTATTTTATGAAAAAGAAAAGTGAAGTTTTTGGGCATTTCAAAACTCTTAAAGCTATGGTTGAAAAAGAAACAGGCTTGCAGATAAAATGCCTAAGGTCAGATGGAGGGGGAGAGTACCTCTCAAATGAGTTTGCAAAGTTCTTGCAGGAGCATGGCATAAAGCAGCAATATTCATGCAGTTATACCCCACAACAAAATGGAATTGCAGAAAGGAAAAACAGGCATATTGGAGAGGTATCTCGTGCCATGCTCAATGAAAAAGACTTGCCAGATTTTTATTGGGCTGAAGCAGTTGCTACAGCAGTCTACATAATGAACAGGACTCCCACTGCAGCAATACATGGAATGACTCCAGAGGAGAGGTATACTGGTAGGAAACCAGATATTTCTCATTTGAAAATTTTTGGTTGCATTGCCTATGTACATGTGCCAGATGAGCTGAGATCCAAGTTGGATCCAAAAGCTGAGAAGTGCATCTTTATTGGTTACTCTCTGCAGCAAAAAGGGTATAGATGCTATAACCCTTCTACTCGTAAGTTTACAGTGAGCAGAGATGTTGTTTTTTATGAGATGAGTAGCTGGTATAAACCAGTAAATGTGATTGATGATGAAGATGCACAAAATGGTAATGCTACACAGAATTCACAGCAGCAGTCACAAAATATTAGTGGACCTGGAGCGTCCTCTAGCAGTGGTTCACATTCTTCGCCATGGACAGGCAGATTGAGATCAGGAGAATCTTCTCAAAGCAATGCAGATAGTGGTATGCAGGTATCACGAAAAGGAAAAGAGAAGGTTGATCAGCCCATGTTTGATGTGAATGCAGGTCACTCTTATGTGGATGGTGAATCCAGTGGCTCAGAACAGAGCATTGATGATGAGTTGGGTATTCCTTCTATTGTTACACCTGGAGTAAGGAAGACCAGGGATGTTTTGAGAGCACCTGGGAGTGAACCTACTTTGCGCAGGTCTACAAGAGCTAGGTATCCTGTGGATAGGCTGAAATATGATGGATTTACAGCCATTCACTATGCATATATGGTCAAAGTGATACAGGAACCAGAACCCACATCTTTTGAGCAAGCCATGGGAAAAGAAAAATGGGAGAAAGCCATGGATGAAGAAATGGATGCCTTGGAAGCAAATGCTACATGGGAGTTAGTACCTTTGCCTAAAGGTAAGAATGCAATTGGCTGTAAGTGGGTTTATAAGGTGAAGCACAATGCTGATGGTTCTGTGAACAGATACAAGGCAAGATTAGTAGTCAAGGGGTATGCACAAACATATGGCATTGACTATGAAGAAACATTTAGTCCGGTTGCAAGGATGGCAACCGTAAGAGCAGTCATTGCTATGGCTGCATCAAAGGGATAGTCTTTACATCAGATGGATGTAAAGAATGCCTTCTTGCATGGTGATTTGCAAGAAGAGGTCTATATGGAGCAGCCACCAGGTTATGTGCATGCTGTTCATCCTGAGTTTGTTTGCAGGTTGAAGAAAGCCTTGTATGGCTTGAAGCAAGCACCTAGAGCATGGTCTGACAAGATAGGACAGTATCTTGTCACTATTGGCTTTCAGATTTCCAAGGCAGATTTCTCACTTTATGTGAGAAAAACAGAGAAAGGTATTATGCTGCTTGTCATTTATGTTGATGATTTGATTATGACAGGTGACAGTGATGAAGATATCCTTCATGTGAAAATGCTATTGAAGCAGAAGTTTGAGATGAAGGATTTGGGAGAGCTGCGTTATTTCTTGGGCATTGAGGTGATTAGATCACCAAGTGGGATACAGCTCTTGCAGAGGCAGTATGGATTGGACATGCTGTCCAAATATGGGATGACAGGCTGTAAGCCTATTTCAGTTCCTTTGGAGCAAAATGTGAAGCTGAGCACAGATGCAGGTGAGCTTCTAGAAGACCCTACTATGTACAGACGCATAGTAGGAAGTTTGATTTATATGACTATTACCAGGCCAGATTTGAGCTATGCTGTTGGATTGGTAAGTCAGTTTATGCAGGCTCCAAGGAAACCACATTTGGATGCGGCTAGACGCATACTTAGGTATGTGAAGTCCACATTGCAGTATGGACTATTTTATGAGACTGGGGTTCAGATACAGTTGCATGGATACACTCATGCTGATTGGGCTGGTAGTATTTTTGATAGACGATCTACCAGTGGATATGTGTTCTCTTTTGGGAGTGCTGGAGTCACTTGGAGCAGCAAGAAACAGCCTACAGTTGCCTTGTCGAGCACAGAGGCTGAGTACAGGGGTGCAGCAATGGCTGCATGTGAGGTAGCTTGGTTGCATAAGCTACTTTATGATATGCATCAGTCTACAGATGGGCCAGTTGTCATTTATTGTGACAACATGAGTAGTATACACTTGGCAAATAACCCAGTCTATCATGCTAGAACAAAGCACATTGAGGTGCATTATCACTATGTGCGAGAGAGGGTTTTACTAGGTCTTATTGATCTAGTTTATGTCAGCACAGAGGATCAGGTAGCTGACATATTCACGAAGGCATTGGGCGCAGAGAAGCTGCGCAAGTTCAGAGACCTGCTTGGTGTGCAGGAATTGGGATTGAGCTCGAGGGGGAGTGTTGAGATATCGAGCTCCACTCGTGATACGCCAGGGTGACCGTTGTGTATTTATGTCACCGACTTGTCAGTTGCAGACGCTGTTGGTACACCGCCCATGAATAATAGCTACATGATAGCTATCCTTATCTACTCTAGTTCGTGGCTCAGTTAGTATGCCACCTTAGTTAGTTGAGTTTGGTTTGAGACCCATATAGAGGGTTCTTCTATTTCTTTGTACTTGAGTTCTTTTGGCTTACACAACTAAGAAGAGGAAAACTGTTTTCAGCCTCCACCCTTGTGTGTCTTCCCCCATTATGCAAGCAAGAAAGCTACAAGTGAGACTCCTTCCTTCTCTCCCACAATCTTGACAATGATCCACTCGTGCAAAATATCATTTCCTTAATTAATCCATTTAGGAATCAAGCATAAACAAGGCATTCAGTCCTAATATCATTGTCCAAGAAAACATTCATTTATTCCCATGGCAACTTGTCATCACAAACCCCTGCCATGCATTTACCATCAAACCCAAGCACTTGGAATAATCATCCAAATCACATCCCAACAATCAATTTAATGCAAAAAGCATGTAGGACGATGTTAGATCAATCAACAAAACAATGGTACTCTTTTCCAAACATTGTAGGAATAGTCGCAATTCCATCGCATATTCATTCTCCCCCTTCAGATCAGGAGCGGTTCTACGTAAGATTTACCTAACATACCCTTCTTTTGGCTAAGGCATATGTTAAGGTTTCAAACAATGTACAAGACCTAAGTTCTATTAATCTCTTACATTGAATCCAACCCTCTTCAACAAGTACAAAAGCATTGGTCTTTCCTTTGACTTAGGGTTTCCTAATTCCTTGAGCTCATCGTTTACCCTAGAGTTGCTGTTGCATCTAGCCCAACCCCGAATAGGATTGATAACATAGTCATTATCGGGTGGATCTTAAGGCATCTTAGTCTTAGTTCTTATGGTCATTGTTTGTGTTAACTACACACATCATCAAGATCCCAATAAACTAACAGATTTAAGATTGAATTTCCCCTAGGCTAGATTACTTATCATGCAATTTGTCAAGTGTGCAAGCTACAACATACTTTCAGTGTGGGGAAATACCTGTCTATTATTTTCACAAAAAGGAGAGTCGACAATACCTTGGAATGCTATTATGCTATATGCGAGTTTTTGCATATTATCTAGATATAATTAACTTCTCTTGATACCCACGCTTTGAAACTCTATCTTTTGAATGTATGAGATGAAACATATCCCTTTCCATGTCCTATTCTTGTGCGGCATCTAATGTACTTCATGCGAGAATCAAAATAAGCATCTATTAATTTGGAAATACATTACTTATGGCCAGTATCATAGTTGGATTGGCAGTGATGCCCTTGCCTTAGGCTTTGTTGCTTTTTGAGGGATTGCCCTCTGTGTGCGACAATTTCTGCTTGGGTGCCATCCCCGATCTTCTTCTCTTTTGGAGGCGCTTTGCATAAGACTTTCGTGCCTTGTACTCAATTAGCGAGGGCTGATTGGAGAGAAAAATGAGCTTGCGATTGAAGGATAATCTCACAGAAACGGGGTATGGGTTCATGGGCAATGGGAGAAGAAAGGATGCGTGTGGACACCCTCTAAGGAGGAGAAGAGAAGGAGAACCTTCTTGGGAGGTTCTCTCTCTTGCTCTTTGTCACTCCCTCTCTTCCTTTCTCTCTCTCACCCTCTCTCTTCCTCTTCCTCTCTCTCTCTCTCTCCTACTTCTTCTTCTTCTTTGTCTCTCTCTTCTCACCTCTCCCTTTCTCTCCCTCTTCTTCTTCTTCTTCTTCTTCTCTCTTCTCACCTCTCTTCCTTCTTCTTCTTCTTCTTCTTCTTCTTCTTCTTCTTCTTCTTCTTCTCCTCTCTCTCTCTCTCTCTCTCTCACGGCAACAAAAAGGGGGGGCAAGAGGTGGTATCTCCATTTTCTTAAGGAGGATGGTTTATATAGGTGTTGGGGGTGTATAATTGGGAGGGGGGGGGTGAAGTGGAGTGATGGTGGTCTTTCCCCACCCACCACTTGTCATGGTGGACTGGTTGAGAGGGGGGGGGGAGGTAGTAGGCCCATGGCTGCCCTCCTTGATCATCATCATCAATGCGTCCTTCCTCCCCGCCTCAGCATCATTGACGTTCGCTTTCCCCTCGCCACCTGTTTGGCAGCGGCAGGGGGCAAACAAAAAAAAATCCATTATTTTGAATGGAACGTTATAGAAATACACCACCATTTGTGAGGAATTTTGGTCCTTTCATTAGAGTTAATTTGCACTCCACCAACTATTTGACTTGCTCATCTTGAAGCACCTATTTGAGTTGTACTTGCACCAAGTAGTATCAGAGCCATGCTTTCACTATCTACAAAGTTTTTCCAAAGCCATGCTATTTGAGTTGAACTATCTAAATCTATAGAATTATTTTTTCCAAAGAGAATTTCTTCATATGCTTCCGTGATTGATTTTGATTGATCATTGAGGACAAAGTCATTTCCAGTATTTAAAGCTTCTTGAGAGATTTCAACAACTGAATTCATTGATGTCTATGCATTAGACCTAACACTTTCTATATCTAAGATTTGGTTGATTGAGCTAGCTTCAAAAGATGGCAAAACTACATCTTTGAGGGGTTTCTATTCTCCATTGACAACTATATTTGTAGGTTTCTTTATGTCTTCCATGATAGAAGGTAGCCTTTTAATATTTGAAGGGGGACAAATGTGGTTGTTTTAAGGGAACATTTTCTCCTTTGATCACTATAACTTTGAAGGATTCTGGGTTTCCATTGACTACTACATTTGTAGATTCCTTCAAGTCTACCATTGAAGAAAGTACACTCTACATTTTTGAAGGAGAAAATTGACATTCTTCTTGCTCTATATTGAGCACTGCACTTGTAGGGTCCTTTTAGACCTTCTAGGAATGAAGGTCCTTCTTGAAATTTTGGAGGAGAATATGGACTCGTGACGAAGAATTAGTTTGTGTTTGGGCCATTTCTTAAGCGTGGGGATGACTGGTGCTCTTATAAAACCATGTCTAAATATCTAAGGAAAAGAATTGAGGCCAACAACCTGGTAATGATGATGAGCATTTATTGTGGCACCTTGTAGTGCCAATGCCAAAAATCAAAGATGGATTGCCTTACAAGTTTGCAAATTTTAGGAATGTTGGGAAAAATATGCTTGATAATACTCCTACTTTCTAAGATTTCTTTAGGTTGTGTGGCTTCTTATAAGGTGGAGGTCCTTATCCCTTTTGCAAGCTAGTTTCAGGCCACCATTCTTCATCACCAGTGAGCCACCAATAATCCTTTTCAAGAACCTTTGCATCATATATTGGATTCTACTAGTACTAGCTCGCAAGATGCCTCGAGAGTAGTAGCACTAGAAATAATCTTAATCAGTTGAGTTGTAATAGAGGCTTGATGTGTTCTATTGTACTTGAGTGTAAGCTTCTCTAGCATCTCACAACATTCCTTATTGAGTTATCCATCACAAACATACAAGAACCTTGATTACTACAGGCATTCTCCAATGAAGCATTACCAAACATACATGTAAACTAGAATTCACTTCAATTTTGCAAGACCTCTACCTTGCTTTCTACACCCTCTATTTCATATGAATCCAAATGACCAAATTTACCATTAGGTTCAGACTCTTTTTCCATCATCTCAAGAGGTAGAATAGTTGCAATTATGGGTTGAAAAGAAACAACAAAAGCGAATTTGTTGTAAATCATCCTGATTGCATCAAACTCAATATTTTTCAAAATTTCATCAACAATCATAGATATTTGGGTATAGAGATAGGTGATCCATGACATAAGGGGCTTTGAGGCCATGGCCATGACTAATACCGTTATCTACACATAATGTTTAGACTGTTTGCATGAAAATGACTACATGCTTAAAAGGGTTTGTTGCAATAGAAGTGTGAAGTTTCTCACCATGAGTGGCATCTCTTTTATTTGAAAAAATCCTATGCAACTAGGATAGTAGATTACATGACAATTTATTACAAAAATAAATTGCAATCATGCTACTTGATTCAAGTCTAGGAGAGGCATCCATAACGTGTACATGCATTGAAGGCCCCACTTTATTCTCTTGTGGCATGAACTAAGGGCCGAGCATATGCCAAGAAGATGAAAGAGGTCTTTCACAAGTTGCAAGCCTCTATTCCTCTTCCACATGCTGCCCAATTGCACTACTTGTATGGATTGGATTCTAATATCCAAGTGTAGTTGAGTAATGTCTCTCTAGTGCATATAGATACTGCCATAACTCGAGTAGAGGAAGTAGAGTCCCTCTTACAAGAGGCCTATGCATTGAGGGCAAATCTAAACTCAAGACTTAGTCCTAGAAATAATTTGGGACTGGTAATTGGGGATCAGGTGCGATCAATACCCTTGTGACCAACCCGAATGGTAGAGGAAGCATGATGAAAAATGTGCCTTTGTTGTTGGCTCCTCTAAATGTCGTTAAGCCAACTGTGAGCCAAAGAGCTCCTTTTGCCATCCAAGGGTCCATGCAAGTAGTGGCTCCTTTATAAGTTGTGCAACCTAGTGAGAGGGTAGCTCCTGAAGCCACTAGTTATGAGTCCTCTGCATCTTTTTAAATCACTGTAGATGCTAATTTCTTAAAGCATCAAAAAAATCTAATGGGTATTAGAAATCTTAATGATGGGGGCCTATCATGATTCAATTACGAGTGGTGTGATGGGTAGCATTTTCCTCATAATTGTTCTAATGTCAAATGAAGTACATGCAAGAAGTTTGGTCTTTTAGCCACCACATGTTGGAGTAGGGTTAGTTTTCTCTAGCAAGGTAGTCAAAAACATGGGCGTGTGAATCATCATGCGAATAACGAGAATTCTAAGGGAGAGGATCCTAAGTAAATTTTGCGAAGGGGTAAAACCACACTTGACGAAATGCCCAGTGGGGTAAGTCAGGTTGAAACGCTACCAATTAGTGAGAGTTTATCTCCTAACAACATTAGGGTAGTAATTAGGGGTAAGAAACTGAAAGACACTCATAAAAAAGATGACCCTAGTACAAGCAAAGTTAACTCTAAATCTAGTAGAGATTATAAGAAAGTGTTGGATGCCCATGCAGCAGGTCCTCTTAAAAATGATGTTTTTTTAGAGGAGCTTGGGTCAAAATAAAACAAAAATTGAAAGAAAAGGAGAGTATTAAGATTATCAAGAAGCCAAAAGAGCGACTAGTATGGAAAGAGAAGAGAGTAGTGGCAAACTTCTATGAGTTTGACCTAGCAAACATGCTATGTGAAGTTAAACCGGATGTGAATCTCCTACAGCTCATTCAATTATCACCAAATGTTTGTAAGGAGTTTAAGAAAATCCTACAAATCGGTTATGTTGTTGAACCTTTTGGTATCCATTGAGTGGGTAGTGAATGATGGGATCTTGTAGAAAAGCACTGCCCTAGGGTGTAGGCATACATCAATGGAGTCTTGATAGACAATGCAATGATCATCCATAAACATTATGAGTATGGATTTATTAGAGAGGCTAGGCTACCAATTCAAAAGGATGTCATGATGGTTTTAAAAATGACTGATAATAGCCTAAGACAACTAGAAGGAATGATAATACAAGTACATGTGATGATATTGAGAGTGTCCTTGACTTCTGTGTTATCCAATTTGCTGGGAGGCCAAGTTATCAGTTGCTTAGACGTCCGTGGATATTACATTTCAATTGTTTGGTGGATATGAGCTAGTTGACAAATTTTTGGCCATGGTTTAAAAATAATAATTATGGATGCATACTCTAAGCGCCCATAAGATGAAAGGGCATTACCTCCCACTATGGAATGGGAGGCACTTGAGGGAGCTTCAACTCTTGGAACCTCAAGTTCCGCTGATTCTAAAGAGGGTTCCATTGTTGAGATATCGAGCTCCACTCGTGATATGCTAGGGTGACCGTTGTGCATTTATGTCACCGACTTGTCAGTTGCAGATCCGGTTGGTACATTGCCCATGAACAGTAGCTAGATGATAGCTATCCTTATCTACTCTAGTTCGTGGCTCAGTTAGTATGCCACCTTATTTAGTTGAGTATGGTTTGAGACCCATATATAGGGTTCTTCTATTTCTATGTACCAGAGTTCTTTTTGGCTTACACAACTAAGAAGAGGAAAACTGTTTTTCAGCCTCCAACTGTGTGTGTATTCCCCCATTGTGCAAGCAAGAAAGCTACAAGTGAGACTCCTTCCTTCTCTCCCACAATCTTGACATGGTATCAGAGCCTTGTTCGTGGTAAGGAGCTCAAGAAAGCAAACCAAGTTCGCGGTGTTGTGGTAAGAGGACGAGTGTTGCTTTCATTTTTCTGTTTTGGGAGCAAGTCTCTGCAGGTAGCACAGCCGGAAAGTGCAAGAGTGTATTGTCTTAGATTGAGACGCCCTTCGCGGTGTAGCAAGAGGGCAATATATGCTGCGAGGATGGGCTTTAGCTCTTAGTTGCTTTGTTTTTTTTATTTGAGGCCATTTCGGGGCCTGTTTTGGAGGCGGAAGTTTTCTACATGCACTCAGGAAAATGACCTATTTTATGCTATGCGACCACTGTTCTATAGGTCGGTGAAAAGTTACTGTAGAAATTGCATCGTATGCCTGTGCGCAAAGACATTGGGAGTTACAGAATCATCCTTGTTGCCTGTTGATGCAAAATCGTCACTAGGAAGTGACTGTGTGGTCAAATACCACTTTTGTCAGTTTTGCAGATTTGCCCTTGTGAGGGTGAAGCTGTGTTCTTTGCAGTGACATAATTTTTTGCAGTGTTCTGTAATGGCGTCTGATTCTCTTTCACAGATTGTCACTGAAAAGCTTGACAAGAACAACTTCCAAGCATGGAAGTTCAGAATGACAAATTTCCTTATGGGAAAAGGATATTGGGAATTCGTTGCAGGAAATGAAGAAGAACCAGTTCTTCCTGATGTTCCCAATCAGCAGCAAATGCAGGCATTTAAAGCATGGCATGAGAGAGCCAGAAAAGTTATGTACTGGCTGTCTATCAGTATTTCAGACTCTATGATTGTGCATATTCAGGATGCAAGTACGCCAAAGGAGGCATGGGATACTTTGTCAAAAATGTATAGCACAAATATGCAAGCCAGGAAAATGCAGCTCAAGCAAGAGTTGCACAATGTGCAAAGAGAAAGTATGAGCATCAATGACTACCACATGAAGGTGAAGAAGATTGCAGATGCACTTGCTTCCATTGGGTCGCCAGTGGAAGATGATGATTTAGTTTCTGTGACCTTGAATGGTCTAGGAAAGGATTATGCACAGTTCTGAACATCCATTTTCGTCCGTGAAAGATTTCCTAATTTTGAGGAGTTGATTGCTCTTCTAATTTTTGAGGAGCAGAGAAATGGTGGTGCATCTTCTTCAGGAGGAACTTCAAAAGAAGCTATCTTCTACTCAAATGCTGGAAGAGGTAGAGGCAGAGGTAGAGGAGGCTGATCTGGAGGCCGTGGTAGAAATCGGAATATGCAGCAAACTCAAGAAAACCAGTACTATGGAGGAGGACATGGTAGCTCTAGAGGCAGGGGGAGCCAAAGAGGTCGTGGTGGATGGCAAAGAGGCCAAAATGCAAACAGCAATGTTGAATGCTACTACTGTGATAAAATGGGTCATATGGCTAAAGACTGCTATAAAAAGTAGAATGACATCATGAATGGAAGATTGCAACAAGGGAATTATGCATCTTCTAGTAGACAGGGTGATGACAGAAATGAGCATTTGTTTATGGTGCAGCACATGACCAATTCTGTGACAAGTGCAGAAGAAAGAAACGATGTGTGGTTTGTTGACTTAGGTGCATCAAACCACATGACAGGTCATGCAGAATGGATGCAGGATGCAAGGAAAATGGAAAAACCAGGATTTTTGGAGACTGGTGATGATACTGCACATCCTATTGTGCACATTGGAAAAATTTCTTTGTCTATGCAGGATGGAAAAAAGAAATACCTGCCGGATGTATTTCATGTCCCGAATATCACCAAGAACCTGGTTTCTGTTGGTCAAATGGTTGAACAGGGCTTGCAGGTCAGATTTAATTCTCATGGATGCTTTGTTGAGGATATGAAAAATAAGGTCACTTGATAGCAAAAGGAAAGAAGAAGGGCAGAATGTTTACGTTGGATGCAGACATGCCTGAATTGAGTGTAGCAATGTTTGCACATGGGACCAATGTAGTTGTAGATATTGATATCTGGCATAAACGTATTGGTCATGTTAATGTACAGCAACTTAAATCAATGTAGGCCCAAAATATTGTTGCAGGATTGCCTAAATTCAAGGTTGTAGAAATGCATAAGGTATGTGAAGCCTGTCAATTTGGAAAACAGGCAAGGAAACCATTTCCTAGACATGTTCAAGAGAGTAAGAAGCCATTGGAATTAATCCACTCTGATGTGTGGACTACTAAAGCTACATCTCTTGGAGGCTGACATTATTTTGTCACTTTTATTGATGACTATAGCAGAAAAGTTTGGGTGTATTTTATGAAAAAGAAAAGTGAAGTTTTTGGGCATTTCAAAACTCTTAAAGCTATGGTTGAAAAAGAAGCAGGCCTGCAAATAAAATGCCTAAGGTCAGATAGAGGGGGAGAGTACCTCTCAAATGAGTTTGTAAGGTTCCTGCAGGAGCATGGCATAAAGCAGCAATATTCATGCAGTCATACTCCACAACAAAATGGAATTGCAGAAAGGAAAAACTGGCATATTGGAGAGGTATCTCATGCCATGCTCAACGAAAAAGACCTGCCAGATTTTTACTGGGCTGAAGCAGTTGCTACAGTAGTCTACATAATGAACAGGACTCCCACTGCAGCAATACATGGGATGACTCCAAAGAAGAGGTATACTGGTAGGAAACTAGATATTTCTCATTTGAAGGTTTTTGGTTGCATTGCCTATGTTCATGTGCCAGATGAGTTGAGATCCAAGTTGGATCCAAAAGCTGAGAAGTGAATCTTTATTGGTTACTCTCTGCAGCAAAAAGGGTATAGATGCTATAACCCTTCTACTCGTAAGTTTATAGTGAGCAGAGATATTGTTTTTGATGAGATGAGTAGCTGGTATAAACCAGTAAATGTGATTGATAATGTAGATGCACAAAATGGTAATGCTGCACAGAATTCACAGCAACAGTCACAAGATATTAGTGGACCTGGAGCGTCCTCTAGCAGTGGTTCACATTCTTTGCCATGGACAGGCAGATTGAGATCAGGAGAATCTTCTCAAAAAAATGTAGATAGTGGTATGCAGGTATCACAAAAAGGAAAAGAGAAGGTAGATCAGCCCATGTTTGATGTGAATGCAAGTCACTCTTATGTGGATGGTGAATCCAGTGGCTCAGAACAGAGCATTGATGATGAGTTGGGTATTCTTTCTATTGTTACACCTAGAGTAAGGAAGACCATGGATGTTTTGAGAGCACCTGGGAGTGAACCTACTTTGCGCAGGTCTATCAGAGCTAGGTATCCTGTGGATAGGCTGAAATATGATGGATTTACAGCCATTCACTATGCCTAGGCATATGGTCAAAGTGATATAGGAACCAGAACCCACTTCTTTTGAGCAAGCCATGGAAAAAGAAAAATGGGAGAAATCCATGGATGAAGAAATGGATGCCTTGGAAGCAAATGCTACATGGGAATTGGTACCTTTGCCTAAGTGGGTTTATAAGGTGAAGCACAATGCAGATGGTTTTGTGAACAGTTACAAGGCAAGATTAGTAGTCAAGGGGTATGCACAAACATATGGCATTGATTATGAAGAAACATTCAGTCCGGTTGCAAGGATGTCAACTGTAAGAGTAGTCATTGCTATGGCTGCATCAAAGGAATGGTCTTTACATCAGATGGATGTAAAGAATACCTTCTTGCATGGTGATTTGCAAGAAGAGGTATATATGGAGTAGCCACCAGGTTATGTGCATGATGTTCATCCTGAGTTTGTTTGCAAGTTGAAGAAAGCCTTGTATGGCTTGAAGCAAGCACCTAGAGCATGGTCTGACAAGATAGGACAGTATCTTGTTACTATTGCCTTTCAGATTTCCAAGGCAGGTTTCTCACTTTATGTGAGAAAAACAGAGAAATGTATTATACTACTT
This sequence comes from Lygodium microphyllum, assembly GCF_053477565.2. NCBI lineage: Eukaryota > Viridiplantae > Streptophyta > Polypodiopsida > Schizaeales > Lygodiaceae > Lygodium > Lygodium microphyllum. Next base: position 281,629 of record NW_028229528.1, read on the forward strand.
GTCATTTATGTTGATGATTTGATTATGACAGGTGATAGTGATGACGATATCCTTCATGTGAAAATGCTATTGAAGCAGAAGTTTGAGATAAAGGATTTGGGAGAGCTGCGTTATTTCTTGGGCATTGAGGTGATTAGATCACCAAGTGGGATACAGCTCTTGCAGAGGTAGTATGGATTGGACATGCTGTCCAAATATGGGATGACAGGCTGTAAGCCTATTTCAGTTCCTTTGGAGCAGAATGTGAAGCTGAGCGCAGATGCAAGTGAACTTCTAGAAGACCCTACTATGTACAGATGCATAGTAGGAAGTTTGATTTATATGACTATTACCAGGCCAGATTTGAGCTATGATGTTGGATTGGTAAGTTATTTTATGTAGGCTCCAAGGAAATCGCATTTGGATGCGGCTAGACGCATACTCAGGTATGTGAAGTCCACATTACAATATGTACTATTTTATGAGACTTGGGTTCAGATATAGTTGCATGGATACACTGATGATGATTGGGCTGGTAGTATTTCTGATAGACGATCTACCAGTGGATATGTGTTCTCTTTTGGGAGTGTTGTAGTCACTTGGAGCAGCAAGAAACATCCTACAGTTGCCTTGTCGAGCACAGAGGCTGAGTACAGGGGTACAGCACTGGCTGCATGTGAGGTAGCTTGGTTGCATAAGCTACTATATGATATGCATCAGCCTACAGATGGGCCAATTGTCATTTATTGTGACAACATGAGCAGTATACACTTGGAAAATAACCCAGTCTATCATGCTAGAACAAAGCACATTGAGGTGCATTATCACTATGTGTGGGAGAGGGTTTTACTAGGTCTTATTGATCTAGTTTATGTCAGCACAGAGAATCAGGTAGCTGACATATTTATGAAGGCATTGGGCACAGAGAAGCTACACAGGTTCAGAGACCTGCTTGGTGTGTAGGAATTGGGATTGAGCTCGAGGGGGAGTGTTGAGATATCGAGCTCCACTCGTGATATGCCAGGGTGACCGTTGTGCATTTATGTCACCAACTTGTCACTTGCAGATGCGGTTGGTACACCACCCATGAATAATAGCTAGATGACAGCTATCCTTATCTACTCTAGTTCATGGCTCAGTTAGTATGCCACCTTCGTTAGTTGAGTATGGTTTGACCCATATATAGGGTTCTTCTATTTCTATGTACCAGAGTTCTTTTTGGCTTACACAACTAAGAAGAGGAAAACTATTTTTCAGCCTCCACCTGTGTGTGTATTCCCCCATTGTGCAAGCAAGAAAGCTACAAGTGAGACTCCTTCCTTCTCTCCCACAATCTTGACATCCACATCATCTAAGGAGGTTTACAAAGTATGTTTGAATGAGCCAATAGAGGCAAAGGAAAAGATTCGTGATGTTGATATGGTAGAGTTGGGGATCTTTGGAATCCCAATGATCCCATGCCCATTAAACTTAACACTATGTTATCTGTTGATAAGCATGCATATTATGTGGCACTCCTACAAGAGTTTAGGGATATATTTGCATGGAAATATGATGAATTAAAGGGGATTGCCCTCTCTGGTGTCGTGCATGTGATCCCATTGAAAGGATGTAGTAAGCCAGTAAGGTAGAAGATTAGATGTATGCCTTTTGAATTGAGAGAGCCTCTTTTTGAGGAATTGGTGCATTTAAGAAAGGCTAGTCTAATCTTTCCAATTTAACATATAGAATGGTGCTCATTGGTGGTCACAAGAAAGAAAAAGAATAATCAAATCCACTCGTGTGTCGATTTTAAGGAATTGAACAAGTAGATGGTGAAGGACTCCTATCATGTGCCCTTTATCGATCAGATTTTAGATCAATTTTGGTAGAGATATACCCTTTCATGGACTATTTTGTGGGATATAATCAGATGGCCATCATTACTAAAGATGATAATTTAAAGATGACGTTCATTACAATTTTTGGTACTTCTATGTACCATGTGATGCTTTAAGTCTATGTAATGCTCCTAGGTCATGGCAAAGAACAGCCGACAAGATGTTTGCTAATATATTCCCCCCTAAAGAGCTGAAGGTTTTCATAGATGATTTAGAGGCAGTTACCATGACATGTCATAGACAGTTGATTGTTCTATGCACATGCTTTGAGTGATTTCATGAGTATTGCATATCATTGAATCCTTAAATATTTGTATTCGGGGTGCCTTATGATTTGCTACTAGGTCATGTTGTGAGTGCGGCTGGTATTGCCATCGAACCTGAAAAAGTGGTTGTTATTGTGGCCTTGATCCCACCGACTTCCCTTAAGAAAGTTCATAGTTTTGTTTCATCCATAGGGTATTATTGTTGATTAATTAATGCATTGGCTAAATCTTCGTTACCCTTGACAAATCTTTTATCTCACAGACATTTTTTTGAATGGACAAAAGAATGCAAAGTGGCATTTGAAGAAATTAAAACGGAATTATCCAAAGCACCGATTTTAAAAGCTTAAAAAAGAGGTGAGGTTTTATATATATTCACGACTGCGACAAGGCGTAGTATTAGTTGTTGTCTATCCCAAATTTGGGAGGTTGAGCTTTATCATCCTATTGCATTTGTAAGTAGAAAGTTGGAAATTTTAGATCCTATTCTTGCAACTTTGCCCTTTGAGAATTGGGGCATTGATTTCATTGGACCTGTGCATCCTTCATCTACTACGTAGAACATTATATCATTGTTACAATAGACTACTTTACAAAATTTTCTGAAGCTCGAGCTACGATGAAGGACAATGCCAAGGAAACAGTTAGTTTCATTATGGAACAAATTGTCTTCCCTTTCGATCCACCTAAAGAACTAGTATCTGATCGTGGGACACCCTTTGTGAATAAGGTCATAGAAGTCTTGATTGAATCTTTGAAAATTAAAAATAATAAAACCACCCCATATAATCCTCAAGAAAATGGACAAGTAGAGTATACCAACAAGCAACTGTAGGGATTTTATCTAAGACTATATCTGAGGGTAAACGTGATTGGGATGAGAAACTCCGCGTTGTTGTTTGGGCTTATAATGCAATACTCAAGAGAGCAACATGCCACACCCCATTTAAGTTGGTATATGGGGAGTAGTATGTCTTGCCCTTGGAAAGTGAGTTACCTACTATGAGGTTTGCATTGAACCATTCTTTGGGTAAAAAGGAATCATTGTAAGAAAGGTTGATCTCCCTGGCATATCTTGATGAGATTTGATTACAGACTTTGTTACATCAAGAGGTAGGGAAGAAGAAGATCAAAGTGCTTCATGACTTTTGTGCCAAAAGATATAAATTTGGGAAGAGCCATTTGGTTCTATATTATGATGCCCATCAAGAGTTATTTCCTAGCAAGTTAGAACCCAAATGGGATGGCCCTTATAAGATCCTTCATATATGAAAGAATAGATCTACAACCCTTTTAGCAAATTTACAAGGGGTAGAGCTTAAAAATAAAGTAAAATTTAATAAATTAAAGCCCTATTATATGTAGGAGCTAACATCAAACTTGGTACCTTTGCAGGTCTTTTAGGATCAGCTTAAACTTGTAGTAGGTGTCAAGGCAATCGAATGGGTAGAATCATTTCTTATCTTGAACATCTGTATTTAGAGCAGCATTACCACCAATGTCAAGTGATCTGGTGGAGCAAGGGTTATCATATTACTGAGTGGCAAGATGGATCTTTTACTTGGGATATTAAGGTCTATTGGCACCATTGTCATAGGGTTCTTACTAGCATCTATTGAGTTTAATGAGGAAGGAGGGATTATACCTGTCATATGTCCTCTCTCTTGACTCGATTTTGACTATCATAAGTATGAGTAGGCTGATTGATATGGCATGGTATATCAATGAAGCATGGATCTATACTTTGTATTTTTATGAAGCTTCACGAGGGCCAGCTAAGCATGCGGGTGCTGGTATGGTTATTAAAGATCCCCAACATAGAGTCGTTATGAAAATGTGAGTTTATTTAGGCACCATTTTTACTAATAATATGGCAAAATATAAGGCCTTAACTATGGGGGTAAATATAGCCCATTGTTAGATTATACTTGGCCTATCCCTTTTGTCTTCATGCCTTGATTTTATCACGAGGTAGGGTGAGAGTTGGATTTTGAAGCCATTTTTAAAGTGTAAAAGTGGTTCGGGAGGTGCTAAAGAGAAAATTTTCATGGAAAATGAATCAAGTGCAGATCAAGGAGTTAGAGTTTTCCTAGATGTATTTCGACGCCAAGAATCCAAGCAAGTCTCCGTTCGTCAATCAGAGGTCGTTTGACCCCCCATTTAATGGTAGCAAGATATAGCACCATGAAGTAGCTATCAAATGGAGCTAAAAAGTATGCAACAAAGGACAAATTGATAGATTTTTATGCCATGAAGCCAATCACCGTGTCGAATTGGAATTCAGAGGCCGTTTACCCCTCCAACAAGGCTGAAACCACTTTCAAAAAGTGTGAATGCATGGGAGATGGAACCGATTAACTTCAAAGGTTAATGTTTAAGCCTTATGGCTTTTAAAAAACTCAAAAAATCAGCATGAAGAAGGGGGGGGGGGGTTGTAGTTTTTTGGTGCCCCCTTGATTGGCATCATCATGGCTTTTCGTGCCTGCCGCCAGGCGATTTTAGCAACGATGGAAGGCAATCCTCTGATCTACATGTCGAGTAATATGATAAATCAAGAAAAGTTTAGGAAAAATAAAAAAAATATTTTACACATAGAAAAATTACAAAAATTTATGAATGTGTCGCGGTGAATGTATGGTGAGGCTAGGGCACGAGGTTTAGCCTCAACTTATCCCCATTCTTTATGTTATAGTGTGTATTTAGTGCTTTTTACATAAGAAAAACTGCATAAAATACTCTTTACACCTACCATCACAAACAAAATTTTAAACGGTAGGGGGAAAGGGATTGCGGGAGTTGAATATCATTAGAATATTGATTTTGTGCATATCTTGATATATAGGATTCATTTATTTTAAGTCTTAAAAAAGGGTAATAGCATGAATTACTTCAGTGCTACCTTAGCACAATGACACGCTGCGTTAGGGCGAAGTCATGAAAAGAATTGGTTGTGCACATCCACACTATTTGATCTATAAGCTTACTTGTTTGTGCACATAAAGGCATTCACTTAGCATCCACATTTTTATACATGGTATCATGAGAATCATCTCTTGGATGCATAGCACTTGTTTTTGAGCATTTGATCCATGTTGAGTGTGAGGTTAACTAAGACATAGGTCTAATCAAATCAATTTCTTTGGGATTGGTTTGGTAAGGATTGAATTATCTCCTAGAATGTTTATTGTAAAGAGAGGACTATGTTGTGTATGTACTATATGTTAAAATGGCACATCCTAGGGCTAATCCTTGGGGTGTAGGAGGAGAGTCGTAGTGGGGCCATAGTAATAAGTTGGGGGGTGCTCCCTTTGTTTGTGCTACGAGGTGCTAGACACAGATATGTTTGGGATCTCCAATTGCTTGGACTCGAAAGGGCAACATGTTGGACTATGGTCTAGAAATAGTATCTACAAACACATTCTTTGGTTAAATCAATTTATAGTGTCTATATGCTCCTAGCCACAAGGCCGTGGGGTTGTTTAGGTGAGTTTAGGAGGCTCAGCTAGAGCACTAGAGCCAGTTTTGGGCCCATTTTCCGTCTCGATATATGTGTTGTGGTTTTCTCTACCAAATTTCTCATTTTGTGCCTATTTAGTGAAAAAGTTAAAAGCATATGTCATGTTTCCAATGTACTTTGTTATTAGCACAACATGCTTGATTTGTCAAGTATATATCATACACATAGAGTGCCTTTTGTTGTTCTACCAGGTTCCCTTCTTATATTATCTTCCATTACATGCTGCATGAAACTGGTTTCTTATGCACATATTAACTATGATCTCAAGATTATCTTTTCAAGTAACCAGAAGGTGGAAGTATAATCTAACCGTCTTGAAAATTACTAGAAGGGGGAATGCAAGTGCATACTCTTGCAGCACAAATTTCTAAGACACAGAAGCAGCTTGTTCAAGTCCGATACCAATGGACTTGTGATATCTCATCAGAGCAAAATGAATGCAAGCAAAGGAAGTGAGATTTGAACCAAAAAAGCACAACCTACAAGTTTTGTAAGAAGCTTCCACAACATTCACTTCATCCCCAATCAAACCTAAATAAGATTCAACACTAATTGATACATGTGGATATCAATTGCCAAGCACAACATCAAGCTTCACATCTTCTAATGTTGGCTCTATAGTCAAACAGTTCAATTCTTCATCAACGTAAAAGAGTCTTGAAATCAAAACTCTAGATTGAGTTGTTTCATCATCACAGAGATTCTGATGGAGAAAACTAATTTTGCTAACAATTGGAAAGATCATATTGGCATGGTTGATCCCAATTTGTAGCCCTTGTAGAAATATATGCACATTGTCTCATGAAAATGGCACTAAAGAGCTTATTCAAACTAATCTACCATCTTGAAAGCATGTTGAAAACAAACATCATTTGCTCAGAACAGTGTGAGTATGATCAGCCCTATATCTATCATGTCAAATCTTGGAGAGACAAACCACGGCATTACAAGAGCAATCTCACAATTTTGGAACTTCTAATGGATCTCAAACTTTTGATGGACTTCTTCTGTAGTTGTTGAGAAAATACAATCAATCTCCCATGAGGATGCCTTGCTCATGAATAGAAGCTTCACCAATAATTTTTATGCTTATAGGTAGTGGAATGAGGAGGTGATTGACATGCTTTGCACCAACTCCTACTACAACATTATCAGCATCAAGAATAGTTCCATATGAAAGCTCAACTATAGAGACTCATTCACTCGAACCCCCAAAAGTTATCAGCATCAAGAATAGTTCCATATGAAAGCTCAACTATAAAGACTCATTCACTTGAACCCCCAAAAGTTATCTTCTTAACTATTACACACCTCAACAAATTTCACTCTATTTTTTTAGTACAATTCCTCATAATTCCTTACAATTGATGAAATGAACAGATGAGGCATAATATAAGTTTTAGAAAAAATCATCGCTATATTCAATTTCCATGCTTTAGCTACTATAGTAACTTCCATTAATCAATGGCCTCCCGCATCAGCACTGATCATCTACCAGTCTTCAATAGACCTCACAAAATTGAGTGGATCTTTATCTACATAAGAAAGGGGTTCAACTTCAATATTGATGCCAACGACTGTGCCACTCAGACTCTGTTGTGTCGAGTCACTTGAAAACAATCCTACACTCCTACCCATAAATGTTATGACATGAGCCCATACGAAGTAGTCTGGTATTTCATTACCTAGACCTAGTAACTTGGATGTAGCCTCTATAGAGAAGAAAAGCTGACGATGGAAGGACTGATGCAAAAATAACACAAAATAGAGAGCGCAACTACTTTAACAGAGGGAAAGTAGGTTACTGATGCAGAAGTAGAAACATCTACTCCATAAAAGAAGCACAAGCTCACTTGCAAGATATTGAGCCTATCATTGAGGATGAAATCAATAAACTCTCAACCATGAGCCCACCAATCTCTCCCACATAGAGGCAACATCACCACATGCACAACCTCATAGGCAGAACATGGATGCCATGAATAGACAACCTACCCCAAGAGCATTGGCAAGAAGCCCATGAAGCAAAGGAGGGAGAGACAATTGGCAATTTTCTTACCACACTTATATCAACTCCTATAATATTGAGACTAGGAGAATTGCTTAGGAAAAACCCTACACTATGGCAAGTATTGAAGCAATGGGTAGAACGATTCAATAGACATGAATCGCAAGACTTGCCCGACCATGATGTTGTGATGGACATACCAAGCCTAACCTTGAATCCAATGTCTAAGTCCCCACAAGTAAATGCCTTTTGTGAAGGCACTGAGATGCACATAGTCTTACCTATTATTGCTGTAGGAGATACAACGTGGAAGGGGATAGTAGACACAAGAGCAAGAGTTAGTGTACTTAGTCATGCAGTCCTACAAGCTTGGGGAAACCCATCGGTGGAAACTGTATGGTCCAATGTCACTCTAGTGAATGGGATAAAGGTTAGACCCTTCAGAGTCCCGAAGGATTGGCCTTTAAAGATAGCAGGAATTCAATTTTGTGTGAACTGCATAGTCATGAAGGGAGTGGAATATGATATCATGCTACGTAGATCTTGGATGAGGAATGCTTGGGTAATAGAGAATTGGGGTAATGACATGATTTCTTTGGTAATAGATCAAAAGCAGTAGAGTAGAGATAGACACTTGGAAAACCTCACTAGTGGACCCAGATGCCATCTTTGCCATGCTAAAGGGTGACTCAAAGTCTAGCTACAATTATGAACCTCTAACTAGTATATTTCTTGTCCTCCCGAGGATGAGCACGATTGGATGCATGTGTTGGAAACTATTGATCTCGCATTCTTGGATGATGAGGATGAATATAGGCAACAAGCTATAGCCTTAGCTAGCAAACCCAATAAAGCCACAATTTCTAACCTACCCACAATACACCTATGCATGATGGCTAGGAGTTCCATTAGCTAACAACACAAATCACCTATAATGTCCCAACTAACAAATTGGAACTCCATAGAATCCTCGAGTACCTGTCAAGTGAGCTAGCTAGCAACCCAACTACAAACCTAAAGCCCCTCAAGGATCTCATGGAGAGTAAGGGGTGGTGATGGACTAAGGTGCATGACTTAAACCTATTTTACAACTGGGTTGTCATTACAATTGAAAAAAATCTCGAGGATAGGAACCCTGAAAACAATGCATAGTTTGAGTATGAGGATTCCAATGATGAGTACGAAGATTATTGTTCCATCAGTGAGAGGAAAGTGAAGAGGAAGTGGAGACCATAAAATATGACATGGATGGAGGATTGATTGAGTAAATCAAAGTAGACTCTAAACTCTGAGAGGCCAATGCTTTTAAACTGAAGAAAGGAGTTGTCAAGGTAGATTGCGATCAGACTTGGCTAGAATATATAGAGGTAGTAGATTATGAGCAAGCGGGATTAGTTTAGCTTGGTACCACATCATTATTTAGAGTGGAGTCAGCCTCAAAGCTACGACCACCAAGGGAGACAAAATTTTCCAATGAGGATTGTGAGTACAACTAGGAGTCAGAGGTAAGCTTTGATAGTGACCCTGAAATGCCTTGACTACCTAGGACCAAACTCACTAAGGGGGACCTCCCAGTCCTAAGTCACAAGAGGCTAAAGGAAGAGAGAAGGAACCAATTGAAGTCTTTAGAAGATGACCAATAAAAGAAATCCCAGGATTTGCCCAAGCGCTTCACGAAGTTTAAGAAGGGTGATCAAATAGTGGTGTTAGTAGAAGCCAAGTGGAAAGGGCAGGTAAGTGAACTTATCAAAGGATCAACCAAAGTTAAGAAAGGAAACTTGGTAAGGGTGGGAGAAAAAGAATCGACCTGTGTACATAGTGGACAACCTAACTAAGGAGAAATAGATTAATCTCATAAATCTCTTAACGGAATTATTCAATGTGATTGTAGGGTTCTTAGATGAGCTTAAACAAATAACTCCAAGTATCGTGACTCATAATATTCCCATGACCCCTGATGCAGTACCAATTAACCAACGACCATATGCAATGAATCCTAAGCATGCACATGCAATGAACGAAGAAATTGAGAAGCTATTTAATGTAGGATTCACTTACAAAATGAGCATACGGACTGGGTATCACCCAGAGTGATAGTATGAAAAAGAATGGAAAGATTTGAGTGTGCATGAACTATAAAGAGATCACCTTTTCCTTTGTGTCTTCATTTCAACAAATATCTCTTCGTTACGTGATTCACTTCTTATCTTTTGCATAGTTGAAATCAAAGTAGTACTTTTTTTTATCCATCCTTCTTTGCCATTGTAAATTTGTTCTTGTGGGCAAAAACCTTTGGGTAGGGATGGATTGTAAGAAGCTGGTGGGAAGATATGTTTTAGTGAGAGAGTTATTAATAATACTTTGTCACACCGACATAGGCATAAAAGGTGTTATACATGTAATTTATGACATCTTTAGACCATAATACAATTACTCTCTCATCTCACCTACTTGTACTTAGTTTTCATGGCTTCTCTCTCTTCTTTCCCATCTTTCTAGTCTTTCTCTCTCCTCATCACTCATTCTCTCTGCTCTTTTCTCTCTCTTTTTCTGAGTCTCTCCTTTTTTCTCTCTCTTTTGCTCTTCTTTCTCCCACCTCTTAGCCCTCTCCTTGACATTAAAACATTTCAAAGGAACTCTACCTATTAGACTAGTAGTAGATGATCCTCCATTTCTTGAGAATGATATAAAATTTTTTATCCTAGAAATTATTCTTGATCTTGAAAAAATAATTTTTTATAATGGCAAGGAGTATCATAAGTACTTGGTTAAATATGAGAATTATCCTATTGAAGAATATTATAGGATTTAAAAGATATCTCTTTCTCTAATATATTACTACCTAATATCTACACAATTCCAAATTATGAACACATAAAATTCTATCCCAAGCACATATTTGCCTCATGAGCTCATGTTCTAAAAATCTACTAACCCTTATTTTTGTAGTGATTGTGCATATTCAATGATTGAGGTAGAACATATTCATTGCCTTATATATGTGTGTTTTAATGTATATTGAAATTTATATATATATATTTTTCTAGTTGATTTAGTACAAATATGCCATATTAGGGAGCACTAGCATGTGATCCTTGCTAGTTTATCTTCTATTACATGAATTGAGTACAACACTTTTAAAAAATGTTATGTACTTAGTTCATTTAAATTCTTAGTGAAAATAACTAGATATAATTCATATTATTTGTTGTATAATAGTTACTTGTTGCATGTGGATACATGTAGCACCAATTGCATTATGCTAGATAAATGATTGAGGATCAAATTGATGAGTAGATCATTACTAGCTAGAGAGATGAAAATATCATGATATTTATATTTACCATGTGAGTGCTTTGACATGTAAAAATAAGAAATTTTTTAATTCTTGATGTGTAGTATATTATTTAATAGTGTGCTTATTTGAAAGATTATTTGATATTTTTGTAACCTTCATTTTATAGCCTTATGGCTAGGAATTTATTTTTTCAAACTAGAATATGTTTCAAACCTTAGGATTTGATCTATATATTAGGATTTATAAGGAAAGGCAAAGGTGTTCATGCATAGGAGCTAAGGATCCTAATGTGGATACAATATCCTATTGTGAGGATAAAAACCAGTGCAATACATGAATCAAAGGGGTGCTCTTTCATGTTTAGGGAAATGTCATGATGTGCTCTCTTTTATTTCATGTTCTCTCAAATTTCTTTGTCTTCATCTAATCTTTGTTGAATTATTTCTAATCTATGGCTAGAATATCTGATATACCTTGGAGTCTAGCTTGACAACAACTAACTTTCTCAAAAAGGAGATGTAGCATGCTCCATTAACAACTCATATCTTCAATGACCCTTGGTTTTTATTCAACAACACTTTTATCAAGCAAGAAGGCTTCATATTTCACTTATATTGGCATTATTATTCATTGAATGCACTTGAGTGCAGGAACCAATCCTAAGAACCAAGTTTGCTATCTTCAATTAGGCTTACATTCTCTCACACTTTCATTTCAATCAATGTAATGTCAAAATGTATAATTGTATGGGAACTTGGCATGTTTGAGGAAAGAAGAGGAAAAAGAAAGAGAAGAGTTATATATTGCATCTATGGGCACAACATTGCACATAGGGGCTCTCAAGTAAGTGATATTTGATGGATCTATTTATTAGCTCCATCTGTAGCCTCCTAGACTCTCTCTTCATCCTCCTTATATGCACTCAAGGCATATTGATCATAGGATATAACTTAGGAGTCTTGGCTCTCCTACAATTAGACTTGTCATCTTGAGTTACTTATATATTTTTTCTTTACAATGCATTTACTCCAATGCCATCAGATCATGCCCCTAAAAGTAAGCTAGATAAGTAACTTCAAGAAGGAAGATACCACTCATACCAATCCTTCAAGATTTACTTGGATTTGACTCTAAAATCCATTCATCTAGTTTTGTTGTGTTCCATTAGGTAAACTTATCCTTCTCTCTCCTTTGATTCTACAAGACTTATCTCTAGTTTTGAAGGAGGTGCCACATCAAACTAACACCCTTATTTGTGGTTGGAGAGTTATTGCAAATGTTTGAAGACTATATATGCAAAGATGTTGAATCAGTAAGTTAATGTAAGCATCCTTTTCATTTCTTAAATATTCAAAAATGCCTTCACTTTGCACTACCTTGTTTTGTTACTTGCTTTAGTGTAAATAATACCCTAAAGCACACATATGGTGGATCATAGAGAGATGTATAGATTTGATCATGGATAAGGCAACTACACTTGTGAGCCTAAACTCTCCTATTCTATCAAAATCAACCAAGGACCAAGTGAAGCCAAAATAGCCTCCCCCAAAAGCAAGTATTAAAACTAAGGGCAATGCCAAGACAGCTACGAAAAAGAAGAGCACAACCAAAAAGATGGGAAATGAATGTCTATGTACTCTCCAGTAAAGCTCAATCCATCCCTTTAAAGTTGAAAGAGAAAAGAGCCCTTGAAGTTTACAATTTTCAAGAAGCCAAGAAGAAACCCACTGCAAAGAAACATCTTATCTTTGATAAATTGTTGGACGAAGTCATTAAGCTAAAGAAGACTTGAAATGGAGAGGTTGAAGAATTAAAAAAAGCTAAAGAGTAGCATTATGTTGATACTTGTAACATACCTACACTTTACTTATACTTCCCTCTTCAATGTGAAAAATGCTCTTCCATAATACTACCTAAATGTGGATGACTTAACCCTCAAACATATACACAATACAAAAGCCCATGTAGGTTCACACCAATCATGCATATTGAGAACATCTAAAGTAGTTGCAAAACATTGCATTTATCATGCATCTTCTCCAAGATGCAATGCTACCTTGGCAATCCACCCCTTAATCTGGGACTCGTGTCCAAATCTCAAGCACATGATCCACCAATCCACCCTTAACGAACATTAGCCTAGCCTTCTAAGAGGTCCATCCTAGGCTCATTGGGTAACACGGATCCTTGAAAGACCCAACGTATTTATGGCTAGAGCCCCCTTGGCACCCTTTATCACTTCCTAACCTAATGTCCTTCTTATGGAGAGACCTTTGGCACCTAGGGTCGATCCTAGCCTCTAGTAGTGCAATCAAACTAGCCCTTGGTGAAGGGCTCTCACCACTAACCTTGGGGGAAGTCTGGTGTGTAACCAAAAATTTGTCCATGAGGGCATCAAGGACTTTGTATAAATGCACAATCAAGTAATCAAATTATCATCAACAACTAGAAAAACATCTCTTTTTCATGATATCAACCAATCAATCATGTTGTCTATCAAATAACTTATCTTGGCTAGCAAGGCCACCTCTTTCTAAAACAATTAGCCTTTTCTTAGAAATACAAATTTAGCAAACTAAAACCATGTCCTTTGGATTCTTTGCCAAAAGAAGATACAATCCACACCAACTCATTCATTCTTTCTTAGAAATCTAATCACATAAGGTTCCTCTTCAAGTAAATCATGCTATTCAAGTACTTTGTGCTACTAGTTATATTAGTCTAATATTTTCTTTTACCAAATTGTAGCTTATCTTCAACTACTAGATCACTTGACCTTATAAGGAAGCACAACTTTATAAAAGGCACCTGAAAGACTTCCAATATGGGTGGAATAATGTCATAGTCACAATGGAGTGTTTTGTATTTTAGGTGTTCCTCTTGGGATCCATCATGCATATGAAGCTCCTTGGCTCTTTCTTGATCCTAGACAATATTTGTGCTTATCTTCAGCTCTGGTGTTTGAGGTTGTACTCATTGTGAGTTTTGAGGTACTTACTTCAGCTTACTTCACATTTCTTCAATTTCTCTCTTTCCCTCTATCTCTATCCCTCTCTCACTCACTACTTTCCTTATATCTCTCTTCTTCTCTATCTTCTCTATCTTCTCGCTCTCTCTCTCTCTCTCTCTCTCTCTCTCTCTCTCTCTCTCTCTCTCTCTCTCTCTCTCTCTCTCTCTCTCTCTCTCTCTCTACAGTAGACTCAAGTTTTGTGAAAAAATAGGGCACTAAACTGGACACTACATCAAGATATCCCTAGCATTTGGTTATTTCCTTTGTAATATTTATGCTCTTATCATAATGCCATTATGTAAAATTGGTATGACTCACTATAAAGTCATGACCTATTCTATGCAAGTTGAAAAGGAAAAAGACTAGCTATTCTTACTTTTAGAAAGGTCATTGAACCTTAGAAACATAGCAATTTAGAAATATTAATTTGGTAGTAAAGAAAAGTGAGGATTTAGTTGTAGGGAGGAAAGAAGTGGTTGAGAGAACTTGTAGCTTCCTCTCTCTTCTCCTTTTATCTTTTCCTTTCCACAACTTTCTTTTGTATCTTCCTCTCTCTTCTCCTTCTCTCTCTCTCTCTCTCTCTCTCTCTCTCTCTCTCTCTCTCTCTCTCTCTTTGTGTGGTAAAATTTCTTGCGGATCTCTCTATGCTTTCTTTTCTATCCATGGAAGAGGGGGAGCTTAAAGGTGGTCTAGATGCCAATCCTTTGTGTGCCTAATGGATGGGTACAAGTGTTTGTTTTGGGGCAGAAGAGCAAGGATTTCTGTAGATTTTGAAGGTCAAGCATTGTAGATGCCACTCTTTAGACTAGTTTTCTAAGCATATTGTGGTGCCTCTATGGGCATGTCCATTCTCTCTCTCTCTCTCTCTCTCTCTCTCTCTCTCTCTCTCTCTCTCTCTCTCTCCTCTTCTTATCTTATTTCTCTACTTCCCTTTTCTTCTTCCCTTTATCTACTTTTCTTCCTCTACCTATTCTCCTCTATCTTCTACTCTATTTCTCTTCTCTTCCTCTCCTCACTATCCCACCTCTTCCTCTCCTTCCTTTCTCTTCTCTCTTCTCCCCACTACTCTTCCTCTTTTTCTCCCCTCTCTACTATCTTCTTCTCCTTCTACTTCTGTGTGTGTGTGTGTGTGTGTGTGTGTGTGTGTGTGTGTGTGTGTGTGTGTGTGTGTGTGTGTGTGTGTGTGTGTGTGTGTGTGTGTGTGTGTGTGTGTGTGTGTGTGTGTGTGTGTGTGTGTGTGTGTGTGTGTGTGTGTGTGTGTGTGTGTGTGTGTGTGTGTGTGTGTGTGTGTGTGTGTGTGAGGTAGGTTGGAAATTCAAGGTCAAAGGCTAGATTATTTAGTCTTAATACTAAGGCTTATATAACCTTGTAAAGGCTATCTCTCTCCCACTAGCTTATGGCTCTCCTTCTTCTTTCATATATTTAAAGAAATTGAAAACAATTTTTTTTGTGATAGGGTTACTTTAGTTTAATATACCTAATATTAAAATTAAGATCCCATTCTTATACTATCAAGTGGCTAACATGAATACTTTTAAAAGGTGAAATTACCATATTTATACTTTTCAAGTACATTTAACAAAGTAGATATAAATAATTATTTTTTAGATTATTTAATTTATGATATTATATTTAATATTATAAATTAAAGAGCATGTCTAATAATATTGTATATTGTGAGGGGAAAGGCAAAACTAGACTAGTGATAACCTAAGTGTTGTTAATGACTCATGTTTTGCACACATTCATGGTGGAGGGCTGTGCGACATTAATGTAACTCTTGGGTTCCATTGAAGCAAAGGAAGGCAAAAAAGCACGCGCGCGCGTGCGCACACACACACAGATCTCTCACTCTTTGTGTCTCTCATAGCCTTATGGTTTATTCCTTTTTTTTTCTAGTGTCATAATGGGGGGCTTATTTATATCTTTTCTAAGGTTTTCCTTATTATTGTATGAGGGAGGGGAGTAAGCTTAGTTGAATCATGGGGTGAAAAGGGGGGAGGGGGTTTGACATGGAGGTCCTCGCCCTCTTATGACAAGTGTGTAAAGGAGGGGGGAATATGCATATCCAGGGGGGAAGTGGGGTTCCAAGCTGCATGATGATGAGGAGTGGGGGGGGTCGACGTTGGGTCCTCTGCCTATTTAAGGGCTCTTCCTTCCCTTTCTAACTCTTATCCATATCATTACACACACACACACACACACAATAAAATTACTAACTAATTTAACTAACACTAACCTACTAACATTACTAACCTTACTTTCTTATTCTCGTGATTATTTTGAGACTCATCCACATGCATGAGGAGTTTCTCATTCAATTGCATTGCTCTTAGTGCATATAAATATCGATTGAGGAGGTGTTTCTATGGCATATGATGTCCTTAGTATGTGTGATTGGTGTGAACCTATATGGGATTTTGTTTTGTGTATATATTTGACTATCAATTGAGGAGGTGTTTGTTTGGTATATCTTTGTTCTTCAAACTTCTCTTCATGAATAGTTTTAGGGATAGTAGATAGCTGAACATAAAAAGACTTGTAGAAAGGATCATGCCCATGTGTGCCTTCATCATGCTTAGAGTTAGCATGGATCCTCTCTTGTGGGTCTTGACCATGAGAGATTGTGTAGACCTTTGGCTGAGAATGTAAAAATCATCATAATTTTTAGCAAGTCTCACACTGATAGATTGAAGAAAGAAGCTTCTTCCAAGAGATAATTTCGTTTCGTCACTTAACCAATCTCCAAAAACATTGTACTATCGTACAATTTAGGGATTCTCACACTCTCATCATTGGTCAATAGTTTTAGCAACCAATGGCAATGCATCTATGAGACTTTTTCTTTCTTGATACCATGTATAAGAATGCAAATGCAAGGTGTAATGGCATATAGTGCTGAAATAAATTAACCACAAATCAGTCAATGTGTCAAAAATATTCTTTCAATGATTTCCTTTCTAACACATTTCTTTGTTGCTTAGAAACAACATTGGACTAATCCATTGTCGTGTCACTATGCAAACACAGTGTGAAAAACTCTAGAGTGCATCGTCATCCAACTTTCTTATTGATTTAGAGAGTCAATGCTATATTAGTCCATTAGTGTCAGTGTCCATAGCATGGATGGTTCAAAATACTAGATTTTTGGACAAGTTTAGTCTATTTATGATATTTTGGATATTATTTCTTGTAAATATCCTAAAAAGGTATAGAAAAGTTCTAGAATAGGATGGCATGTAGAAAGCAAGTTGCTTTTTCAACTAGTTTTGGAGATTTCTTGCAAAAAAGAAGGATTGGCAAAATCGATGCCGCACGATCGTAGTTTACAAGCAACAAATAGCACTCTGAACAGGGAGAAGAAGAAGGAGTGATCTAGAAGAATTCTAACAAGTTGTCCTATGGTTTTACCCCACCAACAGAGTGATCAGATTTGCGGTCTGAGCAGCAAAGAAGAAGCAACTATTTGATGCACATTTTGGTCTACAAGGGAGCTCCAGGAGATCTAGTACTTGGAGATTGCTTCTGAGTAGTGCAAGATAAGGAATTTTTTTATCTTCTCAGATTCTGATAGTGCTTTGATTCATTGTGCTTTGGCTTAATCTTGTGTATCTCTTTTCTATTATTTTTCTTCTCTTCTATCTCCTATTCTCTACTTCCTTATATCTCTGATCCCTGGCGGATATGACCTTTTGACTAAAACCCCTTCAAGATTGGTGAACCCGATGTGAAAGGTCGTCAGAAGGAAAGAAAAGATGGGAGAACCTTCAAGCACAATTTCTAGTGATGTTTTGTAACAGTTAGTGCTGAATATGAACATGCTTATATAGGTACAACAACAACAACAACAAGTGATGCACACTTCTGCTCAAACAAAAACTATTGTGATGAATGCTCTCAACAAGCAATAGAGCATGAGATGAATTTGTTTAATGGTAGGAATGTATCTGCATATTTGCATACCTATGATCAAAAGATGGAATTATTTAGGGTGGCTTAACCTACATGGAGCTAGTATTTTGTATGGGTCACTATACATGAATTGAAAGCATGAGTTACTAAATTACATGCAGGATGCTAACTATGTAGCTTTTAAGAAGACACCGAGGGAAGAATTTTACATTGAAGACACTAGTTTGATTACATGCAAGAATTTCTAGGAGTGGGTTCTACAACCTAATAAGGGTCTTGTGGCTACATAGTTATTAAGAGAATTTGGAAGTCGGTTTGAGTAGTTAGATCTTGCAGAACAACAAGCTCTTGCAAGTTAGAAGATTGAATTATCTCTACAAGCAACAAATCCTATAGTTCAACAGAAGCTTGATGATTTGCTAGAGGATCAGACTGCAGAGACATGTCTTAAAATAGAATGAAGGCATGTTCAGGAAGCTCTTACTACACTAGTGAAAAATCGTAGAAAAAGAGAAAGATTGCATGTATCTAGCTTGCCGACTATTACGAGCAAAATTGTTTATGTATCTAGTAAGCCACCTACTTATGTGGCTGACTCTATGGCTGCACTTATTGTTCCTATTATTAGAGAATATGTATTAGATGAATTGGTCAAAGGCATGTGGGATCTTCAGTTGAAGGTCACAAAATTGGATGAGAAAGGACAAGAGAAGGGGACGGGCACCAACCCCTAAACTAAGGAAAAGATGTATGTGGTGCGATAGTTTTGTAACACACCCGCTTTATTACGTGACAAGTAGCATTTTAGTAGTCGCCCAGAGTTTACCTTTTAGTTGTTGCCATCCGCACTCTAACCAGAATGATCAGATTTTGTCGGCTCTATAACCCTAGGTCTACCCCGCAGGGGAAGCATCATGCCATTACCCACGGAGAACCGACCTGAAGGTTCCCAATTGACCTAACAATCACCTATCAAAAACTAGCTCACCTCGGGAGTTTCCCTTCGAGAGGCTTCTTGCCCAAAAGGAGCGATTGTCATTACCCTTAGTTCATGGAGTACAACATTTTTTTATAGTAGCAAACTAAGGATTTATGAAATTCCTCGTAGTGCTCTGGCACAGCCGCGTAATTTACAGTTCGGGTTTTGAGACCAAACCCTAGGTAAGTCAGTGAATCATCCCTTTCTAGAGTTTTTTCCTAGCGTTTGTTTTTGGGAAAACCTCTCAGCTAACTGAGACCACCCTGCCATAAGACTGGATTCATCGGGAATCCATCCACCCGCTTCCCTCTATGGAAGTTCTTAGTTATCTGATTACCTATCACATTACGTGAAATATATAAAAATAGCTTCATTAATTAAAAAGAATCCTTTTATTCACAGTTGTTTGTTTGTGTGATTTACTCAAGGGCATACAATCAAAATAAAACAAATTCATTGATTATGTTCCATAATGTGTATTCTCCTGCCTATACAAGAGAAATTTTACAATTTCTTACCTCATTTGGCGCATGTGCATGTCACCAAGATCAAATCCACATATAGCTAGTGTTTTTAGGTGTCCCAAGTAGAACTTGGCCCATATAGGGGACCAAGTAGTTTCTAGGTGCATAAAGGATTTACTAGCCAGAGCCCCCTTGGCACCCTAACCACCTCCTACTTAATGTGATCCCTGCTGGGAGACCTCTCACCATTAGAGTGATCCATGCTTTCGTGGCGGTAAAAACATCCCTTCTTGGTATAGGGATTTAGCACCTATCCTTGGTGGAGGTATAGGGCTCCTCAAATTTTATATGTTCCAATACTTAATGCAATCAGGATCTAATCTAAAAAATCACAAACAAGATTGATGTCTTCAAGCAGTTATGACTTCAATCAATCATGCAACTTTCAAGTGATGATTAATCTAGTAGCAATCGATACTTGAATTTCACATAATGAACTCTTCCCCTTGGAATTTAACTAAGGGTATCTAGATTTTGGGGTGCTCTAACTTCCTGGTTTAAGGTTTATTCTTGTAACCAAGTTTCTTGGCCTTAAGTCAGTTTCGTTAACTTAGAGATATTTCCGATCTTAAAATCTTCTATCAAAGCTTCTAGATTAAACTATATCCTTGACTAATTTCTTCAAGGTTCATTCTTAATAAATATGTCTTGAAAAATTCCTCATGATTTCTCTTGAGTTCTAGGTTTTCATAGTTCCCCTAACAGTTTCTAGCCTATAAGATGTTCTAATAATTTACTAAGTGAATGCTCTAAGATTGCAATATTTCTTAAGAAACTTATCTTATTCCTATTGAATTTGAATAGAAATTTTCTTAATGAAAAACTTGTGGTCTCGCGATTGGTAAAGGGTTGTTATCTGTGTCCGTGACTCCGCTAGTGACTCCTGTGCTCGCAACTCCAACTGTTGCTTCCACGTTAGTAGGTTCATTTCGATTTCCACTTTTGAATTCTTTTTCTTCGGGGCCATGATGGAAATATGATTTGTAGAAGAAGAACATGGTAGTAATACCGGTTGGCAAGGGTGTAAGACTCTTGATGATGATGATGGTTATTGCGAGATTCAATGTTGTAGGTCTCGCGGATGGTTCTTCTTGCCTCGTGGAGAGCAATACTTCTCTCTCTCTAGTAGATGGAATAGGGATGAGCGTAGTGGTATGAATTCTAACTGGATTGATAGAATAGGATAAAGTTCTTCAATGTCTTCTCTTCTTGGATTAGAGTAGAAGAGGATGAGAGATCTTTTGCGTATCTCCTTCCTTGGGTTGAATGGAATGATGTCTCTTCGTCTCGCAGAATAGAGTCTCCTCCTCAATCAACATCTTGTCCTCATCAATATTTCTCTTGTTCCCCTTCCTAGTCATCCCCAAGCCCTCAATTTATAGTTTTGCAAGGGATAAAAGAGAGGATGCTTGCTTTTTAGCATTTTTTGATGACATCATCAATGACAAAGAGAAAACACTTTCTTTTAGTGCTTTTGATGACATCATTGATGATGTTAGAGAGAGAGCTCCATTTTTATAGTGTGAAGATAAAAATTTACAAATCTATGGGCGAGCACCGTGTGGCGTATCGTTAGGCGGCCATCACTTCAAGGCTTACGACCAAGGTGGCGACCAAGGCATAGACCTTGGCATCTTGGCCTTGGGATACTTGGCAATGGGCTACAAAGGATTCGTTGGCGCCATTGGCTGCACGTGAGAAGCTCCCCACTAGCTTGTAGGAAAATATTCCTGAGAGGTCACCCATCTCAGTAGTGTCGTCACCCAAGTGCACTTAAGTTCCAAGTGATTATCCACTAGGCTAGTTCTTTTTGTTGTTCTATACTACAAACATAGTTTTAATAAGCTAGTCTTGGGAGGGTCCCCCAAGTCTTTCTTCCATGAACTAGCATACAATATCTCATTAATAATTATTATTATATTCATAATGAGAGTTAGTTTCATAATTAGAACTATTTTTTAAAAATGTGCAACATAAATCAAATGTATACACACATTAAACTAAACTAAGTAATGGGGACATTACATTCTTCCCTCCTTAGAGAAATCAAGATGTCCTCATCTCGAGAGAAATTGGGGGTATTCTTTCATAAGGGTTACTTCATTGATCCAAGTGGTATCCTCTTCAGGATAATCCTTCCATTGGATGAGATATTCTCTAAGGGTCCTATTCCTAAGGATTCTTTCTTTTACATCCAAGTTTCTATCAGGTTGAAGTTCACAAGTAAACCTTGGCTCGGAATTACAACTTGTTGATCATCAAGAATATGATCAGGATTAGGTACATAGGGCTTCAAGAGACTGACATGGAATACATCATGAACTTTTAGGGTTTCAGGAAGTTGCAACTTATAAGTATTAGGTCCAAGAGAATTTATGAATTTGTAAGGTCCATAGTATATTGGGCTTAGCTTCTTGAATTTTCCCAAGGATAAAGTTAATGGAACCTAGAACGGACCGGCACTGGCTCGTACACTAGCCGGACCTCTATCTCACGCGCTCAACAACCCCTCGACCTCGCGGCCAGGAGCGTTGATGACACATACATTGCCTTCCTCAATGTCTTGCATTTGTATTACGTCGTTTGTAGTCCACTCTTCTCTCACCCACTACTTCTCAGAGGGAGTCCCTTACACATTGCCTAATGGCACGAAGCACAGACATAGGGGGTCCTCCAGCGGCTGAGTCCCGCCACCCCTCTGCGACTCTCCTACACCTTGGGGATTGGCCCCTCGATGCGTCGCTCAACATATAGACATTTCGCACAAAATCCACTCAAGGTACCATTTAATCGTATACAGGAATGTACCATTGTCCTTACTTCTCTTTTCCCTAGACCCCACGACTAGCCTATGGCTTAGGGTGTCCTGTCTCTCACTCAACGTAGGTCAAGGTCCTAATGAAAACAATTGTTGTGCATCCAGGATTTCTGATACCTTTAAATATTTCCATGATTTATGCATATTGTGGATGCCAAGTGCTCAAACAATTGTAAAATCAATATTGTGCACATGTGGAAAAAATCCTTTTAATGATTTTCAACTACCGTTCTTATGTGGCGTTGCACGAACCTAGCACCGAGGAAACCCTCGTGCTACTAGGCTCTTATTTTATAATTATTCATTGACCTATATGGCATGCAAACAAAAGCCAGCAATCTTTTCATCATTTGACTCCACATTTAGACACATTTTAACCACTCTACCCTCCCATCGATCAAATGTTGCATTGTTGTATAAATTTATAGGGCATTTTGCCATCATTTTATGTGTAAAGAGCGGGAAAAACACACTAGAACAAGAAGGTGGGGATGAACTGAGGCAAATCCTCATGCTTCAGTCCCCACAAACATTCACAAGCATTGTTCTTAATTTTCATTAACTTTTCGCATCCAAAATGCATTTCTCCCCTATTTTTAGTGATTTTTCTCTATTTTCCTTGTATTTTTCCTTATTTTCTACATTATTTAATTACTAAAAATTCAAAATAGGTTATGGCCTGTAGCCCTTAGTTCCTTCTTGCATAAAAAATGAAAATTTAGTTGGTGTTCCTATTTATTCCTCCATTTTTATGCCCAAAAAACATCATTTTCCCTTGATTTTCCATATTTTACGTGTTTTAGTGTATTATTTTGAGTCATAAGATGGATATTTTTCTGATTTTCTAATTATGATCAACAAGTACTCATGGAAAACAGCAACATTAATAATTTTTAGCCCACATGAACAACAGTTTATCAATCAAAAGCCATGAAATCTCAAATTTCCTTTGAAAAAATTGAATTACCGCTTATTTGCGTGTTTCGGGTTTCATGTCCATGGCTGCAAATCTGAAAATCAATAGCACTTCATGCTCATGACGATCACAAATCACCATTTCCAGCCCGTGGAGCAATCCGATCCATGCTGGACAAGCCTCCATCATTCTTTCTTCTTCCTTCCTCTTCCCACATGAACTTGCCTTTAGAAGAGAGAGAGGGAGGAGAGAGAAAGACTAGATTTCTATCTCAGCATTCAAGCCATCAATTGACGGGCGAAGGATGGTGATAGAGTTAGTAGGCAGAGGGGAAGCAAGGGCAATGATCACTCCGATAGGTTGTTTGCAGGCTGCCTCCTCCCTCTCCATCTTCTTGGCGCATTTTTCGGCTCCATCCTGCGTGCTCTTCTTCCCACAATTTTTCATCTTCATCCTCCACCTTTCTTTCATGTGACATTTAAAATTCGGCTCCCAAAGGTCATGCCCACTTTGGCCACTCTAATGTCCACCTCTTCGCGTCTTGACCGGTTTCTTGGCCATTTTCCCATCCGGACTCGGAATCGAGCTCTAAAAAATCCTGGGCGTCCGGCTTAGCATCCCGCATTGGCCAATAGCTCGTGTCGACCTGCACGACTATTTGAAAAATTATGAAAAATCAACAATTGTCGCTCGGGCACCTTTAAAGCACTTTGGTGCTTAAAATCGTCCTAGATCGAGCCGCCGCCTTTGACATTGGATATTTTTTCCTTGATATTCATAATTTTTAGCTATTTTTAAGCACTTCCCGGCACCAAAATCTTGCTCTCATTGGCGACCACGGGATAGGGCAACTCAGCCCGTCGAATCCACGAACATATCTGCACATAAACAACCAAAGAAGCATCAAGCTGATACAAAACAAATGTATAATAATACTCAGCACAATGCTCCCCCTACCCCTGGACAGAACCAAGGCATGACATCCACAAGGAGTAGGCCTAGCATCATCTAATAGAATATCCGAAGCAAGGCACTGACCCACTGCTCCAACACAGCCAAACTGAAAAACCTATCAAAGAGGTTGCCCTAAGTGGTAGTTTGAACTACTTACCAACTAAAGACAACACAACTAGGAGCTTCTACAAGGCGAGGACTCCTATAGCCCGATCAAGGAGTATTTTCTTTCAGTACATTTCTTCTTTTAGGGTTTTTATTTTATTAACATACTTGGGCATGTAAAAAGGAGGGAGCTGAGGGTAGTGACCCAAGGAGAACAGGGCATTGGCCTCAGGACCTGTCTCGGCACCCAAGAACCTACCAAGCTCTCGCAAGGCGACACTTAATCCTTTTCTAACGCTTACTTTTATTTTCGCTCCAACCTTCCTTGTTTTGTCATTTGTTTTTTCAGCAAGAAGCCACCCCTAGGAAGACAAGGTATCGGCGTCGGGTCTGACTCGTCCCCAAGAACCTACCAGGCCTTCGCAATGCAATGATCAACTGCCTATACATTTTCATTCCTTTTTTTTTCTTTGATAGGGGTTAGAAACCCTTTTTACACACCTTCGTATTTATATTCATCTTTTGTGATGTTCAGAGTTTCTTGGCATCATCATTATTATCTTCTGGCAGGCTTCTCTAACTGCCTCACTACTAACAAGAACTCCTAGAACGGCTGCCTAACAGGCTAGCAAAATAGGGCCACTCGGACTTCCTTCTAAAACAAGTCTTTCGAGGCTTGTTAATGTCTTTACAGGAGGCAATGACTACTCCGACCTCCCTCAAACATACTTAGCCTAAACCTGGGACTTCATGCCTTGGTTGCCGGTCCCCAAAAAAAATGTATCCCCTCGACAAGTACAAATACACATATAACAAGAAAGAAAGGTACTTGTAAAGGAGAGGTATCACCTGGATTGGCCACAAGAAGCTTCCATCGCAGCAAAGGCTCCTCGAGGCTCCACCAAATTCCACGAACCACAAAACCTGTCCAGCACAACACTTTAAACAATAACCCAATTAAACGCACCCGCACTAGACAGGGAAATAGCCCTCGTGGCCTAATGAAATGAAACACTTCACTACAAAACTGAATCGGCCCTCTTGGCCTAATGAAATCAAACAATACTACGGATAACATCCTCCTGGAAACAACTATGATAGACATCAAAGCATACCATTCCCAGGGAACAGGGCTCGTAGCCCTAAACTAGGTGCATTAGATTATGACCCATCCCTCCTGCGTATATCGCAAGAGGTGTTCGCATCACATGTCGGCTAATCAGTCTGTGGGTCCAAGATAATAAAGGAAGATGAGTCTCGCTTACCCTCTGCATCACCCAGATCAACCATCGTCTGCCAAAGAGGGCATGTTCAGAAAGCATACCCCACAAATGACCAGGTCCTGTCTCACCATCAATAGATATATCGGGACAAGGGCCACAATTAAAGAAGAGGTCTTCTTCATACGCAAAATTAGCCAATGAATCGGTAAACTGATTCCAATTCCGTGGAATCAGCTGAAAATACACTTTATCAAATTCGTCTAACAGGGCCATGGCAGTATGATGGTACATGCAAAGGATGGGGTTTCGTACCATATACGTCCCATTGAGTTGATTTAAAACCAACTGAGAGTCCCCTTTCACCAATAACTGGCGGATACCACCCTTCTTTGCAATGTTCAAGCCCATAATCAGGGCTTTGTATTCTGCCATATTATTGGTAAAATTCACCCTGAGATAAGCGGCTAACTTCATGACAATGCGTAGTCGGGGGTCTCGGATGACAACTCCTACACTTCCTTTTTTGCATGCACCCCTGGACGCCCCGTCAAAGTACAAGGTGTACGTCCATAAAGGGTTTACATATCCCGCCATCTGGAACTCTACTCGTAATTATGGTAATTGAAATTCAGCATATTCAACGGGTGGACTGCAGGCTCCATCCCTCCATCATCATTGAATTCAACAGGGATGCTCATCAAAATTTGTAGGCAGTGATGGCAGAAGACCTTGATCTCCCAAATAAATGTCCCGCCTTCTTGCTCAGTCACCTTGTATCCTTTACTCCACCAAATGAGCTTTCCTTGATGATACCTCTGTTTTAAATATGGGTGTTCTAAATAAGGGATCAGACGACCCATCAACTCTATCATGATTTCCTTGCAAATATTTGATAGATCTCTCCTAGACCTGCAAGGCAGTCATAGTATTGTCAAGATTGTGGGAGAGAAGGAAGGAGTCTCGCTTGAAGCTTTCTTGCTTGCACAATGGGGGAAGACACACAAGGGTGGAGGCTGAAAACAGTTTTTCCTCTTCTTAGTTGTGTAAGCCAAAGAGATCTCAAGTACAAAGAAATAGAAGAACCCTCTATATGGGTCTCAAACCAAACTCAACTAACTAAGGTGGCATACTAACTGAGCCACGAACTAGAGTAGATAAGGATAGCTATCATGTAGCTATTATTCATGGGCGGTGTACCAACCGCGTCTGCAACTGACAAGTCGGTGACATAAATACACAACGGTCACCCTGGCGTATCACGAGTGGAGCTCGATATCTCAACACTCCCCCTCGAGCTCAATCCCAATTCCTGCATACCAAGCAGGTCTCTGAACTTGCGCAGCTTCTCTGCACCCAATGCCTTCGTGAATATGTCAGCTACCTGATCCTCTGTGCTGACATAAACTAGATCAATAAGACCTAGTAAAACCCTCTCTCGCACATAGTGATAATGCACCTCAATGTGCTTTGTTCTAGCATGATAGACTGGGTTATTTGCCAAGTGTATACTACTCATGTTGTCACAATAAATGACAACTGGTCCATCTGTAGACTGATGCATATCATAAAGTAGCTTATGCAACCAAGCTACCTCACATGCAGCCATTGTTGCACCCCTGTACTCAGCCTCTGTGCTCGACAAGGAAACTGTAGGCTATTTCTTGCTGCTCCAAGTGACTGCAGCACTCCCAAAAGAGAACACATATCCACTGGTAGATCGTCTATCAGAAATACTACCAGCCCAATCAGCATCAGTGTATCCATGCAACTGTATCTGAACCCCAGTCTCATAAAATAGTCCATACTGCAATGTGGACTTCACATACCTGAGTATGCGTCTAGCCGCATCCAAATGTGGTTTCCTTGGAGCCTGCATAAACTGACTTACCAATCCAACAGCATAGCTCAAATTTGGCCTGGCAA
This sequence comes from Lygodium microphyllum, assembly GCF_053477565.2. Lineage (NCBI taxonomy): Eukaryota > Viridiplantae > Streptophyta > Polypodiopsida > Schizaeales > Lygodiaceae > Lygodium > Lygodium microphyllum. The sequence continues at coordinate 308,941 of NW_028229528.1, forward strand.
TAGTCATATAAATCAAACTTTCTAATATGCGTTTATACATAGTAGGGTCTTCTAGAAGCTCACCTGCATCTGTGCTCAGCTTCACATTCTACTCCAAAGGAACTGAAATAGGCTTACAGCCTGTCATCCCATATTTGGACAGCATGTCCAATCCATACTGCCTCTGCAAGAGCTGTATCCCACTTGGTGATCTAATCACCTCAATGCCCAAGAAATAATGCAGCTCTCCCAAATCCTTCATCTCAAACTTCTGCTTCAATAGCATTTTCACATGAAGGATATCTTCATCACTATCACCTGTCATAATCAAATCATCAACATAAATGACAAGTAGCATAATACCTTTCTCTGTTTTTCTCACATAAAGTGAGAAATCTGCCTTGGAAATCTGAAAGCCAATAGTGACAAGATACTGTCCTATCTTGTCAGACCATGCTCTAGGTGCTTGCTTCAAGCCATACAAGGCTTTCTTCAACCTGCAAACAAACTCAGGATGAACAGCATGCACATAACCTGGTGGCTGCTCCATATAGACCTCTTCTTGCAAATCACCATGCAAGAAGGCATTCTTTACATCCATCTGATGTAAAGACCATCCCTTTGATGCAGCCATAGCAATGACCGCTCTTACGGTTGCCATCCTTGCAACCGGACTGAATGTTTCTTCATAGTCAATACCATATGTTTGTGCATACCCCTTGACTACTAATCTTGACTTGTATCTGTTCACAGAACCATCTGCATTGTGCTTCACCTTATAAACCCACTTACAGCCAATTGCACTTTTACCTTTAGGCAAATGTACCAATTCCCATTTAGCATTAGCTTCCAAGGCATCCATTTCTTCATCCATGGCTTTTTTCCATTTTTCTTTTCCCATGGTTTCCTCAAAAGAAGTGGGTTCTGGTTCCTGTATCACTTTGACCATATATCCATAGTGAATGGCTGTAAATCCATCATATTTCAGCCTATCCATAGGATACCTAGCTCTCGTAGACCTACGCAAAGTAGGTTCACTCCCAGGTGCTCTCAAAACATCCCTGGTGTTCCTTACTCCAGGTGTAACAATAGAAGGAATACCCAACTCATCATCAATGCTCTGTTCTGAGCCACTGGATTCACCATCCACATAAGAGTGACCTACATTCACATCAAACATGGGCTGATCAACCTTCTCTTTTCCTTTTCGTGATACATGCATACCACTATCTGCATTACTTTGAGAAGATTCTCCTGATCTCAATCTGCCTGTCCATGGCGAAGAATGTGAACCACTGCTAGAGGACGCTCCAGGTCCACTAATATTTTGTGACTGCTGCTGTGAATTCTGTGTAGCATTACCATTTTGTGCATCTACATCATCAATCACATTTACTGGTTTATACCAGCTACTCATCTCATCAAAAACAACATCTCTGCTCACTGTAAACTTACGAGTAGAAGGGTTATAGCATCTATACCCTTTTTGCTGCAGAGAGTAAACAATAAAGATGCACTTCTCAGCTTTTGGATCCAACTTGGATCTCAACTCATCTAGCACATGTACATAGGCAATGCAACCAAAAATTTTCAAATGAGAAATATCTGGTTTCCTACCAGTATACCTCTCCTCTGGAGTCATTCCATGTATTGCTGCAGTGGGAGTCCTGTTCATTATGTAGACTGCTGTAGCAACTGCTTCAGCCCAATAAAAATCTGGCAAGTCTTTTTCATTGAGCATGGCACAAGATACCTCTCCAATATGCCTGTTTTTCCCTTCTGCAATTCCATTTTGTTGTGGGGTATGATTGCATGAATATTGCTGCTTTATGCCATGCTCCTGCAGGAACCTTGCAAACTCATTTGAGAGGTACTCTCCCCCTCCATCTGACCTTAGGCATTTTATCTGCAGGCCTGTTTCTTTTCCAACCATCGCTTTAAGAGTTTTGAAATGCCCAAAAACTTTACTTTTCTTTTTCATAAAATACACCCAAACTTTTCTGCTATAGTCATCAATAAAACTGACAAAATAATGACAGCCTCCAAGAGATGCAGCTTTAGTTGTCCACACATCAGAGTGGATTAATTCCAATGGCTTCTTACTCTCTTGAACATGTCTAGGAAATGGTTTCCTTGCCTGTTTTCCAAATTGACAGGCTTCACATACCTTATGCATTTTTGCAACCTTGAATTTCGGCAAACCTGCAACAATATTTTGGGCCTGCATTGATTTAAGTCGTTGTACATTAACATGACCAATGCGTTTATGCCAGATATCAATATCTCCAACTACACCGGTGCCATGTGCAAACATTGCTGCACTCAGTTCAGACATGTCTGCATCCAATGTAAACATTCTGCCCTTCTTCTTTCCTTTTGCTATCAAGCGACCTTTATTTTTCATATCCTCAACAAAGCATCCATGAGGATTAAATCTGACCTGCAAGCCCGCTCAACCATTTGACCAACTGAAACCAGATTCTTGGTGATATTCGGGACATGAAATACATCGGACAGGTATTTCTTTTTCCCATCCTGCATAGACAAAGGAATTTTTCCAATCTGCACAATAGGATGTGCAGTATCATCACCAGTCCCCACAAATCCTGGTTTTTCCATTTTCCTTGCATCCTCCATCCATTCTGCATGACCTGTCATATGGTTTGATGCACCTGAGTCAACATACCATACATCGTTGCTTTCTTCTGCACTTGTCACAGAATTGTTCATGTGCTGCACCATAAACAGATGCTCATTTCTGTCATCACCTTGTCTACTAGAGGATGCATAATTTCCTTGTTGCAGTTTTCCATTCATGATGTCATTCTGCTTTTTATAGCAGTCTTTAGCCATATGAACCATTTTACCATAATAGTAGCATTCAACATTATTGTTTGCATTTTGGCCTCTTTGCCATCCACCACGACCTCTTTGGCTCCCCCTGCCTCTAGAGTTACCACGTCCTCCTCCATAGGACTGGTTTTCTTGAGTTTGCTGCATATTCTGATTTCTACCACGACCTCCATATCGGCCTCCTCTACCTCTGCCTCTACCTCTTCCAGCATTTGAGTAGAAGACAGCTTCTTTTGAAGTTCCTCCTGAAGAAGATGCACCACCATTTCTTTGCTCCTCAGAAATTAGAAGAGCAATCAGCTCCTCAAAATCAAGAAATCTTTCACGAACTGAAATGGATGTCCAAAACTGTGCATAATCCTTTCCTAGACCATTCAAGGTCACAGAAACTAAATCATCATCTTCCACTGGTGACCCAATGGAAGCAAGTGCATCTGCAATCTTCTTCACCTTCATGTGGTAGTCGTTGATGCTCATATTTTCCAATGTATTGCTGTGCAACTCTTGCTTGAGCTACATTTTCCTGGCTTGCGTATTTGTGCTATACATTTTTGACAAAGTATCCCATGCCTCCTTTGGCGTACTTGCATCCTGAATATGCACAATCATAGAGTCTGAAATGCTGATAGACAGCCAATACATAACTTTCCTGGCTCTCTCATGCCATGCTTTAAATGCCTGCATTTGTTGTTGATTGGGAACATCAGGAAGAACTGGTTCTTCTTCATTTCCTACAACAAATTCCCAATATCCTTTTCCCATAAGGAAATTCGTCATTCTAAACTTCCATGCTTGGAAGTTGTTCTTGTCAAGCTTTTCAGTGACAATCTGTGAAAGAGAATCAAATGCCATTACAGAAGACTTCAAAAAATTCTGTCACTGCAAAAAACACAGCTTCACCCTCACAAGGGAAAATCTGCAAAACTGGCGAAAGTGGTATTTGACCACACAGTCACTTCCTAGTGATGATTTTGCATCAACAGGCAACAGGAATGATTCTGTAACTCCCAATGTCTCTGCGCACAAGCATACGATGCAATTTCTACAGTAACTTTTCACCGACCTGTAGAACGGTGGCTGCACAGCATAAAACTGGGCCTTTTCTTGAGTGTGTGCAGAAAACTTTCGCCTCCAAAACAGGCCCCGAAATGGCCTCAAATAAAAAAAACAAGGTCGCTAAGGGCTAAAGCCCTTACCCGCAGCATATACTGCCCTCTTGCTTCACCGTGAAGGGCGTCTCAACCTGAGACAATGCACTCCTGCACTTTCCGGCTGTGCTACCTGCAGAGATTTGCTCCCAAAACAGAAAATGAAAGCAACACTGCTCCTCTTACCAGAATACCGCGAGCTTGGCTTGCTTTCTTGAGCTCCTTACCACGAACAAGGCTCTGATACCATGTCAAGATTGTGGGAGAGAAGGAAGGAGTCTCGCTTGAAGCTTTCTTGCTTGCACAATGGGGGAAGACACACAAGGGTGGAGGCTGAAAACAGTTTTTCCTCTTCTTAGTTGTGTAAGCCAAAAGAACTCAAGTACAAAGAAATAGAAGAACCCTCTATATGGGTCTCAAACCAAACTCAACTAACTAAGGTGGCATACTAACTGAGCCACGAACTAGAGTAGATAAGGATAGCTATCATGTAGCTATTATTCATGGGCGGTGTACCAACCGCGTCTGCAACTGACAAGTCGGTGACATAAATACACAACGGTCACCCTGGCGTATCACGAGTGGAGCTCGATATCTCAACAAGTATTAGTTCAATCAGAGATAATAAGGTTTAATCTTATTAAGATTAACCTTATTTTTAAATTCTACCCCCTCAAGGTCAGCTAACAAGACTGTAGATTTATTCTTTCCTATTCTCACGATCCTATAGGGCCCATCCCATTTGGGCTCTAGCTTGCCTGGAAATAATTCATGTCGTGCGTCATAATACAGAGCAAGCTGTCCTTTCTTGAAGGTGTATTTCTTGGCTTTAAGGTCGTGTAGCTACTTCATTCAGTGCTTCGCCACTTGTTGGTGCAATAAGCTCTGCAGCTTAAGCTCATCTAAATGTGCCAGTGTCGTCAAGCGCTCAAAAAGTGCGTCTTCATCACTCAAAGAATGATTGATGGCAAACCGAATAGTCGGCAGCTCAATCTCTAAAGGCAAGACACACTCCTCCCCATATACTAACTTGAACGGGGTATGGCCAGTGGCTCTTTTGAAGGTCGTATTGTAGGCCCACACTGCCACGTATAACTTTTTATCCCAATCCCGTTTCTTTTCCAACACAATTTTGGACAGAATGCCCACAAGCTGCTTGTTGGTGCTTTCAACTTGCCCATTGGCTTGCGGGTTATATGGGGTTGTCTTGTTATGCTTGATTTTCCAAGTTTCTGTCAAACCTTTGATCACCTTATTCAGGAAATGGGTTCCCGGTCCGACACTAATTCTTTCGGCGGACCAAAACGGCATATTATCTGCTCTAAAAGGAAACTAGCAGTTTCTTTAGCATCATCTTTCCTTGTTGTACGTGCTTCTGACCACTTTGTGAAGTAGTCAGTTGCTACAATGATGTACCTCTTTTGCGTAGTCGACGACGGAGTAATAGGACCCACAAAGTCTATTCCCCACTTCTCAAATGGAAGTATCGCCATAATAGGGGTGAGTGGTCGTTTCCTATTCTCTCGACTATCATGTCGTTGGCAAATATCGCATCTCTTAACATACACAAACGCATCCTGGAAGATGGCAGGCCACCAATAACCTGCTCTTAAAGCCTTTTGTGCTGTAAGCCGTCCTGCAAAATGGCCTCCGCAAGCAGAATCATGGCACTCTTCCAAAATGAATGGCACCTCGTCAGGCATCACACATCAGTGATAGATGTCATCAACCCCTTGCCGATATAATGTACCTGCGATCAAGGCAAACTTTAACGCTTGCTGCTTAATTTTCCTTCTCTCGGCTTTAGATAATTCGGATCCCGCCTCTCCCGTCGATAAATAATGCGTTATTGTAGCATACCAAGAGGGAATAGACGCCGTATCTATTTTAAATAACAACTCCATGTCACTACCTTCAGCCACAGATTCCTTCGGCTCCCCAAAGTCCACTAGACATTCCACGATGCCTTGCAACCTTGGTGGCTTACTCCTGATTTCATAATCAAATTCCTGCAAAGTGATCAACGACTTTGCTAGATGATCAGGCAGCTGTAGCTTATTCATCAATAATCGAAGCCCCTCCGCCTTCGTATAAAGCACGACTTTCTCATAGAGAATATAATGCCTGAATTTCTTGGTCCCAAATACCATCGCTAGACACAACTTCTCCATGTAGGTATAATTGATTTCGGATACCCCCAGCTTCCGGCTAGCAAAAGCAGTCGGGTGGTACCACTTCTCTTCCCAAATTTGGGCTAAACAACAGCTGATACTATACATGGTGGCTGCTGAGAATATATAGAACACCTCACCTCTTTTAGGGGCTTTTAAAATGGGAGCTCTTGCTAGCTCCTGTTTCACATCCTCGAATGCTACCTTACAAGGGTCACCCCATACAAACGAACAGCTAAAGGACAATAAATTTGTCAGCGGCAATGTTCTTTCTGCCAAGGCGTTTATGAATCTACGGTAATAACCAACCGAAGACAGAAAGCTATGAACTTCTTTCAGAGTGCGTGGTGGACCCATGGCAACTATAACTTTGACCTTCTCGGGGTCTATAGCAATTCCTACCAAATTGACCACATGACCCAGAAATAGCCCATAAGGTACTCCAAAAACACACTTCCGTGGGTTTAGGGCGATGCAAAATTGTCTACAGCACTCAAAGCATTTTCTTAAAATGATCAACTACCTTTCTCTCACGATGGCAGCCCCTAATTCATCATATCCCACTTGGTGATCTAATCACCTCAATGCCCAAGAAATAACGCAGCTCTCCCAAATCCTTCATCTCAAACTTCTGCTTCAATAGCATTTTCACATCAAGGATATCTTCATCACTGTCACATGTCATAATCAAATCATCAATATAAATGACAAGTAGCATAATATCTTTCTTTGTTTTTCTCACATAAAGTGAGAAATCTGCCTTGGAAATCTGAAAGCCAATAGTGACAAGATACTTTCCTATCTTGTCAGACCATGCTCTAGGTGCTTGCTTCAAGCCATACAAGGATTTCTTCAACCTGCAAACAAACTCAGGATGAACAGCATGCACATAACCTGGTGGCTGCTCCATATAGAACTCTTCTTGCAAATCACCATGCAAGAAGGCATTCTTTAAATCCATATGATGTAAAGACCATCCCTTTGATGCAGCCATAGCAATGACTACTCTTACGGTTGCCATCCTTGCATCCGGATTGAATGTTTCTTCATAATCAATGCCATATGTTTGTGCATACCCCTTGACTACTAATCTTGCCTTGTATCTATTCACAGAACCATCTGCACTATGTTTCACCTTATAAACCCACTTACAACCAATTGCATTCTTATCTTTAGGCAAAGATACCAATTTCCATGTAGCATTTACTTCCAAGGCATCCATTTCTTCATCCATGACTTTCTCCCATTTTTCTTTTCCCATGGCTTGCTCAAAAGAAGTGGGTTCTAGTTCCTGTATCACTTTGACCATATATACATAGTGAATGGCTGTAAATCCATCATATTTCAGCCTATCCATAGGATACCTAGCTCTGGTAGACCTACGCAAAGTAGGTTCACTCCCAGGTGCTCTCAAAACATCCCTGGTCTTCCTTACTCCAGGTGTAACAATAGAAGGAATACCCAACTCATCATCAATGCTCTGTTCTGAGCCACTCGATTCGCCATCCACATAAGAGTGACCTACATTCACATCAAACATGGGCTGATCTACCTTCTCTTTTTCTTTTCGTGATACCTGCATACCACTATCTCCATTACTTTGAGAAGATTCTTCTGATCTCAATCTGCCTATCCATGGCGAAGAATGTGAACCACTGCTAGAGGACGCTCCAGGTTCACTAATATCTTGTGATTGCTGCTGTGAATTCTGTGCAGCATTACCATTTTGTGCATCTACATTATCAATCACATTTACTGGTTTATACCAGCTACTCATCTCATAAAAAGCAACATCTCTGCTCACTGTAAACTTACGAGTAGAAGGGTTATAGCATCTATACCCTTTTTACTGCAGAGAGTAACCAATAAAGATGCACTTCTCAGCTTTTGGATCCAACTTGGATCTCAACTCATCTGGCACATGAACATAGGCAATGCAACCAAAAATCTTCAAATGAGAAATATCTCGTTTCCTACCAGTATACCTCTCCTCTAGAGTCATCCCATGTATTGCTACAGTGGGAGTCATGTTCATTATGTAGACTGTCGTAGCAACTGCTTCAGCCCAATAAAAATTTGGCAAGTCTTTTTCATTGAGCATGGCACGAGATACCTCCCCAATATGCCTGTTTTTCCTTTCTGCAATTCCATTTTGTTGTGGGGTATGACTGCATGAATATTGCTGCTTTATGCCATGCTCCTGCAGGAACCTTGCAAACTCATTTGAGAGGTACTCTCCCCCTCCATCTGACCTTAGGCATTTTATTTGCAGGCCTGTTTCTTTTTCAACCATAGCTTTAAGAGTTTTGAAATGCCCAAAAACTTCACTGTTCTTTTTCATAAAATACACCCAAACTTTTCTGCTATAGTCATCAATAAAAGTGACAAAATAATGACAACCTCCAAGAGATGCAGCTTTAGTAGTCCACACATCAGAGTGGATTAATTCCAATGGCTTCTTACTCTCTTAAACATGTCTAGGAAATGGTTTCCTTGCCTGTTTTCCAAACTGATAGGCTTCACATACCTTATGCATTTCTGCAACCTTGAATTTAGGCAATCCTACAACAATATTTTGGGCTTGCATTGATTTAAGCCGTTGTACATTAACATGACCAATGCATTTATGCCAGATATCAATATCTGCAACTACACCAATCCCGTGCAAACATTACTGCACTCAATTCAGGCATGTCTGCATCCAACGTAAACATTCTGCCCTTCTTCTTTCCTTTTGCTATCAAGCGACCTTTATTTTTCATATCCTCAACAAAGCATCCATGGGAATTAAATCTGACATACAAGGCCTGCTCAACCATTTGACCAACAGAAACCAGGTTCTTGGTGATATTCGGGACATGAAATACATCCGACAGGTATTTCTTTTTCCCATCCTGCATAGACAAAGGAATTTTTCCAATTTGCATAATAGGATGTGCAGTATCATCACCAGTCTCCACAAATCCTAGTTTTTTCATTTTCCTTGCATCCTGCATCCATTCTGCATGACCTGTCATGTGGTTTGATGCACCTGAGTCAACATACCACACATCGTTGCTTTCTTCTGCACTTGTCACAGAATTGGTCATGTGCTGCACCATAAACAAATGCTCATTTATGTCATCACCCTGTCTACTAGAAGATGCATAATTCCCTTGTTGCAATTTTCTATTCATGATGTCATTCTACTTTTTATAGCAGTCTTTAGCCATATGACCCATTTTACCACAGTAGTCGCATTCAACATTGCTGTTTGCATTTTGGCCTCTTTGCCATCCACCACGACCTCTTTGGCTCCCCCTGCCTCTAGAGTTACCATGTCCTTCTCCAAAGGACTGGTTTTCTTGAGTTTGCTGCATATTCTGATTTCTACCACGGCCTCCAGATCGGCCTCCTCTACCTCTGCCTCTACCTCTTCCAGCATTTGAGTAGAAGACAGCTTCTTTTGAAGTTCCTCCTGAAGAAGATGTACCACCATTTCTCTACTCCTCAGAGATTAGAAGAGCAATCAACTCCTCAAAATCAGGAAATCTTTCATGAACGGAAATGGATGTTCGAAACTGTGCATAATCATTTTCTAGACCATTCAAGGTCACAGAAACTAAATCATCATCTTCCACTGGCGACCCAATGGAAGCAAGTGCATCTGCAATCTTCTTCACCTTCATGTGGTAGTCATTGATGCTCATACTTTCTCTTTGCACATTGTGCAACTCTTGCTTGAGCTGCATTTTCCTGGCTTGCGTATTTGTGCTATACATTTTTGACAAAGTATCCCATGCCTCCTTTGGCGTACTTGCATCCTGAATATGCACAATCATAGAGTCTGAAATGCTGATAGACAGCCAGTACATAACTTTCCTGACTCTCTCATGCCATGCTTTAAATGCCTGCATTTGCTGTTGATTGGGAACATCAGGAGGAACTGGTTCTTCTTCATTTTCTGCAACAAATTCCCAATATCCTTTTCCCATAAGGAAAATCGTCATTCTAAACTTCCATGCTTGGAAGTTGTTCTTGTCCAGCTTTTCAGTGACAATCTGTGAAAGAGAATCAGACGCCATTACAGAACACTGCAAAAAATTCTGTCACTGCAAAAAACACAGCTTCAGCCTCACAAGGGCAAATCTGCAAAACTAACGAAAGTGGTATTTGACCATACAATCACTTCCTAGTGACGATTTTGCATCAATAGGCAACAAGGATGATTTTGTAACTCCCAATGTCTCTGCACACAGGCGACCGATGCAATTTCTACAGTAACTTTTCATCAACCTGTAGAACAGTGGTCGCACAGCATAAAACAGGGCCTTTTCCTGAGTGCGTGTAGAAAACTTCCACCTCTAAAACAGGCCCCGAAATGGCCTCAAATCAAAAAAACAGAGCAACTAAGGGCTAAAGCCTATCACCGTAGCATATATTGCCCTCTTGCTACACAGCGAAGGGCGTCTCAATCTGAGACAATGCGGTCTTGCACTTTGTGGCTGTGCTACCTGCAGAGACTTGCTCCCAAAATAGAAAATGAAAGCAACATTGGTCCTCTTACCAGAACACCGCAAACTTGGTTTGCTTTCTTGAGCTCCTTACCACGAACAAGGCTCTGATACCATGTTAAGATTGTGGGAGAGAAGGAAGGAGTCTCACTTGTAGCTTTCTTGCTTGCACAATGGGGGAATACACACAAAGGTGGAGGCTGAAAACAGTTTTTTTCTTCTTAGTTGTATATGCCAAAAATAAGTCTCATACAAAGAAATAGAAGAACCCTATATATGGGTCTCAAACCAAACTCAACTAACTAAGGTGGCATACTAACTGAACCACGAACTAGAGTAGATAAGGATAGCTGTCATCTAGCTATTATTCATGGGCGGTGTACTAACCGCATCTGTAACTAACAAGTCGGTGACATAAATGCACAACGGTCACCCTGGCATATCACGAATGGAGCTCGATATCTCAACAGTACTTAAGTGTATCAAAGGATACAAGAAGATTAGTGTCAAATAACACTTGATAAGTATCAATAGATACTATTTTTTTTATGATTCCAATGCTGATACTTGATCCCGTTGCTCAAGTCCCCTCCTAGATGGTAAAATTTTGTTGGTAAAACACTTGAATCTTTGTTGGAAGCTAAGCTGGGAGCTCAAATCAGAGTGGCAACTCAAAACCAAGTGGTAGAACCTCAGTAGAGTGAAAAGAGTAAGAAAATGAAGCAGAAAAGGAGCTTGAGCTACTTGATTTCTCCCTTCCCTTGCTGATTTGAAAGAGGCACTAAGTAGATTTGAATATCAATGACTTGGTTAACTTGAGAAACTTGGAACTTGAAGTGAAGTTGAAGCTTTTGGAGCTCAAGGCTATGGAGTAGATTTAGGGTTAAACAGACCCTTCTGATTTTCCTGTTGCAGCAGCACGTAGAGATGATATTTTGGCAAACCCTTTGGTGGAAAGAGAGCTTACATATGGTGCTTGAGAAGCCCTATGATCACAGGTTGATGTGTGCAGCGTGATGATCACGTCGACTGTATGACCATCTCTATGCCTTTTTTTGGCAGCGAGCAGCTCTTCACACAATGCTGGGACATAGAGGACCCAATGTCAAGCTTTGAAGTGCTAGGACGGAGCGCCTAGAGGCCAAGAAGATATGCCATGAAGGAGGCTTCAGCTGAGAAGGCTTGATTGAAGAGATCCAAAGGCTCCGATGTGACTGGGTCCTACTAGCTATGGTAGACACACAGGGCAACAACTGTGAAGAATCACAATGCTGAGCTTGAAACGGCCTAATCTTGAGCTCTAAGGTGACAAAGAGGAGCTCCAAGAGTAGAGCCACATTCTCCAAAAGAAAGTTTATCAAGATCTTGTCCGGTTGAAGAGATCTAAGAGCTTGAAGCAAGATAGGTGCAGGTTGGCTATGGCTGCCACAAGGTCAAATGGAGAAAAATGTGAGAAATGGAACCATGAGCTGGACTTGAGTTGACCTGAGGTTAAGATGAGCTGAGAGAGAGTAGAGGAGAGCTAAGCCATGCTCAGCTAAGCTCTGATACCATGTTAAAGATGCGAGATCTAGAGCATGGCAAACTGCAGAAGCTATGGAGGATGGAAGATAAAGAGAGAACTCATGATGACATTGACAAAGAGGACAACTGTTATTACACAAGTGAATTAGGTTCCAAGATTGAGACTCGGACTCATAAAGACATTCTTGTGTAGTACTGACAATGACATAGACACTTGATAGAAAGAGACAAGTACTATTGCATTATCATTATATATATAGAGTTCTTTGGTAGCACTTAACATCCACTGTGCATATGGGATTTTGATATGCATACTGCCCATTTCCATGTGCATACTGCTCATGTACTCTGTGCATTCCATGCTTCCCAAGATTTGCATTGGAGCCATTCCCCTGAGTGTGCAAATAGCTTCCGTTACGGGGGAGTTGGGGTGCTAAGGATGGGCTTGAAGGATTCATAACGAGGGAGGGAAGGAGGGATGGTTCATCATGTCGCGTGGAAGGCTCACCCGTCTCATAAGTGCTATGGGGAATGCCATGGGTACCACCGAGACCTTGTTGGTTGTGCCCGGTCTCCAAGGGGGAAGGGCGGTTAGCCTCACGGAGAGGGACATACTCCTTGGGTCGATCCGAGGGGGGGGCAATGGCGGGGATGAGGGCACCCATGCGCTCTATGAGTAAGTCCATCTTGGCCATCATCTCGGAATGATGGTGATCTTGGCAGGTTTCCATCTCCCTGTGGCGTTGCTCCATCTCTTGATGTCGTTTAGCATGATGGGTCTCATGTTGGCATAAGGTTTGGTTGAGCATAGATAAGCGGTCTATCTCGGGGCAACCTCTTCAAACATGTCTTCACGATCCTCCTAGGCTGAGCTAGGATCATTCATTGAGGCACGGGAGTCCCTTATTTCATGCTGGAAGTCCTCCTGGGCCTTTACTTTACCCTTGTGGCCTGCCATCCCAAGTGCAGTCCACCAAACCCCTTGTTACAAAAATGAGGATATCTTGAGCTAGAAAGCTCCGATCACCAAAATTTTTGATTCAGATGAAATCCCTCAATCCCCTCTACGAGGTTACGTAAAAATATATCTGACAATAGATGATTAGGGCTTTTCTGTAATCACTTTTTGTGGGCTGACTCTGTAGGACTGTTGCCTATCCCACAGTACCTCTGGGCAGAAAACTGAGTGTATCTCCCAAACCGGGGGCGGAATGGAGAGGTTTTTAGTTCATATCGAAGGGGAGGATTCCCTCTTCGAATTAAGCTATAGAGCCCGCACTCACTCACACAAGAAGGCTTTGCTATAATCAACTTTTGTGGGCTGACTGTGTAGGACTACTCCCTGTCCCACAATACCTCTAAGCACAAAACTGAGCATATCTCCCAAACCATAGGGCAAAATGGGGAGATTTTTGGTTCAGATTGAAGGGGGGAATGCCCTCTTCAAATGAAGCTATAGAGCCCGCACTCAATCACACAAGAAGGCTTTGCTATAATCAAATTTTGTGGGCTGACTGTGTAGGATTGACTATCTATAATACCCTGCAAAGACTCCCTCAAGGAGCATACCTTGTCCCAATGGTGAGGAGCTTATTCCAGACATCCAGGGCCTCAATGATGGCTCTCAATGCCATGTAGAGCCATACGTCCTTTGTATCCATAGTTCATTTTGCTGAGACCATTTCCATAACTGCATACCCTGCCCTTCTTGCATTGCATCCACCATACATTTCCAAGTGATACATGACATTACCAATGCATGTAGAGGGATGTAGACTCAAATGATTAGGGCTCAGGCTATTCCATCAAATCTACCTGCACCTGCAATAATTCTTTGGGCTCCGGATCACCGGGAGGTGGGCAAAGTTCCCTGCGAGATGGGTTGTGCACCCCTTCATGGTCTTTGATGGCAAGGGGGGTCACCCCTCTTTTGTCTTGCCACCTCGCCTGGCATCGGGCTTTTCCTCACCCAGAATATACATGGAAGGCATTTATTATTAAGCAACGAGCATGATATGCATTTACAAATTGAAGATTGGGATTTTCATGATATGCATGATCAATAAGGAAATGGGATTGGGAAGGGGATTACCTCTGCAATTCAGTGACTCACTGATTGCATGACTTACCCTTCTTACAATTTTTTTTATCAATAGGAATCAAACAAGACCACGGTTAAGGATTAGAGTAAAATCTTGATCAATGGGAAAGAGATTGAAGATTATCTAGCTATGCATGCATTCCCAGGGTGTGGAGTGAGGGTGGGAATCCTATTGGCAATCATTGACCCAAGCATTTCTTCCATCTCTCTCATCAAGTGGCTGAGCTCAACAATTGGATGTAAAAGAGAGAGGAAGAACTGATTGACATACCTTGTTCAAGCCTGGGGAAGAGTTAATGGCTGCCTCCTTCAAGAGCTCCGTGGTTGCCCCTCTTCTTGCTACCCAAGGTTGTATGGGGGTCTTCAATGTCGTATATCTTAACTTGTTGAAGCTTGTGGCTACTCCCAAGGCTCCCGGGAAGAGTAAATTGAAGGGGATTCAGAGTTTTATGAGCTAGGCTGAAGGTTCAATGGCTGTCATGGCTGCTGCCCAAAGAAGGGTTTGAGAAGCTGGCAAGAACTGATGAGGAGGGATCAATACCCATGTTTAATCTTGTCTAGGCTGTGCCAAAACTCAGGAGTGAAGCAAGGGAGGAATAAGGCTGAGCTGGAGCAGAGGGAGAAGGCCAAGAAAATCAGCGCAAAATGCGCCGTGATTTTTTAGCTGCTCCCTGGAGGCTCCAGACAAGGTAGGCCAGGCTTTATGCTACTCTAGATGTTTCTCAAGCTGAAGGGGAAGCACTGGGACCAACCATTCTTACTGAGGAAGAGGGGGAAGCAAGATTTCTGAGGTTCTTGGGCTGGAGGCTCCATGGCAGCTTGGAGGAAGGAGGAGAGAGAAGGTCTTCTTGAAAAGTAACTGAGCTTTTGGTCTTCTCTAACTGTGCTACACTCCTTTTTGCCCAAAACCCTCAAGAAACTTACATGAAAATTAGTGACGACCTATCAAATTTTTTTGCCCGCCTCTAGATGTGTCCATGGTTCTTGGGAAAGCTCCAAGAAAGGCTACCATAGTCTTCAAGAGGGCTAACAGCCTGCCTGAGTACTCCTGTGTACCTGTGAGAGAGATGTAACTGGAGTTTTCTAACTGTGGGAAACTGTGAGAGCCCTAAATCTATGGGAAAAGAGAAGGATCAAGGACAAAGCTCTGATACCACTTGTAAACCTAACTGTCCTAACTAAGGGGAAGGAGAGAGAGAAGGACTGCAGGAGAAGAGGAAGAGGAGAGAGAAAGGCAAGAAGAAGAGAGAGAAAGAGGAAAAAATGAAGAAGAAGAGGAAGAAGAAGAAGAAGCCATGGAAGCTTGAGAATGTGAAAAGAGAGTTTCTTGATAATTTCTGTGATGCCTCAAAATACCCTCTTACACCTTATATACTGTTAGTGTGACTGGTATGTTCCCATGCCATGTTCCCGTGATCCGTGTTCATTACAAAAGTACTCAAAGGAATCTTGGAAGATGGACGGCCACCAATATCCAGCTCTTAAAGCTTTCTGTGCCGTTAACCACCCAGCAAAGTGCCCTCCACAAGCAGAGTCATGACACTCTTCCAAAATAAAGGGGACCTCGTCAGGCATCACACATCGGCAATAGATATCATCAACACCCTGCCAATATAATGTGCCTGTGATCAAGGAAAATTTCAATGCCTGCTGTTTAATTTTCCTCTTCTCTGATTTTGACAAAGTAGCTCCAGTCTCTCTCGTAGAAAGATAGTGCGTTATAGCAGCATACTAGGAGGGAATAGATGTCGTATCAATCTTGAACAAAGTCTCCATGTCACTTCCTTCAGCCAAGACTTCTTTTGGCTCTCCGAAATCCAGAAGACACTCTACAATGCCCTGAAGCTTCAACGGCTTGCTCTTAATCTCATAATCAAATTCCTGCAAAGTGATTAACCACTTTGCTAAATGGTTAGGCGGTTGTACCTTATTCAACAAAAATCAAAGCCCTTCCGCCTTTATATAAAAGACCACCCTCTCATAAAGAATGTAGTGCCTAAACTTCTTGGTCGCAAACACCATCACAAAGGCACAACTTCTCCATATAGGTGTAGTTAATTTCCGATATGCCCAACTTTCGACTAGCAAAAGCTATCGGATGGTACCACTTTTCCTCCCAAATTTGGGCCAAATAGTAGCTGATACTATATATGGTTGCTGCTGAAAATATATAGAATATTGTGCCCATTTTTTGTGCTTTTAAAACAAGTGCTTTAGCAAGCTCCGGCTTCACATCATCAAAAGACACTTTGCAAGCATCACTCCATGTAAACTGACAATTAAAGGACAATAGGTTTGTCAGCGTCAACGTCCTTTCTGCCAAGGCATTGATAAACCTCCGATAATACCCTACTGATGACAGAAAGCTATGCACTTCCTTTGGAGTACGTGGCGGACTCATGGCAACTATGACCTTGATCTTTTCAGGATCAGTTGCAATCCCTACGAAACTAACCACATGGCCTAACAAGAGCTTGTAAGGGACTCCGAAGATGCACTTCCATGGGTTAAGAGCTATGCAAAATTGTTTGCAACACTCAAATCACTTCTGCAAAATGATCAACTGTCTATCCCTTATGGTGGCTTCCCCCAGATCGTCAATGAATACTTTCAGCTCCTCTGGGGAGATGTCACCAAAGGTCTTGTCGGCTGTTCTTTGCCATGAACCAGGTGCACTACACAACCCAAATTCCATCACATGGTACGCAAAGGTACCAAAGACTATAATAAATGTTGTTTTTAGCTTGTTTTGCTCAGCAATCACCATTTGGTTATACCCTGCAAAGCAGTCCATAAACGAATAGATTTCCCTACCCGCTAGTTGATCCAAAATTTGGTCAATAAATGACAATGGGTAGTAATCTTTAACAGTCTGCTTATTCAGCTCTCTAAAATCTACAAAAAGACAGATTTTATTATTATTCTTCTTCCTGATCACTACTGGTGAACACCATTCCGTATGCTAAACAGGGAAGATCAAATCTGCTTTCCGTAACTTTCGTAGTTCCTCGTACAACCCGTCCCTTAATTCAAAAGGCATAAGCCTTACTTACTAACGTACAGGGCAGGTACCTTCCTTTATAGGAATAGTATGCATAGCTAGATTGGGAGGAATACCCTGAAGTTTGAAGCAAAGATATCGCAGAACTCTCGAATTAAGGATGCATAATCCTCTCTTTCTTTCGAATTAAGCATGGACCCTAATTTGATTGGCCACGAATCATTCAGCGTACCAAGATCCAACTCAATAACATCTACGTCTCTTATTCGATCATAAGGCTCTATCGGCTCATTCAAGGTTATTTGATAAATATCCTCTGTAATGGACCCTTCCTTAGATCCATCACTCGATGACGTCTCACTACCAGATGGATCATCTACTATTTCTAGTTCAGTGGAGGATAGTGGATCTCTCTCACTCTGAGGAGACTCAGGGTAAGCATCCACTATTACATGATGGGCACCTCGACCTAAAATCACTCGACCAGTGGGTATATCGACTTGACAGTCTGTCCGTAGAATCCATGGCCTTCCTAGCAAAACCCGATAGCTAGGACATCCTGAAAACCTTATCACCCTAAAGTCCATATAGCATTCCACGCTCGCAACTGTAACGTGGACCTTAGTAATGCAACCTTCTAGTTGTCTTAGACTATCATCAGCCATCCTAAGAAGTGTGGAGCTGTCTTTTTGGATCTCTAGACCTAACCTCTCCATCAAGTCTGAACTTATGATATTGACAGAGGATCCAGTGCCCATGATAGCATGCTCCACTAATATTCCATCCACATATGTTGGAACCCTAGGGCAATGCTTTTCGGCATGATTGAACCAATCTTCCCCACTCTAGCTATGCCCAAAGGTTCTACTATATACCCTATATGCAGGATTTTCTTGAATTCCTTGCGTACTCTTGGAGAAAGTTTAATCAATTGTAGGAGATTCACGTCTGGTTTGACTTCACAAAGGGAACTTGCTAGATCAAAGTCATGATAATTAGCCAAAGTTCTCTTCTCTCGCCAAACCATCCTCTCCTTTGGTCTTTCAATCGACTTTGGTGCCTCTTTTTTAGCCTTTACCTTCTTTCTTGGCAATCCTCTATCCTCCTCGAGATTGACTTTACTACCAACAGGTCTTAACGGTCCACCTTCCTTATTAGGATTCAGGACTCGCTTTTCCCTAGGATCTTGCTTAGGGCTTCTCTCAACAGGTTTTGCATTATCTTTTTCACCCTGTTTAGCCTTTTGGCCACTTGTTACAACTCGTAGATTAGAAGTTTCAACATCATTGACACGTACAGCCTCAAAAAGGCTGACTCCACTGCCATGAGGTAACTCCTCTACAATAGCCTTTCCTCTTTGCAGTATTTGCCTTGTGGCTAAAAAGAATATGCCATAACATTTTTGGTCTGAAGCTATCCACACTACTGTCTATATTATGAACAGAACCCCCATAGATGCAGTTCGTGGGATGACTCCCGAAGAATGCTTTACTAGTAAGAAGCCTGATGTATCACTTTGAAGGTATTTGGCAGCATTGCATATGTTCATGTGCCAGATGAGCTAGAGAAGAAGCTTGATCTAAAGGCTGAAAAATGTATTTTTATTGGATACTCTTTAGAGAGAAAAAAGGGTATCATTGTTATAACCCTATCACAGGTGAGTTCAGAGTGAGTAGGGATGTTATTTTTGATGAGATGAACAGTTGGTATGCACCTGCTGGTGATGTATTAGATGATGATAATGATCATGATAGCTATATGCAGAAAGAAAAACAAGAATCACAGAGTCTTAGTGGACCAGAAACATAATCTAGTACTACACCTACAGTGAGCCCTTGGTCTGCAAGACTAAGGAGTAGCCCCACATCTTCAGGTGTATCTATAAGTGTTGCAGGCAAAGACAAAGAAAAGAAGAAAGTGTTGGATGGTAATGATGCATCTACTAGTCATTTGGGATTTGATGGAGATTCTAGTGGTTCAGAGATTTTGGATGATGAGCTTGGTATTCCTTCAGTCAGGACACCAGGTGTACATAGAGCTCATAGTAATGTAAAGGTTCCATTGAGTGATCCAGTGGTATGCATGTCTAGTAGGGTCAGATACCCTATTAAAAGATTTGGCTTTGAAGGCTATGTAACTCACCATTATGCTTATATGGTGAAACTAGTTGAGGATGTTGAGCCCAATTGTTTTGAGGATGCTGTTGGTCATGCTCATTCGGATGTAGCAATGGAAGAGGAGATGGCTGCATTAGAAGCTAATAAGACTTGGAATTTGGTACCCTTTCCTAAGGGTAAGAAAGCTATTGGCTGTAAGTGGGTTTACAAAGTCAATCATAATGCAAATGGTTCAGTTAGCAGGTATAAGGCGAGGCTAGTTGCAAAAGGCTATGCTCAAACATATGGCATAGATTATGAAGAGGCATTCAGCTCAGTTGCTAGGATGGCAATTGTTAGGTGTGTGATTGCCTTGGCAGCAGCCAAAGGTTGGAGTTCGCAGCAAATGGATGCTAAGAATTCCTTCTCTCATGGTGAATTGCAAGAAGAAGTGTATATGGAGCAGTCAGCAAGTTATGACGATTTAGAGCATCCCACATTGTGTAATGTTAAAGAAGGCACTCTATGGGCTGAAGCAAGCACCTAGAGCATGGCTTGACAAGATTGGAGAGTATCTTGTCAATATTGGATTTTGTATTTTTGATGATGATCACTCACTTTATGTGAGAAAGGGAGACGTAGGTGTGGTCATCATAGTCATTTATGTGGATGACTTGATTATTACAGGTGACAGTGACAATGGGATTTTTGAAGTTAAGGACTTCTTGAAGAAGAAGTTTGAGATGAAGGATCTGGGTGAGCTGAGATACTTTCTTGGTATTGAGGTGATTAGATGTGATGATGGTATATGGCTATCACAAAGGTAGCATGGCTTGGATATGTTATCCAAGTATGGTATGATAGCATGTAAGCCTCTTTCAGTACCATTGAAGCAAAATGTGAAGTTGAGTGTCGACGTTGGGGATGAGATAGAAGACCCTAATATGTTCAGGAGGATGGTAGGGAGTTTGATTTACATGACTATTACAAAGCCAAACTTGAGATATGTTGTTGGCCTTGTCAGCCAGTTTATGTAGATGCCTAGAAAGCCTCATTTGGATGTAGTTAAACGTATATTGAGATATGTGAAGTCCACTTTACATTATGGACTTTTTTATGAGGTAGGTAAGGATGTACAGGTCTTTGGATACACAAATGCTAATTGGGCCGGTAGCATGTGAGACAGAAGATCTACTAGTGGATTCATGTTTTCCCTTGGTAGTGCAGCAGTTACATGGAGCAGCAAAAAGCAACCTACAGTTGCTTTATCAAGTACGGAGATTGAGTATAGAGGTGCTGCTATGTAGCATGTGAGGTGGTATGATTGCAAAAGTTATTAGGTGATTTGGATGTGCAGGGATATGATCCAGTTGTCATTCATTGTGACAACATGAGCAGCATACAGTTAGCTAGGAATCCAGTGTTCCATGCTAGGAAAAAACACATTGAGGTGCACTACCACTTTGTGAGAGAGAAGGTACTTGCAAAAGAGATTGACTTGGTATATGTCAACATACAGGATTAGATAACTAACATTTTCACAAAGGCATTGGGTGCAGAGAAGGTGAGATATGTCCCTTTTCTTCACATCTATAACACTCCAATTCTGATATCTAGCCATGTCCTTATAACTTTGAGAGGGAAACCTCCTTGGGCCAAAATTAGGACCGAACTCTCTAGGCTTTGGTTCAATATCTTGGGTGGCCATCTTGGATTCCAATAAGCTGAATCTTGCTTCATCTTTCTTCATTATTTCATGCATCTCCTTCAAAGAGTGGATATCCTCTATATAGTTCTTCCCTAAATAGTAGAAACAAAAGGCTCCACGGATGGTTGGCTTTTGGATACATTGAGTGGCTAAATGTCCCTCTTAGTTGCACTTTTTGCACCATGTATTAGATTGCATCGTATCTCTTCCAGCTCTTGCATGACTGGATATGTTGGAAGTATTCACCTTCAGCGTCTGTAGCTGTTTTGTAATCAAATCCATCAGCTCCTTCTTGATACAATGATTGAATTAGACAAATAGTCCTTCAAATTTTCACCTCTTGGAGTACTTGCAGTAGGGTTTTGAAAAGCCTCTGTAATCAATACATAAACTAGTTGGGTTGATCCAAAGGGTTCTCTATTCTGATTTTGATTTAAAGCTCCCATTGAGATTGGTGTTTGTTGGTTCTAGTTGGTAGGATTCCACTGTTGTTGAGTTGCCATTGGGGGAACTGTTTGAGGCCCCTGTTATTGTAGTTGAACCATCATTTGAGGTACTGCTGTCTACGGCCACTGTGGATTTGGTGCACTATAGTGTGGTACTATTTGCATTTGAAGATAGGGGTAGGGAATAGTCCTTGGGACTACATTTGGTAGGCACACCATTCTTGGCATGGAAGGAGGTAAGGCTCCTTGTCCAGAGGTCATCAATATCCTTACTTCAACTTCATCATATAGTCTTGCACCTTTCACTATAGATTGCAGATTGACTGGTCTTCTTAGCTCGTCAAACTTACAAACTTTTGGTTGTAAACCTCTAAGAAAAACTCCCCTCTGGATGCCTGCATCTAAGTGATGGTTAGTCCATCTCTTTAGTATGGATTCCATTCTAGAGACATATGCTTCCACCCATTCACCAAAGGACTGGCTTAAGTTCATGAACTCCTTTCACATCCGTTCTTCAAAACCTTCACGCCTGAATTTAGTGAGGACGGCCAACTTCAAGTCATCCCATGTGTAAAAATTTCTTGCTACTTATCTCTCATACCTTTGAAATGCCATGCCTTTGAAAGTGGTAGGGAATATCGCCAAACCAATGCTCAGGGGTTTTGGCATTTTTGGCTACACACACTACCATGAACTCAACTACATGAAGATTAGGGTCTTCATTGTACGTCTCTTAAAGATGGTCAATGGGACTACATTCTCTGGCCTATCATAAATATTTCTAGGATGGATCTGACTAAGAAGGGGACCTTGAGTCGTGAGGACTTCTGTAAAGAGTGCTACTAGGGTGCCAAAGGAGGCTTTTGTTGCTAGCTTGTTCTCAGATTTGATTTTTTCCTTCTCTCTTCTCACATATCTCTCAAGTTGTTCTAGTTCTTGCCTCTTGATCATGTCATTCATCAAGGAGTTAGCTCCACCCAGTTTGTCTATACTCAACAAAACAGAGTCAAAAGGGCTTCAGTCTCTAGAGGACTCTCTTGCCAACATTTTTTCTACTTCTTTCTTTTCAACATCTAAGAATTTAGCTTTCATTCCACTATAGAGGGGGAAGATATTCAGTATGAAGGTATCGAAACTCATTCTTTGAGCATTATTGTGGTGCCATCATCATAGTAATGTTAGCTTTTGATGGTTTCAATAATGTATGTTGTGAAGAACACTCTATCTAATAGCTTCAAATGGGTTGCTAATCAAACAAACAGAAGGTTGTCAGTGCACCAAGCATCTACAAACAGATTCCAACTATTTCCCTCTTGTTCTTGTGAGCTTCAATTGCCCACAACTCCTGAAGCTTCTTCACAATTTTCCACTTGATGATGTCTAGAAACTCTTCAATGAAAGCCAAATCTCCCATGGATGATCATTCTCTTTGTTTCTATTCTTTAGTTTTTTCCCAAACAACTTGCCACCAAGATGCACGTCTTTGTTGCTTCAGTAGGGAGAGGAAATAATCCACCACATAGAGCCTTCAACAAGATGGTAATATGTTTCCATCATTGTGGGATAAATTTCTTGTAGAAATCGGCTTTGGCAACAATGATAATTTCCAATCCTTTGGTGGTAGAAGGAACTTTTCAAGCATCCATTGAATTCTTCTCCTCTCAGCAATGCCATTTCCTTCATTTTTAGCCCCTTCTTATGCCAACACAATATTAGTGAGTTTGGGAATCTCCCAATTCCCATTTTTTGAATACTAAAAAGGTGGCAGCCAGATAACATGCCCATAAGTTTCTCCTAACCATATGATTTCGCCTATCATTGGAAAGCGCTTGAAAAATGGAATCTATTGAGCTATTGAGTACTTGATTTGGAGTTATAGTGTTCAAGTTATGAAAAATCCAAAGATTTGACCACGTGTCCCAAACTTATGGGAAATTCCCATATTCTCCAATATGGTGTTTGCCTGTTGATGGCAATTTTCCTCGACTATGCACAAAAAACATGGAGTTCCAAGAGAAACACCAAGAAAAATGAGAAATATACTGTAATAAAATATATCTTGTATCATGAACAAGCATATTATTTATATTTTAATCAATCACAACAAGAAAAACAACACCAATCTTCTCAAATCTTCACACAAATTCATATAACAATTCTTTCACAAATTTATCACAACAAAACTTCAACACATTCTTCATATTCTCTATCAAAAGAACAAGAGAACACAAATGAATGATCCACTTTGAATGTAAATCATCACATAGTATTCATCTTCATAGTCTCTCTCACAATCTCTCACTCATACATACATTGTTTTGCATAGATTTGGTTACACACACACACACACTCTCTCTCTCTCTCTCTCTCTCTCTCTCTCTCTCTCTCTCTCTCTTAGATGCTCTCTCTCAATGATACATTGGAATACTCAAGAATAATAATTCATAACCCCTCTTTGGTCATGGATACCCTTCCCAAGAGGTATGTCTGATATGAAAAGTCACCAGAGCCACTACATTGTCCTTTCCTAGTAACTCAACAGTGTCATTTCACTTCAGTTTTTACTACTAGAGTCTTCAACATCTACTTGTTCCACTTCTTTGAGCTATTTTGAACTTGTATTCATCTCTTTTCAAGGTTTAAAAACTTCCCCAAGCTATACATTCATCCCACATATAACACTTACAAAGGCATATAGAATAGAAACAAAATAGAGACAAAGGCTCTACAAAAGCTCAATAGTTGGTCTACAATACCATATACAAGGTCATCAGAAAGCATTTAGCTCAACTAAAACCATTCATCAACATAAATGACAAGTAGCATAATACCTTTCTCTGTTTTTCTCACATAAAGTGAGAAATCTGCCTTGGAAATCTGAAAGCCAATAGTGACAAGATACTGTCCTATCTTGTCAGACCATGCTCTAGGTGCTTGCTTCAAGCCATACAATGCTTTCTTCAACCTGCAAACAAACTCAGGATGAACAGCATGCATATAACCTGGTGGCTGCTCCATATATACCTCTTCTTGCAAATCACCATGCAAGAAGGCACTCTTTACATCCATCTGATGTAAAGACCATTCCTTTGATGCAGCCATAGCAATGACTGCTCTTACGTTTGCCATCCTTGCAACCGGACTGAATGTTTCTTCATAATCAATGCCATATGTTTTTGCATACCCCTTGACTACTAATCTTGCCTTGTATCTATTCACAGAACCATCTGCAATGTGCTTCACCTTATAAACCCACTTACAGCCAATTGCATTCTTACCTTTAGGCAAAGGTACCAATTCCCATGTAGCATTTGCTTCCAAGGCATCCATTTCTTCATCCATGGCTTTCTCCCATTTTTCTTTTCCCATGGCTTGCTCAAAAGAAGTGGGTTCTGGTTCCTGTATCACTTTGACCATATATGCATAGTGAATGGCTGTAAATCCATCATATTTCAGCCTATCCACAGGATACCTAGCTCTGGTAGACCTATGCAAAGTAGGCTCACTTCGAGGTGCTCTCAAAGCATCCCTGGTCTTCCTTACTCCAGGTGTAACAATAGAAGGGATACCCAACTCATCATCAATGCTCTGTTCTGAGCCACTGGATTCACCATCCACATAAGAGTGACCTGCATTCACATCAAACATGGGCTGATCTACCTTCTCTTTTCCTTTTCGTGATACGTGCATACCACTATCTGCATTGCTTTGAGAAGATTCTCCTGATCTCAATCTGCCTGTCCATGGCAAAGAATGTGAACCACTGCTAGAGGACGCTCCAGGTCCACTAATATCTTGTGACTGTTGTTGTGAATTCTGTGCAGCATTACCATTTTGTGCATCTACATTATCAATCACATTTACTGGTTTATACCAACTACTCATCTCATCAAAGACAACATCTCTGTTCACTGTAAACTTACGAGTAGAAGGGTTATAGCATCTATACCCTTTCTGCTGCAAAGAGTAACCAATAAAGATGCACTTCTCAGCTTTTGGATCCAACTTGGATCTCAACTCATCTGGCACATGAACATAAGCAATGCAACCAAAAATCTTCAAATGAGAAATATCTAGTTTCCTACCAGTATACCTCTCCTCTAGAGTCATCCCATGTATTGCTGT
Organism: Lygodium microphyllum; assembly: GCF_053477565.2. Lineage (NCBI taxonomy): Eukaryota > Viridiplantae > Streptophyta > Polypodiopsida > Schizaeales > Lygodiaceae > Lygodium > Lygodium microphyllum. The sequence goes on from NW_028229528.1 coordinate 334,586, forward strand.
AGTGGGAGTCCTGTTCATTATGTAGACTGCTGTAGCAACTGCCTCAGCCCAATAAAAATCTGGCAGGTCTTCTTCATTGAGCATGGCACGAGATACCTCTCCAATATGCCTATTTTTCCTTTCTACAATTCCATTTTGTTGTGGGGTATGACTGCATGAATATTGCTGCTTTATGCCATGCTCCTGCAGGAACCTTGCAAACTCATTTGAGAGGTACTCTCCCCCTCCATCTGACCTTAGGTATTTTATTTGCAGGTCTGTTTCTTTTTCAACCATAGCTTTAAGAGTTTTGAAATGCCCAAAAACTTCACTTTTCTTTTTCATAAAATACACCCAAACTTTTTTGCTATAGTCATCAATAAAAGTGACAAAATAATGACAGCCTCCAAGAGATGCAGCTTTTGTAGTCCATACATCAGAGTGGATTAATTCCAATGGCTTCTTACTCTCTTGAACATGTCTAGGAAATGGTTTCCTTGCCTGTTTTCCAAACTGACAGGCTTCACATACCTTATGCATTTCTGCAACCTTGAATTTAGGCAATCCTGCAACAATATTTTGGGCATGCATTGATTTAAGTCGCTGTACATTAACATGACCAATGCGTTTATGCCAGATATCAATATCTGCAACTACACCGGTCCCATGTGCAAACATTGCTGCACTCAATTCAGGCATGTCTGCATCCAACGTAAACATTCTGCCCTTCTTCTTTCCTTTTGCTATCAAGCGACCTTTATTTTTCATATCCTCAATAAAGCATCCATGAGGATTAAATCTGACCTACAAGCCCTGCTCAACCATTTGACCAACAGAAACCAGATTCTTGGTGATATTCGGGACATGAAATACATCGGACAGGTATTTCTTTTTCCCATCCTGCATAGACAAAGGAATTTTTCCAATCTACACAATAGGATGTGCAGTATCATCACCAGTTTCCACGAATCCTGGTTTTTCCATTTTCCTTGCATCCTCCATCCATTCTGCATGACCTGTCATGTGGTTTGATGCACCTGAGTCAACATACCATACATCGTTTCTTTCTTCTGCACTTGTCACAGAATTGTTCATGTGCTGTACCATAAACAAATGCTCATTTCTATCATCACCCTGTCTACTAGAAGATGCATAATTCCCTTGTTGCAGTTTTCCATTCATGATGTCATTCTGCTTTTTATAGCAGTCTTTAGCCATATGACCCATTTTACCACAGTAGTAGCATTCAACATTACTATTTGCATTTTGGCCTCTTTGCCATCCACCACGACCTCTTTGGCTCCCCCTGCCTCTAGAGTTACCACGTCCTCCTCCATAGGACTGGTTTTCTTGAGTTTGCTGCATATTTTGATTTCTACCACGGCCTCCAAATCGGCCTCCTCTACCTCTACCTCTGCCTCTACCTCTTCCAGCATTTGAGTAGAAGACAGCTTCTTTTGAAGTTCCTCCTGAAGAAGATGCACCACCATTTCTCTGCTCCTCAGCAATTAGAAGAGCAATCAACTCCTCAAAATCAGGAAATCTTTCACGGATGGAAATGGATGTTCGGAACTGTGCATAATCCTTTCCTAGACCATTCAAGGTCACTGAGACTAAATCATCATCTTCCACTGGCGACCCAATGGAAGCAAGTGCATCTGCAATCTTCTTTACCTTCATGTGGTAGTCATTGATGCTCATACTTTCTCTTTGCACATTGTGCAACTCTTGCTTGAGCTGCATTTTCCTGGCTTACGTATTTGTGCTATACATTTTTGACAAAGTATCCCATGCCTCCTTTGGCGTACTTGCATCCTGAATATGCACAATCATAGAGTCTGAAATGCTAATAGACAGCCAATACATAACTTTCCTGGCTCTCTCATGCCATGCTTTAAATGCCTGCATTTGCTGTTGATTGGGAACATCAAGAAGAACTGGTTCTTCGTCATTTCCTGCAACAAATTCCCAATATCCTTTTCCCATAAGGAAATTCGTCATTCTAAACTTCCATGCTTGGAAGTTATTCTTGTCAAGCTTTTTAGTTACAATCTGTGAAAGAGAATCAGACGCCATTACAGAACACTGCAAAAAATTCTGTCACTGCAAAAAAGCACAGCTTCACCCTCACAAGGGCAAATCTGCAAAACTGGCGAAAGTGGTATTTGACCACACAGTCACTTCCTAGTGACAATTTTGCATAAACAGGAACCAAGGATGATTCTGTAACTCCCAATGTCTTTGCACACAAGCATACGATGCAATTTCTATGGTCACTTTTCACTGACCTGTAGAACAGTGGTCGCACAGCATAAAACATGGCCTTTTCCTGAGTGCGTGCAGAAAACTTCCGCCTCCAAAACAGGCCCCGAAATGGCCTCAAATAAAAAAAACAGGGTCACCAAGGGCTAAAGCCCTTGCATGCAGCATATACTGCCCTCTTGCTTCACCGTGAAGGGCGTCTCAACCTGAGACAATGCACTCCTGCACTTTCCGGCTGTGCTACCTGTAGAGTCTTGCTCCCAAAACAGAAGAATGAAAGCAACACTGTTCCTCTTACCAGAACACTGCGAACTTGGCTTGCTTTCTTAAGCTCCTTACCACGAACAAGGCTCTGATACCATGTCAAGATTGTGGGAGAGACGGAAGGAGTCTCACTTGTAGCTTTCTTGCTTGCACAATGGGGGAATACACACAAGGGTGGAGGCTGAAAACAATTTTCCTCTTCTTAGTTGTGTAAGCCAAAAGAACTCTAGTACATAGAGATAGAAGAACCCTATATATGTGTCTCAAACCAAACTCAACTAACTAAGGTGGCATACTAACTGAGCCACGAACTGGAGTAGATAAGGATAGCTGTCATCTAGCTATTATTCATGGGCTGTGTACCAACCGCATCTGCAACTGACAAGTCGGTGACATAAATGCACAACGGTCATCCTAGCATATCATGAGTGGAGCTCGATATCTCAACATTTTGATGTCAGCCTATTCTTCCTTACTTAATTTCTCTTTCTTCTCCTTCTGTCTCCTATCACTCTTGTTTTGTTCTTCGGGTTTGCTCGCTCGTGTAGGCGGCACCTCCTGCTCTCCCTTGTCACTTATTGTTCTTTCGCTTGATTCCCCTCCTTCGTGGTGAGGTGGGCTTTGGTGCGCAGCCTCCTCATCCATGACACCCTCATTCTTTATTGCTTCATCTATGATGGCTGTCAGGATACCCCCGTATCTGATTGTAGCTGCCTTTGACGCAGGTTTCTTCCTTGCGCAATGCAAGGTTGAGGCAAGGGATTCTCCTCCTGCTGGTGCTTCCACCAGGGTGAGGGGGGCAGCTGAACTCTAAATGGTTTTCTGTACAAACCCATTCCAGTCTATCTCTTCAGGGACTCTTGCTGCTATGCTTTCCAATAGTGGGACCCCGATCCTATTCATCAATGCATTGTATCGTTGGCCCGAGAAGAGGGTATGGATCATCTTCGCTTGTAATTTCACTGTTGGGTCAAGGATGTCAGCCAAGCTGATTCCATCCACGGTGTGCACCACTTCTTTCTTTACCCCCAGCATGGCGTAAACATCTCGTCTCGGCCGTCTCTCTTTCTTGGGCACAAGCCCCAGGGCCTTTTCTATGATTGTTGCATTGAGGGGCACTTCGATTCTTCTTTCCTGCTCCCCTGTCCTTACTGTGACAATGCCACAGTTCCTGCTCTTGTCAAAGTTTCTCAGGAAATCTGCACACATGCTGTAATCCATGGCCTGCCCCACCTTTTCCACATACTTGTGGAGGTGGCATCTGTCCACCAAGTCTTTGATCGCAGGTTCCTCCAGGATGGCCTCGTCCAGATTCAGTGTGTGCTTGAAAGTGAACTGACTGAATCCTCGCGTCTCAATGCTGATGCCAAATTTGGTCATCTCTTCTTCGGAGAATGGGAGTTTGCCCCCTTTGTCTTGTCCTGTCATGGTGGTGACCTGTCAACACACCATGCCAACATTAATGCCCAACAATCGGCTTATTTCTAATCAAAATTCAGTTTGAGAAAAAATGTATGTGCCCAAAATGGGTATACTTGCTTAGAGGCTTGACCATTGCTATTGTTTTCCTTTGCAGTATTCTTCCATAGAAACTTACTTAATTATAACAATCTGCTAGCTAAATAGCATAACTTTCATTTTTGCTCTGCTCTTGCTCACATTGCTCCCCCTTCCATCAGGGATCTTTCAAGGAATCCTTCTTAGGATTAGCACAGGGAGGACGAGGTAAACGCTGTTTCGCGTGGGTTGACTTACCTGGCCAATAACCAATCATAGAAGCTTGGATTGTATTCGAGTTGGGCATGACAATCAAGAGTAGATGGTTGAATGGAGACTTCGGAAATGTAGGTCAAGACATCATGAAAGAGATCTCCAGTATTGAGGCAACTGGCCACATGTAATTCCTCTGCGGTGAGGAATTGGTCAATGTAGGGGTGGGCAAGCACATGGTCCTCCAACCGCTGATTACGGGTGATGGCCAAGACCCTAAACGAGATAGGTGCCACATAAGTGGGGTCATATTCGATGGTTTTAACTGCCCTACCTTGCTCAGCATTGGTCATTATTCGACAACCTTTTTTCTCCCATTGGATCCTTAGCGTAAACCACTGCTGCAAGAACGTGAAAGGGGAACTTGCCATCTGCGTGAGCTCTTGCAACTCCTGTTCAGGAGTGGAATGAGGAGGCTTACGATACAAAATGATAAGTCTTCTGAGGGCAACTTGATCTTTTGAGATTTCATCGTTTGCTATCAGTTCGGCAACAATTTTGAGGAATTTAGTGGTCATAAGTTCGTATTCCTCCCAAGTGCATGATAATGCACGAATATCTGAAGCAAGTGTTTTGTCAAGAAGGCCTAGGTCTAGCCTCTCATAACTTCTAGCAAATGTAGTGAAAGTTTCGTCCAACATTTTAATGCAGGTTATTAAGTCATCCCTAGAAGTTGCGGCAAGGTCCTTAGCCAAGGAGAGAAAAGGTTGTATCGCGTATGAAGGTTTAAGACCCGCTGGTGGGGGTGGTGCAACTGGACTGGATAATGGTGACTCCCTCATCGGTGTCACGGGTTGGGCCTTGCACTCTGAAGCACTTTGAGGTGCTGTAGGAAGCTCCGGAGGTATGGGGGTTGTGCTAGGTTCTGAGTGGGCAATCATACTGATTTTTAAGTTCTCTTGATTAGGTAGGTTTAAGGCATGTGGCATTTGCTTTGGTCGATAGATGAGCTGAGACTTGCTAGCCACAGCTAGCCATGGTTTGCTGACTATGTTCTAGTTGCCACTTGTGCAAGCCTCCCTCATTAGGGTGAGATTGCTTGTAGATGAGCTTCTTAGCTGGCCATTTTTAGGTATCCAAATCCAGGGATTGCCCTCGTAGTATCCTTGTGCCCGCAAGAGATCTTTAGAAATCCAGCGCGGCGTGGTTGTGTCTCTACGGAGATAGCGCCTAGACTGCCTCTTAGGTCGGGAAGGTTGATAATTTTGACGTTTAGGATCATACTTGGGTGGTCTACCCGGGTGTGGTTTTTGCCGTTTTGGCACCCACAGAAACTTGGACTCTTTGGCCTTGTAAGTGCTCTTGGTGGGTTTGGGCCTGGGGTCGAGAGCCCGGCACGAGGCCGTAGTTTCCTTCTGTTCAGATTCAGGCTGAAGCGTGGTCATAGGGGTTTCTACCAGTGGCTTCGTAAAGGTGGGGGAATTAAGACAGCCCTTGCTGAAGGTCATCACGATATGCACATTGTCGATAGCAAGATGTATGCAGTTTAGGTTGTAATCCGCATTATAGTTTGTTTGCTTCTTGAAAGTGCAACCCAATAGTGACACATTACCGGCTCCTTTAGTGTCAGGTAACACATGGAAGAAGGCTGGTAAACTTTCAGACTCGATGGAAACGACCACCTTGCACTTCCCTAGGAGTGAATAAGCAATACCCCCAAATGGGGTGAGTTTAGCATTAGTGGGCTATAGTTTCGGTTGACCAATGCGTGTCCAATGGTCATGTGTCAAGATATTGTAGTCGGCACCTTCATCAATCAAGGCTTCGAAAGAATACACTGCTCCTGCTACGACTGTGATTCGTAGGTATGCCGATGCCACTGCTTCTTCGTCCTGATCTGTAAGGTCAGTTACAGTAGCCATGCAGACGTTCAGTGGGGGTTCTAGCATGGGTGGCTCATGTAATGGATGTGAAGGAGGATAGTACTTCTTAATGCGGCTGCCGTTAAAAAATCCTATTCCTTCACCGTCAAGTGTCTCCAACTCGACATTCCCGGTCCTACTGATCATGCGTACTCTGAAAGGCCCTAGCCCCCAAAACTTCATCTTCTGTTTATGTCCTTTTACTGAGCATAGCAGAACAAGGTCCCCTTGTTCGAAGTCTCGCTGCTTGACATGCTTGTCAAACCACATCTTTTGTCGAGCCTTTTCACAAATCAGAGAGTGAGTGGCGAGGAGTCGGGTCTCCGTTAAGTGCTCTAGTTCCACCAAGCAGTTGGTCCAAGCCTCTCTTCCCTCCCAACGCTCCTGGAGTGCTAGCCTCAAGCTAGGGATGAAGAATTCTAAGGGCAAAATGGCTTCAGTTCCATACGTTAGCCTAAAGGGCGTTTGTCCTACAGCCGTTTTATAAGCTGTGCGATAGGCCCACAAGGCCGCCATTAGCTTGTTGTCCGAGTCACTTCTTGAAGTAGACACGACTTTTGTAAGCACGTTGACTAAGATTTTATTTGTGGATTCGGCTTGGCCATTAGCCTAAGGGTAATAGGGAGAGGAATTTCGATGAATTATTAGGAAGGTAGAGAGCAAGTGGGCAATCACTTCATTAATGAAGTGTGTGCCTTGGTCGCTTACAAGTTTGATTGGACAGCCAAACCGTGAAATGACCTGCTCCCACAAGAACTTGGCGGTGGTCCTAGCATCATTCTTCCTTGTGGCTCGTGCCTCTGCCCATTTCATTAGATAGTCGATCGCCACTATGATGTATCGAGCTTGGGAATATTGTGCTGTAGGACTGATAGGTCCAATAAAATCGATGCCCCATTTTTGAAAGGGTTGTCGGGCTATGACAGGGGTCAACTCCATCTTGTCCTTTTTCACAGGCACTTTGGTCCTTTGGCACTCATCGCAGTGCTTTACAAATTTAGCTACATCGCAGAAGAGGATGGGCCACCATAGCTGGGATTGTAGTACCTTTCGGGCTGTTGTGTCCCTGATAAAGTGTCCTCCAGTGATTCCGCCATGTGCTTGGTTCAATGCATTGTGCATCTCATGCTCACATACGCATCTGCACAATAAACTGTCTTGTCCCAACCTGTAGAGTTGGCCAGCTATCAGTTGGTATGGCTGAATTTTCAAGATAAGTCTTTTCAGCCTGGCCTTCTCAATGGGTCGCTCTGGTAGTCCATTTTCTAGCACTTGCACTATGTCATCGGCCCAATACAGCGTCAGATCAGCTTTAAATAATTCTCGTTCACTAGACAGGTTAAAGAGATGGGCATCCGGCAAATCGTCAGGCACGCCTTGCCCAGCGGCTTCTCCTGTGGTTATGGGGGACATGTGGTCAGCCATGTAGTGCTGCTTTCCTTTGCGTACAACCACAGAGAAGTCAAACTCCAGTAAGAGGAGTAACCATCTAGCTATGCACCTCGTAGCGCAAGGCTTGTTCACAAGATATAGCAAGGCTTGATGGTCAACAAAGAAGACAAACGGAGTGGCCAACAGGTAATGCCTAAATTTATTTACCGCAAATACCATGGCCAACCCCTCCCTTTCTGTCGTGGAATAGTTCATCTCGGTTTCTGTGAGCTGCATGCTGGCAAAACTCACCGGGTAATCCAAGTTATGCTCACCAGTCTGGCATAGTACGGCTCCAATAGCGAACTTAGAGGCTTCTATGTGCACATGAAATGTTACATTCCAGTCTGGGGCTCGCAAGATTGGTGCAGTCGTAAGAGCCTTTTTCAACTCCTCATATGCGCGCTGGCATTCCTCCGTCCACTCAAACACTATCAATAGCTTGTACAATGGTCTAGCTATTAGTGCATAATTTAGCACAAATCATCGATAATATCTAATGTGTCCCAAGAAGCACTGAACTCCCTTGTAGTTATCGGGTGGCGGTAGGTCAACAATGACTCTGACTTTGGAAAAGTCAGTAGCAATGCCGTTCCTTGACACTACGTGCCCTAAGATGCATCCGCATTTTACCTAGAACTGGCACTTTAAGGGGTTCAATGAGAGGTGGTACAGCCTACACCTTTCAAAGACAGCTCTCAATTTCTCCAAGTGTTTGGCCCAACTAGAGTGTAAACATAGGTCATCTACGAACACTTCCAGTTCGCGCCTAAGCATGTCCTTAAAAATAGTGCACATTAGGCATTGGAAAGTTGCAGGTGCGTTCATTAGCCCAAAAGGCATGACAATGTAGGCAAACACGCCCCATTCCGTGGCAAAGGCAATCTTGTGCCTGTTGTCGGGATGCACTTGCACTTGATTGTAGCTTGAGAAACCATCCAGAAAACTGTAGGCTTCCTTTCCTGCTACCCTTTCAAGCATGTGCTCGGTGTAAGGTAAAGGATAGTTATCCCTTTTCGTAGTAGCATTCACTTTTTTGTAGTTCATGCACACTCGGATTTTTCCATTTTTTTTCATGACAATCACGATAGGTGATACCCAGTCCGTGTGCTCGATCTCATATATGAAACTTGCCCTCATGATTTTATCGATCTCCTCTTTCACTGCATGGGCGTGCTTGGGATTCATGGGGTAAGGTCGTTGTTTCGTTGGCACTGCATCTAGGACCATTGGGATGTTATGAATCACGACCCTAGGGTCGACTCCCTTAAGTTTGATGTCCAGGCAAATACGTCAATGTACTCTTGCAGGAGCACAATGAGTTCGGTCTCTTCATCCTCCACCAAGTCATCTGCAACGAACATCGGTCTTGGTTTTTCACCTTTCCTAGCCAAGTTAACCTCTTTGACTTTGGTGGGTCCCTCGATCGGTTCACTAGTCTGACCTTGTATTTTTGCACCTAACAGAATCACCACTTGGTCACCCTTTTTAAATTTTGTAAATCGTTTGGGCAGATCCTGTGGTTTCCTTTGCTTTTCTACTTCTGAGTCCCTCGCTTGCTTCCTGGCCTCCTCTTTTAGCCTCCTGCGCCTCAGGTGGACTGGCAAGTCTCCCTTGGTGCGTTTGACCTTAGAGGGTTGCGATATCTCGGGATCACTTTCAGTGCTAACTTCCAACTCTGAGCTAAACTTGCATTCCTTACTTGAGGAAGGTGTTTCCCCAGGGGTTCGTAGTTCCGTAGGTGCATCTGTCTTGAGCATTGGGATTACCCCTTTTTTGTTTCGACTGATCCCTTCTTTCCTAGGCCTCAAGTCTGCCCTGATTTGTTCTATCGCTTTTCCCTCCGTGTCGTACTCTATTGTGTTTATCTCTTCTTCACTCTCTTCTCCCGTAAAGTGACAGTCCTCATACTCCTCATCATCCAGGTCCTGTCCTTCTGACTGCTCGTCATCCCCTAAGCTTCCCTCTTCAATCTCCTTGTCGTCAGTAACTAAAGCCCAGTTATATAGCAAGTTTAGGTCGTGGACCTTGGTCCATTTCCATTCTGGTTTAGCAAAAAGGTCACGTAGAGGTTTTAAGTTAGCAGCCAAATTGCCGTTCAAATTATTGGTTAGATACTCTACGATTTCCTGAAGCTCTAATTTGTTGTTGGGGATGTGGGACAAGGCCGGTTTGCCCGGGTTGAGTGAGCTTCCTGCCATCATGCAGAGCGGCACAACTGGCTCCTCAGCTGGCATGGTTGCGGCTTTAGCAGCCTGCTGATGTGGTCTCTCCTCATCCGAGAATGGTAGGTCAATGGTTACCAAAATGTGCATCCAATCCCTCTCATCCTCAGGGCAAGGAATATATCTAGCGAGCAATCCGTAGGGCTTGGTCGTTTGAGCATCGCCTTTTAGCATAGCCGAGATGGGGCTAGGTCAACAGGTGTCATCGTCCAAGTGTCCATCTCTACCCTCACTGCACTAGTTCTGTTCCCTAGGAAAATCAATCCATTGCCCCAGTCCTCTATGACTCGTGCATTCCTCATCCAAGGTCGGCCTAATAGTATGTCGTAATCCACTCCCTTCATGACAATGAAGTTTACAGAAAATTGCACATTGGCAATCTTTACCGACCAATTCTTTAAGACTCCAAATGGTCTTACCCTCATTCCATTTGCTAGCGTGACATTGAACCTAGCGATCTCCACAGGAGGGTTTCCCCATGCCTCTAGGACTGCATGGTTTAGCACACTAACACCGGCGCCTATGTCTACAATTCCTTTTCGAGTCATGTCTCCTAAGACTAGGACGGGCAAAACTGCGTGCATTTCAGTGCCTTCCCAAAAAGCATTGATGTGCAAAGACTTAGGATTTGAGTGTAGAGTTAGACTTGGGATCCGTGTAACTGCATCATGATCTTGCGGATCAGCACCCGCAAGTCCTACATGTCCCTCGATTGAGCCTTTTAACTCTTGCCAAAAGGAGTGATTTTGCCTAAGCAGATTCTCCAAGCTTAGAGTTACTAGAGTGGACAGCAAGGTTGTGAGGAGGCCACTCGACCCTTGTCTTCCTCTGAGGCTAGCAGTTCTAGGCCATGCATTCTGTCTGCCCTGGTAAGTTTCCCTCTGGCCTTGCTGCTGAGTTTCTCCTAGTGGTGTAGGTATGCTCCCAACCTGTGGTTTTGAGGGTGAGACTGGTGTGCTAACACTGGAGAAGTCATCCATAGGGTCTCCCAATATGGGTTCAACATCCTTGAGGTGCTTTTGGGTATCCTTGACCCACTCCTTGACCTTGGCTATAGCCTCAAGTTGCCATTTGGGGTGAGGATATTCCCCTACCTTGGCACTCCCTAGCTCTGCTGTCTTAGGAGCCGAGGTCTCTGCCTCTGCGTCTGTGACCTTCTTTACCGTTACCAGCATAGTCGTTTCCTCGGTTTTAAGGGTTATCTTTGCATCGGTTCTCTTTTTCTGTCTCCTCCAACTTTTCTTCCCCATTGAGGTTGCATCAAGGTTACTTGGCCCTGGCAAGGAGATGCCTGCTTGTTTCGTTTGAGCTCGCGTCATAGCATGTAGTGGGATGGGCGTATCCTCACTACCAAAAGTTTCCACTCCAAAGAGACCCAAAGGCACCGATGGCATGTTGGCAGCGCTCATTGATGGCTTCCACCTAGGACAGTCAGGAAATAGATGTGTGATTCCACACTCTGTGCATCGGAGATCCGCTTTGTCTTTGTTAGCTTGTTCTCGCTCTGGGCAACGTGATGAAATGTGGCCCGGGTGGCCGCAAGTCCAGCCTATGACTGCCCTCCAAAGCCTCTACCTCGTCCTCTTCCTAAAGCCATTACCGGCACTGGCTGATAGTCTATCAGATCTGGGTTGCCCTCCTCGTCATAGGATATGTATGGATTGACATATGTCTCTTCCTCATTAGGCTCCTCCACAAAGTGAACAGGAGCATCGCTAGGTGGGTGAGTCACAAAAAGCCTTGGTGGTCTGGGTATACCAGTTGGGTTCATCTCCAGCCTAGGCACAGCAGGTCTTGAATCCGTTTTGCTGGAAGAGCTAACTGGGCTCCCCTGCCAAAGAAATTAGGTGGCCTATTACCTAAGTATGGAGGGTTGTACTGCTGCGTGTATGGGAATCTCCTTGGCATTTTGCAATGCACTGCATCATGCCCGAATCTACCGTAATTTGAGCACGGCCGAGATCTAGGATCTTGGCACTCAACTGGGAGGTGATTGCCGCCACAGTACACACATTGTACGTGCGATCTCACAGGCTTTCTAACGATCTCTTGCAACCGTGCAATCTCCATTCTCATCTTTGCCATCCCTTGGTCGTGGTCTACACTCTTTCCCTTATCCTGCACGCTAGCAGTTGCTTTTTCCCCCAAGGTGGTTGATCTCTCAGGGTCCCTCTAGCTTGCACTATCTCAGTTGGTAATCCTCATGCTACGTTCCCTGAGTTGATCATCTACACATATTGCCTCCTCGAAGACTTGAGCTAGCACGTCTCGTTGTAAGGTGGAGTTACTGGCCAAGGCCTTGTAGAGCTCCTCACTCCGAATCCCGTTCATGAACACTATAGACACTGCCCTCTCGGTAGGTCGCTCATTGGTAGGGATTCTCTTGTAGAGGCTACGCACCTGAGTGACGTAATCCCTAACGTCCTCCTTCTCCCTTTGACTGATATTCATCAACCTAACAATGAGGTTATCTGAATACCCCGCCTCCGAAAACCTCTTGATGAAGAGGCCCTTAAGGCGAGCGAATTTTGTACGTTCTGTGTCATCAGACTAGAGTACCAAGTCCTCCCCTTGTCGCCTAAGCACAGGCCAAAGGCTTGAGCTCGCTCCGTAGGGTCAGTAAGACCATTCGCCTCACACACTTGCTCGAACTAGTCCATGAAGCTGTACGGGTCACTGCTAGGTTCGTATCGAGCTAGTTGTTTTGCTACTATGGGGATTCTAGCCTGCCCTTTAGTCCCTTGCGTGACTCCCAATCCTGAGAGTAGTGCGGTGGCTAGGGCAGTAGCACTCTGTTCCATGGATGTATTGTCCATGAGTCGCTTTGCCACCAGTTTACTCAATGTCATGCCAGCCTCTACTGCCCATTCCCTCTCTACGTTCGGTCCGGACTTGGCTGCCCTAGCTAGGTCTAGTACTTGTCTAGCCTCGTACATATCCACGTCTTGCTGCAGCCTTCTAGCCCTTTGCTCATGGTTGTAGGCAATTATGCCTTCCAGCGCTCTCTTGATAGCTCTTCTCTCTTCTTCCAGGTTAGCTACCACTTCCTCTACAGATCTACCTTGGATCACGGTCCTGGTGAGTAGATCGTAGTCGTGGACCAGTTCCTGGACCGAGGTTGGAAATTCTCCTAAGTCTAATTGGTCTTCCCCTTGTTCACCTCTTGATCCTGACATTGTTTCTACTTCCAGCTCCATGAGGTTGTCAATGAATCCAATCAGCTCCGGTAGCTTCCACTCCTCTATCTTGTTGCTTCCCATGTCTTCGTGTTTTCTCCAGGTACTCGTAGTAGGGCACTCAGGCACCTGTCTAAGTCCTAGGGTCTTCTCTTACTGGTGGGTTCCTTAATGTTATTAGATATCCTGGTGTGTTCCTTTTTATTCGAAAGTATATGCGATCCTTACTCACACGTTGTGCTTCGTGCTTTCATGGGGCTTGGTGTGAAAATAGGCTTTTCTCTTTTCTTGCTATGCAGATTTAGGGGAGCACAAGAGTGAAGTGCCGATGCAAAAAGTGTTTAATGCAAACTCCACCTTGTTTCTACCCACGTTCCCAGCCTAATTTGAGTTCTCAACTCGGTTCCCAGCTATTCTACGGTCTTTCTGCACCCTAAGTTTGATTAATCTCTGAGGTTCTAATGGTCAAACTGGGTCTTGGGGGTGTTCAGGGTTGCGTCCTGGGGTCAGGTCTGTGGCAAGGCCAGCAAAAGATCCTTATCTTTTTCTTCTGGCAAGATGGTCTGATTCTGGGAATCGGAGAGCTGGTCCAACTCTGGGAGTTGAAGTCGAACGAGGTTGGTTCAATTTTGGGACTCGTCTGACCCTGGTGGTCCGATTCTGGGAATCAGACCAGGAGGGTGGTCCTACTTTCGAAGTGGTCTAACTATGGACTGGCTCCAATGGTCCAACTACGATGGTCCGATTCTAATGGGCAATTTGAGTGTCACGTGGCACGTCTGATTGGGTTGGTCCTATTCTTGAAATGGGACCGGTCTGGTCCGACTCTCTTAGTCGGACGGTCCGATTCTGGGAATTGGACGGTCCGACTCCAAGACTCGGGTGATCCGATTCTGGGAATCGGACCACTGCGAGTCGGTCCAACTGCGTCAGCGAGACAGGCGCCATTCCGGCGCTTTTGAATCCTTCTTAATGCTTTCTGCACTCAATCACCACAGACTTCCCATATCTGATTAGAGAACTATTGGAAAACATCGGACTCATTTGGAGCAGCACGAATCGATGGCAGCTAGAATCAGGGTAGCATTTCCTTGTCCTGTGAACCAGAAGCTCTCTCTCTCTCTCTCTCTCTCTCTCTCTCTCTCTCTCTCTCTCTCTCTCTCAAGGCTAACTAAAGAAATGAGGTTTGTCCCGGCCTCCCAAGCCTCTTAAGGTCCTTTCCCAGCACTGCAAAACCTTATAGCCAGTTGCCTGTCCCTGTTTCACCCAAAAACTTGAATCTGGTCCCCTGTTTTCCTGTTTCCAGCAGCAGCCAGAACCTCTGTTTTCTCTTTTCTTACCCTAATCTAACCTTAATCTAGTGCAGCCAATATGCAAAATAGAAATGCAGAACAATAGTCCTAATCTAATGCTTCCAACAAACTCAAATACTTACTTGTTTCACGGATTAAACCCTCCTAAATCTCCTAGTTATCTCGAGCACTGGTTCAGGTTGCAAACCCTACTTCCATGCTCGATCTGATGCACGCGGCGCTCAAGGCTCGATTCCGTCAGTCCTGGCAACAAAACCAAAATGGAGGGGAGCTTCGAGCTCTACCCGGAGACCTACGGACCACTTATTGCTCAAGTGTTTCGAACCAAGCGGCCATGGCTACCTCTCACATAGCCGACGCGCAATGCGTACCTTACGGGTGTAGTGAGCTTACCTTGATGCTCAATCGAGTACCCTCCTCTTTCTTGCATGCCGGTAGCTCCACGATCCTTGAGGCAAGCTCAAGCAACCTCAATCCCTCTCCCATGAGCTTCATCCTCCATAGCCACGCCCGAGACAAGAGAAGAGAAGAGAGGAGAAGAAGATGAAGAGAGAAGATAGAGAGCTTCTTCTCCAAGATCCCTCACTCTCACACAATCACTCCCTCACTCCCTCACACTCTCTCAAGCACAAGCAAGAAGGCAAGAAACAAGAGAAGAAGAAGAAGAAGCTTTGGCCACACACAAGAATAAGCTTCCCATTCACTTTTCAACTTTATATACATGCCCTATTTTTCATGGGTTATCCCCCTTTTTTACATGGCCGGCCATTAGCCTAGGCTCATTTTCTCATTTCCCACCGTTCTAGTCTATCCTATCCCCAACTAATGCATACAATTTGCACAGGAGTGAGCCTGGTGCTCTCTTACAGGGTTTTGGAAGTGTTTTCACACTTAATGGTGCGCTTTTTATTCTTTTACTCTCCTTGGGTGACTCTAAGACTTCTTGAGGATCGTGCCCATGCATTTAATTTTTTCCAAGGTCTAGTTGTCAGTTAAGGAGTCTTTTTCTTTTTTTTTCTTTTTTCCATTTCCCGCTCCTCTGTGCTACGGTAAACACCCAAATCTATGGTGAGAATCAAATTTTCAAATTGAAAGCTTCAACTATGTATATCGAAGATCAGGGAATTCTCACAGTAGGAGATTCACTCTCTGAAGACCAGCATGTTAATTTTCTATCACTTGTGTATTCCAAAATTCAAAAACACAAAAACAAAAATGATTATCCATACTTTCACTTAGGTTACATAGCTATTGGGATTAATATCCCTTTGTTTCATCGTGGTTTGAATGCTTCATGCATGGTTGCAGTATTAGATATCGATCATCTTAATCTGCATGATATGATAGTAGGTGCAACAATTTCACATTTATCCAATGGCCCAATTTACTTTGAATTGCGCCCCAATTATTTAATTGCCATGGATGACCCTTACTTTCTAGAGTTACTAATGCTTCACATTAGGACTATGGGTCTACAGATGAAGGCGTCCTCCGCCCATCTTGCCATACAATATAGGATGGTGTTTAGGTGTATGTCTTTAGCCATACCTAGAGTAGTAGAAGGTGTCAACTCCTCTCAGGACAAAGGTTAGACTACCATCATGAAGTCTGATGAAATTACACAGAGGTTTTTACATGGCTGTGTAAATTGGTTAGAGATAGAGTTGCCGCATGAATGGAAGCTAGATATTTCCTCTATAAAGAAAAAGGAATTGTTACCTCCCAAAGTAATTAAGGTGCAAAACATCAAGGGAAAAATATTGCTACTTCCCCAAAAATAGATAGCTCACACTCCTGTTCTAGAACAACCACTTCAAAAACCTTCAATGCAACCACAACTAAGGATTTCTCCTTTACAAAAGGCTAACATTCTAAAATTCCGTACTCATATGTGCTCACATGATCAAAATTTTCATGGTGTCTGTCAGCACTACAAAAAGCTGATTGAAAAAGCATCTTCTTCATCATCTTTTGTGCTCAATGTAATTCAAGAGTGTGAGTATGAGAGTAACCAATACAAGGCTCCTCCATATCTGCGCCCTCAAGATAATACTTCTTTGACTGCAGAAATCCAAGCAATGAATTGGAATCATCTTGCTTTAACAGGCTTGATAGAAAAGATGGAATCACTTTAGCAAATATCAGATCAACTGCTTGTATTATGTCAACAAATGCAAAAATCTACAACAACAAGGTCGGACCCAATATTGCCTGCTAATGCTAATTCTTCACTTGTTCCTACATTCAACACTATAATAGATTGTTCAAGCTTTTCAAACAAGAGATTATAGAGGTTTCTATTCCCCTTCTTCAGGTACATTAAATGTAGATCAGATTTCTTCCTCCTCTAAAGGTAAAGAAAAGATGATAATACCCACATGAGAATGAACTTCTAGATCTGTCAATACTCCTCCAGTTACTCCCCCAATACCAAATAAAGATCTTTATTGATAAGAAGATCTTGACTTGACTGAAGAAGAGTATGCACATGATCTACTTAAAGAAATGCATCACATATATTGTCCCATGCAAGAAGAAGTACAAAAACAACCTATTGGCTCTTGGCTATATTAGAAGACAATTCAACTTGGCCACATTGCCACTGAATTAGCTGAATGCCTAGACTTCATGTTCTTGGACTAGTCAGACAAAGACTACCAAATTTCATTTGATGAAATTGATGACCATGATATTGGCTGTATTCAACGCCAAAGAGAAGCCAACAAGGTACTAGATCAAATGCCCCTTTGTGTAGATCCAAAAAACAAATATAAAGATGAATTCACGAGGCATGTAGAAGGAAGATTGGATTCAATGTTTATTTATGTCCCTCCAATAGAGCAGCTTGGTATTACCATGACCAAGATTTTTTCCAAAGAAATGCCGCATATACCCTCTCTTCATCAGATGAGGATGGAGATAGTGTGATTGAAGAGGATTTTGTTCCTATCAATCCACACAAACTACAGACTTCCCCTACTTTAGTGTTTCATGCCCAAATGAATGCACATTCTGTAAGTAAAAAGTCTTCTAAAATAGCTCTTGTTAATATGTCTGTACTAGTGAATGCTGCATCCTCTGCCTCTACATCAAAACCCTCCTATAACAATTTCTACAAGAAGATAGAAGTTCCAGAAAAAGTAGGCTCTTTCCCAATATTCTCAATTAATGGAAAGTCACCTGAGGAGATTAAGCTCCTAATTTACATTATGTATGCCTATGTCGGTTAGAAGATGGTAGAAAATCCACAAACTAATAGAGTCGACATTCTCAATGCCATGACCCATGGTTTTGTAGGTGGTTTGAAGCAATGGTGGGTTTCCATACACCCATAAGTAAAAATGGCTATAGTTTAGCATGCCAACCCTCTAAAAATATTCTTTGAGTTACTACTAGGAGAATTAGTAGGTAACAAACTTGATGATGTATTAGAAGATAGAGAAGCCTTTTTCAAGACAAAGTTGTGTGATCCAAGGATGTACAATAAGTACCTAATCTATATGAGAGACCTGCTATATGAAGGACTTGGCGCGCATGACAACTCCATGAAAGAACACCTGGTATGTTCTTTTCCTGAGCCAATTCCATTCTCTTGTGAGCAGAAAATGAAGGATGAGAATAGGGACTTCATCGATAGTGTTGGTCAAATCATCCAGACCATAGAGCAAACTATCAAAGAGGTATGTCATCATCAGAAGATGACACAATTCAACCAAAAGTTTCCACAATCTATATGTAAGACTGCTTCCAAGTTTGATGCTGATTTTGACTGTGAGAAATGTAGTTGCAATACTACTTATACAGATTTCCCAATTCCAATGGATGGTGTGCAATTGAAAAATATGCCCTAATTCTCACTTTTTTGTTGATGCCTTATTGGATACAGGATCCAGGATCCAGTTTAACAATAGCTCCATTTGAACTTTTTTATAAGAGTTTTATAAAGGCTACTACTCCAATTATAGTGGAGTTATCTAATAATAAGAAGATTACCCTCATTCATGTCACACATGCATACCTCCATCTTGGTACAATCAAAGTTCCTATTGAACTCATCAACTGGATTTCAATAGGAACTTTGACTATACCAAGATGGAGGTACATGAATGAGGGTAATCTTCTTATTATTAGATAACTCCACTATAATTGGAGTAGTAGCCTTTATACAACTCTTAGGAAAGAGTTCAAATGGAACTATTGTTCAATTGGATCATGTATCCAGTAAGGCATCAACAAAAAGTGAGAATTGGGGCATATTTTTCAACTGCACACAAACCATTGGAATTGGGTCACATGTATAAGTAGTGTCACAAACAATATTCCAAAATTGATTGTATATTATATTTTGTTCCCGCCAAAAGGCATAAGCTTGCTGACATCAAAAGAAAAGTATTTATCATGTCATTATCTGCTTGCTATGTACCTGCAGTTATGGAAGAGAGTGATTGTAATAGCTATGTTGCAATCCTTGGCTTATGAAGATTTTCTAGTTTGTGAGGCACAAACATATTTGCTTGACCCTTCATCTTTGGTCCCAGGGTTCCAGACTTTGGTAAATCATAGGGGTTGGAGAAGAATTCTTGCTTGATTTTGTTTTTGTCTCTTTTTGTTTTTGATGAAGTGGTTGAAGTATCAGAAATCAAATGATTCTCATGAAATCTCCTTTTTCTGTTTCCCTTTTAATTTTCTTGAAAAATCATTTTTAGAGTTGAAATAAGAAGTAGAAGTAGAAGCCATAAATTTATCTCTTTTTCCTAGGAAATGTACCTCATGATCATTGACAAGTTGGAAATTAGAGGGATGAATAGTATCATCATCTGAATCTTCAGTAATATCTGATGGTGTGTCTTCATTTGTAGATTCATCTGCAGTATGCCAAGATCTATTACTGGTTTTTGATTCAGTTGTTGTATCAAAGGATCCAGTAGATTCTTCTGCACTATCAATGTCAATTTCATTGTCATAAGAGTAACAGCTTTCAATGTTAGAAGAGTAATCATAATAGTCTTCAGAGGAGTCAGAGCCATAAAGATGCATGTTTACTTTGGTAAAGTTGGCTTGGTCTTTGCCCTTTTTAGGACATTTGTTAGCCAGATGTGATGAGCTGCCACAAATAAAGCATTTTAGATCTTTCTTTTTTGAAATTTTCTCATATTCCTTGTTCTTATCATTTTTATGATAAGACTTTCCTTTTCTATAATTTGTGAGATTTTTGAGTGCCGAGAAGACCTGTGTCCATAGTCTTGCATGTTAAAGTAAGACCTAGAGTTTGAATAGTTCCTGTGATGGTGTGAAGAGTGCTAATGCCGATGGCTATTATCACGACCTTTATAAGTAGTGTCACAATTGCATTTCTCACAGCCAAAATCAGCATCAAACTTGGAAGCAATCTTACAAATAGATTGGGGAAATGTCTAGTTGAGTTGTGTCATCTTGTGATGATGGCATAACTCTTTGATAGTTTGCTCTATGGTCTAGATGATTTGACCAACACTATCGGTGAAGTCCCTATTCTCATTCTTCATTTTTTGCTTACAATAGAATGAAATTGGCTCAGGAAAAGAACATACCAAGTGTTCTTTCATGGAGTTGTCGTGCACGCTAAGTCCTTCATATAGCAAGTCTCTCATATAGATTAGGTACTCCTTGTACATCCTTGGATGACACAACTTTGACTTGAAAAAGCTTCTCTAGCTTCTAATAAATCATCAAGTTTGTTACTAATTCTTCTAGTAGTAACTCAAAGAATATTTGTAGAGGGTTGCCATGCTAAACTATAGCCATTTTTACTTGTGGACGTATGGAAACCCACCATTGCTTCAAGCCACCTACAAAGCCATGGGTCATGGCATTGAGAATGTTGATTCTATTAGTTTGTGGCTTTTCTACCATCTTCTGACCACGTAGGCATACATCATGTAAATTAGGAGCTTAATCTCCTTAGGTGACTTTCCATCAATTGACCATATTGGGAAAGAGCCTACTTTTTTTGGAACTCCTGTCTTCTTGTAGAAACTATTATAGGAGGGTTTTGATGTAGAGGTAGAGGATGTAGCATTCATTGGTACATACATATTAACAAGAGCTATTTTAGAAGACTTTTTACTTACATAATGTGCATTCATTTGGGTACCATGCATTGAAGTAGGGCAAGTATATAGTCTGTGTGGATTGATAGGAACAAAAGCCTCTTAAATCACACTATCTCCATCCTCATCTGATGAAGAGAGGGTATTTGCGGCATTTCTTTGGAAAAAAAACTTGGTCATGGTAATTCCAAGCTAGGAGCTATGTTGGAGGGACATGCAGTGGATGCTATTCTATACTTTCACCCATAAACCTTGAATCCAAACTTCCTTCTACATGCCTCGTGAATTCATCTTTATGTTTGTTTTTTGGATCTACACAAAGGGGCATTTGATCTAGTACCTTGTTGGCTTCTCTTTGGCATTGAATACGGCCAAGATCATGGTCATCAATTGTTGAGATGGCAAGCTCAACACGTGCGAACATTGATGATGGACCGCTTGGCTAGATGGGTCTACATGTCTACACTTAGCACCTTGGTGGTCATTATGATACTCACATGACCACTGACTTATCACTTATTATATTTAGTTTATTACACCTACCTATAACTGGCAAAGACATAGCACCAATCGATTAATGTAGTCAGTTATGCACTATTTGACTTAGTAGGCCACTTTCCTTTATGTTGTATCTTATCTATACTTTGTGTACATTGTATAGTGTGTGAAAGAAGAAGAAGAAACTAGCAAGAAAACGTTTTGGTCTCCATCTCTCTTCTTGTGTTCTTGAGTGAGCTTCCTCTTGTGTATACAATGTGTGTTTGGTGCAGCAGCTCAAGTAAGTCCCCCCACCACGCAATTCTTGACATGGTATCAGAGCCGTGCCACTGAGAGAGGCTGATTTTGAAGGTTAAAGTGAAGGAGAAGAAGCAAGGTTCGAGCAAGCAAGCAACGGGTAAGAAGCTCTCCCATTCTTCCACTCTCTTTCTTGGATAGTGCCTGTGGAGGCACCGGAAGTAGGGTGGTTGAGCGAAAATCTCAGATTTCTATGAGATTTGGTGTGCAAGCAAATCACTGTATATTCTAAAAATTAGCCCTCTAGGGCCTTCCCGCAGTTATTTTGGGTGTCTGAGGCCGTTTCAGGCCCCGTTTTAGAGCCGCAAGGTTGCGAATAGCAGTTTCAGGGTACACTGTGATTTCGGTTGTATTGACCGAAAGTGGGTGCGCAAGTTACAGATTGCAAATCTGTAATTTTTGAGGTGTTTGCAGGAAGCAAACATAAGGTTTATCTGTAAACAAGTTGCATATTACATGTACTATTGAGCAATCAATGAAAAAGATTGCTTTGGTATTTTGATGTGCACGTGTTATGAAAGATTGCAAAAGAGTAGATTGCTATGTTATATCCTTGTTTGTGATAATGGCAGAGAATAGTGGAAATCCCATTATTGAGAAGCACAACAAGAACAACTACCCTTTATGGAAGTTCCGCGTGACAAACTTCCTCATTGGAAAAGGTTTTTATGAATTTGTTTCAGGTGAAGAAAAGGAGCTAGAGTTGGGTATCCCTCCCCGACTGCAGATGAGTTAAAAGCATGGAAAGAGTGGAATGCAAAAGACAAAAAGTGATGTATTGGCTATCTGCAGTCATTGATAATATTATGCTGGGACATATTAGGAATGCAGCAGAAACTTCACATGCAGCTTGGACAATTTTTGAGAGCATGTTTTCAGTAAATACAAAGGCATGAAAGATTCAACTCAAGCAAGAGTTGAATGCCTTGAAGAAAGAGAAAATGTCTATCAATGAGTATGTTTTGAAGGTGAGGAGCATTGCAGATGTCTTAGCAGCGATTGATGCAATGCCAGATGATGATGATTTGGTTTCATCCACTACCTTAACGATGAGAAGGCATGTAAATCATTTGTTAGTTCAGTATATGTACGGAAGCCATTTCCAGATTTTGATGATATGATCTCTCTCATGATTACTGAAGAGATCAATAGGCAGGGTGATTCATCTAAAAGAAATGGTGAACAGGTCCAAGCATTGTACTCGAGTTCAGGAAGGGGACGTGGTAAATCCTCTTTGAGAGGCCGTGGTATGGGACGTGCTGGCGATAACCAGCAAAACAGGTTCAATCAACAGTTTGGTGAAATGTAGGCTTCTGGTGGCAAAGGAAAATTTAGAGGCAGGGGGAGCTCTAGAGGAAGAGATGGATGGCAGAATAGAGGTTCTGAAAATTCTGCTATTGTTTGCCATTATTGTGTCAAAACAGGCCATATTGTAGCCCATTGCTATGTAAAGAAGGATGATATTCGTAGTGGTAAATTGCAGCAAGGAAACTATGCATCGTCTTCACGATAGAATGAAGATAAAAATGAGCATCTCTTTGTTATGCAACATATGATGAATGCAGTTACAGGAAAGGGGGCACATAATGATGTATGGTATATCGATTCAAGTGCATCTAATCATATGACCAATCATGTTGAATGGTTTGGAGAGATGCAGGACTTACAAAACCTAGGTTATGTGTAGACGGGTGATGATTCATGGCACCCAATTTTACACATTCGAAAGGTTCCCTTATCCTTGTATGATGGCCAGACAAAGAGTCTGACAAATGTATTACATGTGCATCAATTACAAAGAATCTAGTGTATGTTCGCCAAATGGTAGAGCAGGGGTTGCAGGTCCGATTCAATGCAAAAGGTTGTTTTGTAGAAGACTTTAATGATAAGTGTAGGTTGGTTGCAAAAGGAAGTAGAGTTGGCCGAATGTTCACTTTAGATGCTGGAATTCCTGCAATGGATGCTTCAAATGGAAAACATTCATCTCATGGTTTTGGGCCACCTACTTTTAGGCAAAATTTATGGAACAAAGATTCATGGAGACAACATTCTCATGGGCAGCCATCTTACAATGAGAAATAATATAAGGAAAAGATCAATATCACTGATTTCAAAGGAGATAATGCTTCACCTTCGGAATGGGAGGAGTGGATCAATAAGCTTGAGTTATACTTCACCCTTTATCCTAGAAGTGAAGAAGCCAAGATTTATTTCACGGCTCTTCATCTTGAAGGTTATGCCCATACTTGGTGGTGTTACACGCATAAGATTGGACAAAACCATGACTCTTGGGAGGAGTTCAAGCAAGCAATGATTGATGTCTTTGTGTCTCTTTTGGAAAAAGAAAGGCTTCAAAGAAGATGGTATGCATGCGCTCAAAGAGGAATGTCTGCTAGAGACTATTCCAACACTTACTTGAATCTTTCCATGTATGTTGAAGGAATTTTAGATTTTGCCAAGCTGAATAAATACATTTTTTGTCTTGATCTTGCCCTATCATTGGAGGTAGGAGCTCAACAACCAAAAACATTATATGAGGCCATACAATTGGCTGAAAGATACTCCTTGAACTACAAAATATGGTTAAGTTTTCAACTAATCAAGAGACTCTTTTAGGCATGAAAAGAGAGGTTATAATAGTCAAGAGAGTTATAACAGCAAAGTGCCGGCAAACTTTCAAAAATGTGGGTGAGCCAAGATGTACTTTTTCAAGAGCTGAAAATGCTCCTAAAAATGCCCCAAAACAATTCTAACAGCAACTTCCTTCCTCACAACAAGCTTAGAGAAATGCATGCAAAAGGATTATGCTTCAAATGTGGAGAGAAGTGGTCACAAGATCATAAGCTAAAGTGTAAAGCTAAGAGCTCAAAAATCAACATGGTGATCACTCAAGATGAGGAAGTGGAAGAAGAAGAAGATCAATAGAGGAATTTACTGCATGTTGATGCATACCCAATGGTTGAAGAGATTCATGAAGAAGAACATGCCACCAATGAAGAATTTTATGATCCCATGGATGGATTGCTATTTGATCTAGGTGGTACTTATGATTCTCATGCTTCCTTTTGTACCATCTCACATGATGTATGGACTGGTTGCAAAGGGAAAAATTCACTTAGACTCAAAGGTTTCATTAATGGCAAGGTTGCACATATTTTAGTGGATACGGTGAGCACTCATAGCTTCGTCAATAGCAAATCTTTGAATGGGCTAAAGTTGCTACCCATTAATATGGACTCTTCCTTGCGGATACAAGTTGCCAATGGTGCATATGAGTCTAGTAAAGAAGTGTGTCTATGCACTTCAATTGAGTTATCACCCTCTTGCACAATACAAGTAGACTTGATCACTTTGGATATGGGACCTATTGACATTGTCATTGGATTTAATTGACTGAAAACACTTGAAAAATTCACCTTAGACTTGGAGAAAATGAAAATGGGAATTAATTGGCAAGGATAGCACAAAGATTTGAAAGGCATAGACCACAAACAAATAGAACTCATCTCCATGAAGAAATTGTGAAAAGAAATCAATGCCAAGTCATGCATCTTCACTCTTTTTCTTGCAAAAGTAGATGAAGAGCAATCAACAAATCAACCATCTTCTTCTTCAAAGAAAAGGGGTCCAAGCTTTGAAGAGCTATTGGAGGAATACAAGGATTTATTTCAGCCACCATTATCTTTACCTCCAAAGCGAGAGGTTGACCATCCTATTGATTTGTTGCCTAACACAAAGCCCATCAACAAACCTCCCTATCACTTGTCCAAGTTTGAAAGGGAAGAAGTGGAGTGACAAGTCAAAGAATTGTTGCAAATGGATTTAATCCAGCAAAGTCAATCACCGTCGTTTTCCTCTCCTATACTCTTAGTAAAAAAGAAGAATGGATCATTTCGCATGTGTATTGATTATCGGGATTTGAACAAAATTCAAGAGTCAAGAATAGGTATCCTATTCCCCAAATTGATGATCTTTTGGATGAGATTAAAGATGCAAAGGTCTTCACCAAAATAGATCTTCGATCGGGTTATCATCAAATTTGAATGAAGGAAGGAGATGAGTTCAAAATAGCCTTTAGGAATAAAAGAGGGTTATACCACTTCTTGGTTATGCCATTTGGGCTTTCCAATGCACCCACTACTTTCCAAGCCCCCATGAATAAAATACTGCAGCCCTTCTTGTTCAAAACAGTCCTTTTTTTCTTTGATGATATCATAATCTATAGCAAATCCAAGGATGAGCATTTGAAGCATATCAGAGAGATCTTTGACACATTACGAAGACACATACTCTTTGCCAAGATGACAAAGTGTTCTTTCATGTAAGATGAAGTTGAATACTTAGGTCATGTTGTGGGAGAACAACAAATTAGAGTGGACCCCAATAAGGTAAAATGTGTTAAAGAATGGTCTGCTCCTACGAATGCAACCTCTTTGAGAGGATTCCTTCGGTTATCATCCTTCCATAGAAGGTTCATCAAGAGTTATGCTCATGTGGCCGCTCCATTGACGGATAGACTCAAAAAGGAGGCTTTCTTTTGGAGTTTCAATGAGCCATAATCTCTTCTAATTTCAACACCCATCATTGTATGCCCGGATTTCTCTAAGGAGTTTATCATTTATGCGGATGCTAGTGGAAGAGGAATTGGGGCTGTTTTATGCCAAGATCTGTTCAGATTCAAAGAGGCAGAGTGATGAAAGGCAGAGTGAAGCTACGAGCTTCCTCTCACATACACTATATTCAAACCACACTGTATAGTGAAAGATACAACCTACGGTCATAAGACCATTCACACCAAAGGCACCGACTTATTTAATGTATCTAACTACTATGGCTAGACTAGCTGTGTCCAGCTCATGTCGGTCAACACACACTAAATGAGCTTGATATTCTAACACTCCCCCTCAAGCTCAAGACAGCATATGTACTCCAAGTAGCTGTCTAAAACCACAGAACTTATCTTTACCCAGAGACTTGGTAAAGATATCTGCTACCTGCTCATCAGTCCTCACATGCATAAGATCAACCTTTCCTGCAAGGACCATCTCACGAATAAAGTGGTAGTGTACCTCTATGTGTTTTGTCCTGGCATGGTAAACTGGATTCATGGCCAGGAGTACACTACTCAGATTATCACATAACAGTTTCACTGGAGCATCAACCTGAATATCCAAGTCAGCCATAAGCTTGAGCAGCCAAGCAATCTCACATGCTGCCAATGCAGCCCCCCTGTACTCTGCCTCAGTACTAGATAAAGCAACCGTAGGCTGCTTCTTGCTGCTCCAACTGATCATGCCGCTACCAAAGCCAAAGGCATAGCCACTCGTAGATCGTCTGTCAGTTGAGCATCCTGCCCAATCTGCATCTGTGTATCCAATCAGTATCAAGGGCTTATCTCTGACATAGAACAGCCCATAGTCTACAGTGGACTTAACATACCTCATGATGCGTCTAACTGCATCCAAGTGCGGATTTCTCGGCTTTTGCATAAACTGGCTTATCAGCCCTACTGCATAGCTCAAGTCAGGCCTAGTGATGGTTAAGTAAATCAGACTGCCGACCATCTGCCTGTACATAGTCACATCTTCTACTTCAGCCCCAGTGTTCATGTCTAGCTTTACATTCTGGTCCAGAGGTGTATCCAGTGGTTTGCATTCAGCCATGCCATACTTCTTAAGCATTTCCATGGCATAGTGCTTCTGCATCAGCCATAAGCCATTTTCAGCTGGTACGACCTCAATACCCAAGAAATACTTCAGATCTCCCAGATCTTTCATGTCAAATTCAGATTTCAGCATCTTCATAGCATGCTGAATTCCCAAGTCATCATTTCCAGTGATTATCAGGTCATCAACATATATGACCAGCACTACCAAGCCACTGTCAGTCTTCTTTGTAAACAAGCTGTGATCAGCCCTGCCAACAACAAATCCAAGACTCTGCAAGTAACTGCTGATCCTAGCATGCCAGGCTCTCGGAGCCTGCTTTAGCCCATACAGTGCCTTTTTCAGCCTGCACACATAATGCTGAAAATCAGGGTGCTCATACCCTTCCGGCTGAACCATGTATACATCCTCTATTAAATCACCATTGAGGAATGCATTCTTAACATCCATCTGCTGCAATTTCCAGCCTTTTGCAGCAGCCAAGGCAATAATAGTTCGTATGGTTGCCATTTTTGCAACTGGGCTGAATGTTTCATCATAATCCAAGCCATACTGCTGAGCATATCCTTTAGCGACCAGCCTTGCTTTGTACCTTTCTACACTGCCATCAGACTTACATTTGATTTTATAAACCCATTTGCAGCCAACAGGCTTTTTTTCTTCAGGCAGTGGTACCAAATCCCAAGTCTGATTTTCAGCCAAGGCTTTCATCTCTTCGTCCATAGCCATACACCAGTTTTCATCCTTTGCTGCTTCAGCATAAGTACCTGGTTCTTTGATCTCCATCACTTTTGTCATGTATGCATAATGCTTTGCAGAATAACCAGAGTACGTCAACCTGTCAACAGGGTATCTGACCCTCTGCGATCGTCTAGGCTGTGGTGCACTACTCGATTCACCTCTCTCATGAGGCGGAATGTACCTGTTCTGCCTCGTGCCAGGCGTATAGACAGTCGGAATACCAAGTTCGCTGTCTAAAGTATCACTCGACTCATAGCCCGAAGTCATTCTGCCAGGTGTCATCATACCATCCTCACTAACTTTCTCTTTTCCTTTGCTGTCCAAGACATCATGTCTCCCCCTCACTGACATACCCGTGTCAGTGGACGGTGAGCTCCTCAATCTCCCTGTCCATGGGGATACTGTCTGACTGATAGGTCCTGTCATAGCAGTGCTCTGCTGCATATCAACTGTAGAGACATGAGTGGAAGGCAAATCGGATGGCACTGCAACTGGTGAGACATACCAAGAGCCCAGCTCATCAAAGATGACATCCCTGCTTACCAAAGTCTCCCTGGTAGAGGGATCATAACATTTGTATGCCTTCTTCTCCTGCGAGTATCCAATGAACACACTCTTATGCGCTTTGGGATCTAACTTTTTCCTTTTCTCATCTGGAATGTGCACATAAGCAAGACAGCCAAAGACCTTCATGTGTCTTACATCCGGCTTATAGCCATAGAGCCTCTCAAACGGTGTCATGTCATGAATGCCTGCAGTGGGAGTCCTGTTTAGAATATATGCGGCTATCACAACAGCCTCTGCCCAATAGTAAAGCGGCATATGCTTCTCATTCATCATGGCCCTAGCAGCTTCCATCAGAACCCTGTTCTTCCTTTCAGCTACTCCGTTTTGCTGCGGAGTGTAGCTGCAGGTTAGCTGCCTACGAATGCCATTTTCAGCCAAAAAATCAACAAATTCATTGGAGACATACTCCCCACCGCTATCAGATCTCAAGCAAGAGATGTAACACTCAAATTCCTTCTCAACCTGTGCCTTAAATTTCTGAAAAACAGCAAAGACCTCATCTTTTGTTTTCAATATGTGAAGCCAGGTATATCGACTGTAGTCATCAATGAAGGATACATAGTATCTGGAACCCCCCATAGATGCATTATGAGCTGGTCCCCAAACATCAGAGTGCACTAACTGCAGTGGTCGTGTACTCTGTCTTACATGCCTGACAAACGGCAATCGTGACTGCTTACCAAACTGGCAAGCCTCGCAGACATGACCAATATCTGAATATTGGAATCTAGGTAGCCCTGTTACCAGCTGCTTCTTCTGCATGGTCTGCAACCTCTGTAAATTGACATGCCCCACTCTCTTGTGCCAAATCTCTAAGTCCCTGATAGTGCCAGAACCCTGAGCAAACATAGCGGAATTCAGCTCTGGCAGTGTAGCATCAAGAGTGAACATTCTTCCATTTCTGTGGCCTTTCGCGATCAACTTGCATCCATTGCCAAACTCTTCAATAAAGCAGCCATGCTTATTGAAGCGAACCTGCAAGTTCTGCTCTGTCATTTGGCCCACAGACAATAGGTTCTTCGTAATCGAAGGAACATGCAAAACATCATGAAGATTCTTCTTCCTGCCATCATGTACAACCAGAGGCACTTTGCCTTTATGCTCAATGCTATGTTGCGTGTCATCACCTGTGCATACATAGCCATGCTTTTCAGCCACCATATCCGTGAACCAATCACCATGAGGGGTCATGTGATTCGACGCCCCCGAGTCAATGTACCACACTACATCATCAGATGATTTTTCAGCAGCCTTATCTTTGACATATTGCATGGCAAACAGTCTATCACCAGAGTCATCTGCTTGACTGGACGTAGCATAATGTCCATGCTGCTTGCCCTTCTGATTTCCCTGCTTCTTCCAGCAATCCTTTGCAATATGCCCATACTTTCCGCAGTAGTGACAATCCTTGTCCTTATTTGGATTGTCTGACTGACGCTGCTGCTGCCATGAGCCTCTGCCACGGGAGTTCGATCTCCCCCTGCCTCGAAAGTTGCCACTACCTCTTGCATTTGATGACTGCTGATTGCTATTACTATAGGATGCATTCTGCTGGCCTCCTCTGCCAGATCCATAGCCTCTACCACGGCTACCACGACCACGCTGATTCGAATAAAAAACTGCATCCTTATTCTTAGAGCTGCTTGACCCTGTAGCTAAGCCAAGCTTTACCTCTTCATGAATCAATAATGCAACCAGCTCATTAAAATCAGGCATCTCAGCCCGCACAGATACTGAAGTGTCAAAAGACTTATACTCTGGACCCAAGCCATTTAAGGTCACTGCAACCATATCCTCATCTTCTACCTGTGAGCCAACAGATGCGAGCTGATCTGCTAAGGTTTTAATTTCCATGACATAGTCCTGTATGGATCTGTTCCTCCTCTCTATGTTGTTGAATTTTTGCTTCAGTTGTATCTTCCTGGCACTCGTAGTTGTGCCATAGTACCTGACCAATATGTTCCATGCATCTGCTGGGGATTTACAGTTCATGATCTGCATCACCATAGCATCCGAGATACATAATGATAGCCAATGTAAAACTCTGCGAGCTCTTTCCGTCCAAGCTCGATGTGCTCGTCTTTGATCAGCTGTAGGATTCCTATCTGGAACTTCAGG
This sequence comes from Lygodium microphyllum, assembly GCF_053477565.2. Lineage (NCBI taxonomy): Eukaryota > Viridiplantae > Streptophyta > Polypodiopsida > Schizaeales > Lygodiaceae > Lygodium > Lygodium microphyllum. The sequence continues at coordinate 364,844 of NW_028229528.1, forward strand.
TTCAGCCTCAACACCTGTCACTAAGTCCCAGTATCCTTTGCCTATCAGAAAGTTCTCCATGCGGAACTTCCATATTGCATAATTGTTGCTATCAAGCTTTTCTCCCACAATCTGGGTTACATTATCAGTTCTATCAGCATTTGCCATGTTGCAGACCTTGCCTGACTACCTGCAAACCAAGATTTTCTTAACAGTTCAACTTCAGCCCGGAACTGTTTATGACAGTTTTCTGCAATTAATTGCAGGAAAAAAACCAGTAAATTTCAGTCAAATATCAGCCCAAACAACGTCCCAATCGGTTGATCCAACTCATAAAGACAATTGCCAATACATATGTCTGATGTTCGGTTCAGATTTAACTCCTGCAGATCCACTGCCAGGTTCCAAAAGCATGCAGTCCAAACCTGTAAATTGCAATTATAGCAGCCTTTCCAAAGTCAAACTCCACCTGGATACATGTAATGCATGTTCCAAAGCTGCTAAATTGACTCCTGGTACATATGCCACTTCAGACATAAGCATAGAGACATCAGCCAGTGTATTCTTAACAAGTGCCAATGCTAACAGTTTATGTAAAGATTGCAGTCAATAAACCAGCATAACCCGCTTCAACTAGCTCAAAAAAGTCCTTAAATCAGACCATACATTTGTTTCAGTATGTCACCGTTAGTACATGACTATGTAGTGACAATACCCTGTCTATATCTGACAAGCAAGTCAACCAAAAATGTCTGCAATTTATATTCATCCCAAGAAGACAAGATTTCTTTTATTTCAGCTGCAAACTTCCAGTATTCAGTGGCTTTTGATGCTCCTCTCAACCCAAGACAATTCTAACATGCATATGACAGTATATATGTCTTTCAGATGTCTGCATCTGTCACTCTGTGCTTCAGTAGAAAGCAAAATGCTTACTGCCCACAATCCAAGACAGTTTCCAGCCACAAAAGAAGCTTCAGATCTGTGTATTTCAGCCACCAAACTCAGCTTGCAATTGATAAGACAAGTACACATAGCCTCCAGCATGTACCTATACTTCACAGGTGCTTCTGGGCATACTCAAGAGCTTCCAATGCTCTTCAAAGTGTTGTAGACTCCATGTATGCTGTGTATACAGCAGTGCAGACAATTTACACAGTTCTGCCCACTCTGTTTCAGCTCATATCAGAGCTCAACCACAAGTATTTACTCCATGTACTTCACAAAGACCTTTTTCAATAGCCATACATGCTTCTCATGACCCATTTATGGTCACCAGTGATTGCAGTAGACAGTGCAGGCCTTCAGCCCAAACAGGCGCAATCACGCTGATTGCAGACCTCTGTTTCCAGTTCCTGCTGATGAAGATGATGATGGTGATGTTGATGCCACACCCAAATGCACTCTAACCAGCCTCCTCAGGGCTCTCAAGAAGCCACAAGCTCTGATCTTGACCCTGGAGTGTGTAATGAACAAATGCTTACCTGCAGTCCACAATGGCAGCCTGTCTGCACAAAAGAAAAATGAGTCTTCACTTCCTGGAAGTAGATCTTCACTTTCTCCAACTCTCAGAGATCCACCAAGTCCTGCTCTGATACCATGTTCAGATTCAAAGAGGCAGAGTGATGAAAGGCAGAGTGAAGCTACGAGCTTCCTCTCACATACACTATATTCAAACCACACTGTATAGTGAAAGATACAACCTACGGTCATAAGACCATTCACACCAAAGGCACCGACTTATTTAATGTATCTAACTACTATGGCTAGACTAGCTGTGTCCAGCTCATGTCGGTCAACACACACTAAATGAGCTTGATATTCTAACAAGATCATGGAATCATAGCTTATGAGAGCCAAAAGCTTGATGACAAGGAGCGTCAATTACATGTTTATGAGCAAGAGATGTTAGCAATATTACATGCTATTAAAATGGTCAAAAACCAAACCTTGCGGGGATTAAATGGGGGATCAAACGACCTCGGAATGGAGATCTGATGCTTGTGTTGGATACCTGACGTCATTTTACATCTAGGAAAACTCCAGCTTGGCCATCCGCCATCATTTGATTTTCCATGAAAATAAGCACTAGCGCTTTCGGGACTTGCCACTTAAAATCATCCTGATTGCCATCATCGCCTTTGACGAAGTCTATTTTTCCCTTGATATTCGTAATTTTTGGCTATTTTAAGCACTTCTCGGCATTAAATATCATCTCTCGTATTGCCTCATTAATCTTACATTTCCTTCTTCATTATCAATGCCATGAAAGAAAGGCTACATATATGTATGACTTACTTTCTAGAAAATCCACTTAGAACATAAGCATAGGAATCTCTCATATTCATGTGCCCAAATGGATTAAAAATGCACTATAAGCTTGTAACTCAAGAGTGTAGCTAACATGAGTTAATCAGGGTGGCTTATAAGAAAGATAAGATCATAGGCTAAATACATACTCACTAAATTTAGATTGAGACTAACTCCCCTACTAGTTAATAACAATAGTTGTGGTTGATTGAGGTATTTAGCAAAATATTTAGATCATCAAAGGACATCGTTCATGGCATAGTCTCTACCTTTACCATCTTGATAACAATACAAATCATGGTGCTAGCAAGGCTTCCATAGCACCCTTCATGCATAGCTTATAATTATACCTTTCTGACTATTAGAAAGCTTTGTCAACACTACAAACCCTTAATCATAGCCCTTTGAAATGTTATGAGTGAATTGCACAAACCAAAATGCATTACCATGTAAGAAAATGTAGATGGGGAACATACATGATTATATACACGTTTAGGAAGGGCTCTCACAAGGGTGAATCTACATGATACTTATACCAACATGCATGCATGCTATGGCATTATACACATGTGTAAGAAGTGTCATGCCATTCTTCAAGCCACCCTACATAGAATGCTAGTATATATGTAGCATGCTTGTGTGTTTCTAGTGGGCTATGTCTTTGTAGTAGCATTAAGTGGGCCATGTGCTTATTCCAAAGCAATGTACAATGGATTTCTTTTTAGTTTGCAAGATTGGTGGTTTGGTAGAAATGATTGTTATTGGTAGCATGAAGCGAGTAGAAAGGTTATAAGTAATGGTAGGTTAGTGCATTGTTAGGGTTGGTTAGTACCTTTTAAATGGGTAACAAGTAATGTGGTAGCTATGTGCTTTGAGTTGGCAATGTATGTGGATAACAGACAATGTAACTGCCCATGTGCTTGTAGCAAGCTATGTGTTTGTAGGAGCATTAAGTGGGCTATGTGTTCATTCCAAAGCAATATACAATGGACTTATTTTTAGCTTGTAGTGTTGGTGGCTTGATAGAAAATAATTGTCAGTGGTAGCTCTAAGTGAGTAGCAAGGTTATAAGAAATGGTGGGTTAATGCCTTGTAGGGTTGGCTAGCACCTTATGAGTTAAGCAATGTGGTGGCTATGTGTTTCGAGTTGGCAATGTAAGTGGATAACAAACAATGTAAATGCTCATGTGTTTGTAGTGGCCTATGTGCTTGTAGTAGCATTAAGTGGGCTATGTGTTCATTCTAAAGCAATGCATAATGAATTTCTTGTTAGATTTTGTGGGGTTGGTGGCTTGGTAGAAAATGATTGTCAATGGTAGTGTAAAGTGAGTTGCAAGGTTATAAACAATGGTGAGTTAGTGCCTTGTAGGGTTGGTTAGCATCCTGTGAGTTGGTAACAAGTAATGTGGTGGCTATGTATTTTGAGTTGGTAATGTAAGTGGGTAACAAACAATGTAAATGCTTGTGTGTTTGTAGCGGGCTACATGTTCGTAGTAGCATTAAGTGGGCAATGTGTTCCTTCCCAAGCAATGTATAATTAATTCATTTTTAGCTTGTACGGTTTGTGGCTTGATAGAAAATGATTATCAATGGCATCACAAAGTGAGTAAAAAGGTCCTAAGCAATGTTGGGTTAGTGCCTTGTAGGGTTGGTTAGCACCCTGTGAGTTGGTATTAGGAAAATGTGAGAGCTATGTGTTTTGAGTTGGCAATGTAAGTGGGTAACAAACAATGTAAGTGCTCATGTGTTTATAGTAGGCTATGTGTTTGTAGTAGCCTTAAGTGGGCCATGTATTCATTCCAAAGCAGCATACACTAGATTTCTTTTTAGCTTGTAAAGTTGATGGCTTGGTAGAAAATGATTATTAGTGGCATCACAGAGTGAGTAGCAAGGTTATAAGAAATGGTGGGTTATTACCTTCTTGTAGGGTTGGTTAGTACCTTGTGAGTGGGTAAAAAGAAATGTTGTGGCTATGTGTTTTGAGTTGGCAATGTAAGTGGGCAACAAAAAATGTAAATGCTCATGTGCTTGTAATGGGCTATGTGTTTGTAGTAGCATTAAGTGTGCTATGTGTTCATTTCAAAGCAATGTACAATGGATTTCTTGTCAACTTTTGTAGGGTTGGTGTCTTGGTAGAAAATTATTGTTAATGGCAGTGCAAAGTGAGTAGCAAGGTTATAAGCAATGTTGGGTTAGTGCCTTATAGGGCTGGTTAGCACTGTGTGAGTTGGTAACAAGAAATGTGGTGGCTATGTGCTTGAGTTGGAAATATAAGTGGGTAACAAAAAATTTAAATGCTGGTGTGTTTGTAGCGAGCTATGTGTTGGTAGTAGCACTAACTGGGCCATGTGTTCATTCTAAAGCAATGTACAATGGATCTCTTTTTAGCTTGTAGGGTTGATGGATTGATAGAAAATGATTTTCACTAATAGTGCAAAGTGAGTAACAAGGTTATAAGCAATGGTGGTTTAGTGCCTTGTAGGGTTGGTTAGCACCTTGTGAGTTGGTAATAAGAAATGTGGTGGCTATGTATTTTGAGTTGGCAATGTAAGTGGGTAGTAAAAAATATAAATGCTATTGTGTTTGTAGCGGGCTATGTGTTTGTAGTAACATTAAGTGGGTCGTGTATTCATTACAAAGCAACATACATTGGATTTCCTTTTTTCTTATAAAGTTGGGGGCTTGGTAGAAATGATTTTTAGTGGTAGCTCGAAGTGAGTAGCAAGCTTATAAGCAACGGTGGGTTATTACCTTCTTATAGCGTTGGTTAGTGCCTTGTGAGTGGGTAACAAGCAATGTTATGGCTATATGTTTTGAGTTGGCAATGTAAGTGGGTAACAAACAAGGTAAATGCTCATGTGTTTGTAGCTGGCTATGTGTTTATAGTAGCATTAAGTGGGCCATGTGCTCATTCCAAAGCAATGCACAATGGATTTCTTATTATCTTTTGTAGGGTTGGTGGCTTGGTAGAAAATGATTGTTGGTGGTTAGTGGTTAGTAGTTAGAGGCATGGTTAGTAGTGTGTCATGCGGATAAAGGATAGATTAGGTTTGTATAAACCTTTAGTGGTGCAAAAAGTAAATAGAAGATTGGGTATGCTTTGTGTTGACTGCTAAAATGACTTGTTTTTTGGCTGATTTTTGTTAATTTTGAGGATTGAATGGTTGACTTTTGATTGATTTTGTATGTTGATTAGTTGTCTTTGAAGTGTTTGAGAGAGTTTTGGATACGTTTGATTAGATTTGAGAAGATCATAATAGTTTTTAGTAGAGATATGATGTTTTGAAATGTTTTGTTAATGTCTTGATAGTGTCTGATTGGTTCTGATTGAGTTTATTGAGCTTCTATTTTGTTTTATTTTCTTTATGTATGAGAGGTTGGAATGACGACTGATGGATTTTGAGAGTTTTTAGAAGCTTATTGATTGCTGTGAGCTCGTTCTCAGCTTTGATTTTTGCCTTCTCTCTTCTTATATACCTCTGGACTCGTTCTAACGCTTGCCTCTTGATTGCGTCATTCATCAGGGGCTTGGCTTCAACCAGTTGGTCTATACTCAATAGGATAGTATCAGAGAGGGCTTTAGTCTTTGGGGGATTCTATGGCCAACATCTCCTCTACTTCCTTCTTCTCAACATCTCTGAATTCTTTCTTCATGTGAAAATGCTATTGAAGCAGAAGTTTGAGATGAAGGATTTGGGAGAGCTGCGTTATTTCTTGGGCATTGAGGTGATTAGATCACCAAGTGGGATACGGCTCTTGCAGAGGTAGTATGGATTGGACATGCTATCCAAATATGGGATGACAGGCTGTAAGCCTATTTCAGTTCCTTTGGAGCAGAATGTGAAGCTGAGCACAGATGTAGGTGAGCTTCTGGAAGACCCTACTATGTACAGACACATAGTAGGAAGTTTAATTTATATGAATATTACCAGGCCAGATTTGAGCTATGCTGTTGGATTGGTAAGTCAGTTTATGCAGGCTCCAAAAAAACCGCATTTGGATGCGGCTAGATGCATATTCAGGTATATGAAGTCCACATTGCAGTATGGACTACTTTATGCGACTGGGGTTCAGATACAGTTGCATGGATACACTGATGCTGATTGGGCTGGTAGTATTTCTGATAGACGATCTACTAGTGGATATGTGTTCTCTTTTGGGAGTGCTGCAGTCACTTGGAGCAGCAAGAAACAACCTACAGTTGCCTTGTCGAGCACAAAGGCTGAGTACAGGGGTGCAGCAATGGCTGCATGTGAGGTAGCTTGGTTGCATAAGCTACTTTATGATATGCATCAGCCTACAGATGGGCCAGTTGTCATTTATTGTGACAATATGAGCAATATACACTTGGCAAATAACCTAGTCTATCATGCTAGAACAAAGCACATTGAGGTGCATTATCACTATGTGCGGGAGAGGGTTTTACTAGGTCTTATTGATCTAGTTTATGTCAGCACAAAGGATCAGGTAGCTGACATATTTACAAAGGCATTGGGCGCAAAGAAGCTGCGCAAGTTCAGAGACATGCTTAGTGTGCAGGAATTGGGATTGAGCTCGAGGGGGAGTGTTGAGATATCAAGCTCCACTCATGATATGCTAGGGTGACCGTTGTGCATTTATGTCACCGACTTGTCAGTTGCAGATGCGGTTGGTACACCGCCCATGAATAATAGCTAGATGACAGCTATCCTTATCTACTCCAGTTTGTGGCTCAGTTAGTATGCCACCTTAGTTAGTTGAGTTTGGTTTGAGACCCATATATAGGGTTCTTCTATCTCTATGTACTAGAGTTCTTTTGGCTTACACAACTAAGAAGAGGAAAATTGTTTTCAGCCTCCACCCTTGTGTGTATTCCCCCATTGTGCAAGCAAGATAGCTACAAGTGAGACTCCTTCCTTCTCTCCCACAATCTTGACACAAAAGGGCTCAAAGAGAGTCTCGAAGAGCTGAGGAAGAAAGGAGGAAAGAGGAGGAGGAGCTTGCAAGGATTAGAGAGGAGTCAAAGAAGGCAAAAGAGGACAGGAAAAGAAGGGCAGGAAAAGAAGCCGAAGAGTAGCGACTGAAGGAACTGGCCGAATTGGTGGAAGCTACACGAAGATTTGTGGAAGAGACCCATGGGGGCAGAGAACTTGAACCCGTAAGCCCCCGCCATAAAGCCGAAGCTAGTGCAAGTGTGGAAGTAGCTCCAGTGGTTGTAGGCAAGGGCTAGTCCCTCCTACATCCACTTCCTTCTTCCTTTGTGCTGACAACGGCTGAAACTATGACTGCAACCACCGCACAACCCACACCTCCCCTCGACACGGCACAGCTCATGACCATGGTGCAGATGCTAGTGAGCAAGGTGGCCGAAGTCGTGCCTGAAACTAGATTGAAAAGGCCCACTGCTGCAGATACAGAGTCATGGCAAGACCCTAAATGACAAAGGCTGGAGGAATCGACCACCACGCCCCATACTCCCATGCCTGCCGACACTGACTATGACGCATATGTGGCCGAGCTACTGACACAATTGGACAAGGCAAAAGAAGAGAAGAAGGTGGCCTTGCTGGAGCTAAAGAAAGAAAAGGAGACATCAGCGGCCCTCAGGCTAGAAGTCTCAAGGTAGGAAGCCGACAGACGGGCAGAGCATGGTGGCGGAACAAAGGAACCTAAAGCTAATGATGCAGCAATACAGTGATCTATAGCAAAGGGTCACCCAAGTGGAAATGCTCTACCAAGGGGTTCAGGAAGGCGAAGCCACTGTTCCACAAGAACATGCCACGGAGCCCCAGTCGTGGTGCGAGCTAGAAGAATAGAACAGGTTAATAAGCAAAATTGAATTCCTGAAGAGTGAAGGGCCAGGAGTCTCAGCAAGCTGAAGAAAAATGGCTATAGCATGAAGTGCAAAAATTGCAAGATGCGCTGGAGACCTCCCAGGAAGATGTAGAAGCCCTCATGGCCATGGCCTTCAATCAAAAAAGGCTATTTCTCGCTGAACTCCAAAGCCAAGAGCAGCTGGTGCAGGAAAAATCAAAAATCCTGGCCGAGGTGCACCACAGGCTCAGCATTGTCGATCAAGCAAGAGGGATTGCTGAAGCACAGCTAGCTCAGAAATTAAGAGAAAGAAACCAATTATGGTTTTTATCAAATGAGCAGCAACATGTAGTAACCACCCTGGCGAGCCAACTGGAGGGACAAAGGAAAAGGATGGAGGAGAGAGCCATGGATTGGAAAAGGAAAAACTTTGACAAGGTAAGGGACTTAACCAAACGCCTGGCGGTGTGGCAGAATGCGAAAGAATGCTTGCCGAAGCTAGGGTTGAGGCTGCAAAAATAACCACTAAGACCTAGCGGTAGGCCTTCCTCAACATGGTGCTCCACGTGATGTAAGCTGAGGGCGATGATCCAGTGGAAAAGGTAAAAAGAAAGTTGGAGCTAACCACCCAAGCTCTAAGATATGGTCTTCAAGAGCGGGAGCTTTCAACAAGTACAGGAATCACCAAAGAGCAACAATTCTACTACCTACGCTGTACGGGCCTTTCCACTGCTGAGCTCAAGGAGTTAGGTTTTCAGGAGCAGGAGCAGCCACCACCACCACCACCAGTCATTCCCCCTATGGTTGAGCGAAATGTCAAAGAGGGTCCGGATTTTGAGCAAGATGATGACAAAGAGCCGCAAAGGATCCCAAGTCCCCCTCAACCCGAGATCCCACAGGAGGAACCTGCAGATGCTGGTCTACCCGAGCATATAGTTGCAGCAAGGAGAAGGAGACAAGAGTTAGCTGAGGAGGCCCAACGCCGAGCACGCACACTTCCACGACAACTCCCTGAGGAGCCCATGCCACTGAGGAATGATACACATCCTATAGACTGGCCCCAGGAGTTAGTCATCTGGTGTCAACGAGAGCTACATAAGAGGCCGTTCAAGCTTTCATTTGCTTTCCCACGCTCTTTGGACCGGGCCCTGCCTCTTGGAGTCGTAGCCAAGATCAAAGATCTGGCTAACGAGCTTGCAAATAGATGGATGGAAGAAAGAAGCATGATAATGACTAGGTGGAGACAAGAGCCACAAAAGTACTGGGAAGACAAGGTCAATCTGGTTCCCAAAACCGTCCAAGGCTATGAGGCACAGCCGAAATGGCGAAGGAGGATTTGGGACACCAATTTTGATGCATGGACCGCATTTTGTAGTTCACTCCTCAAAGAGCGTAACGATCCCATATACATGCCCTACCCTCGTAGGCATGGAGTGGACTATGATAGAGATTTACATGGGGATTTTGAGTTCCCAAAAATATATAATGTAAATGCTAGGAGCTGTGAGGAGTGCTTAGTGTTTAGGGTAGAAGACATACTTCCCTCCATAAATCGTTTTCTTGTAGACTTTTCTTCTTGCCCTGATCTATCATTTTTGACCACTTGTAATTACCTCCGGCTTATCAAATTCCTGCTACTCCAGAAACCTGCAGTAGAGGAAGCCCATCTCCCCCCACTCTTTTTTTATATTAACCTAGGAATAGATAGTAGAGCCATGACTAGGTTGATGATGCGCGCTACTCTTCTCCCTGCCTTTTGTCTAGAGCTCTTAGAAAATATGAGTGACACCCGCTTTGCAAGGTGTAATCACCCCTTCTTGTCCACCACTCCTCTGAGAGCTAAAGCCGGTATTAAAGAGTACCTACAAAGTCGCGCATTCTTATCACAATGCCTGCGACCGCCCAGTGGCTAAATCGGTGCCATATACCTTGCCAAATGTACTCTCTCCCATTCTCAAAAAAAAAAAGAGCTGAAAGACGAATTCACTACTAAAGAGGTTGACAGGGAGGACACTTCACATGTGCTTGCAGTCTTCCTTCACTATTATTGTGCACCACACTCACTGCATCTAGAGTCCTCTCTAGCCCCTCCCCCAGTTCACACTTAGGGCACATCAAGGGCAGAACTTTCAGACCTGTCACCCTAAGTTTTGCACCGCACCAACGTCGCACAAACTGGATCCTCAAGTGTGGGACATTACCAAGGGCTTGCCCAAGGTTAGACCCATCTCCCAGTTCCACTAGCATGGGCACCATGCACTACACAGTGAGACAGACACACCCCCTAGGAAGTGCACAACTTTTCTGGCAGGTTATGTTTGTGTTTTAAGAACTAGCTGCTTGGCTGAAAAAGATCATCTACTACATCCCCCAATGACAAGGAATTTTTCCATGAGTCGGACATGACTCCATTACTGCAACTTCAGGAGCTTCGCTGCGAAGGTTTAAATGGCTCAATAGATTTCATGTTGCCAATCATCCGCCTACTGATGGCTGCCATGACTGAACCAAATCAAGCAGAAGGAAAACCCAGTGATGGATCTGCCATTGGTATAGATCTTGGAGCCTCATCGTCTAATGATCCATGCCCAACGCCTCAAGATCTACGAATCGCTTATTGATTCCACAATCCTAAAGACCTTCAACTCAAAACTGAAGACCCTCTACTCAAAAACAAGGATTTTCAGCCAAGGCCACGGCTTTTCAAGGCAAACAGCATTCAGGGGGTTTCTCCAAAATAAATCCCTCCAATACCATCATCCTAAGGGATTGCTTATTGCTTCAAGCGTTTCGGATATTCAAAAGACGACCAGCTACATAAGGGGCACCATAACAGTGTGAAGGATGCCGAGTATCTTCATGGAGCCTAAAGCACGCCGGAATCTCTCCTGGTCATCGTCATCAAACTCCATCACCTCTCATTCACAAGCATCAGTGTCATCTACCCACCGATTCCACCTAGCAATAGCATCATCTATCCCACTACTTCCCACCACAGTGCCATGGGACTGGCACTTGGCTAGGAGGGGGGTAATGTTTACCGCAGCATAGAGGAGCGGGAAATGGAAAAAAAATAAAAAAAGGAAAAGGCACCTTAACTGGCAACTAGACCCTGGAAAAAAATAAATTCATGGGCACGATCCTCAAGAAGTCTTAGAGTCGCCCAAGGAGAGTAAAAGAATAAAAAGCACACCATTAAGTGCAAAAACACTTCCAAAATCCTGTAAGAGAGCACCAGGCTCACTCCTGTGCAAATTGTATGCATTAGTTGGGGATAGGATAGACTAGAACGGTGGGAAATGAGAAAATGGGCCTAGGCTAATGGCCGGCCATGTAAAAAAGGGGGATTACCGCCCATGAAAAATAGGGCATGTATATAAAGTTGAAAAGTGAATGGGAAGCTTATTCTTGTGTGTGGCCAAAGCTTCTTCTTCTTCTTCTCTTGTTTCTTGCCTTCTTGCTTGTGCTTGAGAGAGGGATTGAGAGAGTGTGAGGGAGTGATTGTGTGAGAGTGAGGGATCTTGGAGAAGAAGCTCTCTATCTTCTCTCTTCATCTTCTTCTCCTCTCTTCTCTTCTCTTGTCTCGCGCGTGGCTATGGAGGATGAAGCTCATGGGAGAGGGATTGAGGCTGCTTGAGCTTGCCTCAAGGATCGTGGAGCTACCGGTGTGCAAGAAAGAGAAGGGTACTCGATCGAGCATCAAGGTAAGCTCACTACACCCGCAAGGTAGGCATTGCATGTCGGCTATGTGAGAGGTAGCCATGGCCACTCGGTTCGAAACACTTGAGCAATAAGTGGTCTGTAGGTCTCGGGGTAGAGCTCGAAGCTCCCCTCCATTGGGATGCACCTATTTCTAGTAGAATCCACTTGGAAACTGGGCTGAGATTTGTCCATGATGATTGTGGAGTTTCCCAACGACTTGTATCATTCAGACAATGTCTTGAAGAGAGAGGAAAACATGTTTCCATCTTGCTTGGAAGAAGCCATGAGGGATTACTAGACTATAGAGGGATTAATGCTCAAAACCGATAAACACGGCACACACAAAGCCTCACTGCCTAAACATAAGGCTAAGCCTCTTAGTGTCACTGACGACCTAGCTTCTCTCAAGTTGGTAAGTGTAATGGCTCTGATACCAAACACAGGGTGAACGCAACAGAAGGAGGATCACAAGACAAAGAAACACAAGACACATAGTGAAACATAGAGTGGAACTAAGAGAGTGCAGAGTACTAAATGTGAGACAATTGAGAAGGCTTGAGAACGCTTCAAAGAAGATTAGAACTTGAGATGAGATGCTCTCTGAGACAATTTTCTACTATTCTCTTGTATTTTCTTGTATTTGCTTATAAAGAATGATACAAAAGGAAGTATTTATAGGCTTGAGTTTGGGTTGCAAAGGTTTTCATGTAAAGAGATAAGAAGGTATCTCAAAAGTGCAGGGTGATGTGAGCAATTTGATGTCTTTTGGTCAGAACAATCAAAATATAGTATACAATCAAAAAGGAATATTGTACAACACTTTATCTTTTGAGGTTTCAAGCTGGCTTTCGGGATAAGAGGTTTGCCATAGTATTCTGGATGGCAAGCACATGTTCGAAAGTGACATCTAGGGCATTAAAAAAAAGTGACAATCTTAAAAGTCTTTTATTCCCAATTTCATCGGAAGCTTTCTCAGTCAAGCATCCCGGAACATGCTTCAAATCAGTATGGATTGTGAAGGGAACAAATTCTATGAAGAATCTGAAGGCTTTGATGGCTTTGATCATAGCCAATATCTCCCGCTGGTAGTAAGGGTAGTTCTTTTTCATGCTAGATAATATGCCTAAAGCATATCTACAAGGGTACAATATTGAAGATTCTTATTTGCATAAGTATGCTCCCCACATTGAGTCGAAGGCATCTGTATACAAGATTAATGGAAGGTCAGTTGGCTGGTGTAAAGGAGGAGGATGGTTAATTATATTTTTAATATTTTGTATTGCCAGTGTATGGATGGATTGCCAATGGAAATTATCTTTTCAGAGGAGAGGATATAAATCATTTGAGTAATTGGCAATATTAGGAGTTGAAGAATTGATCTAATTTAAGCAACCTAGAAACTGTTGAAGTTGCTTTACATTGGTCAAAGTGTTTGGCATATCAAGGATTTTTGTGATCACATGCTCCTGCAATTTAATTTGTCCATGATTGATTTCTATACCCAAAATTTCCACTATTGTTTGGAACATTATAGATTTTGTTGGAGATAAAACCATTCTTGCATCTTCAATGGCCTTTGCAAATGGGAGAGGTTCCAAATGTTCTTGAATTGTGTCTGAGAACACAAGTATGTCATCAATATATATCAAGCAGAAAGGAAACTTGCCAAGTACGGAATCCATCCATTCTTGAAACTTAGTAGAACTTATTTTGATCCCAAAAGATAAGACAATCCATTGATAGTGCCCTTGAGGCACATAGAAGGCGGTCTTGTAGTGGTCTTTGGCTTTAATGGGCAATTGCCAAAAACCAAACTTCAAATCAAACTTACTAAAGACATTTTTCTTCTTTAATATTTTCAAAAGAAATTCCTTGAGAGGGATTGGATGACCATGTCCAATCAGGAACTTCCTAACGACTATGTCTTTGCCTTTACCCTCACAAGTCACTAGGGAGCACAGGGATTAGTCCTTGATTACTTAGGTCTTGGTCACTTATTAAATTAGCTTTTAAAAATTAAAACATTTGATGCATCTCCTTTGATGATTTGATTCAAGAAAAAGATAAACATTTTACATTGTGATCAGCAGGCTGTTTTTAGTGGAGTTGGGCTAGATGAGAGGTGCTATCTGCACAAGGTTGTCAGCAGGTCCACGAGAAGCTTGATGCGCATGGAGCCATCGTCCACAAGTAGGCGCCAATAGTAACTTGATGCACAAGGATCCATCATCCACAAGCAGGTCCACGAGCAACTCAATGAGTAGGAAGTAGGCATGCAACAATATTGGCTAATGTACACTGTAACTCGATGATGGATAGCCAAGGAACAACCTTGATGCCATTAGAACAAACTATTGCCAAAGAATGAGACGAGAGAGAGAGAGAGAGAGAGAGAGAGAGAGAGAGAGAGAGAGAGAGAGAGAGAACATGCCAAGGAGTAAAGAGGAAGAGTAAATTATTATTTTTTAATTTAATAAATTTAGAGAGAAAGAGAGGGAGGGAGAGTGGGTGAGTTATTGTGGAGAGAGAGAGAGAGAGAGAGAGTTAGGGCCACCAAAGCATTACCAAGCACAACATTTCTTCCTAGCCACGCAAGTCTAACAATCCCATAAAAAATTTGTTTGCCCTTGTCAAGTGTTCCTACATTGGCACATGCTTTCAAGGCACAAATAAAGGTGACTACAATGGGGAGTATCCCTCATGTTGCATCTTATTGAAACATTTCATTGCTTCTTTGCCTTGCCCATGTTGCGTATAACCTGCAATTAGTGCATTCCAAGTGAATACATCTTGGACAGGAAGCTCATTCAACACTGCTTGTGCTTTTCCCAGCTGAGTACAATATATTTCTCTAACAACATTAATCTGACAATCTCATCATGAAAAATTTTCCCCTTATCGAGTGCTCCTATGCTGGTATAGCAAGCTTTCAATGCACATGTAAAGGGTGATTGAATTAGGAAAGTGGCCTTTGTGCCACATCTTATCAAAGCAATTTAGAGCTTCATCACTATGGCCATTTTGTGTATATCATGCAATGAGTGCAGTCCAAGGGAATCTATCATAAATAGTACCTTTTTCAAGCACTTATGCTTTTGCAAGAGCACCACATTTAGCATAACTAATTATTAAAGTGCTTCCAACATGGGGGGTTATTTCAAGAAACCCTCGTTTGCAAATGTCCTCATGTAGACTTGTGCCCTTGAATAGATCATTTTTCTTTGTAGAAGCCTTCAAAAGTCCCACAACATGAGTAGTATCCTCTTGAAAGGCAACTCATTTCTCCTCTTGAGGCTCCAATTTTCTCAATTCAAGTGTTAATGTTGATGTAGTTTTTCTGAGCTCTTCAAAACCCTAGGTTGGATTGTACTAACCATAAGAGTTCTGATGTCACTTTGTGGTTGAAATCTAGAGACCTTGGAGTGGCTTGTGAGTGTAGTGGGGTGAAAGAAAAAGACATGTTTCTATGAGAGATCACAATATTTCATGTTTTATAGAGGTTGAATATTCCATAATTAGATGCAAAGGTTGAATATGTCATAATTAGATATATTGGGGAAAACTACCTTGTTGTTGCAATTGTCTTAACTCCCACCACTATGGGAGATCTCTATAGTACTACATCCATAATGATCTTACCTTTTCCTTCTTGAGATTTGATTGAATGCAAAGGGGAGCTACGGATTGCAAGGCCAACTTTCTACTAAGACTTGTAGAAATGTTGCTAGTAAGAATGATGATCCAATGGATGATGATGATGATGATACCTTATATCCTTTCTGCCACATTGGCCCAAGGGAAGGTAGACCTACTAGGACAATGCTAACCCTTTCTCTATGCCATGCTCGCCATATATTCTCTCTCTCCCTCTCTCTAACTCCGCTTTCATGAAATAATACATTTCCACAAAATTATACAAATACACACTCTCCCTCTCTTCCCTTCACAAAATAGTTAATCTCCACAAAATTAAAGTAGGCTTCTAATCTAATTCTTTCAAAGAGTTTGGAACACATGATAGAGTGAAGATTGTTCTCTTTTTTCATTAGGGGTGAGAGGAGTGCTTAAAGATAAAATTCAATCAATGAACCAAGGATGGTGTATCCTCATAAGTTGAAGCAAGTGATCTTAGCATGTAGAGAATGAGAAGGTTATTAGAAGAGAAAGCACCCAGTCATTAGCAAAAGTGAGGTCTATTGCAACAAAACCGTATGGTAGGGTTTTGTAGGCATAGCTTTTTCTTTTGTCTTTTTGTGGAGGGAAGGTACAATGCTATTTTAGGGTTTGTATTGAGGAGTTTACAAAGAGAAAGCATTAATTTTTTTCTTATAGACCATATGTTTTTTGTTTGAATGAGAAAGGTACAAACTAATAGCTAAGAGTGGATGTTCAAATAGGAATAGTCTCCTTATGAAGTAGGGAGATCCCAAGCAAACATGTTAGTGATTTGAAAATAAACCAATGCTTTGTATACCAAGATAAAGAGTAGTGGTAAAGGAGACCATGATTTTATTTGGGTCTCTCAAACAAACACCCCCCCCCCCCCAAGTGCCCCCCACCATTGTGCCTTTGAGAATTTTTAAATAAAATGACCCATTATGTGAATTTACATTGAGCACACTTATAAACCCTTTCTATTTTTAAAAAATTGTAAGCCAACATTATAAATATACCCTTTCTTTTGAACTCACATGGTATATTACATGTTCTATAAGGTAGATTTCTCAAAACTAGTTGAAGGACCAATTGAAGTCTTTTGTGATAATCTCTCAAGTATTTACCTTGTCAATAATCCTATCTTACATGCTAGGACCAAAATATTGAGATACATTGTCACTTCACTCAAGACAAAGTCTTGAATCAAGAGATTGATTTGATTCATTGCTCCACACATGATCAAGTTATTGATATCTTCACAAAGCCACTTGGATCAAATAAGTTCAACATTTTTAGGAACAAGCTTGGAGTATGCAAGTACACTTCTATACTTGAGGGGGGTGATAAAAGTTAGACGCTAATTAGTACACAATTAGCTACTAATTTGCATATAGAAAATTGCTAACTAGCAATGTGATAGTTACTAATTACTACATGCAATTGCTAATAGATAGTGTTAAGGGTGGTAGTAGTTAGTGGCATTTAAAGCAAGGCCACAAATGGCACATTAATTAGCAGACTAGTGCAGTAGTAGTTATGACCATCAGCACAACACATGGGTGAAGAGAATATCACAACTAGCAATAGGCTATATAAGGGAGGGGCTCATCCAAGTAAGGGGTTTGACTACTCATTCGTCTTTCTAGGTTTGTTTGTGTATTCGCCGTGTGCATATTGGGTCTTTTGACCAATTCTTGACTGGTATCCTAAGTGCTACAACAGTAGTAGATTCATTCCCCTTTTTGTATGTCCTAAGATACGAGTATTGACAGTAGTAATACCATCTTCTTTTGTATTATTGTTTGCCTCTGAGTCTATGAGATGATGTTGGTCCTCCAATGATTGTCGCTGTGTATCTAGTTACTACCATTTCTATCTCTATCAAGACTATTGTATTGGTTTTATATATCAATATACACTTGGGAGTTTTGTTTATGTACTTTGTCTTTATCTCCATTGTTTTGATGATGTTAGTCTTATTACGCTAGACGCTGACAATAGAGTAGGATGTCAATTTCCACATGTGTCGGCTCTGAGTATGACTACACTCTACCCTATGGATGCTCAAACTCGATTACACATGGTGACTAGGATCATTTTCCCTCCCGACACTAAGTTGGATGTGCACTTGTTCTCAAGGTCTTGATGCAGTTTTGGCTCTCGATTAGGCACAGTGGATACTCTTGAGGCTCCTTCTATCCTTAGCAATGACGCATCCCATGCATTGTAGTCCCCTCAGTCACTGCGAAAGTGTCATTTGTGCTCCATTCCTAGAAATGGAAGCAAATCTGCACTCCTACCAATCTCTCCTACTACCCCATTAAGGCTATCAAGTCGATTCTTTACTTCTACTCATCCGCTTGCAATGCCACCTATACCACCTCCCCGATTTTAAATTCTTAATAGAATGGCCCACCAAACCAATATCTCATTCCCAAAGTTTTCTAGATCTTCTCATGAGCATCTAGATGCTTTCCCACTAATTTGATCTCTTACATAGTCAAATTCCCTGGTTAGGTCGATGAGTCTCATAGAGTCATCATATTCAAATCTTTGATGCAAAAAAAGGCCACAACCTAGCTAGCAGCAAAACATGGATGGCCCACTTGGAATGCTACACTAACTGCATTTTGAAATAGATTTCAACCCAACCAAATGGATGCAAAAAAACTTGAATGAATTCACAACCTCAAGCAAGGTGATAAATCAATCCAGGCTTACATGGCCAACTTCACAATCCTTACAAGTAGAATTGACCTAAATGCCCAATCTTGAGATGAAATGTTATACATTTTGTATATTCAAGGCTTCAATAAGCCAAATCGAAAAGCTTTTGCCTTTGATGAGTTGTTCGATAATAGCATAGAGCCCTTTTACAAGAAAACCTTTAGATTTAAACAAGTTTTTTCAAAAGAAAAGTTTGAAAAATGAAAGAAATTCACAAAGTTGGTCCAAAAGAACTTGGATGATGACACTAGTGATTTGGACTCTGATTCGAATTTGGAGGCAAAAACTGGCAAAGAGGAAGCTAACTCCGAGGATGAGGAGGAGAAAAATCCCAATAAGTCCAAGAAGAAAGAAAAAAGAAAGAAACCTTCAAAGATCACTAAAAAAAATGAGGTCAAGAATCTATGGTGCACACAATGCAATAATCTAGGCTGAATGCAGCATGAATCGACAGTGGTGTAGTATTTGTAATATGGCCACTCATTACACCGACCATTGTCAGTACAATGGTAGATATCAAATGGTCTGCCCAGGTGAATGGCAAGGTACCAAAGCATCCACGTTTGTTCAATGGAACACCATTTTAGCCAATCATGCTCAAACAATAGCTTACAAGAATCACGAATATTAGCAACCTGATGGTGGCCGTGGCATGCATGGTAGGGGAGGAAAAGGTTGAGGAACTTATCAACCATTTTATAAACATTATTCCTTCTCTTTGCAAGAAGGACACTAGAGATTGGAGTGTCCCAAAGCTCAGGCACATGATGCCCATAACTAGTAAGAGCAAGGCTTGGCAGCCATGCCCATAGCCAACTCACTAAAAATCAAGGAGCTACCGGAGCCTTATGTCCACATAGTCACCCAGTCCGGAAGAACTTACTATGAAGTAGCATTAAAACCCACATGTCTTTCATGGGTAGAACAAGAGAGACACCAAATTGACCAATGTTACCAGAGCCGAAAGTAGAGATTGTGACTACAAATGCTCTGAGGGTCACAATTTTAGGAGAATCCAGTAGGAACCAATAGCATCAGACCATTGTCTAATCTGATAATTTTGGTAATCCTTATTTGGTGCAATAACCAAATCGTCCAAAACGTCTTGCTTGTAGTGGATCTAGTGTCAATATCATCACATTGGGAACCTATAAAGAATTGGGAACCAACATCATTCTCGATAAGAATTGCAAATCAACAAAGGGTGAGACCACTTAGTACAATATGCTTTGTGAATTGGAAAAGTGCTACTATTCAATTCTTGCTTTCTTTATTCATTTTGAATATAGAGCATGCAAGTGAACATTATTGCATGTTTCTAGGAAGGTCTTAGCTTCATCAAGCAAGAGGAACCCATAATTGGGATAGAGGCAAACTCACTGCTTGCTACAATCAACACAAAGTGATTGTGTTCTTCAAAAATGTTGCCCCTCCCTCATTGTAATGCAAATCGACTATGGCAAAAAAAATGAACATGGTAGAAGGATTGAGTGATGATGAGGAATAGGAGTTTCTAAAGCCCAATCAAGATTTATAGTCATGGTATCTAATTAATGTCTTGTAGATCAGAAAACAATATATGCAATCTTTGAAGTTTTCCAAAAAAACCTCGGAGAAGGAGGATAACATCTTTCTATCCCAACTAGATTCTGGAGATGCACCAACTGGTATCGATGATGAATTCATGGATGTCCACTTATTTGTAGCAACAACAAATGAACCAAAGCCTAAACCACCTAATCTATCGTGGACATGGTATAAGGAAATGCTAACCTCTTTGGAGACCAAAGTGACTTTGTCCCATCTCTAGAACGATTAGCAGAAATGATTGGCTCTTCAAAGCCAATGTTTTGAGGCCATTATGGGCCATCTATATCATCACACCCTATCCAAAGTGCTATAGAGAGGAGTTCTACCAATGAAGTAGTCTACAGTTCTAGAGAAAGCTCACAAAGGAGTTTTCGGTGGCCATTTTGGTATTGATGTGATCATATAAGAAAATCCTAGCAAGCTCGATTGTGGTGGCCGACCATGTATGGTGATGCATGCAAGTGGATCCAACAATGCAACTCTTGCCAGAGGTTGGGTCAACCTAGCACTAAAGATAACTTGCCGCTTCAACCAATCATCCCCTCAGAACCCTTTCAAAAATGGGTCTCAAGTTTGTTGGTCCCATCTCCCCAGTAGTTGCATACACTAAAAGCAAGTACATCTTGACAACAATGGACTATACTGTACCAAATGGGTAGAAGCATGGGCTCTCTTGAAGAGCACCATCAAACCAGTTGTCAAATACTTATTCAAAGACATCTTCACACCCAGGTATGGTACTCCCATTGAATTGGTCAGTGATTGAGGTATGCATTTTATTTATAAGATCATTTTTTTCTCATCATGTACAAGAATTCATCACCCTATTATTTGCATGCTAATAGTTTAACAAAATCCACAAACAAAGTACCTTGTAAAAATTTAACTAAATTGGCAAATCAAAATAAAAAAGATTGGGATACCAAGCTTTTTGCTGCATTATGGGCCTATTGCACTTCCTTCAAGGCCACTACCGAAATGACACCTTACAAAATGGCATTCGGCCTAGAAGCCATCATACCTCTGGAGTATGTAGTACCCAGTCTATAGATCATAGTAGAAGAATAGCTCATTCCGGAGGAATCTCTTCCCTTTTGGAAGGAATCACTTGCCCAACTAGAAGAAGACCGAATCGGTAGTGCTTACATCTTAGCCGAAGTCCAATCCCGGCAAAAGCATCAAGTTGATAGACTTTCCAAGAAAAACCTCTTCTAGAAGGGCCAACTCGTCCTGGTCTTCAAGACCCAATGGGCAAGCTCCAAGGCAAGCTAAAATTTGAATGAAGTGATCCCTTTTGACTGTTCCATTATTTTGGTACTAACTCCTTCTACCTAACTGACTTACAAGGAAAGCTACTACCAAAATTGAGTCAATGGATTCTGGCTGTGCCATTATCATGCTAATGACTTCCAATGTCCATTCTCCAATAACATAGTATCCCCTCCACCTTCACTACCACATTCCAAACATTTCACCCCACTGGTTTCCTGCCTTCAAATCGACTTGGATCTAGTCTCTAGTCCTAGTGATGTGGCATTCATTTATGAATCCCACTCATTTGATGATAGCCCCGACAGTCGCATGGTATCTTAGAAAGCTCATCTTCATCATGCCCTTTTATGGCCTAATTTTCATGCATTAGCCACATCCCATTTGCATTATCTCAATGGCCTTTTAAGAAATATTCTCTCTCTCATAAACCTTATTTGTCATCTTACACTTGTGATCATCACCTTGCTTCATTGATTTTCTTTCCCTCCTTCTACATTCTCTATATATCCACCTTCTTAGTCCTTGATTCGATGGCTACCTTTCAACTCACAACTGAGGAAGTTTGCCCTCCTAGCCCAAAGACTCTTGCCGGACTATAGCCTTGGGTCAACTCCCTACAGTTCACAACCACTTCATTAGCATGCCATGGAGGAGCACTATCCTAGTTCACACCAAGACATAGTCCATCATAGAGTAGCTCTCATCTTAGGCTCCACCATCTACATCCAAGGTCACAAGTACACTCTGTCCACCAAGGGACTCTAGGAGAAGCTATGCCTGCCTAGCTATGGCAAACCCAACTCTCCATTTCTCTCTGCCTCATCCCATCAAAGAGGTCTTTGTCCCAATTCTTCACAAAGAATACCAACTGATTAGTCTCCTCAAACCCCACAAAACCAAGCACGATGGCCTAAAGTTCCTTGTAAAAACCCTATATATGCAGGACAAGGCATTCAATGTATCCAAAAAGGTCACTCCTCTCTTCTTCTCTCCTTCAACTCTTCCTATTTCCTAGGCTCATGTCTTCCGTGATCGCCTCTTTGTCAAAGTGAAATGCCTAGTCAACAAGTTGGCTAGCATAAGAACCATGAAGGTAATGTGTGGGCAACATCTTACTCTACTCTTTCCACCACCTGCTCTCTTCACCCCAGTCCATTAGCTTTCATTGCCCACAATGGACATCTCCCAATCTCAACCTTAGATTGGAACCTCACATGAGCCTAATCCTAACCCCATTAGGACCAGGCAGAGTAGCACCTTGAAGACCAAGTCCTCAAAAAAGAAGACCCAATGGATCAAGACACTACTAAGTCAACACCAGAGCATGACCAACCACCCCATGAAAGCCAACTCTTCAACTCACTCAAGAAGTCCACCTCTACCACTAGCCTCTCTACCAAACTTATATGGGAAATGGCCCATTAGTCCCTAATCTTTGTCAACGTGTTCTCGACCTGACAGTAATACTAGTACCAAGAGCTCACCACCCAAGTGGGCCACCTAAGCAAACCAACATTCCCCTCTCCAAACATCTCCAGCAAAAGGATGTCACATGCCATGAACATTTGGAGGTATGCAAACAAGTAGAGTTGGCCTTTGCAGATGACCTTTAGAGTAGAGCACATTAACAATTAGAGTGGAAGCAACATTGGAATGTGTGCACAAGAGGGAGAGGAGAGCTAAAATTACAAGTACAAGTCTTGCTTATTAAGTTTCTTATGAAAGCACAACTTGGGTCACTCTCACTCAATCAACTAATGTAGACCCATGGGCTATTTATCTAGCCCTAGAATGGCTAGGGTTAGGGTTTCCCCTTCCCCTCAAGACGATTCACACTCATCTATCCTTATCTTCTCTAGCATAAGGAGGATTCGCATGCTGATATTCTTAACACCCCCCCAAATGCCAAGAGGCATTGGATTACAAAGCATGATAGGATGTCCCCCCCTTAATCCACAATGAGCTACCTTTATAATTCAAGCTACAAAGATGGTTATGGGTAGAGAGTTTACAAGACTCAAAAGAGTTGATCATCAAATGGTTGAGAGGCAAAGTTAGCCTCCAATTCTTTATGTGGTTCTGGCACACTAGGACACTTACTAGTAATATGCCAAATCTTCTTGCATTTATTGCATTTCATATTTTTGGATATTTCTTCCCACAAGCACTTACAATATGCCCTTTTCTATGATAGAAAGAACATTTTGCAGAAGTTGTATGGATCAACAATTGATTACGGGAAGTAGATGTTGAAGTACCCTCCTCATGGTTTCTCTTCTCTTCAACCAAATATGACTGGATAGTACTTTCCAAGGTGGGATTTGGGATGTTCATTAATGTTGTTACAAGAGTAGGAAAAACTTTCTTGACAGTCTTTAAAAGGACAGTAATAGAATTGGGTTGGCCAATGGTGCTTGTATGGAAGCTAGTGGGCCATAAGCCCTTTCATATGGGATAAATTTTCCCAGATCCTCCCCTTGATTATATTCTTGGCTGAAAAACTCAAATTTAAGAAAATTTCGTGAACTTTTTCCACAGGCACCATAGATTTTTTCCAATTCATCCCATTTGGCCTTGGCAATAGAGTGATGATCTACATGGTGTATTAAGGATTCATCAAGATGAAACATGATAATAGCCTGAGCTCATTGATCGTCTTCCATATTTGGTGGTCCTTCCCTTTGGATAACTCTTTTGTTAGGTTTGATTGTCTTCCTAGGCTTTAGTGATGTGAACTTGGATTAAACTTCTGGCTCCTCCCAATCCTATGGTCTAGTGGTGGATGAGTATTTGGTTGAAAAAGGTTGATCAAGAACTTTAATATTTGTAGAGGAGTCCAAGAAGATTTCAATTGCATTCATATTTCTATTTTATCATAAAACAAAAACAACTAATGACAATCAAATGTATTTCAGTGCTAAGAAGCACTCAATGTCTTAAAGGTAATACCACTTGAGATGATAAGTATCCATACTGGCAAGTTTGGTGATGCCCACCAAAAGAAGAGTCACCATTGAAATGGAGACCATATATCATTAAGTAACTCTGGAGGCTATGACTCTGTGATTAAAATCATCATTAATGATTAGCAGAAGGTGGAAAAAGCAAGAAAGTCAAGCTTTCAAGCTTTGTGGCCATGGCTGCCACTATGACCCATAGTTAGCGTTTTGTCTGCAAAGTAGGCAGTAGGAAGGGATTTAAGCCAAACCCTTTTAAGAAGAGATGGCCCACTAGGGGGGCTAACAAATCCCTATGGTTACTCAAGGGATTTTGTTGTAGGTTGTGCCATCATGCTGAACTGGTCATTGCAAAATCTGTGACATCCTGCAGAAATAGGCAATGATGCCTTCCTCATTGCTCAATGTCAGGATTTGATGTGTCGTGTTAAAGCACCTTGAATTGGGAATGAAGTCTCCAAAAGAAATCCAGAGCTAATATGGCCTCCTTTTCTCACACTAGCTCTACCAAGGTCAAGGGGTCAAGCTGTGGCTATGGAGGTCAAGGGATAAGATGAAGAAGATGAAGGCTCATGTGGATTTAATTGAAAATGTGGATGATGGAAGCTAAAAGGATCATAGGTGGCTCTAATACCATGTTGAAAATAAGAGTGAAAGCAACATTGGAATGTGTGCACAAGATAGAGAGGAGAGCTCAAATTACAAGAACAAGTCTTGCTTATTAAGTTGCTTATGAAAGTACAACTTGGGTCACTCTCACTCAATCAACTAATGTAGACCCATGGGCTATTTATATAGCCCTAGATGGATAGGGTTAGGGTTATCCCTTCCCCTTAGGACCATTCACACTAGCTAATATGGCCTCTTTTCTCACACTAGCTACCCTTATCCTCTCTAGCATAAGGAGGATTCACATGCTTACATTCTCAATCAGAGCATAATAGCTAGAGAGGGAGAACATCTTCCTCCAAGAATGTGCCATAGGAGCAGAGTACCTAGATGGTGCAACCCCACTTAGCCTAGAGACCATTGAAGAACTCCAGTGTGACTTCTTCGACTTCTCCAATAGCACTAGCTTTGTAGATTTGAAATCAACAAGGACTACTATTTAGTTGTACTCATTCTTCTTTTTTATTTGCATTGTACATTTTACTATGAGATGAAGCTATCTTCTCACTTGTACATTTTTGTAAGTGGGTTTGATTCATGTAAGTAATGTTTAGTGTGTATGTAGTAGGACACACAACAAACAGAAATTAGGGAGCTATCGGTTACAGAATCATGGCCCCATCCATAATTCTAAAACCAACATCTCCTTATTTTTTCTATCCACAAACATTGTGTTTATGCATATGATTAGAAGCGTGTTTACTATCACATGAAATATAGATAGACAATGTTTGAATTCATGTTTAAATTTATGCTTATTATCACATAAAAATTTCAATCAAAAAGCTATTAAAAGAGCATTTGAAATCATGTCTGTTGTTTGCAAAATATGCACAGACATAGACAAAGTTTTTTTAATGTGCACTTAAGCTCATGTATAGGCGTGCTTGTAAGTCTTTCTAAAAAGCTCATAAAATGTGTCTTTGTGGCCATCTACAAGGCTAAACCCTTGTAGTGCATCCTCTATGTTAATATCAATGATTGTGTTTGGGGCAAGCATTTTTGCCTTCGACATAGTGAAATGAGGGGAGCTTGAGAGACTCTCTAAAAACTTCCTATGGACACAAGAAGCTAACTACTGGGGGCATGCTATGGAGTGGAAGCTAGTCACAATATAAAAATCAAAAGGAAGATAAAGATTTGAGAAGATCAAGAATAAGATACATTTTTTGGAATTCTAAAGCTATTATTGGCATCCTAAAGAGCTAGTCAAGAGGCTTAATGTGCAAAAGCCTTGGGTGAGCATTGTAAGGCACATGGTGGTGAACTACCAACTTTGAGTGGATAGTGGTCCCAAACTAAAATGTTGGCTTATCCTCATAGCCAAAGCTATCATCATCAAGATATTGGCTTTGGAGATACACATAATGGCTAGTCACTGCTCAGAGAAAAAACTTAACAAAACTAATCTTTTGAGGAAAAAAAAATGACAACGGGGACCCAAGCCTTAATTAGGTGATACGGATTTTGAAGGAGCATACCATAATGTAGTGGCACCTATAGTTGAGAAGCCAAGCTCTCAAGGAAACTTTCTATCCATGATATCATGTGTGGGATAAGGTCATCTATACTCAAGAACAATGGAAGAAATCAAACATCATTAGAATTTGAATGAAGGAAGAGTATGTGGGTAGTTGAGGCATTAAACCAAAAGAAGGAAGTAGGTCCTACCTCCTAACTATGAAGGAATCATGGCCACTTGCCCATCTCCAAACAGAAAGGGGCAAAAATTGGTTGATTACTGCAAGGAAAAGGATTTCATTTACAACCATGGAAGGCACATTTTCAAGATGTATAATTTATGGAGAACCTCCTATCCACTAGATTGAGAGCTTGGAAAAGGGGGGCGAGGAGGGTTTGGTCTCATGCTCCTTCCAAGAGGCTTAATTTAGTGCTTTGGAGAACACTTATGCACCATTTCCGTACACAAGAGAGGGACCTAGGGAGTCAAGCAATGTCCTTGATGTTTGTGCCATGTGTAGGAGACTTGCTAAGACAATGGAGCACTTACTCTAGAATTTCCTAGAGGCACACTATCTCTTGAATGAACTCAAGAGATGGGTTGAGACAGCCATATTCCATGGTGCTACCTAATCAAGAGAAAGGGTCCTTTTTGGAGTAGGAGATAACCTCAAAGAGGGCACAATGCCCAATTAGAATGTGGTTAAGGCCATAGCAATATGTTTGATATTGAGATGCAGAAATCATGAGTGCCTTAATAGATCTTAGTTTTGATCCTCTTTGAACAAAAAAGCTTGTAAGAGTGAAGTTTTAGTAACCTTCAAAGGATTAGGCATGGTTATTATATGGAGTAGCCTACAAAGCACTAAGGAAACATAGTTAAGTAATAAAGCTAAGTGACATCTCCACTTTAGGGTGGTTGATGCAAAATTTTTACTATTCTTAATAGTATAATAATGCTTTAAATTGGACACCCAAAATCGTCACACTAAACTTTTTTTCTATTCTTAATACTATATTCCTACTATAGATGCCATAATATAAATGGACACCCAAAACCATCACACTAAAAATGTATGATTATCATGCCATTCACATGCCTTCATATGCAAGCGTATTGAGAAAGTCTTGTCAAAACCCTCGCATTATTAACATTTACTAATGATTTATCCAATCATCACAAAGAGATATAAAAAAGTGAAAGTGTGAAAACATTGCTTAAACCTTTTTGTAACTTATTGCAAGTTTTGTTTTATTTTTATAGATCTAATTTTGGGTGTGCCTGTAATGTTCTTTTATAAAATACTTTATAAATTATATGTTTCAAAATATTACTACACTTTTGTGAAATACTTACATCAATCTTTCAATTTTGTTTGAATTTACAACTCCCCTCAAACTCAATATTCCCACCGGCCTCCTATAGGAGGGCTTGAGGGAAGGGGGGTTGGAGAAGGCCTTGTTTCATTGTGTGTGTGCGTGTGTGTGGTGGGATGTGTGCAATACTACCTAAGGAAGCCAAAAACGAAAAGTTAATGTTTTATTGTTATTCTAATTCTAATTTCTAAAGTTTCAATTTGTGTCTTAAAAAATAAGTCAATTGTAAGGGTACATTGAGTTAATGGTTTACTCAATTCTGTAAGAAAAAGGCTATACCCAAATAATTCACCCTAGACATCTACAAGGTTCTACTCACTTGCTATAATAAATTAGGTGTGCATCAGGGGGTTGCATTAACAAGGTTCTTCTATTATGATAGAATGCGTATGAACTCTGCCTCTGAGTGGTCATGAGTGAGCTCTAAGCAAAGCAACTAGCGTCTTAATACGAGCTCAAAAAATCATTTCACTTTGCACACAAAAAATTATTCCGTTCACTTATTACTTTTACACGTGCCGCTATGTGATGTTTTTATCTTCTCTTTTTCTTATTTTTTACCATTTTTATTTATTTAAGAAAAAGAATGTGGAACACCATATTGGGAAATATGGGAATTTTCCATAAGTTTGGGACATGTGGTCAAGTATTTGGATTTGTCATAACTTGAACACTGTAACTTCAAATCGAGCGCTCTATAGCTCAATAGATTCCATTTTTCAAGCGCTTTCCAATGATAGGTCATATCATATGGTTTTGAGAAACTTATGGGCATGTTATCTGTGTGCCACCTTTTTAGTATTCAAAAAAAGGAAATTGGGAGATTCCCAAACTCATTAATATTGTGTTGTGGCAAAAAAGGATTTCGTGATGAATCAAAGCGAGAGCTTAAAGGCTATAAGAAACAAGGTGAGATGCTAGAAGCTTTCTAGAAGATAAGAGATGAGTAGTTATTCTAATAAGCTCAACTAGCGTAGTATAGCCGCTTCGTGGCAACGAACTTCGCTCAACAATCCATTTCCAATCATTCTCTCTCCTCTTTTCCCTCTCAGTTTTTTAAATTTTTTTTTTCTTCTCTCTCTCTCTCCCTCCAATTCCCTGTCTAAATTTTTTTTCTCTTTGCTTTTATTTTAGTTTTTTTTCTCATCTCCAAGTTCTCTCTCTCTCTCCTTTCCTTCTCTCTCCCTCTTCTCTTTTTCCTTTTTTTCTTCTTCTTCTCTCCCTCTCTCTTCAATCTCTCTTTAATTTTTTTTTTCTTCTTCTCTCTCTCTCTCTCTTCCCCCTCTCTCCTCTCTTCCTTCTCTCTCCCTCTTCTCTTTTTCCTTTTCTTCTTCTTCTTCTTCTTCTTCTTCTCTCTCTCTCTCTCTTCTTTCTCTCTTTAAATTTTTTTCTTATCTCTCTCTCACTTTAATTTTATATTTCCTCTCTAATTCTCTCTCTCTCTCTCTCTCTCTCTCTCTCTCTCTTCATATTCTCTCTTCCTTTTCTTGTCTCTCTCTCTCCTTTTCTTCTCTCACCACATTTTTTGTCTCTTTCTCTCTCCTCCCTTTTCTTCTCCCCCCTCTGCTCTCTTTCTCTCCTCTTTTTTCCTTTTTCTCTTCTCTCGCTTTTAAATTTTATATTTTCTCTCTATGGTTCTCTCTCTCTCTGTGTCCATATTCTCTCTCTTCTTCTTCTCCCTCCTTTTCTTCTCTCCCTACTTTTCTTCTCTCTCTCTCTCTCTCCCTCTCTCTCTCCTTTTCTTCTCCTCCCCTCTCTCTTCTCTATTCCTTCACTTTGAGTCCGATAATTGGCACATGTAGATTTTTTTCTAGTTTGGATTTTGCAAGGCCTTAAAACAATGTATCCTTGAGTATCACTCTATTGGCTCCTCATTGAGACTCTTTTGTGAACTCTTCATTTATAAATTGGTCTATTTGATAAAAATATCATAATGTCCAGATGTTTTTTTAATAAAAAGCTCAGTACGATGTATATATAAGTTCAACTATTAGCACAAATCTATGTAACACACTCGGAGAAAAAAATTTAGTGGGGAATCGTTAGATGAATGTATTAATCCCTTTGTGCTAACGCTACTTTTTAGAACTCGCTCATTTTAAAAGTTTAATAGATAATGTTGTGGTACATGCCTCTATTTCTCAAGCTACTTTTTGGGTGGTTGAACTACATTTTCATAAAACACACACACACACATCTCTCTCTGTGGACCACACTCATGTTAAAGTGGATGTGTAAGGGGCCTAAGTTTAGAGCCCCATTGATTGAATGAAGCCACCTCCTGATAGATTTCATGATCCACCCCTTATGGCATAGTCAAGTAGGACCCATGATGAAAGCCTTTGAGAACCACTGTACACATGGCTTGGGTACTAGACAATTTCTCTTTTGGATAAACATACTTTGCCTTTAACAAAAAGGACTTCAACTATGCTTCCTTATCACAAGGTATATGCCTGGTTCAATTTTCAAGCATGCAGAATATGCATAGAGGTATGATATTCTATAATACCTATCCATCAAGACTACAATCAAGTATAAATTGTTCTTGAAAGAGAGAATACTCCTAAAAGTTATAGATAAAGTATTATTATCTTATATATGTTACAACATAACTAATTCACATGTGATGCAATGCCTATCATGATCACAATTAAGCACATTTTATTTGACAAAGAGAAGATCTTTTTTACAAATTATATATTAAATATTACAATGTCACATATGTAAATTATATTTGCATAATTTGCAAATATTACCATTTTAATGCATTTCCAAACCAAACCCTAAAAATGCATTGTCCCACTTCCAAACCCTAACAACACATATGTCAATGGAAAGCTCTTGAAAAGTAGGTTCTAAAAATGCAATCTCTCACAAATTTGGAGTCCATTTACAAAAATTTTACCGTCCCTCCATTTTTTGAGGGAATATTTTGGTCAAATTGGCTTACAAGCCCATTATTTGACCTCAAAATTTTCATTATATGTTTATCAAATCTCTTATTTAATTAATTATTATCTGGAAAATTGAAAAGCAATGAGGTAATATAGCACAAATTTATATGCATAGATAGAATCACATACTAGTATATTACACATTCATTAAAGAGAGTAATTAATGTGACACAATGAATAATATATAATTATTCCTTATAAAAGGATGTACAAAACTATGTAAATTGTATTTTTTCTAGAAATAATCAATGTGACCAAATGGACAAGCATAATATTTATCTTTTGAAAAATGGAATAACCATGATAGTAGCTTTAAGATATTGTTCCTTACAAAAGTTATTATTCCTCTTGCAAAAGGGCAATTATTCCTCCAGAGGCAATCATGTAAGATATTTCCCTACAATTGTGATTAGCTTTTATTTTCCTAATCATGATGTGTAAAACAAAAAGTTCCTTCTAGAATCAAGTTTTTCACATCTTCTCCAATAAATGGATGCAATGACATATGTAACGAGGATTTAGCTAGCCTTCATTTTTACAAGTATCATAGGTTTTTTCAAGTGAAGGCCTCCTTAAGGGGATGCCTTGAACTTTTGCCTTTTAAAAGCTACTCATCTAGAATTTACCTTTCTACTATTAATAGAATCTTTGAGTAAATCTATTTTAATCACTTTAACATCTATGTAAATTCTCTTTTCAATGTTTCTTATATTTTACAAATTCATAATACCTATGATACGATAAAATAGTGTGACATCTAACTTGAACCATGAAAATATAAATGTGTAAAATACTATCATTAACAAAAAAACTTGTAATGCCATGATGAAGGCTAGAGCTCAATCAAACAAGATTGTCTAAGAATGCAATAAGATAGCTTTACAATCATTTACAATATCATATCAAAATAACAGTACAATCACAACATACCATTACTCATACTTTCTTACATCAACTCTATTATTACAACATTAGCATCGTAGTGAGCTTTCAATCCATCCCACATGGCATAGATGGTATCCCAATCAACATTTCATGGGTCTCTAACACCATGATGTGAAAGAAACATGAGCTAATTCAAGGTCTCTAATGGCAAGCTCCCATACCTGCAATAGTTACCAAGTAGGCATGCCATAAGTTTTTCACCTCTCCAAAGACTTGATCAAATTCAACATTATGCCCACACATATGCTAAGAAACATGTATAGTTTGACCTAAAAATATTCTTTTTGACTTCACCATTAATTCTCCATACTAAACCTTGCATGCATCAACATTATAAAGCATCCACAGACATCATGTGGATAATCTTTTGGACTACATATATTTGTAACCTCGAGTAACCTTAAATGAATAAACAAACCCCACATGTAGTGCAAATATATTATTAGACCTCAAATAACCTTAAATAAACAAACCTCACATGTAGTGTAGAGATAACTTTTGTGTACAGTGATTGCTTGCCTCTCCCATGACACTAATTGGTTACGTTAATACTAAGGTCCCAATCAATTATTAAGAAGAGTATATGTTTCCATGGCTCAAATGTTATGAATTTAAAAATCCATAGATCATCTTTGATCAATTGTCCATAGAACTTTGTGAAATATTATGTCTCATGACCAAATCCCCCTAACAAGAAACATGCCTCAAGAATATCTACAATGACTATAAGCTCTAATCCTATAGAAGTCACATCTAGTTACTTAACCTAGAGTGTTTTATTTAAAAGTTGTAAATAATGTAGTTTAGAGGGCCATCCATTTTCAAGGCCATAGTTGTATAGTTTCACAACTCTTGAAGGATATCCATTATACACATGACATTAATTTGTTACCTAGAGGCCAATCATATCGAATTTCACAACTCTTGAAGGATACTTTTTTTGTTATTTAAACCATGATATTACACAAGAGCGAGTAGAAATGATTGAAAAATATTTGTGATGGTGATATATTAAAAATTCTATATTATTAGTGTTAATCTGGCCTTCTTCATCTGTATATGTTCAAATCTTCTACACTTTACAAAGTAAATAAGGTGCCATTCCCCTTTACTCATCCTAACCTTTTTCACAAATGTTATCCATATTTTGATGCTATATCCTCTACTTGATGAGATCTATGGTTTGCAACAATCTTTGATCCCCTTCTCTACTTCGTTTTAAACATTGTTTTTTGCATTAAGCCGAAGAATTGTTTTTAAAAAGATTGGGGGAGAGAGAGGAGCTTGAGCTCTTGCAAGACACACAATTCACAGAGAATTCGCACAAGATAGGAAGTTGAAAACCCTAATCTTTCATCATCATCATCTACTTCTCCACACTATAACAATTTACAAAAAGATAAAGAGAGAGTACAACGAGAGCACAACATACATAATATACAAGCGATCCATAGTGTGAACATGCTAACCAGAAAGATGAATAGATAGATATCCCATAACTAGGGCAGGTGGACTACCAACTATAAAGTACTACTAGAAGTATATACTGATGTAGGTACCAACCATGCCAATGATATGAATGTGGAAATGGTTATCCAAGTCAATGAGTGTTAGCTAATGTTGAGCTTGAATCTCAACACATTGTTTTTGTTCTATCCAAACACGTTTCTTAAAAGATTGATCCAAAAACATGAATAAGGATGAACCAAGATAAATTGACTCTCCTTAATATTCTCCAATCTTCATATAATCTGGAATATCTTCAATAATCTTTAACGTGAAGCCTTGAATGGTTCCATTGTCATTATATTATCCCAATTTGCTAGTCCATTGAGATCATGTTAAGGAAGCTCTTCCAACCTTCCAAATGCATGTGTGTTTGCTAGAATAACATATGTTGCAAATACAAAATATAAATTATTTTCAATGAAGAAGGATGAAGGGTGATCAAGGTAAACAAGGTTGCCGGATTCGATATGCATAAAACAGAATGTATTGATTCCAGTGGTTGGCATTCCATGCTTGTTGATGGAAACACATCTACACAGACTAAAACTTAGTATACAAGCTCAAAGAAACCCATACAAACTAAAATAAAAGGTCCTATAAAATATTAATGTTCCTTGACAAGTAAATTGTATTGCCTTACTATGAGACATGAAGTGTTGCTAATGTGGAAGACACGAAGTGAAGATCCTTTGTTGTATATACATGTTGAATTTGTGAATATCATTTTTCAATTCTCTATTTTGAGCCCTAGAATTCATTATTTTTAGTGAAAGCTCACATTTTCTCTTTCTAATCTTGTGAGGCCTTTCACAAGAGGGAATCATTGCTATCCAATCTTGGAGCTTGTAGGTTTTCGAATACCATATATCATCCTCTCTTGTATTATAGCATGTACATGCTTGCATAGAGTTAGATTTCCATCTAAAAGAAGCAATTGAAGAAGCCATGGAGGAAGAAGACTAAGTTATTGACAAGAAATGAGGTTGAAATAGAGTTAGAAATATTGCAAAAAGGAGTTCAAAAAAATCAAGGCAATATAATAATAAGATGTATGAGATGAGTACACATAAAAAGGGCACAAAGTACAAAAAAATTTAAATAATCCATTTATTATACTTTTCAAAAAGTTAAAGGATTGGAAAAATTGAGATTATCAAGGACAAGTCTTTTAGTTGGAAAGGCCTCATGAGGATAAGTTTGGAGGCCCCTTTTTACCTTTTTATTGGTGTTAGAAGAAGTTTGGCCAAATCAGGAGAGATTCAAATGATACATTGGACCAGATATAGTAGTGTCCTATTGGTGTATTCAATAATCTCATCATAAGTAAACAGTAATTAAAAGGCATATTTTCCCTCAAAATTGGCCCTAAGGCTAAACAATGAGAGTTCCATTGGTTCTTGTGCTGCTATAATGACAAGCCTTCCTCACATGTGTGACTCTAATCTAGGTGGCTGTCTACAAGTTAGATGATAATAACAGATCGAGTGGAAGCTATGATAGCAAGACTTAGGGGTGAGTACATGCTACATGTTAGATTATAATAACAGATCGAGTGGAAGCTATCACAGCAAGACTTAGGGGTGAGTACATGCTAGTAATAACTCCAACTCATTATATCCATTTTCGTGATACATCTTTTAGTCACAAAATCACAATGAACCATATCCAAGCATAAAATATATCTTTCAACTAGCAATCCACAACTAGCCATAACTAAGGTTGAACATTTTCATTAAATAGCAATTCACTTTAAGGAACCAACGTTGAAACACAACATCTTAACATTATATCGACTAGAGAATCACTTTAATTAACCAACTTTGTTCTATTCTTCAAGGCTCACATGATCTTGCACATATTGGAATATAAATGCGCACTCATGTACCACAAAAATTGATTGAAAGCTTAAAGTATTCAAAGAATTATCAATTCGAGTACACTTCTACAACTTAAGTATGAGGTGCAAAAGAACCTAAGTCGTTTCTTCCCTAGAATACATGAAGCTAAACTCCATTAAGTGAATTACTACATTTATCAATATTTTGTTATTATTAAAAGAGTTTGCATATGTATTTATGTCATTGATAGTTGATAAGGGTCCCATCATATTCAAGGATCCTACCACATTAATTCACCTATGTGTGGAGGCATGGTAGAAGGGAGTGAAGGGTTAGATACAAGAGAGAAGGATCTCCTGGATGCACACTTATGGATAGATTCACCTTGGGCCCACTTTTAGATCACTCTCTCTCTTTCCCTCTTTTTTCAACACACACACACACACACCCCTCAATGAGATTACAATAGCCCCTCAAATTGGAGTTGCTTAGTTCTTGCTTCACCACATGGGGGATATTTATAGGAATGAGAGGGGGAAGAAGATGTTGATTATGTCATTGGCTTTTGAGATTAAATGGGGGAGGGAGGAGGTGTCAATTTCCAAAAGATTGAAGGGGAATATTTTTATCATTTATAGGGGGAATCGATGTGTCCCTAGGGGAAGAGGAGGAGAATTGATGATAAGGAGAGGGGGGGAATGAGATATCAATCCCCTAATGATTGGGGGGGAGGGGGATTTAATCATTTATTGGGGGGGGGGGAGGGGGGTTGGTAACTTTTTGGAATCTATTTTGGCTGCCCTTACTCATCCCTTTAATCCCCCTTTATCCCTTAGACCTTAGCCCCCTTTTCTTTAATTTCTTTTCATTAAAGTTCATGGCTTAATCCCTAAGATCCCATGCATTGGTTCTCTTATTTTTTAGAGAACTCTAACTATTGGAGATTTTGCATGTCTTTCATGAGATTGGACTATGTGCATCTCTATGCAATCTAACTTTTTTCGTAGATTGAATTTGGGGTACTAAGTGTGTTGTGGAATGCATATAGTAAGAAAAATGGCATGTCATCTTGGTTGTAGACAATGGTAGGGTTTCCATCATCCAAACCTCAAGCATTTGCAACACACATGACTACATAGACAATTGTGATAGGTCCTTACACCACACATACTCCTTTACCCATAGCTCATGTGCCCCCATCCACTAGTCAAGGAAATCATAGTAGTAACAAGAGTTGAGGAGGTGGAAGATCCTTAGGGGTAGTATGGAGAGGGGATATCTCTTCAAAGCCAATAAAATCTTGAAGGGAAGGTATGATGTACTACAACACAAATGCACAAGGTGGCATCAAGCAAGATGCACATGGAAATTAGTTACTTATCACCTTTATTGTGTTGTGCATGCCACATAAAAAGATTGTTTCTTGTTTTCTTTACTTGGTTCCCTAATCGTGAGGATAAAAGGTTCGTAGATCGATGGGCAAGCATGAGGGTGCTAATAATCATAGGTAATAAGAGGCCATTGTTAATGCAACATGCACATGCCCATACAAAAAGATGGAGCAAGGGCTTCCTCTATTAGGTCAACCTATTATTGTGATCATAAGGGAGAGTGGAAAGAACTAAACAGACATGCAACAAAATGAATTTGCAGTTAGCAACACAAAGAGTCGTGGTGCATCCAAATGGAATAACATTGGACTTTGTACTTTGGATTAGGAGGGTGATTGACATGGGAGGCTCAATTTATAAGTATAAATACCATAATTCATTAAACTTATGTATTTCTAATGTTATTGACATCTTCTACCACATGTATATATAATTATACAAATGTATATTGTGGGTTGATACACCCACCCACACACACACACACACACACACACACACACACACACACACACACACACACACACACACACACACACACACACACACACACACACACACACACACACACACACACACACACACACACACACATACATACATACTGACAGATGATTTTTTATGCCGAGAAGTGCTTAAAAATAGCCAAAATTTACGAATATCAAGGGAAAAATAGACTTCATCGAAGGCGACGGTGGCAATCAGGACGATTTTAAGCGGCAAGTCCCGAAAGCAGTAGAACCAGCGCTTATTTTCATGGAAAATCAAAGGGTGGCGGATGGTCGAGTTGGAGTTTTCCTAGATGTAAAATGACATCAGGAATCCAACTCAAGCATCAGATCTCCATTCCGAGATCGTTTGATCCCCCATTTAATCCCCGCAATGTTTGGGATTGTGAAGCAGCTTACTGGAACTGGAAGCCGGGAAGAGCGTGACGGGCCTAGCTTTGTAGATTTTGACGTCACGGAGCCACCTGTCCAAACAGATCTTGATTTTGATGTCATTTTCCCCCTCAAATCTGAAAAAACCACTTGACTGCGAGTGTGAATGCAAAAGCATGAACTAGTTAAGTGTATTAGAGTTTAGAAGCTCTAACTAAAAGAGCTTATGGGCAAGAATGCCCATGATTTGAAACGATGGGGGGGAGGGGGGCGTCAGTTTTTTGCGCCCCCTCTTTTCTCCCCAAATCATGGATTTCTGATCAGGTGAATTAGGAGGAATGCTCCTAGGCTTGGAATGCATCTATCCTTCGCCCTCCATCACCACAAAAAGATCAAGAGATGATGTACTGAGTGAAGAGAACAAAAAACAGTCTTTCTCTCTCCTCCCTCCCTCTCCTGCATAGAGGCTATTCATGTGCAAGAAGTCAAGAAGAAGAGGGGCTGAAGAATGCTTGTTCCGCTATGATTAGATTGCTTCAAGATGAAGAGAAGGCTAAGGAAAGAGGTTCAACACTGAAGAATGGTTGCTAGTCGATTTGTGGTATGCTTTAATTTTACAAAGAAATTTGATTGTTTTTGTTGTTTCATGGTCCAAATGTTGTTCATATGCAATGAAATTTTGTTTGAACCTTGTGTACATCATGATTGAGGGTTGGAATTACAAAAATATAGAACCTGTAATGATTTAGAGCTGTTATTAATTCTTTAAAACCCGCAAAATGTCATTTCCAATGGAAATTAGTGGTTTTTTTAAATTTTGAGTTGGAGAAAAGGGATGGAAATGGGATAAAATCAGAGAAAATCTTAAATCTCAGTCAAAAAAATGAGCCAATACAAATAAATAAGAAAATACCTATTTTTCATGAAAAATAAATAGAGAAAAATAGCAAAAAATTAAAGAATTTGGATTTTTTGAGCTAAAAAAATATGGAAAAATAAGATTTATGTGTGTGAATGTGTGGCAAGGTTAAAGCATGAGGTTAAGCCTCAGTTTGGCCTTGTCCTTTTTGTTATAATCCATTTTTATCGCTTTTTACATACAAAAATGATACAAAACAACCATTTACACCTATGCACCGCACTAAATGGTAAGGGGGGAATGAAGTTTGTGCGATGATCTAATTGCTGAAAAGATACAAATTCTGATTTACCTCTTTGTGCATAGCATTTAGGGATCGTTCCATAATTAAATATAGGTGACTAGTAGCACGGAAGTCCCGGTGCTAGTCCCTAAAGCAGCGCAACACGTAACGCTTAGTTAAGATTCATGAAAGGGCTGTTTTGTGCACCTCACATGTCTAGTTTTTTAATCATAAAATGGTGGTGCACAATTGTCATACACCGTGCA
The DNA here is from genome assembly GCF_053477565.2 of Lygodium microphyllum. Taxonomy (NCBI): domain Eukaryota; kingdom Viridiplantae; phylum Streptophyta; class Polypodiopsida; order Schizaeales; family Lygodiaceae; genus Lygodium; species Lygodium microphyllum. The sequence continues at coordinate 403,264 of NW_028229528.1, forward strand.
TCAAGTATGCCATGTGGTATCTCCTGGAATGCATTGCACTTGTTTGATAAACTTTGACCAACGCTGAGAGGACAGGAAACCTAAGCTGTAGGTTTAGACGGGTGCTTCTATTGGGGAAAGTCTTGTGAGGTAAATTAAAATCTCCTGGAATGCTGAATTATGAAAGAGTGGAGTGTGTATGAATGTTTTATGTGTTAGCGACGCATCTTGGGGCTAATCACCGACGGTAGGAGAGTCGTAGTGGAGCCGTGACAATCCGTCGAGAGGTGCTTTTCTATGTGTGTATTACGAGGCATTATGCCTACATGTTATGGGATCTCCCTCTCAGGAGATGGGAAGGTGAACCTTGGACTACATATTGGATACAAACGTCAAATCGTCATAAGCATTTAGTGCAAAGTGGATTTTAGACACGTGCAACTTCTACAATATGCCTACTTTTTCTTTCTGCAATCCCATTTTGCTGTGGAATATACCCGCAAGTAAATTATCTCTTTATCCCATGAGTCCTCAAGAAGCCACTAAACTCATTAGAGAGGTACTCTCCCCCTCCCTTTGATCTCAAGCACTTCACTTTTAAGCATGTTTGATGGAACCTAGAATGGGCCGGCACTGGCTCGTGCACTAGCCGGACCTCTATCTCACGCGCTCAACAACCCCACGGCCTCGTGGCCAGGAGTGTTGATAACACACACATTGCCTTTCTAAATGTCTTGTATTTGTATTACGTCATTTTTAGTCCACTCTTCTCTCACCCACTACTCCTCATAGGGAGTTCCTTACACATTGCCTAATGGCATGAAGCACAGACATAGGGGGTCCTCCAACGGCTGAGTGTCGCCACCCCTCTGCGACTCTCCTACACCTTGGGGATTGGCCCCTCGATGCGTCGCTCAACATATAAACATTCCGTACAAAATCCACTCAAGGTACCATTTAATCGTATAGAGGAATGTACCATTGTCCTTACTTCTCTTCTCCCTAGACCCCACGACTAGCCTATGGCTTAGGGTATCATGTCTCTCACTCAACGTGGGTCAAGGTCCTAATGAAAATAATTGCTGTGCATCCAGGATTTCTGATACCTTTAAATATTTCCATGATTTATGCATATTGTGGATGCTAAGTGCTCAAACAATTATAAAATCAATATTTTGCACATGCGAAAAACATCCTTTCAATGATTTTCAACTACCGTTCTTATGCGGCATTGCACGAACCTAGCACCGAGGAAACCCTCGTGCTACTAGGCTCTTATTTTATAATTATTCACCGACCTATATGGCATGCAAAAAAAAACAACAATATTTTCATCATTTGACTCCACATTTAGACACATTCTAACCACTCTACCCTCCCATCGATCAAATGTTGTATTGTTGTATGGATTTATAGGGCATTTTGCCATCATTTTATGTGTAAAAAGTAGAAAAAGACACACTAGAACAAGAAGGTGGGGTTGAACTGAGGCAAATCCTCATGCTTTAGTCCCCACAAACATTCACAAACATTGTTCTTAATTTCCATTAATTTTCCGCACCCAAAATGCATTTTTCCCCTATTTTTAGTGATTTTCCTCTATTTTCCTTGTATTTTTCCTTATTTTCTGCATTACTTAATTACTAAAAATTCAAAATAGATTATGGGCTGTGGCCCTTAGTTCCTTCTTACAGCAAAATTGAAAATTTAGTTGGTGTTCCTATTCATTTTACCATTTTTATGCCCAAAACCGTCATTTTCCCTTGATTTTCCATATTTTACGTGTTTTAGTGTATTATTTTGAACCACAAGATGCATATTTTTCTGATTTTTTGATTATGATCAGTAAGTATTCATGGAAAACAACAACATAAACAATGTTTAGCCCACATGAACAACATTTTATCAATCAAAAGCCATGAAATCTCAAATTTCCTTTGAAAAAATTAAATTACCGCTTATTTGCGTGTTTCGGGTTTCATGTCCATGGCTGCAAATCTGAAAATCAGCAGCACTTCATGTCCAGCACAATCACAAATCACCATTTCCAGCCCGTGGAGCAATCCGATCCATGCCGGACAAGCCTCCATCATTCTTTCTTCTTCCTTCCTCTTCCCACATGAACTTGCCTTAGAGAGAGAGGGAGGAGAGAGAAAGAATGAAATCAGAGATCTTCAAAGAGAGCATCATTTGACAGGCGAGAGGCAACGATAGAGTCAGCATCCAGGAGGGAAGCAAGGGCAATGATCAATGATAGGGTTGCATTGAACAGGCATGATGCCCTCTCTCCATCCTAGCGCAAATTTCGGCGTATGCTGTCGTGATATCCTCCTCTCTCTCTCCACAATTTTCTCTCCTTCATTTCATGTGACTTTCATTTTGGGCTCCCAAGAGTCACTTACTCATTTGGGCCAAATTTTGTCCACCCCTTCGCATCTTGACCGTTTCCTTGGCCATTTCCCCGTCCGGACTCGGAATTGAGATCTAAAAAATCCTGGGCGTCCGGCTTGGCATCCCGCATTGGCCAATAGCTCGTGTCAACCCGCACGACTGTTTGAAAAATTATAAAAAATCAACAAGTACTGCTCGGGCACCTTTAAAGCACTTTAAAGCTTAAAATCGTCCTAAATCGAGCCGCCGCCTTTGATGTTGAATATTTTTCCCTTGATATTCATAATTTTTAGCTATTTTGAAGCACTTCCTAGCACCTAAATTCTGCTCTCATTGGCAACCACGGGATAGGGCGACTCAGCCCATCGAATCCACGAACATATCTGCACATAAACAACCAAAGAAGCATCAAACTGATACAAAACAAATATATAATAAAACTCACCACAATGCTCCCCCTACCCCTGGACAGAACCAAGGCATGACATCCACAAGGAGTAGACCTAGCATCATCTAATAGAAGATCCAAAGTGAGTCGTTAACCAACTGCTCCAACACAGCCAAACTCAGAAACGTATCAAAGAGGTTGCCCTAGTGGTAGTTCGAACTACTTACCAACTGAAGACAACACAACTAGGAGCTCCTACAAGGCGAGGACTCCTATAGCCTGATCAAGGAGTATTTGCTTTCAGTACATTTCTTCTTTTAGGGTTTTTATTTTATTGACATACTTGGGCATGTAAAAAGGAGGGAGCTGAGCGTAGTGACCCAAGGAGAACAGGGCATCGGTCTCAGGACCTGTCTCGGCACCCAAGAACCTACCAAGCCCTCGCAAGGCGACACTTAATCCTTTTCTAACGCTCACTTTTATTTTTGCTCCAACCTTCCTTGTTTTGGTATATATATATATATATATATATTATTTTATTTTTTTTCCAGCAAGAAGCCACTCCTAGGAAGACAAGGTATCGGCCTCGGGTCTGACTCGTCCCTAGGAACCTACCAGGCCTCCGCAAGGCAATGATCAACTGTGTAGATATTTTCATTTCATTTCTTTTCTTTGATAGGGGTTAGAACCCCTTTTTACACACCTGCATATTTATATTCATCTTTTAGGATGTTCAGGATGTCTTGGCATCATCATTATTATCTTTTGGTAGGCTTCTCTAACTGCCTCACTACTAACAAGAACTCCTAGAACGGCTGCCTAGCAGGCTAGCAGAACAGGGCCACTGGACTTCCTTCCACAACAGGTCTTCGATGCCTGACAATGTCTTTACAGGAGGCAATGACTACTCCGACCTCCCTCAAACATACTTAGCCTAAACCTGGGACTTCATGCCTTGGTTGCCGGTCCCCAACAAAAATATATCCCCTCGACAAGCACAAATACACATATAACAGGAATGAAAGGTACTCGTAAAGGAGAGGTATCACCTGGATTGGCCACAAGAAGCTTCCATCGCAGCAAAGGCTCCTCCAGGCTCCACCAACATTCACGAACACGAAACCTGTCTAGCACAACACTTAAAACAAAAACCCGATTAAACGCACCCGCACTAGACAGGGGAATGGCCCTCTTGGCCTAAGGAAATCAAACTTGACTTTGCTACAAAACTGAATCGGCCCTCTTGGCCTAATGAAATCAAACACTTCTACTCATAATATCCTCCTGGAAACAACTATGATGGACATCAAAGCATACCATTCCCAGGGAAAAAAAGGCTCATAGCCCTAAACTAGGTGCATTAAATTATGACCCATCCCTCCTGCGTATATCGCAAGAGGTGTTCGCATCATATGTCGTCTAATCAGTCTGTGGGTCCAGGATAATAAAGGCAAATGAGTCTCACCTACCCTCTGCATCACCCAGATCAACCATTGTCTGCCAAAGAGGGCATGTTCAGAAAGCATACCCCACAAACGGTCAGGTCCTGTCTCATCATCAATAGATATATCGGGACAAGGGCCACAATTAAAGAAGAGGTCTTCTTCATACGCAAAATTAGCCAATGAATCGGCAAACTGATTCCAATTTCGTGGAATCAGCTGAAAAGACACTCTATCAAATTCGTCTAGCAGGGCTATGGCAATATGATGGTACATGCAAAGGATGGGATTTCGTACCATGTACGTCCCATTGAGTTGATTTAAAACCAACTGCGAGTCCCCTTTCACCAACAACTGGCGGATACCACCCTTCTTTGCAATATTCAAACCCATAATCAGGGCTTTGTATTCTGCCATATTATTGGTAAAATTCACCCCGAGATAAGCAGCTAACTTCATGACAATGCATCGTCGGGGGTCTCGGATGACAACTCCTACACTTCATTTTTTGCATGCACCCCTGGACGCCCCATCAAAATACAAGGTGTACGTCCATAAAGGGTTTACATATCCCGCCATCCTGAACTCTACTCGTAATTAAGGTAATCGAAATTCAACATATTCAACTGGTGGACCATAGGCTCCATCCATCCATCATCATTGAATTCAACAGGGATGCTTGTCAAAATTTGTAGGCAGTGATGGCAGAAGACCTTGATCTCCCAAATAAATGTCCCGCCTTCTTGCTCAATCACCTTATATCCTTTGCTCCACCAAATGATCTTTCCCTGATGATATCTCTGTTCTAAATATGGGTGTTCTAAATAAGGGATCAGACGACCCATCAACCTCTACCACGATTTCCTTGCAGATATTTGATCGATCGTGCCTAGACCTGCAAGGCAATCATAGTATTAGTGCAATCAGAAATAATAAGGTTTAATCTTATTAAGATTAACCTTATTTTTAAATTCTACCCCCTCAAGGTCAGCTAACAAGACTGTGGATTTATTCTTTCCTATTCTAACGATCCTATAGGGCCCATCCCACTTGGGCTCGAGCTTGCCTGGAAATAATTCACGTCATGCATCATAATACAGAACAAGCTATCCTTTCTTGAAGGTGTATTTCTTGGCTTTAAGGTCATGTAGCTGCTTCATTCGGGGCTTCGCCACTTCTCGGTGCAATAAGCTCTGCAGCTTAATCTCATCTAAATGTGCCAGTGTCGTGAAGCGCTCAAAAAGGGCGTCTTCATCGCTCAAAGAATGATTGATGGCAAACCGAATAGTCGGCAGCTCAATCTCTAAAGGCAAGACACACTCCTCCCCATATACTAACTTGAACGGGGTGGGGCCAGTGGCTCGTTTGAAAGTCGCATTATAGGCCCACACTGCCAGTATAACTTTTTATCCCAATCCCGTTTCTTTTCTGACACAATTTTGGACAGGATGCCCACAAGCTGCTTGTTGGTGCTTTCAACTTGCCCATTGGCTTGCAAGTTATATGGGGTTGTCTTGTTATGCTTGATTTTCCACATCTCTGTCAAACCTTTGATCACCTTATTCAGGAAATGAGTTCTGCGGTCCGACACTAATTCTTTCGACGGACCAAAACGGCATATTATCTAGTCTAAAAGGAAACTAGCAGTTTCTTTAGCATCATCTTTCCTTGTTCACGTGCTTCTGACCACTTTGTGAAGTAGTCAGTCGCTACAATGATGTACCTCTTTTGCGTAGTCGACGACGGAGTAATAGGACCCACAAAGTCTATTCCCCACTTCTCAAATGGAAGCATTGCCATAATAGGGGTGAGTGGTCGTTTCCTATTCTCTCGACTATCATGTCGCTGGCAAATATCGCATCTCTTAACATACGCAAACGCATCCTGGAAGATGGCAGGCCACCAATAACCTGCTCTTAAAGCCTTTTGTGCTGTAAGCCGTCCTGCAAAATGGCCTCCGCAAGCAGAATCATGATACTCTTCCAAAATGAATGGCACCTCGTCAGGCATCACACATCGGCGATAGATGTCATCAACCCCTTGCTGATATAATGTACCTGCGATCAAGGCAAACTTTAACGCTTGCTGCTTAATTTTCCTTCTCTCAGCTTTAGATAATTCGGATCTCGCCTCTCCCGTTGATAAATAATGTGTTATTGCAACGTACCAGGAGGGAATAGATGCTGTATCTATTTTAAATAACAACTCCATGTCACTACCTTCAGCCACAGATTCTTTCGGCTCCCCAAAGTCCACAAGACATTCCACGATGCCTTGCAACCTTGGTGGCTTACTCCTGATTTCATAATCAAATTCCTGCAAAGTGATTAACCACTTTGCTAGACGATCAGGCGGCTGTGGCTTATTCATCAATAGTCGAAGTCCCTCTGCCTTTGTATAAAGCACGAATTTCTCATAGAGAATATAATGCCTAAATTTCTTGGTCCCAAAGACCATCGCTAGACACAACTTCTCCATGTAAGTATAATTGATTTCGGATACCCCCAGCTTCCGGCTAGCAAAAGCTATCGGGTGATACTACTTCTCTTCCCAAATTTGGGCTAAACAGCAGCTGATACTATACATGGTGGCTGCCGAAAATATATAGAACACCTCACCTCTTTTAGGTGCTTTTAAAATGGGCGCTCTTGCTAGCTCTTGTTTCACATCCTCGAATGCTACCTTACAAGGGTCACCCCATACAAACGAACAGCTAAAGGACAATAAATTTGTAAGCGGCAACGTTCTTTCTGCCAAGGCGTTTATGAATCTACGGTAATAACCAACAGAAGACAGAAAGATATGAACTTCCTTCGGAGTGTGTGGTGGACCCATGGCAACTATAACTTTAACCTTCTCGGGGTTTGTCGCAATTCCAACCGAACTGACCACATGACCCAGCAATAGCCCATAAGGTACTCCAAAAACACACTTCCGTGGGTTTAGAGTGATGCAAAATTGTCTACAGTGTTTAAAGCATTTTCTTAAAATGATCAACTGCCTTTCTCTCACGATGGCGGCCCCTAAGTCATCAATAAACACCTTCAACTCTTCAGGGGATACGTCACCGAATGTCTTATCTGCTGTTCATTGCCACGAACTAGGCGCATTGCATAAACCAAAGGCCATCACATGGTACGCAAAAGTACCAAATACAATAATAAAAGTTGTTTTCAACTTGTCCTCTTCTGCAATTGCCATTTGGTTGTATCCTGCAAAGCAATTCATAAACGAATATATCTCCCTACCCGCTAATTGATCCAAAATCTAGTCAATAAATGGCAACGGGTAGTAGTCCTTAACTGTCTGCTTATTCAGCTCTCTAAAGTCTACACATAATCGGATTTGATTATTATTCTTCTTTTTTATCACAACTGGCGAACACCATTTCGTGTGTTGCACAAGAAAAATCAAACCCGCTTTCCAAAGCTTCTGTAACTCTTCAAATAGCCCGTCCCTCAGTTCGAAAGGCATACGCCTTACTTTCTATCGTACAGGACGACTGCCCTCTTTCAACGAAATTGTATGAACAGCAAGACTACGAGGAATGCCTCTCAACTCATCATAACTCCAGGCAAAGATATCACGGAATTCCTAAATCAAGGCCACATAGTCCTCCCTTTTTGCTGTGCTGAGCATAGAACCTAATTTGATTGGCCGTGAATCATCGAGTGTACCAAGGTCTAGCTCGATAACATCTGCATCTCTTATACGATCTTGGCCCTCTATCGGCTCATTCAAAGTAATCTGATAGATGTCTTCCGCGGTGGATCCCTCTTTGGACTCATCACTCGATGATGTCTCACTGGCAGATAAATCTTCTAATGTCTTCAATTCTGTAGAAGATAGAGGAGCTCTCTCACTCTGCGGGGACTCAAGATAAGCATCAACCACCACACGTTGGGCACCTCTGCCAAATATTAGTCGACCGGCGGGTATATCTACTTGGCAGTCCGCTTGCAAGATCCAAGGTCGTCCGAGTAATACTTGGTAACTTGGACGGCCTGCAAAACGAATCACCCTAAAGTCCAACAAGCATTCTACATTTGCAACAATAACATGGACCTTAGTAATGCAGCCTTCCGGCTGTCTCAAACTATCATCTGCCATTCTGAGAATTGTGGAGGTATCTTTCTGGATCGCAAGACCCAACCTTTCCATCAGTTCAGAACTCATAATGTTAACAGATGATCCCGTGTCGACAATGGCATAATCTACTAATATCCCATCGACATAGGCTGCAACCCTTGGGCAATGCTTCTCAGCATGCTCGAACCAGTCATCACCAACTCGCGCAATACCCAAAGGTTCTACGATATACACGGTACGTAGGATCTTTCTAAATTCCTTGCGTACTCCTGGGAAAAGCTTAATAAGCTGTAAGAGATTCACATCCGGCTTGACTTCGCAATGAGAGCTCGCCAAATCGAATTCATGATAGTTCGATAGAGCTCGCTTTTCACGCCAATCCATCCGCTCTTAAGGTCGTTGAACCGGCTTTATTGCCTCTTTCTTAACTTTCACCTTCTTCTTTGGTGATTCCTTATCGGCTTTACTCTCCCCGGGTTTCAAAGGTCCCCCTTCCATGGCAGGATCCAAAACTTGCATTCCTTTGTCACCTTGTTTAGGGTTTCCGTCGACAGGCTTATCCTTGTCGGCCTCTCTACCCTTTTGACCTCTTGTAAGAACAGCTCGCAGATTAGAGGTTTCAGCATCATTAACGCGTACAGCCTCAATCAAACTAACCCCACTACCACTGGGTAGCTCCTCCACTGTAGTCTTTGGTCGTTGAAGTATTTGTTTAGACCCATCTTCTCGCTGGGAATCATTTCCCTGCGCACGATGATTAACAGGCCCTGGTTTGCCGACTACCTCGCTGGAGGGAATTGATCTTACTCCAGCAAGTAGCTGCTAAATGGCCCGATTCTTCATAGATGTTGCACTTAACATTTGGGTAATTTCTTGGATAGTGCTGCCCACCACACCATTTGCAACTAAACCTCGATGGTGCACCCTCCTCTGAGTATCTACTTCCTATCAAATTTTGTTGTTTTTTAAGGAAGTTGACATCAATGGCTATTTTTCGATACTGCTCCGTAATCATATCGGTATAGTGCTTCATCATGTCCTTAACCTCGCGAAGAACATTGGAAGCGCTCGACTCATAGCCTTGGTCATTACCATGTCGTTCCATAGGCCTAACAATTCGATTAGGCACTGGTTGCTAAGCCACAGGCATAGTATTAGAATTGACCGCCTGGCCTCCACCATTTGGAGCCATTTGACTACTCGTAGGCATCGATATGCTAGGGGGAGCTGGTAATAAAGGCACATTCTGTATCATGTTCCCTCTCCCATTAGGATTAGCCATCGCTATCCCTTGGCCACTACTGCCATTTGTCATCGCCATATTGTTTCCCAATACTAAACCCATATTCGAATTGCCTCGAGAAGCATAGGCTACTTGTAGTCGGGATTCCACCTCTTGTGCTCGTGTAATGGCAGTATCTATATCCCCCAAGGGGACACTACTCAACTGCAATTGGATATTAAAGTCCAAACCATGTAGAAAATATTGCAATTGGGCAGTTGCGGGGATAGGAATAGAGGTGTCCAACTTACGAAAAACCTCTTTTATTTTCTTCTCATAAGCACGAATATCCTCGTGTGGTTCTTGGGGGGTCACGTTGAGTACACGCAACCAATATTGCCCACCCCTTTCAAGGGCAAACTCCCTTCGAAAAGCTCCATAAAATAAATGAATATTCAATATGGTTCCGGCTTCTAAACCGATACCATATAGCGGCTCTTCCTTTGAGAGTCATGTTGAAGAACATCATTAAATGCCCTTCTTCTTGAATGCGACAATTAAACATCAGCTTTTGAAACTCCCTAATGTGGAGTTCCGCATCTTCCTCAACTAACCCATTAAAAATGGGTAGCGGGTAACCTAGAGCCGGCAAATCCGTCGTTCCTGCTGGAATTGCAATAGGCTGCATCATAACGAAAATTGGATTTGTACTACGAATAGGGAACGGTGAGGTTGCACCTCCCGCACTTGATGTAGACTGGATTATGGAAGGAAGGGGAACACTAGAGCTTCCACCTTCTCCTAACTTACTGCTTGTGGCCCCAAGACCACTAGATCCACTCCCTCGTAAGGGTTCAGCACCGCTATGCTTAGGGGAATATCTCCTAAAAACTTCAGCATGTCGCCTAGCTCTTTCGTCTCTTTCTTGCTTTTGGATTTCTTCTAGACGATGCTTATCGATAAATAATGGATCAATCTCAGTATCCTTTGGCATAAACTGCTAGTTGGTCCCTAGACAACCAGGATTTGAGGACCACCACTTTTACGCCACTCTCGGCACACGCACCACTAATGGAACCTAGAACGGGCTGGCACTGGCTCGTGCACTAGCCGGACCTCTATCTCATCCGCTCAACAACCCCACGGCCTCGTGGCCAGGAGCGTTCATAACACACACATTGCCTTCCTAAATGTCTTGCATTTATATTACGTCGTTTGTAGTCCACTCTTCTCTCACCCACTACTCCTCAGAGGGAGTTCCTTACACATTGCCTAACGGCACGAAGCACAGACATAGGGGGTCCTCCAACGGCTGAGTGCCGCCACCCCTCTGCGACTCTCCTACACCTTGGGGATTGGCCCCTCGATGCGTCGCTCAACATATAAACATTCCGTACAAAATCCACTCAAGGTACCATTTAATCGTATAGAGGAATGTACCATTGTCCTTACTTCTCTTTTCCCTAGACCCCACGACTAGCTTATGGCTTAGGGTATCCTGTCTCTCACTCAACGTGGGTCAAGGTCCTAATGAAAATAATTGCTGTGCATCCAGGATTTCTGATACCTTTAAATATTTCCATGATTTATGCATATTGTGGATGCTAAGTGCTCAAACAATTATTAAATCAATATTGTTCACATGCGGAAAACATCCTTTCAATGATTTTCAACTACCGTTCTTATGTGGCGTTGCACGAACCTAGCACCGAGGAAACCCTCGTGCTACTAGGCTATTATTTTATAATTATTCACCGACCTATATGGCATGCAAACAAAAACAGCAATCTTTTCATCATTTGACTCCACATTTAGACACATTCTAACCACTCTACCCTCCCATCGATCAAATATTGTATTGTTGTATGGATTTATAAGGCATTTTGCCATCATTTTATGTGTAAAAAGCGGAAAAAGACACACTAGAACAAGAAGGTGGGGTTGAACTGAGGCAAATCCTCATGCTTTAGTCCCCACAAACATTCACAAACATTGTTCTTAATTTTCATTAATTTTCCGCACCCAAAATGCATTTTTCCCCTATTTTTAGTGATTTTCCTCTATTTTCCTTGTATTTTCCCTTATTTTTTGCATTACTTAATTACTGAAAATTCAAAATAGATTATGGGCTGTGGCCCTTAGTTCCTTCTTACAGCAAAATTGAAAATTTAGTTGGTGTTCCTATTCATTTTACCATTTTTATGCCCAAAACCGTCATTTTCCCTTGATTTTCCATATTTTACGTGTTTTAGTGTATTATTTTGAACCACAAGATGCATATTTTTCTGATTTTTTGATTATGATCAGCAAGTATTCATGGAAAACAACAACATAAACAATTTTTAGCCCACATGAACAACATTTTATCAATCAAAAGCCATGAAATCTCAAATTTCCTTTGAAAAAATTGAATTACCGCTTATTTGCGTGTTTCGGGTTTCATGTCCATGGCTGCAAATCTGAAAATCAGCAGCACTTCATGTCCAGCACAATCACAAATCACCATTTCCAGCCCGTGGAGCAATCCGATCCATGCCGGACAAGCCTCCATCATTCTTTCTTCTTCCTTTCTCTTCCCACATGAACTTGCCTTAGAGAGAGAGGGAGGAGAGAGAAAGACTGAAATCAGAGATCTTCAAAGAGAGCATCATTTGACGGGCGAGAGGCAGCGATAGAGTCAACATCCAGGAGGGAAGCAAGGGCAATGATCAGTGATAGGGTTGCATTGAACAGGCATGATGCCCTCTCTCCATCCTAGCGCAAATTTCGGCGCATGCTGTCGTGATGTCCTCCTCTCTCTCTCCACGATTTTCTCTCCTTCATTTCATGTGACTTTCATTTTGGGCTCCCAAGAGTCACTTACTCATTTGGGCCAAATTTTGTCCACCCCTTCGCATCTTGACCGTTTCCTTGACCATTTCCCCGTCCGGACTCGGAATTGAGATCTAAAAAATCCTGGGCGTCCGGCTTGGCATCCCGCATTGGCCAGTAGCTCGTGTCAACCCACACGACTGTCTGAAAATTTATGAAAAATAAACAAGTACTGCTCGGGCACATTTAAAGCACTTTGACGCTTAAAATCATCCTAGATCGAGCCGCTGCCTTTAACGATGAATATTTTTCCCTTGATATTCATAATTTTTAGCTATTTTTAAGCACTTTCCGGCACCTAAATTCCACTCTCAATGTTTCTATTTCAATAGCTGCCTTGAAAGATTTGAAGTGCTTCAATACATCACTCTTTTCCTTTATGAAATATACCCATAGCTTCCTTGAACAACCATCAATAAATGTGACAAAGTATTTGCTACCACCAAGAGATACATTCTGCCTAGGCCCCCAAATATCTGTATGCACTACATCAAGTATATTTCTGCTCACTTCTGTGTCATGCAAGAAGGGTTGTCTTGCTTACTTACTAAAGTGGCATGCTTCATAGACTTTATGGAATTTTGCAACTCTAAAATAAGGCAACCCCGTAACCAATCCTTTGGACTGCATTGATTTCAGCCTTTGCACATTTGCATGTCCAATACGTTTATGCCATATTTCAATGTCTGCAACACTCCTTTTCCTTTAGTATACATATCAGCATCCATTGCAGGAATTCCAACATCTAAAGTGAACATGCGGCCAACTATACTTTCTTTTGCGACCAACGTGCACTTATCATTAAAATCTTCTACAAAATAATCTTTTGCATTGAATCAAACCTGCAACCCTTGCTCTACCATTTGGCCAATAGACACTAGATTCTTTGTGATTGATGGCACATGTAATACATCTGTTAGACTCTTAGTCTTGCCATCATACAAGGACAAGGGAACCTTTCCAATGTGTGAAATTGGGTGGCATGAATCATCGCCCATTTGCACATAACCTGGATTTTGTAAGTTATGCATCTCTCCAAACCATTCAACATGACTCGTCATATGATTAGATGCACCTGAATTGGCATACCATACATCATCATGTGTCCCCTTTCCTGTAACTGCATTCATCATATGCTGCATAACAAATAGATGCTCATTTTTGTCTTCATTCTATCATGAAGACGATTCATAATCTCCTTGTTGCAATTGACTACTGCGAATATCATCCTTCTTAGCATAACAATGGGCTGCAATATGACCTATCTTGCCACAATAATGGCAAAAAATAGTAGAATTTCGAGAACCTCTATTCTGTCATCCACCTCTTCCCCTAGAGCTCCCCCTACCTCTAAAGTTTCCTTGGCCTCCTGAAACCTGCATTTCACCAAATTGTTGATTGAACCTTTTTTGCTAGTTATCGCCAACACATCCCATACCACAGTCTCTCAAAGAGGATCTACCATGTCCCCTTCCTGAACTTGAGTAAAATGCTTGGACCTGTTCACCATTTTTTTCAGATGAGTCACCTTGCATATTGATCTCTTCGGTAATCATGAGAGAGATCAACTCATCAAAATCTGGAAATGGCTTCCGTACGTATACCAAAGTAACAAATGATTTCCATGCCTTCTCATTATTAAGGCCACTCAAAGTGGATGAAACCAAATCATCGTCATCAAGCATTGCATCAATTGCTGCTAAAGCATCTGCAATGCTTCTCACCTTCAAAACATACTCATTGACAGACATTTTCCCTTTCTTCAAGGTATTCAACTCTTGCTTGAGTTGAATATTCCATGACTTTGTATTTACTGAAAACACGTTCTCAAAAATTTTCCAAGATACATGTGAAGTTTCTGCATTCCTGATATGTCCCAACATCGTATTATCAATGACTACAGATAGCCAGTACATCACCTTCTTGTCTTTTGCATTCCATTCTTTCCATGCTTTTAATTCATCTATCGGAGGGATACCCAGGTTTGGCTCCTTTTCTTCACTTGAAACAAACTCATAAAGACCCTTTCCAATGAGGAAGTTTGTCACACAAAACTTCCATCAAGGGTAGTTGTTCTTGTCAAGATTCTCAATAATGGGATTTCCACTATTCTCTGCCATTATCACAAAAAAAGGATACAACATAGCAAGCTAGTCTTCTGCAACCTTTCACAACTAGTGCACAGTAATAGACCAAGCAACCGTTTTCATTGATTGCTCAATAGTACATGTAATATGCAACTGTTTGTAGATGAACCTTATGTTTTCTTGTTGGCAAACACCTCAAAATTTATAGATTCCAAATCTGTAACCTGTACACCCAGTTTTGGTCAATACATCCGAAATCACAGTGTATCCTGAAACTATTGTCCACAACCTTATGGCTCTAAAACGGGGCCTGAAACAGCCTTAGATGCCAAAACAAACCGTGAAAAAGCTCTAAAGGGAATAACTGCACAATATACAGTGCTCTGCTTGCACACCAAATCTCACAACAATCTGAAATTTTCACTTTACCCTGCTTTCGGTGCCTCCATAGGCACTATCCAAGAGAGAGAGTGGAAGAATGGGAGAGCTTCTTACCCGTTGCTTGCTTTCTCGAACCTTGCTTCTTCTCTTTCACTTTAGCCTTCAAAATCAGCCTCTCTCAGTGGCGTGGCTTTGATACCATGTCAAGAATCGTGTGGTGGGGGGACTTGCTTGAGCTACTGCGCCAAACACACACTATATACATAAGAGGAATCTCACTCAATAACACAAGAAGAGATATGGAGGCTAAAAATTTTTCTTGCTGATTTCTTCTTCTTCTTCCACACACTATACAATGTACAAAAAGTATAGATAAGATACAACATAAAGGAAAGTGGCCATTTTTCTTGCTGATTTCTTCTTCTTCTTCCACACACTATACAATGTACAAAAAGTATAGATAAGATACAACATAAAGGAAAGTGGCCTTCTAAGTCAAACAGTGCATAACCGACTACACTAATAGACTGGTGCTATATCTTTGCCAGCTATAGGTAGGTGTAACAAACTAAATATAATAAGTGATAAGTTAGAGGCTATGTGAGTATCATAATGACCACCAATGTGCTAAGTGTAGACGTGTGGACCCATCTAGCCAGGCGGTCCATCATCAATGTCTGCACGTGTTGAGCTTTCCATCTCAACACTGCAAATGTTGTGATGCTTGTCAATGGATGGGAAAGCCTACTAAAACCAACGCTATGCCACTACAGCCTATCCTTTCCCTAAAGCTATTCTAGAAGTGGGAAATTGACGTAATTAGCCCCATCGATCTGCCAACTAGAAGGAAGTAGAACAAATACATTTTGGTTTGTACGGACTATATGACGAAGTGGTGTGAAGGAAAAGCTTTGAAGCGGAATGATGGCAACAATATGGATTTGTTCTTGTACAAGAATATCACAACCCACTTTGGTAGTCCCCTGGAGCTAGTAAGTGACAGAGGTACTCACTTCCTTAACAAGATTATGGAAGAATTGACAGAGCTATACAAGATCTGCCTTTGTTACAAGTCTACCCCCCAATGGCAAGTCGAAGTTACCAATCACATCCTTTGCTCGATCCTGACAAGGACGATTATTGTACATCAGCATGATTAGGATGATTGACTTACAGAGACCCTCTATGTGTACAAAACCTCCTATAAGTTTGCTACATGATAGACCACTTTCCAGCTAGTGTATGGCACAAAGATCATCTTCCTTGTTGAGCTGGAGTTACCATCTTTACATGTGGCTATCAAAGAATGATTGGGAGCTAATGAGAGTCCCTCTAGTGCCGTCTCTTGCACTTGGAATGTCTGGATGAGACTCGCAAGGATGGCCCTATAGTGTATGGAAGCCACGCAAGCTCGACGAAAGACTTATCACAATAGCTTCATTAAGGAAAAGGAGTTTAAGGAAGGTGACTTAGTCCTTGCTTATGATTCACATTTTGGTAAGTTTCCAGGCAAGCTTCAACAATGTTGGATGGGCCCCTATAAGGTACTTGCTGTTAATCCTAATGGCTCTATCCAAGTGTAGACAGTTGATGCTTTTGAGGATCCCTTCTTAATTAATAGCTATTGTCTCAAGATGTATTGCCCTCCCTAGGGATATTGACAATTACTGCTGATAGTCTTTTCATTTCTTGTGCATCGATCGGTGAGGCTTTGCCTATTGATCCTAATAGCACTCTTGTTTATTTGACTGTATCCTATAATTTCTTTAGTTCATTTGACTTTGACAATAGATGATATCTTTCACCTGCAAATCGAAGTACTAAACTTGTTAGCTATCTCCATGGATATGCCTTTTCATCAACCGATACAAATGGATACCATTCATCAGATGAAGCCAATTTTCATCAACAACCCTTGAGTGATATGATCTTTCATCCTAACCGGATGGGGATGTGAGTATGGGTTGCCCTCTGTAAATGAGTGTGCGATAGAGGGTGGGGTGAGTGACCAGTCCTTGCCCTTCTTATTCAAATGAGAGGTGAGATTTGTGAATGGAGTGTTACACACATGGGATGGGCCTCTTAATGCACAAAGTATAATTTGTTCATGTGCATGGCACTATAATGTGCCTTGGCCTTCTTTCTTGCACCATATGCTGGCACAGGGTGGGATGTATTATTGCACCATCAATTGCGCACAAGACATACAACCTTCGCACAAGTGGCAGTTAGGATTACCTCAATAGGTGTGAGGAACTCGGTCTCCCTCTTGTATCTATCAAGAGCATAAGACAAAGGGGGAGTTGAGCGTGATTTATTTCCCTTTCATCAATATATTAAAGGTGAGCATTGAGGGATGTTACGACCATTGGAGTCAAGTACATTCTTGTTTCCCTATGCACACACAGGATGGGCCTTAATCAATACATGCTTCACTCTGTTTGCTACACTACATAATAAGGCTCCCTGGCCTTCCTTCTTGCACCTATGCCAGATGGGTTGGAACCCACTAATGCACCATTACTGTGCATATTGGCATACTCCCTCTCAACCCTCCTTGTCAATTTCTCAATCGGGTGTGAGATGTGGGTTTCAGTTATTATTCATCGAGTGATGTGAGTTATGGAGCGAGTGCCTGATCTATCATTTTCACATGAGTGACTATTGAGATGAGTGTTGTATTCTTCGTTATATCGACACATGAATTGGAGCTTCATCGACAATGCTACCTCCCTGGGTTCTACTATATGGACCATGCCATGCTGGACAAGTGTGATATGGTGAGCCGTGGTACCTCTTGCCGATGACTACAACCCTTTACATGTCAGCGATGGTTCATCGCAACCATCTACATATCAGGCCAAGTTTTCCTAAACCTATCCTTTTATTTACATGAGCCAATTCTATTTTAAGTGTGGGGACATTAGAGTCCAGTCTCTGGTCAAGTCTTAGAATCATGTTGTCTCGTATCCCCTCCTCGATAAGATCTTAAGTGTGGAGACACATCCCTATGCGTATGTTTTGCATACCCTCAAGAAACACCCCTATCTAATCATTCATGTATACCATGTCCTAATTTTTCCATGATGAGGTCCCTTCCCCACCCAGCCGTCCTATTTTTCCTTGGCCCCAAGCCGTTTCTTATTGTCCATTTGTCTTGATCCTTTGTTTTGTTGTTTTTCCATGTGAACATACCCTCCACATCCCACTTTATATCCATGTTCTTCCCTTCAAAATTGCCACTTTTCCTTTTGTGACCCTCAATTCCAAGCCACGATTCATGCGTTATTAATTTTTGAAAATTTTTACAAATTAAATATGGTTTCATACGAACGTGCCTTTTTTACTTTGAAAAAATATTCTAATATGACAGTGCCAACCTACACCTTCCACTTTACATTTTTTATTTTTATTACTCGTCATTCTAGTGCATGGTTTGTCCATTATTCATTATTGCGTATTTTCGAGTATTCTTGCGTGTGATTTTTGCTCTTTTTCATGTGAACCTACCCTATTCTCCTCGAAATTCAAATCTAATTAGATAGCCTTATCTGACTTGCTTCCTTGCACAATTTTTATTTTTTCATTATGTTCTGACCTACCCATTTTATGTTATTAATTTTTATGTGCGTTTTCATGCTCAATTTTATTATTTTTTCCATGTAAATGCACATTTCTTGCACTGGAATTGTGTTCGGACCTGATAGCATTATTGCCTACGATTCCTCAAAAAAATTTAATTTTTGTTTCCCCTTGTTCTAACTTATGGTTTGTTGGGAATTAATTTTTGTTCAGATTTTTTGGTGTGTTTTTACCGTTTTTCCCATGTGAATCTCCCCATTGGCCATTAAAACCTTGTTCCAACTAGATAGCCCTCTCCCATTTGTTCCTCTGCACATTTTTCCTTCTTGCTGAATTCCATTCTAGCGTTTCAATTTTTTGTTATTAATTTTCAATTCTGTTTTTGAGTTTTATTTTATCATTTTTTCAATATAAATGGATCATATTCTTGTCGACATTGTGTTTTGATGTGATAGGCTTGTCCGCTCCTCATTATGAATGATTTTCCTTCTTTCTGCATCTTTCTTTGACTGATGGATTTTGCAAAATTAATTTTTGTGTGATTTTTTGTGGCTGGTTTTTCATATTTTTCCACGTGAATTGGAACATAGTTCTAGGATGTTAATAAGCACCATAAAACTTAAAAAGTTTTTTAAATGGATAGAATGAACGGTCGTTTGTTTATTAAGGTTTATCACCTAATAAAAATTC
Source organism: Lygodium microphyllum (assembly GCF_053477565.2). Classification (NCBI taxonomy): domain Eukaryota; kingdom Viridiplantae; phylum Streptophyta; class Polypodiopsida; order Schizaeales; family Lygodiaceae; genus Lygodium; species Lygodium microphyllum. The sequence continues at coordinate 422,386 of NW_028229528.1, forward strand.
ACTCCTTGATAATTAATTTGTAAAATGAACGTTCAATTAAATTTTCCCTTTCCCCTCACATTGCACCATTCCCTTTTCAAAGAAGCGCTACGTGGGGTGGGTGACATGTGGTTGTCAGTCGTAGTCCCTATTGACCGTCTTAGTCAGTTGTTCAGGTTTGGTTATGAGTCAGTTGTGGTTTGGTTTAGTCTAGTTTTTCATTGGTGTGAATTGATTTTATTTTATTTTGGATTGCCTGATTACGGGGATATTGGGTGCTTGTTTGTTTGCATAGCATGAAGCTTTCAGATGCATAAAGTATAGAGGTAATGCCAAAATTTTTCTAGAATGTGGATTGCTTGGGTGGTCAGTCGGTCAGGTCCATGTGAGCTTTTTGTTGACGATATCTTATCTGTTGTTATTTTGTTATTTTGCAAGCATTCCTTGTGATTGTCTGTGTGTGAGTGTTATGTGTGTGAGAACTATCTGAATGGTGCCTTGTACTCCTCCCCCACACTAGTATGTTCCCTTGGTGTCATATGATTATTCTATGTTGTTAGATTCTGACCTTATTGTTAAGGTTGGATTATCAAAGTTTGTGATACTTTCATTGCCACTTGTCCCAGTTGACTCTAATATATATGATTAGTTTTTAGCCTCTTACAACAAGAGGTCTGGCCTTGTTCATGGTACATGTATCTATACAACACCTAAGAGACTAGGCAAAGCTCTTTCTTTACCATACCATGGGGAACCTTTTCCTATTACCCATCAATTGTTCTCCAATGAGGATATTCTGTAGCTATTATACAGAAGTAGACCTATGATGTCTTGGATCCTAAGAGGGGTATCACTACTTTAGGAGTTGGTGTGTCAATGATTCCCAATCCTTTCTGGAAGCAATGATGCCAATTCCTTTAGGACAGTTTTATGCTTGCCAAAACCCCTTCTAATTATCTTTTGAAGGAGTTATTTATAGCTTCCCACATGGTGCTGAAAGGTACCACCATTGATTGGAGTTTGTATCTCATGGCTAAAATGGATCAGCATTTTATTAGAGCCACAAGGGGTAACATGACTAATGTCACATTTGGTTCCTACCTTTATGTTTTTCTGACATATGCCGCCCTTGCAAAGAAAATTCCTACACTACCAATTGATCCTCCATGAGGTTCCTCTTTCTCCTATTGAAAATAATGATGTTATCATTGAGGATGTTGATCCTCCCCCTCCTATGGCCATTAAGAGGAAGCATCTTAAGCAAGTGGCTGAATTAGTACCAGCTCCCCCTCCTTGAGTTTCAATTCCTATTTAATCTTGCACTTAGTTGCTTGCTTTCCTTACAACGCCAAATCCTTTCAAAGCACATAGATATGGCACTCTCGAACTTTCCATTCCTTCTATGCAATGTTTGATGATAGGAGATGCAATTCCATTTTTGTGCAAAGACATCTTGAGATTTATTGAACTCTAAATTTTACTGCTTGTATCCAACAACTTTATTCTTCTTGTTATGAAGAGGTTCAACAGTCCAAGGAGGAGCTCAATAAAGCTAATACTAAGCTAGCCTCTGCCCAAGAAATTTTTTTGGACCTATGTACATAGATGGAGCAACAGACTAAGGTCATTGATACCCAAAAAGAGGAGATCTCTACTTTGCAAGCTCATTTGGCAGAGACTAAATCCCAAGTTGTTATTGTGTGTCTAAAGAGATGAATAGGTTATTGAAGGGGGCTTAAGAACTAAAAGCTTTGATAGCTGCCTAGACAAAAGAGCTCAAATTAGCAAATACTATCCCAGACCAGAGCAATACTCAAATTCAACACCTTAAGGAACAATTGGCTTAGTCTCGTTCTACTTCACATACTCCTTCTATGCAACCAATTCCTTCCTTATCCCCTATAGATTTAGCTATCCTTCAAAGAAATAACAAATTATGCCCTTTATTCCAAGCTAAGGTGGAAAGGCTTCAGTCAAGAATGGACTTGTTGTGGTCTTCATTTGATCGATTCCAAGAGTTTGTTTCTCTAGATCACTCCTTTGTGCATTATAAATAACATAAGTTGGCATTCTATATTAAGCTTTCCATGATGGATTTGCCTCTTCCAGAGGATGGTTGGAGTGGAGCTTGGTCTTCTGAATTTTTGGTTGAAGAGGTTAGAATGATTTTTGAGGATTCAGATACCATGCTTATGTCTTACATGTACTTGCGAGGTGACTTATTGATCCCAGATGATGAAGACTTGGCTTGATATGCGGGGGATGTAGTACTAAAAGCTGTTTTATATGTCAAACATTTGGAGTTGCTAATCAATCAAATATTCTAGACATATTCCTCCAAAGTGGCTGATTGTCTTGAGACTTCTTGGAATACAATGATTGATTCTGTGAGTTTGAATCAACATCAAAACAAAGGTTCTACTTGTGTGCATAATACTAACCAAATGAGGGTAGACCTCTTAGCCCACCTTTCCAAACAACCTCCATTTGATTCATCCTTCTTTGAAACCTATCATTGCAAATCTGTTTTAGGTCCATCAGTGCCTTGTTTATCTTATTATCAGTAAGATGGCTCATATATATGAAACCTATCTTTTACTTTATCAATCTAATCTGTAGGTTATTTTATTCCTTCAATTTCAACCCCAAGGTGCTCCTCAGATCCCTATTTTCATTCATTGTTCTTTTATTGAGGATCGTGTCTTTTCTCCTTCTCCTTCTTGTCCTTCCCCATCCACATCTATTCTTTCCACTTTTCCAGCATACTTATTAACACCCTTTTTAATTGATTACCTTAAATTCTCAGCTAATCCCTCTTTAGCTCATTCTTGATTTTATGATTTTTCCTACTCATCTCTTCATACTCTCTTACTTGTTCCTCTTCCCTCTCCTACCACTTTTATCCCTCATCCCCCTAAGTTAATTAGTAATTATACATCCTTTGATCAAAAGATTCCTATACGATGAGGATAAAGTTCAACAAATTATCTTATAGGATCTCAAATAAATTGGCTGCTAATCCTCGTGGAATGGACGATTGCACTTTTCAAAATTATATTTATTTTGCTCAGCATTATTCTTAGTCTTCAGATCCTTTAGTGAGACTGACCGCTCACTTTGCTTGGTATCTTGTGTACATGCACTAGCATTCGCATAATGATCAAAATTCAATCCCAAAGTTGTGCATGAATGTAAATGTGAATATTGATTCCCAACAAGTGGATATATTGTACTTTCATGGCCTTTGTTTTCCTAGTCGGTATCTTATATTGGTGGAAAGGATGTGTTGCATGCAGTTGTTCCAAAATCCTCCCAAGATTTTTGTAGATGAATCTCTATCTATGGATCGTTTCCATAATCACCAAGCTTTTAAGCAGGATCCCCATGGATGTAATTTTGATGATTCATAATGCTATCTCTCTTTTGTAGGTGCCATTCAGATGATTATTTTATGTTATGTGTGTGTGTGTGTGTGTGTGTGTGATGGTTATTTTGCTCTGTGATGGGGTTGTGGTGGTTGGATATTCAACTTGTTCAAGAAGCTATCTTTTTGAAGATTCGTGGTGGTGATGATGATGGATGGATAGCTCAAGATACAAGAACCTCTTATATCCTTTATTTGTCATGCTTTTCAGTTTCTAAGTTGTGTTAATGGTGGATAAAGGTGCTTTCCTTTCATTGCATTCTTTATTAGATGCAAGTTATGAGTTGGGGTCATGCTTGGATGATGTTTCTTGAAGATGCTGTGGAAGATCAAGCTGAGCTATATTTTGAACTTTTATTCTCATTTTCTAAGGTCATGAGGATGCTCTTGATTAATTGTGGGGATATGTTGAGTGCTAAAATGCCTTGATTTTTTTGACTGATTTTTGTTGTTTTTGAGGGACTGAATGGTTATTTTTTTATTGATTTTGTATGTTGATTAGTTATTTTGGAAATTTTTGAGAGATTTTTGGATAAGTTTGATTAGGTTTGAGAAGCTCATGCTAGTTTTTAGTAGAGATATGATGTTCTGAAATGTTTTGTTGATGTCTTGATAGTGTCTGATTGGTTCTAATTGAGTCTATTGAGCTTTTGTTTTGTTATGTTTCCTTTTTGTATGAGAAATTGAAATGATGATCGATGGAGTTTGAGAGTTTATGAATGCTTATTGATTGATTCTTGATGGTTTTGAATGGTTTTAGTTGAGCTAAATGCTTTCTGATGACCTTTTGTATGGTACTATGGACCAATTGTTGAGCTTCTATAGAGCCTTTGCCTCTATTATGTTTATGTTCTGTATGCCTCAGTAAGTCTTATGTGGGATGAATGTGTAGCTTGGGGAAGTTTTTTAACCTTGGAAAGAGATGAATGTAAGCTCAAAATATCTCAAAGAAGTGGAACAAGTAGCTGTTGAAGACTCAAGTAAAGACTGAAGCAACAATGACATTGTTGAGCTACGAAAGGACACTATAGTGGCTCTAGTGACCTTTCATATCACACATACCTCTTGGGAAGGGTATCCACGACCAAAGAGGGGTTATGGATTATTATTATTGATGATTCCAATGTACCATTGAGATAGAGCATGTGAGAGAGAGAGAGATTGTGAAAGATAGCCAAATCTATGCAAAACAATATATATATGAGTGAGAGATTGTGAGAGAGACTATGAAGACTATTGAAGATGAAGGCTATGTGATCATTTCCATTCAAAGTGGAGTATTTCTTTGAGTTTTCTTGTTATTTTGATGAAGAATATGAAGAATGTGTTGAAGTTTTATTGATAAATTTGTGGGAAAACTGTTGTATGAAGTTGCATGAAGAGTTGAGAAGATTGGTGTTGTTTTTCTTGTTGTGGTTGATTAAAATATGAAGAATATTCTTGTTAATGATACAAGATATATTTTCTTGTAGTAGATTCCCCATTTTTCATGGTGTTCCTCTTGGGGCTCCACTTTGTGGCAATAGCTTGGCAATAGTGAACGTAGTGTAGCAATGTCGGGCTAGTAGCTTGTAGGGTTTGGCATTAGTAACAATCATGGCTAGAGGCATGGCTAGTAGGTTTTAGGATTGGTTAGTGATTTGGACGGTGGGTAATATTAAGTGTGGCAATGTAACATTGAGCACAACAATGCAAGTGGGCTACATTAAGTATTTTTAAGGGTACTAATGTAAGTGGCATTAAGTGTCAATGTAAATGATTTGGTTAGCTTGTAGGGTTGGCTAGCACATTGTCGAGTGACATGAAGGTTGGCAAGTGTAATAGTGTTAGTAGGCAAGTGCTAATGCGTAAAAGAGACCAGTCATCATTTCTTTAGGTTAAGTCTTATTGTTGACCAAGGGTCAAATCATTCATGGTGGTGTAATATTCACTAAATAGTCAATTTGTGGTAAAAGAGTCTAAGTTTCTTGCTACATGATTAATAAAATAAAGAGAGCATGTTTGTAATAGCTTAATAATGGTACCTTGGTCCCATATCTTTGTGGCTTGGTGCCAAGGGACATTGTAATAATAAGTAGATCCATGTGACTTATTTAAGGTTATTATAGATCATGTATCTTCAAGCTTACCTACGTAAACACGAGTTTGGTTGGAATGTGCAAATTTGTGTGTTTGGGATGCACTCTAATAGGTCATATAATCTTATGTGAGACCTTTATGTGACATCTCTATTGAGAAACAAGGTTTCAAGTTATATCTAGGTATCCAATATTTCATGTTTCCTATTTCGTTGATTGAGCTTTGTAGTACTATGAGCATGATCCCAACATTACATAATTTTGAGTAATTTGATTTTGGATACAAAGTACAAACTTGGGTACATATTTAGTAGATTTCTTTGAGCTGGGAAAATAAGTGTGTGACATGGTTGTGCATGTGGTATGTTTAAGACATGGCATGTTAAACACTTCTGGTTAGGAAAAATAATTGAAGACCATGTGAAACAAAGCTAGAGGATTTTAAAAGCATTACATTAGCGAACTTGCCTTAGCAAGTGAGTAAAAATGCAAATGTGTTTGGTTTTCTCTTGTATCTAACCTAAACAATTTGAGACTTGTACTTTTTGCTTTGTGTCAGTGTCCTAGGCCTCTCTTGGCACACATAGACATAAGGCTTTCCTTATTTTTGCACTACAACAAATGCTCGAGGATGACCAATAAAGATTTTTGAGGTGGATCCATGACAAAAGTCATTGGTTGCCTTTCTCCAGTCAACCAAAAAAAGTGCAACACCAACAAATTTGGAAACACTTCTACTTTTACATGTGACTCAAACATGTATACTTCATGTGAGTTGAATTTTCTTTGTTGGGGATTATGGCAAAGAACTGTGACTTACAAAGCCTATGAATTTGATATAAAATCTATGCTACATGACCTTAAAATAGAGAAGGCATGGTATCTAGAGCCATACACAAAAGTTTCCATATATGATGGATCTATTGAAATCAAGGTAGATGTATAAGGCATATGAATTGTCTTCATATTTCATATGGTAGAAAACCCTTTGAAAATTTCACTTGTGAATATTGCAAATAAATTCCCACTTGTGATGATTTTTACATGAGAGTGTATAGAGAGAGGGTTGCTATAGAGAAGAGAGGGGCTAGGAACTTAGGAGGAGGAAGACAATTAGATTATCTTAATGGTAAAGAGAAAAAAAATGTGATAGCTAAGACCAAGAGAAACTTGAAAGAGGCCAAGAGGGAGCTATGGTGGTTGCAAACAAGAGTTGTCATGCTTTTTGTGAGCATGAGGTCCCTAAAAGAAGAAAAATTTGAATGCCTAAATAGGAAGGATGTGTGATAATTTTATAATAATATAGTTGAGGCCCATTGACAAGGTAAATTAAATAGCCTTGTGGGTGTAACATCCCCCGTGCTTCCCCCGGGCCTCCCCCATGAGAACCCCCCATCAAAAGTTTTTTAAAATTTTTTGATTTTTTTTTACTCTCCCTCTCTCTCCCCCTGCCGTGTGCATGGCAAGGAGAGAGAGAGTGTGTGTGTGTGTGAGAGAGAGAGAGAGAGTGAGTGAGTGAGTAATGAGTGGGGGGGCATGCAGTCCCCAGGTGGGTAGCGCCAGACAGTCGTCTTCTCCCCCCCACCTTATAAGAGCCTCCCCCTCCCTCCATTTGGGATAGTGCTCCCGGCTACGACTGCAGTAGGTAGCGGCCCCCTCCATTGTCCGACATCACAGAGCCCTCCCCCCTCCATGCCAGGACGTAGCCCCTCCTCCTTGGACTGCGTCATCATGCCCCCCTCGTAATTTCAGCGCCCCCTGGCCATGAAGAAGGAGTAGGGAGAGATAGAAGGAGAGGAGAGGAAGAGAAGAAGATGAAGGGGGGAGAAGGAGAAGAAGAGAAGAAGAAGAAGAAGAAGAAGAAGAAGAAGAAGAAGAAGAAGAAGAAGAGGGAAGAGGGAAGAGAGAGAAGAGAGAGAAGGAGAAGAAGAGAAGAAGAAGAAGAAGAAGAAGAAGAACAAGAACAAGGAGAAGAAGAGGGAAGAGAGAGAAGAGGGAGAGAAGAGAGAGAAGGAGAAGAAGAGAAGAAGAAGAAGAAGAAGAAGAAGAAGAAGAAGAAGGAGAAGAAGAGGGAAGAGAGAGAAGAGGGAGAGAAGAGAGAGAAGGAGAAGAAGAGAAGAAGAAGAAGAAGAAGAAGAAGAAGGAGAAGAAGAGAGAAGAGAGAGAAGAGGGAGAGACGAGAGAGAAGGAGAAGAAGAGAAGAAGAGAAGAAGAAGAAGAAGAGAGAGAGAGAAGGAGATGAAGAGAAGAAGCCTGAGAGTCATGAGAGATGTGGGAGCTACGAGAGCCGACAGAAGCTCAAGCGGGAATTAACACCCTAGTCCCATGGCACTAAACCAGGTTCTTCTATAAAATTATGATGGATTTTGCATGGTTTTTCGCACACATAAAATAATAGGTTTTACTCACAAGGAATGATGAACAGAAGTTAGGTTTTGTTACATGAAATAGTAGCTTTCATCTTAGAGGTTTAGTCGCATGATAATTAACAAAGGGTAATAGGCTCCATGTTGAAATTTGCAAGCATTGTCATGTATAAAGTTGCATGATGAAACTATACTTAAGCCACATCGCATATATTGAAAAGCAAGAAAAGATAGGGTCGCGTTGGAGGTTGCATTGTAATGCATCCTATTACATAGAGGTTCGCTAAGGGCTTAATTTTTGCCATCAAACTTGGATCTTGTTCGCAATATCATAGAAAAACATAGGAAAGATATGGGTAAAATTCATTATGTAGATTTATGTCAGGAAGTTAAACAAAGTAAGGCTTTTGGATTTCATACATAGAATAGGGGTCATGATACCCTTAGGACCCTACATGATATGAAAAGGGGGGAATGCATATCTCAAGGAATGTGTTAATGCTTTAAGTGCTCCATGTGAAAGAGTGTTGAGTCTAGCAAGAAAATTCTGCATAGTACTGCACTAAGAGAGATGGAAGGCACGCATGCATCCAGACTATATCCTGAAGGCCTAGGTGAAAAGTCTTGCGTTGCCAAGTGTGTTAACTTTACTTGGTCAGAGAGAGATGAGTAAAGAACTGGAAGAATAAAAGGCTCTTGGATGGGTTGCGAAGAAGGCTTGTCCGTTGCCTTGGTTGACCAGTCAATGCTTTGATTTAGGACTAAGTACCCACAAGGAAACGCCCAAGGGGAAAAGAAGCAGACCGAGTCAAGTGGGAGTATTAATGTCTCAACACCTGCGGATCAAAATCAGGAAGGGGAGACTTACATACTAGGGTAAGGACGTCCTAGTGGACTCAATGCACAACAACATTTAGGACTCAGATAGGTAAGCTATCTAGGGAAAATTTCCTAAGAAGACCTAGCTGATGCTAAGTTCGTTGGAAAGGGTGGATCACCAATCCATAACTCAAAAAGCACGAGTTGAATTGGCATTCGACTATGTAGATTCTTGTTCCTTACAAGCAAAGGTGTACTTTGGGAAAACCCCAATTCCCAAGGCATCAGATCTTGCGGATTGCAATCGACCTAAGGAAGAATGCTGAGGGTATTCAAGAAAGGAACTTCACCTTAACAGGAATGTTGTACAAGTTACCTAACTTGTCTATGTTTGAATCAATAGGGCAATGTTAGCCTTGATCAAATCAGGATCAAGGGAAAGACCACTTAGATCATTTAAAGGATCTAGAAGGATTTCTACCTTAGAAAAGGTTGTAAATTCCTTGAGCAAGTGTTTTGATACATCCAAGTTAAATTTTGGTTGTGCATGCAATGGGATTGCAATGCCTTGAAGTAAGAGGTTGTGCATTCAACTATTTGTTAATGTGGTTTTGGATGAATATCCAAGTGATTATATTTTCATGGCGGGAACTGTAAGGATAAATCGCCATGGGAACAAAAGGGATGTTTTCCCTAGTAAATGTTATTAGGCTCGTTGCTTCAGCTGTGGATGATTACCTAATGGGATAATTGAGGAAGGATGGCGTTAGCTACTCTCGCGGACTGCCAAACCCTAACCAATGGGGTTATGAATCTGTGCTGGGAATGTGGACTGAACCCGCTGCGAGAGGTCTCTCCGTGGAAATTACTTGGCGTAGGAGGACGCTTGGGTGCAAGGGGGCTCTGGCCGTAAATCCCAATGCCTCCGGACCCTACACAAGTGTTCTACGTGACTCGAGATGGGATCTCGAGACCTTGATACTAGTTACAAGACAGAATCTTGGTAGGATAAACCTTCGAGTTTTTATTGCCGGGAGACGGAAGGATTTTTCTGCGGAGGCAGAAAGGGACGCTTAATTCTCCTGTATGGGCGGGAGACAAACATTAATCTGAAGATAAGTTAAGGAAGTGTTTGATCTTGTTATCTTGTCTTCGTGTCTGTGCCCTAAATTACGTAAAGGAACCTGTGATCAACGGGTTAATTAAGAAAGCTGCTTTTATGTGTCAAACATAATGTGGTAGGTAATTAGATAACTAAAACAACCCCCAAGGGAAGCGTGGTGGATGTGACCGTCGGGTCCATCCTACGGCAGGGTGGTCTTGGTTAGCCGAGAGCTTTCCTCAATGAAATTTATTTGATGCAAATGTTAGATAGACAAGGACCTTAAAACTTGTAAGTTAAAAACCTAATTCATGCTGTTTTAGGGGACCGAAATGGGACTATGCCTTATGGGCAGAGAGGTTGAGCGATGCATCCCTCTCGTTTCCCATTCTCTTTGAACCAAGTGCGGTATAAGTCTGCTTGGGTCCAGTTATATCTATGCAAAGTGGAGCGGCTGTCGACAAATGCTAGAAGGCTGTTAGGAAGACTCGACTGCTAGGAACCTGGACTTCAGGTTGATCCTAGTGCGAACGGCCAGATAAGTTCCGTTGCGAGGTAGACTCGAGAGATCCTAGTTGGCATACCCCGTGTTATTCCTTAGGAGTGTCGGGTAGCGGGATTGTCACTACTACGGGAAGTATGGCCATATTGGCAAGGACTGCTGGAAGAAGTAGGGCAATGAGAAGGGCAAACAGCATGGACATTTTGCTATATCTAGTCAGGGAGATGATTTCTCAGGTGATAGATTGTTTGCCATGCAGTATGTAAAAGACAAGGCTGCTAAAAAATGCACTGATGATGTAGTTTGGTACATTGATTCAGGGGCATCGAACCACATGACCCCTCACGGTGATTGGTTTACTAATATGGTGGCTGAAAAACATGGCTATGTCTGTACATGTGATGACACGCAGCATAGCATTGAGCATAAAGGCAAAGTGCCTCTTGTGGTTCATGATGGTAGAAAGAAAAATTTGCATGATGTATTGCATGTTCCTTCGATTACGAGGAACTTACTGTCTATCGGCGGAGTAGAACTTGCAAGTTAGATTCAATAAGCATGGCTACTTTATTGAAGAGTTTGGCAATGGATGCAAGTTGATAGCTCGTGGTCACAGGAATGGAAGAATGTTTACTCTTGATGCTACCTTGCCAGAGCTGAATTCAGCTATGTTTGCCCATGGTTTTGGCACTATCAGAGATTTGGAAATTTGGCACAAGAGAGTGGGGCATGTAAATTTGCAAAGGCTGCAAATTATGCAGAAAAAACAGCTTGTTACAGGTTTACCCAAGTTCCAATACTCAGATATTGGTCATGTATGCGATGCTTGCCAGTTTGGTAAGCAATCTAGATTGCCATTTGTCAGGCATGTAAGGCAGAGTACACGTCCACTGCAGTTAGTGCACTCTGATGTTTGGGGGCTAGTCCATAATGCATCTATGGGAGGCTCAAAGTATTATGTGACATTCATTGATGATTACAGTCGCTATACTTGGGTGTATATCTTGAAAACAAAGGATGAGGTGTTTGTTGTTTTTCAGCATTTTAAAAAGCAGGTTGAAAAGGAATTCAACTGCTATATCTCTTACTTGAGATCAGATAAGGATGGGGAGTATGTGTCAAATGAGTTTGACAATTTTTTGGCTGAAAATGGCATATGCAGGTAGCTTACCTGCAACTACACTCCTCAGCAGAATGGGGTAGCTAAAAGAAAGAACAAGGTCTTGATGGAAGTTGCTCGTGCCATGATGAATGGGAAGAAGATGCCACTCTATTATTGGGTTGAGGCTGTCACGATAGCCATGTATATCTTGAATCGGACTCCCACTACATGTATTCATTAGATGACACCGTTTGAGAAGCTATATGGCTATAAGCCAGATGTAAGTCACATGAAAGTCTTTGGCTGTCTTGCTTATGTGCACATTCCAAATGAGAAAAGGAAGAAGCTAGATCCAAAAGTGCATAAGTGTGTTTTCATTGGATATTCGCAGGAGAAGAAGGCATACAAATGCTATGATCCCTCTACCAGAGAGACTTTGGTGAGCAGGGATGTTATCTTTGATGAGATGGGTTCTTGGTATGTATCACCGGCTATAGTGCCATTGGATATGCCTTCCACTCATGTATCTACAGCTGATTTGCAGCAGAGCATTGCTATGATAGGATCTAGTGGTCAGACAGTATCCCCATGGACAAGGAGATTGAGGAGCTCGCCGTCCACTCAAACTAGTATGTCAGTGAGGGGGAGATATGATGTCTTGGATAGAAAAGGAAAATAGAAAGCTACTGAGGATGCATCTGGTATGATGACACCTGGTAGAATGACTTCTAGATATGAGTCTATTGACACTTTAGACAGTGAACTTGGTATTCCGACTGTCTATACACTTGGCACAAGGTAGAGCAGGTACATTCCGCCTCATGAGAGAGGGGAATCGAGTAGTGCACCATAGCCTAGATGCTCGCAGAGGGTCAGATACCCTATTGACAGGTTGACATACAGTGGCTACTTTGCAAAGCATTATGCTTACATGACAAAAGTGATGGAGATTAAAGAACCAGGTACATATGCTGAAGCAGTGAAAGATGAGAACTAGTGTGCAGCTATGGACGAAGAAATGAATGCCTTGGCTGAAAATAAGACATGGGATCTTGTGCCATTGCCTGAAGGGAAAAAGACCATTGGCTGCAAATGGGTCTACAAAATCAAATGCAAGTCAGATGGCAGTGTGGAGAGATACAAAGCCAGGCTGGTCGCAAAGGGGTATGCCCAATAGTATGGACTTGATGATGAGGAAACATTCAGCCCTGTTGCCAAGATGGCAACCATACGCACCATGATTGCTTTGGTTGCTGCTAGAGGCTGGAAATTGCAGCAAATGGATGTTAAGAATGCATTTCTTAATGGTGACTTAGTAGAGGATGTTCATATGGTTCAGTCGGAAGGGTATGTTCACCCTGATTTTCAGCATTATGTATGTAAGCTGAAAAAAGCATTGTATGGGCTGAAGCAGGCTCCGAGAGCCTGGCATGCAAGGATTAGTAATTACTTACAGAGCTTGGGATTTGCTGTTGGTAGGGCTGATCACAGCCTGTTTACGAAAATGACAGACAAAGCCTTAGTAGTGCTGGTTATCTATGTTGATGACCTGATAATCACAGGTGATGATGATTTGGGGATACAGCATGTTATGCAGATGCTGAAATCAGAATTTGACATGAAGGACCTAGGAGAACTGAAGTATTTCTTGGGCATTGAGGTAGTTCTAGCTGAAAGTGGTTTATGGTTAATGTAGAAGCACTATGCCATGGAAATGCTGAAAAATTATAGCATGGCTGAATGCAAACTATTGGATACACCTCTTGATCAGAATGTCAAGCTAGACATGAGCATTGGAGTTGAAGTAGAGGATGTGACTATGTACAGGCAGATGGTTGGAAGTCTGATTTACTTTACCATCACTAGGCCTGACTTGAGCTATGTTGTAGGGCTCATAAGCCAATTTATGCAGAAGCCCAAGAAGCCACATTTGGATGCTGTTAGGTGGATTATGAGATATGTTAAGTCCACTGTAGATTTGGAGATGCCCAAGGAGAGCACCAAAATATGCTCAGAAACCAGGTTGTAGAGTGGCATCTACAATGCCCGACCTTCAAAATCTGTAGAAACTCTTACTCTTCCACTCCAAATAAACACCCATACCCATCCATCAGGCACACAAAGGCTCTGCATCCTCACCATCTTCAAGCTCTCCCTCTTCCATTAGAACAAACAGGAATGTGCAAAGGGAAGAGACAAGAAAGTTGTGCCCAGAGAGAGAGAGAGAGAAAGTCGTGGAGATGAAGAGATAAAAGGAGAAGAGAGAGGAAGTTACAACTTCTCTCAACCACTTCTTTCTTCCCACGACTCCTCGATCTTTCTTTTATTATTACCAAAATTATATTTTTACACTGTCATTTTGCTAAGGTCCTATGACCTTTCTATTACAAGGGATATCTAGTCTTTTTCCTTTCCAAATTGCATGGGTCATGACTTTATAGTGTTGAGTCATGCCATTTGACATAATATTTTTATGTTTGGGAGCACAAAGATTACAAAGAAGATAGCCAAATGCTAGGCATATGTCCATGTAAAGTCCACTTTAGTGCCTTCTTTTTGCACAAATCTTGGGTCTATCATTTCTCCCATGTTGAAATGTGAAGCGTCCTCGCGAACAATTAATTGGAGAAGAACCATGATCAGCTCCAGAAAGTCTTCCATCTTCATCTTCTGTCTGTCATTTTCTTCTTCTTGATTTTTTTTTTTTTGTTCTCTTTTTTCCATTGGTAGGGGAAGGAAGGGGGAAATAAATTCATATACAAACACAAGTAGGTTGTTTATCTAAGTTCAATAGCACATCACACAAAGGATAAGGCTCTTCACACAATTATGCAAGCAAGTCTTAAAAAACCGGAAAATTAATAACGGACAAACCGTGTATCGGAATGATGCGGAGGAAAAAGGAAAAATGTCAAGGGAAAAGTGGTTATCAGAGCTATGATGTCAGATCATGGTGCGGAAGCAAGAAAAGCGCGTTCACATGGAAAACCGGCTAAATTGCGCAAAATGCTTCACAAATTAATAACTCAAAAATTGTGCACCGGAACAAGGGTAGGTAAAAAGGAAAAATGGTCAGGGCAAAGGAAGGAACAAGGCTATAAGATTGGATTGGGACTTTGGTGAACGTAGGGTGCATTCACATGGCAGGACCTCAAAATCAGGGAATGAAGGAAAACGGCAAGGGAACAGCCCCAAGGGTGGGTGGAACATAACCGGGTGGGTAGGAAGGGACCCCATGAGGGTAAAAGCAAGTCATGGCATGCATGCATGAGCAGGTGAAGGCATATGCAAAGGGGTAGGCAATGTAGACGCGCAGGGACGCGTCCCCACACTTAAGACCTTAACGGATAGGGTTAACTAAGCAACAGGGACCTAGGACCATGCCACGGATCATCCACTAACGTCCCCACACTTAAAACATGACCGTCACGAAGAAACCAAAGTGTAGGGTTAGAAAAACTTGGCCCGTTTCGTCAAAAATCAAGGTTGAGTGTCGATGGCACGTCTAGTGTGGTTGTCGGCGCTGGAGGGACCAAGGCATCTTCTCGGCACACGTCCGTCATGGAAGGGACCACGCGGCAGCACCCAGGGAGGTAGCTGATTAAAGGAATCACAGGAAATCCGTCGACGATGAGGGATACTACACTCAACTCACAGTCACTCAATTGGAATGAAAGAACAGTCACTCGCCCCATGACTAATATCACTCGAAGAAGAATGATTGAAATCCATATCGCATACCCGGTTAAGGAATCAACAAGGGGGAAATGGTGCAGAAGGAGTATGCTAGGGTGCACAGTTGATGGTGCAGTAGTGCGTCCAACCCGTCTGGCATAAGTGCAAGGAAGAAGGCAAGGGAGCCTTACATTGCAGTGTACAGAACAGGGTGATGTGTCTTGTGATGATGGCAAAGACCCATCCCGTGGGTGCATAGGGAAACAGGAACATACCTGACTCCAAGTGTCGTAACGTCCCTCAATCTCACCTCTCGGTAATTGATTGAAGAAACTCCAGTCACACTCATCCCACCCTCTGTCCCACTCTCTGTTGATAGATACAGGAGGGCAGCCTTTTCCTGAAACCCATTGATGTAATCCTCACAGTCACTTGTGCAAAGATTGTATGCCTTGTGCGCATTTGATGGTGCAATTGTGCATCCCGCCCTGTGCCAGCATACGGTGCGAGAAGGAAGGCCAGGGAGCCTTATAGTGCAGTGCACAGAAACAAATCGTGCTTTGTGCATTGAGAGGCCCATCGTGTGCATGCAACACTTCATTCACACTTCTCACCTCTCATTTGATTTGAAGGGAAAAGACTAGTCTCTCGCCCCACCCTCTGTCTCACGCTCTGTTGATAATTATAGAGGGCAACCATACTCACTTCCCCATCCGGTTAGGATGAAAGCTCACATCACTCAAGGGGTTGTCGATGAAGATCGCTTCGTCAATTGTTGAAGAGGCGTACCCAGGGAGGTAGCCATCAAATCGAATATTGTATTGGATAGGAATATGTTGTCTGCTAGAGGACAGGTAGTCACTTTGCAGAGAGACCCACGACACAGCGTACCAAGGGAGGCAGCTTCGGAATTGAATCCTGGAAATATCAATTAATGAATCCACTTTCTGGACTGCTAGGTGTTACCACCTTTTCCACAGCCAGCTTCTCGCCCAAGGGTGTTGACCACCTTTTCTTGGAACAAGGCCTGCTATGACAGGGAATTGCTTCCTTTTCTCTCATAACAGATTTTTTTTATTTTTATTTTGCTTGTTTTCCCCTATTCCCGAGGGTGTTTCCACCTTTTCTTGAAGAATAGGTCGGCATGACAGGGACCTAAGTCCTTTTCTCCCATAACCGATATGTATATTTTTTTCTCTTTTTTTTTTCGAATTGAGCAAGGGAATGGTAGAACTACCATTTGCCAGAACCAACCTCGCCACTGTCGCTGGTGGAAAATAGAGGATAAGAGATCAAGGCTGGAGGGGGGATTTGAGGGGACAGAGGGTTGCGTCCACTTCATCAGGAATGACTGAAGAACGGCTATCAGAAGTAACATCATAAGAAGTACAGTGCCACGCCAACGAGGGAAAGGATCAACTGACCGTAATTGTCAAGATCCCCAAGGAGGGAAGTACTTCTTCATGCGATATCCATTGATCAGAAAGGGATCATCAGAGGCATCAACGGTCTGTACTTGGACAGAACCATTAGGGTTGACGGCAAGTACCTTATAGGGGCCCATCCACCGCTGTTGGAGCTTGCCAGGAAACTTGCCAAATCGTGAATCATAGGCTAGGACCAAATCACCTTCTTTGAACTCCTTGTGCTTGATGAAGCTATCATGGTAAGCCTTACGTCGAGCTTGCGTGCCTTCCATGCACTGTAGAGCCATCCTATGAATTTCGTCCAAACATTCCAAGTGCAGGAGACGGCGTTGCAGTGAATCATCATCCCCCAAACGCTCTTTGATAGCCACTCTCAAAGAGGGTAGTTCCAGTTCAACAGGAAAAACAGCTTCTGTACCATACACCAGCTGGAAGGGTGTCTGTCCTGTTGCTGCTTTATGGGAGGTTCTGTACGCCCAGAGGGCCTCTATAAGTCGATCATCCCAATCATGACGATGTGCGACAATTGTTCTTGTCAGAATCGAGCAGAGGATGCGATTCGTGACTTCGACTTGGCCGTTGGCTCTGGGGTAATAGGGAGTGGACTTGCGATGGCGGATCTTATACAACTCTGTCAACTCTTCCATGAATTTGTTGAGAAAATGAGTGCCTCTATCACTTACCAGCTCTAAGGGATTGCCAAAACAGGTGATGATATTCTCATACATGAACAGGGCCACGCTGTTACCATCGTCCCGCTTTAAGGCTTTAGCTTCACACCACTTTGTGACATAATCCGTACATACAAGGATGTATCGGTTCTGCTTCCTTCTAGTAGGAGGATCGATCGGTCCTACGAAGTCAATGCCCCACTTCTCAAAAGGCTTCAAAGGAAGGATAGGTTGCAGTGGCATGGCACTTGTCTTCGTGGGTTTCCCCATTCTTTGACAAGCATCACATCTTTTACAGTAATCATAGGCATCCTTGTGAATGGTAGGCCACCAATATCCTGCTAGCAGAGCCTTCCTGGCTGTAGCTTCTCCTGCAAAGTGACCTCCACATGGCTTGTCACGGCAAGCCTTCAGAACAATCCCAATCTCATCTCCTGCAACACATCTTCTGAGCACTTCATCTTTGCCTTTCTTGTACAGTGCACCACCTAGCAGGGTGTAGGGGGCTGATTCTAGCATAAGCTTCTTCCTTTCCCGACTAGAGATACCAGGAGGGTACTGTTGGGTTACCAGCAGATTGGCAATGCCTGCATACCAAGGAGTTACAGTTTCTACCAAGAATAGGGAAGCATCAGAGAGGTCTGGATCATCCTGCTCCTCGTCTGCAATTTGTGGAATACGCGACAGATGATCAGCCAGAACATGGAACGACCAGGCTTAGTAATCACCTCAAAGTCGAACTCCTGAAATAGAAGGAGCCATCTCATCATTCGTCCTTTCACATCCACTTTGTTCATCAAGAAGGACAAGGCCTCATGATCCACATAAAATTTAAAGTGGGTGGATAGGAGGTAATGGCGGAACTTCTCCAGGGCAAACACCATTGCCAAGCATTCCAGCTCTGTCACTGTGTAGTTCCGTTCCCTATCAGTGACTTTCCGGCTTGCATAGTAGATCGGTTGATCCAACTTCGAAGAGCCCTTCTGGCAGAGGACAACACCTAAGCCTTCAATTGATGCATCCGTGTGTACATGGAACTCTTTCGTCCAATCAGGAGGTTGCAGAATGGGTGCCTCAATCAGACACTGCTTCAGAGTATGGAAGGCTTTGTCACATTCTTCCATCCAAGTAAACTCTGCATCTTTCCTCAGGAGCTTGTGCAAGGAAGTTGCCTTTGTCGCAAAATGGGCTATAAACCTTCTGTAGTAACCCACATGGCCTAGGAATCCCCTCAACTGTTTGAGGTTGGTGGGTGCTGCCAGAGCTGCGATCTTTTCGATCTTTGCAGGGTCTGTTGATATCCCTTGTGCAGAGACAATGTGGCCCAACAGGACTCCAGAAGAAACCCCAAAGATGCATTTGTCGGGGTTGAGGGAAATCCCATACTCCCGGCATCGATCAAAGCATTGTTCCAGGTGTTCCCAGTGTTCATGGATCAAACTATAGACACAGAAGTCATCCAAATATACCTCAATAAAGTCGTGCAGATGATTTTGAAATGCGGCCATCATGACTCGTTGGAAAGTAGCAGGGGCATTGCAGAGCCCAAATGGCATCACTCGATAAGCGTAGGTCCCCCATTCTGTGGTGAAGGTTGTTTTGGACTGGTCTTCTTCTGCGATTTGGACTTGGTTGTATCCGCTGAATCCATCCAGAAGGGAATAAAGCTCATGTCCTGCCACTGTGTCCAACAGTTGGTCTGTGAAAGGGATAGGAAAGTGATCCTTCTTCGTCTTGGAATTAAGCTTTCGGAAATCCACACATATTCGCAATTTGCCATTCTTCTTGGGTACAACCACGATGGGTGAAACCCATTCACTATTTGCCACTGGATAGATGAACTCGGCTTCCAGAAGCTTTAGCAGCTCCGCTTTCACCAATGTGGAATAATTCGGGTTCATTCGCCTCTGTCGTTGCCGTACTGGCTTGGCATCAGGCTCCAAGTCAATATGATGTTGACATATTGTGGGATCAATCCCCTTTAGGTCTTTGTAGGGCCATGCAAACACGTCCAAATTTTCTTTCAACAAGTTGTACAAGGTTGACAACTCCTCTTCTGGGAGGCTACTACCCACCTTCAAGTGGCGTTCAGTGCCTTCTGCATCCACAAAGGTTAACTGCCTTTCACCTTCTATTTCACGGATGAAGGTCCCGCGGACTGCTTCTGGGTACAGATCCGACTCCTTCAAGGGAGTGGTGTCCTCTTCTGATGTCTCACTAGAACCAACTTCTTCTTTTGGTGGAGACTTAGGTTGCTCCTTAAGATGTTGAAATGGGATTAGAGCCGTCTTGGGTTTGGTTTCAAGATTAATTACCTCTTGACTTAAAGACTCCTCTTCTGAAGATGACACATCCAGGAACATCACATAACAGGGACCCTCTGATGCCTGTTGGGTTGGTGGGATTGGTGCTTGTTGGCACGGTGCATCATCATCATCTTTCTTCGGCAAACGATGGGTTAGGACGGCAGGAGCCACTGCTGAAAGACGGCTTATTCTTCTTAACCCATGTCTTATAAAGATCCTGCATATAAGAAGATCCATTTACCAGACCAAATGGTACCATCACCATTCTGTCCCATAGCATGAGCTCGTCTACTTCTGATGCCTCTGGAACTTCTTCCTCAAATGTATCCTCTTCGGGTGGAATAGACTCTTCCGTTTCACTTTCATAACCTTCTTCGTCCATATCATATCCATCCTCTTCTGTCGCTGTTTCTAGCTCTGCTTCTGTCTCTGTCTCTGTCTCTGTCTCTGTTTCTGCTTCTGCTTCTGCTTCTGTCTCTGTATCTGTAGGAGCTCTGTAACAGAAGAACAAATTCTCTGTTTCCTCTCCTGCCTCTGTCTCTGGCTCTGCTATGGCCATGTAACAGGGAGAGCAGTACATCCATGCTTCTATCTCACTATCAGAAGTGATTTCAGAAGTCATTCCTGGTTCAGGCAGGAAGTATTCACCCATTGATAATGGCTTTGCATCTTTTGGAAGTCGGCTTACAGTATCCACTGTTAAGGAATGTGCCACTGTTTTCTTGGGAAGGATCTGTTTGACAGCATCTTCGTCTGCTGATGTTCCATTTGTAGCCTCATTAGGGGAGTCAGAAGATAATTCCAAGGAGGTGGATCCATGTCCTTTTTGAGAACCATACAGTTTCAGCATCACTTTGTTGGGTCCTCTACCCAAAGTCAAGGTTCCTTTGAACCAATCCGTCCTTGCTCGGGCTTCAAAAAGCCATGGTCTGCCCAGTAACAGAGGATAGGATGTACCATAAGAGTTTGGCTTCACCACCAAATAGGTTAGCCAATAATCTTTTCCAGCCACTGTAGTCTTCACATATGGGAGAATGCCCAAAGGCTTGATTCTACTCTGATCCGCCAGTCTGATGAGCCATTGGGTGGGTTGCACACCTTGTAGGCCTAGATCCTTCATTGTAACCTCCGTCATAATGTTCACTGATGAACCTCCATCAATCAGTGCATTTGCAATAAAGCAGCCTTCTATCCACATGCCAGTCTCTGGAGTACTCGGATCTAGGAAAGCATTAGCCACATCCACTTCTTTTACAGGCTCTAGAGCCTTGTTGGACTTTGTTGCTGTTGAGGGAGCAATCCTTAAACCACGTCTTCTTGTCAGTATACTTTTGAACCTTTTCCGGCAACTGGGAGACAACATCAATAATTGTCGGAATGTGAGATTTGGTCTAAAGGTATCTAGATCTCTAACTAGATCGTATTCCTTAATAGGATCCACTGGCTTCTCTAACCGATTAGGGAATGGGGCAACACCCATTTTCATTTTCCCTCTTTCTTCCAACAGGGGAATCATGGGAACTTCTTCTGCCACCTGTGGCACTTCCTCCTCTTCTCTCTCCTGGACCTCTGGTCCTATCTCTGTAACTGTCTCTGTAACTCTCTGTGGCACTGTAGTGCTCTATATGGCACTGTTAGGCTCTGTTCTGTTCTGTTCTTCTGGTGGAAGTTTGAACTTCACTGTTCTGGCTGGAGGGTTATTTTCTTTCTGGATAAGTGGTTCCTTCTGCTTTGCACGTGTGATGGCAGCAACTTCCAATTCCACTAAATTGGAGGTAGGCTCTTGGGCCTATCAGTAGCACTGTTTTTCACTGGGGCTGGGCTTGGACAGTCTTTTGCAGTGTGGCCTTCTCCTTTTCATCGACTGCATAAGGGCTTGTAATCCACTGACCTTCGAGGATTTGGACAATTTGGTGAGATGTGTCCCTTTTCTCCGCATCTGTAACATTCCACTTCTGATCTGTGACCACCACCAGACTGTCTTCCTCTGTAACTTTGAGAGGGAAAACTTCTGGGTCCGAAATTAGGACCAAACTCTCTAGGCTTGGGTCCAATATCTTGTGTTGTCATTTTGGATTCCAGCAAGTTGAATCTTGCGTCTTCTTCCTTCCTTCTCCTATCATGTATCTCCTTCAGAGAGCAAATGTCCTCTGTATGGTTCTTCCGCAAACAGTAGGAACAGAAGGCTCCAGGAATGGTTGGTTTTCGTGTACATTTAGTGGCTAAATGGCCTGCTTGATGACACTTACCACAACAAGTATTTGACCGCATCACATCTCTTCCTGCTCCTGCAACATTGGATAGGCTAGCGGTATTCACTTTCAACGTCTGTAGTTGTTCTGTAATCACATCCATCAACTCCTTTTTGATGTTTGCAACTGAGTTGGATAAATAATCCTTCAATCTTTCTCCTCCGGACATACTGGCAGGAGGGTTTTGAGGAGTCTCTGTAATCACTGCATAAACGGGTTGGGCTGGTATAGAGGGGTCTCTGTTCTGGTTCTAATTCAGAGCTCTTGTTTGAACTGTTGGCTATTGGCTCTAGTTGGTAGGGTTCCATTGTTGCTGCTGAT
This sequence comes from Lygodium microphyllum, assembly GCF_053477565.2. Taxonomy (NCBI): domain Eukaryota; kingdom Viridiplantae; phylum Streptophyta; class Polypodiopsida; order Schizaeales; family Lygodiaceae; genus Lygodium; species Lygodium microphyllum. The sequence continues at coordinate 444,410 of NW_028229528.1, forward strand.
TTGATAATGAGGAAATTGGTTGGGACCATTGTTGTTGTGGCTGAACCATCATTTGAGGCATGGATTGTGGCCACTGTGGATTTGGTGCACTGTACTGTGATACCGGGGGCATCTGTTGGTAAGGGTAGGGAACAATCCCTAGAACTACATTTGGTGGATACATCATTCCTGGCATCAGAGGAGGTAGGACTCCTCTTCCTGTATTCATCGCTAGTCTAGCTTCCACTTCATCGTACAGTCTTGCACCTTCTGTTGCAGCTTGCAGTGTGACTAGTCTTTGCAGCTCCACAAACTTACCGACTTCTGGTTGTAATCCTCTGAGAAACACCCCCTTTTGAATGCCATCATCTAGATTATGGTTAGTCCATCTCTTCAGGATGGATTCCATTCGTGAGACATAAGCTTCTACTCTTTCTCCAGAGGATTGACTTAGGTTCATAAATTCCTCTCTCATCCGCTCTTCAAAACCTTCACGCCTGAATTTAGTGAGGAAGGCCAACTTCAAGTCGTCCCATGTGCCAAAAGTTCCTGCTGCTTGTCTCTCATACCACTGAAACGCCGTGCCCTTGAAAGTGGCGGGGAAAATTGCTAACCAATGCTCAGGGGTTCTGGCATTGTTAGCCACACATGCTACCATAAACTCTGCTACATGAAGATCGGGGTCTTCATTGTACTCTCCCTTAAAAACTGGCAATGGGACTACATTCGTTGGTCTGTCATCAATATTTCCAGGACGGATCTAGCTTGGAAGTGGACCTCCAATAGGAGGAAGGGCTTGATGTGCCATTGGGACTTCTGTAAAGAGTTCCGCAAGGGCATCAAAGGCGGCTTCTGCTGCGAGCTTGCTCTCGACTCTGATTCTTGCTTTCTCTCTTCTCACGTACCTCTGGACTCGTTCTAACGCTTGCCTTTTTATTGCGTCATTCATCAGGGTGTGGCTCCACTAGGTTATTAGTGCTCCACAGAGGGTTAACAGAAGACTTCAGTCTCTGGAGAACTCTCTTGCCAACATTTCTTCTACTTCTTTCCTTTCAACGTCCCTGAATTTTTCTTTCATGCCACTGCACAGGGGAAGGTATTCGGTTCTGAAGGTGTCAAAACGCATACGTCTGAGCATTGTGGTGGTGCCATCATCATAGTAATGCTAGCTTCTGATGGTTTCAACAGTGTATGTTGTGAAAAACACTCTGTCTACTAACTTCCAGTGGGTTGCTAATTGAACAAACAGAAGATTATCAGTACACCAAGCATCCCATGTATCTTGCTGTTGAGCATCCACGAACAAATTCCAACTCTTTTCCTTCTTGTCCCTTTGAACCTCTACAGACCAAGACTCCTGAAGCTTCTTCACAATCTCCCACTTGATGTTGTCTGGAAACTTCTCAATGAATGCCAAATCTTCCATGGATGGTCATTCTCTCTGTTTCTGCTCTTCAGTTTGTTCCCAAACAATTTGCTACCAAGATGCAAGTTTCTGCTGCTTCAATAGGAAGAGGAAACTGTCCACCACATAAAGCATGCATCATGATGGTGATGTGTTTCCGCCATTGTGGGATGAACTTCTTGTGGAAAGTGGCTTTGATTATGAGGAATTCCAACTCTTCAGTGGAATAAGGAACTTTACAAATATCCATTGAATTCTTCTATTCTTGGCAATGCCATTTCCTTCATTTTCAGCCTCTTCTGGTGCTTGTTGATGGCAAGTTTCCCCGGCTGCGCACCAAAAACATGGAGCCCCAAGAGGAACACCAAGGAAAAGGGAATTCTCTTGCAAGAAAATATATCTTGTAACATCAACAAGCTTGTTTATCATGTTTCATATGATCACAATGAAGAAAAGAACAACAGGCACAACAAATCTTCATGCAGCATCATGTAGATCTCCCACGGTTTTGATAGAATCAACCATATTCTTCAACATCTTCACAAAATCCATCAATAGAACAAAGAAAGCAAAGGAATACACCATCTTTGAATGAAAATACATCACATAATATTCATCTTCAATATCTTCATAGTCTTCTCTCTCAATCTCTCATATACAATCACTATGTTTGAGTAGAATTGACTATCTCTGACTCTCTCTTTCTCTCTCCATCAATAATACATCATGTCCTTATTAAAATCTCTCAAAAATCACTCTCAATCATCCCTCTTAGGTCGTGGATACCCCTCCCAAGAGGTATGTCTGATATGAAGGGTCACCAGAGCCACTACAGTGTCCTTTCATAGCTCACTACTGTCACTTTACTCTAGTCTTCTCTTGAGTCTTCAGCAGCTACTTCTTCCACTTCCTCCAGCTCTTTTTCACTTGTATTCACCTCTTTCCAAGGCTAGAAAACTTTCCCAAGATACACTCTCATCCATCACAACACATACAGAAGCATACAGAACAGTCTACAGAACAGTACCAGAACAACTACAGTACAGAACAGAACAGAACAGAAACAGAAGCTCTACAGAAGACCTACAGAAGGTTATAGAAGGTCATCAAAACCACATAACTCACTCTCAAACCATTCCAAACTCTCACAAACCATTCAATAATCTTTCACAAAATCTCAATCTTCATCAATCAATACTCCATCCCTCTTTATAAAAGACAATCAGAACAAAACAGACCAAAACAGAGCAAAACAGAACAAAACAGAAGGTATACAGAACCTATCAGAACCTCATAGAACCACCAACAAACATCATGAACTTCCAAAACACAATCAATATCATCTAAAACACTCTCAAACCACTTCCATATCAATCAATCATCTCATAAAATCAACCATTCAGCTCTCAAAAACAACAAAAATCAGCCAAAAACAAGTCATTTCAACACTCAACAAGATTATGGGTTGTTCTATGTGAGAGATAAGCCCTTGAAACTCATTGGATACACGGATGCAGATTGGGCAGGATGCTCATATGACCGTAGATCTACGAGTGGTTATGCTTTTGGCTTTGGAAGTGGCATGATCAGCTAGAGCAGCAAGAAGCAATCAATGATTGCATTGTCTAGTACTGAAGTAGAGTACAGGGGTGCTGTATTGGCAGCATGCGAGATTTCATGGCTACTCAAGCTTATGGCTGATTTGGACATACAGGTAGATGCTCCAGTGAAGTTACTATGTGATAATCTGAGTAGTGTATTCTTGGCCATGAATCTAGTATATCATGGCAGAACAAAACACATAGAGGTACACTACCACTTCATCAGAGAGATGGTTCTTGTAGGACGAGTTGATCTCATGCATGTAAAGACTGATGAGCAGGTTGTAGATATCTTTACCAAGTCTTTGGGTAAAGATAAGTTTAGTAGTTTCAGACAGCTACTTGGAATTCATCAAATGATTTGAGCTTGAGGGGGAGTGTTAGAATATCAAGCTCCCATTACTCTCCTGTTAGTATGTATGACCGACATTAGCTGTGTCCAACTGTATCAGCAAGTGTGGGACATTAAATAAGTCGGTGGTCTTAGACCCAGTGTGAATGGTCCTACGAACCTTAGTACTATTGTATACACTTATGTTATATTAGTAGTCTATGAAATAATGGAAGATGATGAACGACCTAAAGGTCAGGTTGCTACTCCATTACATTGTCTTTCTCCCTCTCTCTTCCAACACTTGACGCTAGCTACTTCCTAGAGACTTTGCTGATAGAAAAGAAACCCTGACTTTAGGTTGATCCTAAGTGGGAACGGCCGGATACTTCCGCTCAGGGCAGACTTGGGAAGACCTAGATCGCAAACCCTGTGACATTCCTTATGAGTGCCAGGTGGCGCTTTCTAGACTCTCTTCCTGATGGGCTGCTAAGACGTGTCCCACAAGTGGATGAGCGGACATGTTATAGTTGGTATCAGAGCAAATCGACAAAATCTAAAGATTACAAGGGAACTTCATGGAGGAAAATAAAAGGAATAAGGGGATAAACAGGGGAAAACGAGTAGAATAGAACAATGTTTTCTGTTTAAAACATTTCTTTACCCACTTATGGATGATGGGTTGCAGAGTCACGAAGCATGGAGCAAGTTCTTGGTGTTCCATGTCATGTTCATGACTGCAATGCATGCTTTGAATTATTGTCAGAGGCTTGGCATGATGAATATTTTGGACCGCATCTATAATCCTTCGCCCCTGTATGCGGAGCGGAGATGGACAAGAGACTCAGGAATATATTACATAGCAGCCTACCGACTCACGTACCTTCAGACCAACTTGAAGAGAATTAAGTGGATGGAGGATTTAAGGATCATAAAGCTGTTCACCTTTGTCAAAGCTCACGTAAATGCAACTTTGCATGTGAGTGGATGGCAAGTCAAGCAAAATAAGTATATTTATGAAGAAGTGACCCGGGTGATCTCTGTTGATGACAGATTCAAAGTGTTAGGGCACTATGAGAAGAACGGGGATCAAAGGAAGGGATACCCCAAGCTTCCTATGACTTACCATTTCCTGAAAATCCATGACCCCACTCCATATTATTATTCCATCCCTGTAGCCGATTGTAACACAATCCTATTTTCCCCAAACTAATGTATCAATCAGCTTGTCCTACTTATCCAAAATAAATGTACTCAAGGGGTTATGCCTTCATGAATAAATAAGACTTTTTACAATTATCTATCTTGATCATAAATGTTAACTGAGGTGTTAAGTGATTAAATCACTTAGCTAAAAAGCTGTGCTAGTAATATTAACAAAATATGGGAACGTATGATAAGATGTTAACATAAGGAATCTTATTGTTCAAACGCAACCCCAAGCGTAGGTTCCAAATCTGGCTCCTACACTAAATCCAGCTGTGGTTCAAGAGAAGAAATTCCTTCTCAAACAAATTAAGCCACCCGATTTTGATGGCAAGGGAAGGACTGTTCAAGCCGATGCCGAGATCTGGATTGAGTCCATGGAGGACTATTTTGAGGCAGCAGGAACTGCACCTGCTAACCAAGCCATGCTCGCCAAACTTAAGCTTACAGGCGAAGCGAGACTTTGGTGGAAACAGTGGTGTAGAGACCAAGAAATCTCGAAGGGGACAGTCACTTGGGATAAGATTAAGGAAGCTGTGCAAGGGAGGTATCTGCCACCTACCTACTGCACACAAAAGATGAATGAATTCTATGACTTGAAGCAGCTAGGATTATCCTTAGAAGCATATTATTCAAAGTTCGTTTCACTCCTAAAGTATGCACCCCCAATGGATATGACACAACAGGTGTCAAAATTTTGTGTTGGGTTGAATCCACCCATAAACACTCGATTGGAATCAATGCGCCCAACGGACCTATAAGATGCACTCATTCGAGCTGCTCCAATAATACAGGAGGTGCAGACCAAACCAAGGAACAACAAGATTTGGCCTTACAAATATCAGAATAAGGGTATGTCTAAGGCTCAGACTAAGAGAGCACATGGTCAAAATCAGGGCCAAAGAAAGAAAGGTAGGGCCAATGCTTTCAACAACTTTGTTCCAACACAAAGCAATGATCGCAACCCACGTTGCTTCCATTGCAACAAGCCCGGACACTTCAAGAGGGAGTGTCCCAAGCTTGGCAGAGGGCATCGCCAAGGGCAATTCCAAGGTCAAAATAGAGCCACTCATGGCGAAGGAACCACCGTTATGGCCAGAGGGAGAACCTCCAGTGTTTCCAACAAGGAGCTCGACAATGAAGAAGATCCATCCATGGATGCTGACATTAAGAGGGAAACGGTTCACGCCACTCTTCACAAGGAGGGTCCAAATCGCCAATTCTCGGTGATTCAAACTCCATCAGAAATTCAAGGTAAAAGCTTCAAAACCTTGATTGAGTGTGGCAGTACACATTCCTTCATTTCACCAATCTATGCAAAAAGATTAGGGATAACCATAATAGATGCACCTACTTTACTTGTGGAATTAGCAAATGGTCGTGAATTCACTTGTACTAGGCAAACTGCTAAGGTGAAACTCCTATAGTGGGTGGGAAGCCAACTTCTGTGAGATTTAGGGTAATGAACCTAGGTGTCCACGAATGTTTACTTGGAATGGCTTGGCTAATACCCAATGATGCCCACATCCACTGTGGGAAGGGCCAAGTCTCCTTTCACAATTTTGAAGGGTAACTAGTCACGACTCAAGGTGAGGCTGGTAAGCCAAAAATACAGTTGGCAAAATCAACATGGATAATAAAAGGTGTTCAAAAGGGCCTACATGTCTATCTGATTAAACTGAATAAGCTAGATCAGAATCAGGAATCTGGAGAAGAATCTTCATGGTTAAAGGAATACGAAGACGTATTTCTTGAAGATCTGACGGAGCTTCCTCCCCAAAGGAAAGTCGACCACAAAATCAAACTTGTGCCAGGAGCTGCACCGGTCGCAAAGAGGCCATATAAGATGTCCATCCCAGAAGCTATCAAACTAAAAGAGCAACTCAAGCAATTGTTAGATCAAGGCTACATCCATCCTAGCAGTTTACCATGGGGAGCTCCAGTGTTAAGAAGAAAGATGGAATGCTTCGCCTATGCATTGACTACAGAGGGTTGAATTAAGCAACCATCAAAAATAAATACCCCATTCCAAGAATAGATGAATTACATGACCATCTTCAAGGGGTAAAGATCTTCTCAAAGATAGATCTCAGATCTGGATATTATCGGATAGGATCAAAGAAGAAGATATTTTGAAGATTGCATTCAGTACAAGGTATGGACACTTCGAATTCCTAGTGATGTCATTCGGGCTGACAAATGCTCCTGCTACCTTCAACAGATTAATGCAGGATATCTTTAGACCCTATCTTGATGACTTCGTACTTGTTTTTTTTTACGATACCCTAGTCTACTCAAAACAAAGAAAGGATCATGAACTCAAGCTTCACATTGTTCTTGAAACAATGAGAGCACACAAGATTTATGCCAAGAAGAAGAAGTGCACATTTTTCAAGCGACAAATTGAATATCTGGGATTCATTGCATCAGCAGAAGGAATTTCAGGAGATCCAGCTAAGGTCACAGACGTTGTGGAATGGCCAACACCAACTTCTGTCAAAGAAATACGTAGTTTTCTTGGGTTCACAGGGTGGTACAGAATTTTCATCAAAGATTATGCTTTGATTGCAGCCCCTCTGACTGATCTACTAAAGAAGCAAGTAGCAATTGCATGGTCACCAGCTGAACAGGCCAGCTTTGACAAACTAAAGCAAATCTTAGTATCAGTACCCATCCTAAAACTTCTTGATCTTAATAAGGAGTTTGAAGTGGTATCTGACGTTAGCGCACTTGCTTTAGGATGTGTACTTATGCAAGAAGGTCATCCCATAGCATATTCTTCAAGAAAATTGAAGAGCCATGAAAGGCATTATGCTACCCACGATCTGGAGCTGTTGGCTGTCAATCCATGCTCTCAAACTTTGGAGACATTACTTGTAGGTAACAAATTTTCCTTAGTAACGGACCACAAGAGTCTTAAATGGATTTTCACCCAGAATGAGCTCAATATGAGGCAACATCGATGGATCAAAGTGCTGGAAGAATATGATTTTGAAATCAAATATAGGCCTAGAAAAGAGAATGTGGTTGCCAATGCACTCAGTCGCAAGGCATTTCTAAATTCTCTCATTTTGCAAGATCCATCAACAGGAAGGTCACTAGCCACAAAGGTATCAATGCCAAACAACCCGATTCTTAAGCTAGCAAAAGAAGGGGCATATCATGACCCAGTCTATCAGAAAATGCTAAGGGAGATCCGCATCAAGGATCAAGACCCAAAGCTAAAGACGAAGTATCAAGAATTCTCCATCAATAGTGGATTTGTCTACTTTAGGACAAGATTATGTATCCCTGTAAGACAAACTCTCAAGCAGAAGTTACTTTGGGAAGCCCATGACTCTCCTTTTTCAGGACATCCTAGTTATGCCAAGACCCTTAATGCAGTCAGAAAGAGCTATTATTGGGAAAGGCTCAAGGGAGACGTACTCAAACATGTCACGGAATGTCTGTCTTGTCAACACATTAAGGCAGAATATGTTAAAATGCCTGGGAAATTGCAACCACTTGGCATTCCACAAATGAAATGGGAGTTCGTTAGTATGGATTTTATTGTTGTCTTGCCCCAAGTTCAGGGAGGATATAACTCTATTTTGGTTGTAGTAGATATGCTCACCAAGGTCGCACATCTCATCCCTGTCAAGACGAACTATAAAGCTGCAGACATCGCAAGATTATTCATCAAGGAAATATTCAAAATTCATGGGTTACCCAAAAGAATCATTAGTGATCGTGACTCTCTTTTCACATCACACTTCTGGAGGGCTATCTTTGAGGCTATTGGAACTCAACTCTGTTTCAGTACAGCTTACCATCCCCAAACTAATGTGGTCAAACAGAACGAGTCAATCAAGTCATTGAATATATGATTAGGGCATACTACTATCGCGAACTCAAAAAGTGAATTCAATACTTACCACTGCTTGAGTTTGCCTACAATGCTTCTTACCAACAGAGTATTCAGATGACCCCTTTTCAAGCATTGTATGGGCATGATTGTCGTACCCCTTTGAACTTCTCGGATCCAACCTTGAGGGTAGAAGCTTCAAGAAAGATGCTGAAAGACATGGATGATCAAATCAAATCAACAAGACAAGACATTCAAGCTGCCAAGGATAGACAGAAGGCTTACGTTGAGCAAGATAGATCCTTCGTCGAAGGTGATATGGTCTTCATCCGTGCACGCCCTAAAAAGAGTTCACTATCCTTGGGAGAGTACAAGAAGCTAAGTCCAAGGTATTGTGGACCTTATAAGATCACCAAGTGCCTAGGGCCTAATGCTTATAGACTACAGTTGCCCGCAACTCTAAAGATTCATAACGTATTCCACGTTAGCCTATTGAAAACGTATCTACCTAATCTGAATCATGTACTTGATGATCAGCAAATTGTAATGCCTAGCGAAGGAGTCCTTAAGCTATGGCTTGATAGAATCCTAGATGGTAGGGAGAGGCATTTGAGATCAAGGACCTTGAGAGAATACCTCATCCAGTGGAAAGATTATCCCGAAGAGGATGCCACCTAGATGGATGAAAATACTCTCAACCAACAATACCCCCAGATCTTCTCGAGATGAGGACATCTTAATTCCTCTAAGAGGGAGAGGATGTAACATCCCCTGTAACTTCCCCATAAGAACCCCCCTTAAAATTTTTTAATTTTAATACAATTTTTTTTACCTCCCTCTCTCTCTCCCCACCGACAGCATGTCAGGGAGAGAGAGAGAGAGGGGGAGTAAGGGAGAGATGGAGTGCGTGTTCGGGCTCGTAGGTGATGGCTTCACTCTGGTGGTGGAGGACACGTCAGCCATACAGAGCATCATCGTGCAAGAGAGAGAGGAGGGCATGCAGCCCCCCAGGTGGAGGGGTGGCGGCAGTTAATGGTTGTCTCCCCCCCCCCTAAACCACCCCTCCCCCCCACTTTAAAAGGGGAGCCCTCCCCTCCCTCGTGACAGTAGCTCCCCCCCCCTCATCGTCAGGAAAACACCCCCGTGATCAGACAGCGCCCCCCATCATCATGGCACACAGAGAGAGAGAGAGAGAGAGAGAGAGAGAGAGAGAGAGAGAGAGAGAGAGAGAGAGAGAGAGAGAGAGAGAGAGAGAGAGAGAGAGAGAGAGGGAAGCTTTGGAGGGTTCCTCTTTCCCCCCTCTTAAAGGGAGGTCACACACCCCTCTAGTATTGCCAAAAATACACCCCCCCTTCATTATCTTTTTTGCACTCAAGGAGAGGATGCAAAAATTTACTTATAGTTGCATAGGAGAGTGCAAGAATTCTATCACTCATACACACATCTTTGAGTATGGCCTCGAAGCGTAGTTCCACAAGGATGGCCGAAAACCCTGCAAGTGTGGATGGAGGTTCGAATCAAGACGGCACCGCAACCGCGAGTGGTTTATCAGGCATGAGTACCATTGGAATCAAGACATCACTCCAAACTGAGGTTGCTCTATTATTAAATCATAGATTATAATTATCATGGTGAAAATCATATTCACATGCATCACATTAATTGCGCGATTGATAATCTCCTAGGGTATGAACTTAGTTGTGATGTATGTAACAAATAAGATAATTTCCGTTGTAAGATGACATCATAATAGGTGAAATTGATTAGATAATTGCATCGTAAATTACCAAAAATGTCTTACATGAATTCTTGCATAAAGTGCATTGCTCCTTGCACAAGTTCTTGCTTAAAATGCATTTCAGAGGACATTGAAAGAAACAAAGTGCATCTCTGTATCACAAGATGGATTCTAGGGTACATGTAATAAAATGTAGAAAAGATTAAAGTGCAGCTAGACTCATACAATAATCACATAAAGTTATAAAGATCAGATCATTCAAGAAGGTTATAGATCGTGTAAATAATTACATAGAGGATAATGTTAAGATTGCATGCATAGAAAATACCTTCTCATGTGTGGCATAAAATATCGTATGGATTATATCAAAATTGTAAGCATTGAAAAGAAGGCATGGCATTACATTGCGTGCATTAAAGTTGTTGGGAAAATTCAACGTTGTTTGTAATTTACCAAATGGGACTGAGATCCATGAGTCCCATGTCAAAGTCCTTGGTGACTTCAAGAGGAATAGGTAAAAGCTTAGTGCATGTGAGCATTATTAAGAGGGCTTAAGAAGAAATTATACTTAAGACGGGTAGGAACTATTCTAAACAGAACCATCTTGACTAGCCATGGTCAAGGGGATAGACAATCTTGATCGATTAAGATCAAAGATAAAGGTACATAGGTACTTCAAGGGATCTAGGAGATAATCAGCAAGTTGACCAACCGAGGACGACAGGGTTGTCCATGATCTATTTTACAAGGAGACCTAAGGTAAGGATAATTAGGTTCGGTAGGGTACAAAACCCTAACCCAAAGAAAAAGGAAACAAGCAACCTAGCTTGCCAAGCCCATGGAATCTTGCCAAGTCGCGAACAATCCAGGATCGAATGCTGGGAGCATTCGGAAAGAAGGAATCGCACCTTAGTAGTTGGTCATACAAACGACCATAGAAATGATCGTGATTGTACACTTAGGTACATTGTTTGAACTTCTTTGTCAAGGAACTAATTCAAGGCCAAACACTTAATGCTTCAGGTTAATAGCCTGGAGGGAGAGGCAGATTTAGTTACCTCTGACTGCCTACCTAGCCCTATCCAAGGGGGTTGTTAGCCGCGCCAGGTGCATGGACCGAACCCGTCATGAGAGGTCTCTTCGTAGGTGCTGCTTGGAGTGAGAGGACGCTTAGGTGTCAGGGGAGGCTTTGGCTATAAATTTCTTGCCTCCGGATCCCGCATAAGAGGCCGACGTGACTCAGGATGGGATCTCGAGGCCGTGTACTAGTCTACGGGAAAAACTTGGAGCAGCAATCCTATTGATTGCTGGGATAGCCTTCGGGCATGATACTTGATGTATTCCAGGACTATGATAAATAAAGATTACATATTTGAAAAAGGAGCTTGCTTGACATTGCTTTTGTGTTAGTGCCTAAGTTACGTGAAGGAACCTATGTCTAAATTGATTAATTAAGGGAGCTGCTTTTGCATGTCAAACATAATGTGGTAGGTAATTAGATAACTAAGCAAACCGAGGAAAGTGCGGTGGGCATGACTTGGGTCCCACCCGTCCTACGGAAGGGTGGTCTCGGTTAGCTGGGAACTTTTCTCAAAAGACGTGATAAAAAAATTGTGAAGACCTAGAGTTGGTAGAGTTAGAGACTCGATTTATGTTGTTTTAGGGGAGCGGAATGGGACTATGCCTTATGGGCAAAGAGGTTGAGCTTTGCATCCATCTCGTTTTCCATTCTCCATGAACCAAGTGCATTATAAATCCACTTCGACTCTGTTGTTCCTATGCAAAGTGGTTTATCTGGAGCTCGACGCTAGCTTCTTCCTAGAGACTTTGCTGATAGGAAAGAAACCCTGACTTCAGGTCGGTCCTAAGTGGGAACGGCCGGATATTTCCGCTCAAGGCAGACTCAGGAAGACCTAGATCGCAAACCCTGTGACATTCCTTGCGAGTGCCAGGTGGCGCTTTCTAGACTCTCTTCCCAATGGGCTACTAAGACGTGTCCCACAAGTGGATGAGCAGACACGTTATATTTTTATTGCTTGTATACTTTCTTTACATGATGGAAAGTAAAAAAATACGTAAGCCACAATGTGTTAGAGCTAAAGTGAGTATTTTGCATTTTTTATTTTTAGGCAAGTAAGAGAATCGTTTTAGTACTTTGCTTGTGATTTTTGTTGCATTTAGAGTAGGTAGGATCAAGAAATCGAAGTGGAAAAGATTTAGGTTTGCTACTATAAAACACGCCCAAACATGTCACAGATAAGGAAAAAGGAAAAAATGAGTGCTCGAAAGGGTTTTTGTCATTAAGAGAATGATTGAAGAGGTTGATCAGGGAAGGGTTATTTTTGTTAAGAGAGTGATTGAAGAGGTTGACGGGGAAGGGTTTATAACCTAAGAGGCCAAGGAAGAGCTCATTTACAACTGTTGCATTCTGAGAGAGAGAGAGACCTATTGCCCGCATCGGATTGATCAATTCACCCATGGATTTTTAGCACATTACAAGTATGCACAACTCTTCTCCCTTATCTCTAGCTTTGATCTGGAGGTGCTTGCTTTGGGGCATGTGGTGAATTGTGTGACTTGAGCAATTTATAATTGCGTTGGCCAAAATTGCATTGTGTTTGAGCCATCCAAGTGATAGCGATTTTGGGCCGAGTCCTAGAATCAGCCCTCGACCCTCCTGTATATTTGGCCATTCGGCCCACTACCACTCAAACACCCAGCGCTCAATCCACTTGATTCGGTCCTCGACCTATCCAAATCAACCATTCAAACCAACTTGGCATTCAGCCCACTTGATTCAGTCTAAACACTCGGCCCTCAGACAACCCACTCGGATGGTCTAAATTGAACATTTGGCCCAATTGTGTTTGTCCCATTCTCATTCAGCCCTTGTCCACTCGAATGGGCTGAATTGGCCATTTGGCTCCTGTAATTCAGACCTACTAGGACAAATCTAAAATTTTCCAAATTTTTTACCATAATACTTTGGCTGACCCAAACCATTGTCGCATGAACCCTTGAAGGTCATACAGATGCTTAGAACACCTTTCTAGCACGAGAAATAGGTAGACTAGCAAAACAAAACATGGACTTCAATGTGACTCTAGCCGCAACCAACTAGCAATCCAAGCCGCTAGCTAGACTGAGTCATAAATCCCCAAACATATCCTGATTGAGCTGAATGATGCAGCATAGACCCTAAGACCAATAAGAACGGGCTTACAACTTATCAAGCCAAATTTGTAAATGAGAGTGCGAGAGTCATGTAGTCACTTTGCCTTCGCACTTGTACTATTTTCTAGCACTTGAAGTACACCTAAGAAAAATTGAAAGCCCGATTGCACACAATGCACAAAAAAGAGTACACACACGCATTGAGTGACTTTAAATTGAGATTTGTTCGTAATTAACAATGAGTGCACTCAAACATAACCCAAAAATGAACCCACCAGTAGGAGAAGATCTTGGGACATAGTCCGGTGATCGAAAACCCAAGTGTAGGACCAAGTGGAAGACACGACAAAGAAGTCAAGAGGAACATACACCATTGGAGGAGTGGGTCTACCCAATCATCTGATCAATCTTATTGACAACTTGGTGGAGAGAGAGACCGCCGACATGGCATAGACAAGCACTAACCACAAGCTGGATGAGGAGGTCGACCTAGACGATCTCCTGATAGAAATTCAGAGGCTCGTTGCCAATTATAGATCCATTTAAACCACCATGGTAGCATGTCCAAGAATGTCATAGTAGACCTAAGACAGGAGAGGAGACTAGCACCGCACGAAGCTTTGTGAAGCCTAGTGACCTACAATCAGGAGCAACATGTCAAGAGCTTGTGGAAGAATATGAAAGTGTGTGAAATTCAAAGGGTGCTAGCTCTAGCAAACAAGAATAAGATAGGCCCTAATGCTGAGAGGGAAAGAGCGCTAGAAGGGGATCTCACACTGAGTGAGCTGCTCATGAAGCAACTGCTAGACAACGCGTCCGCCAAGTGAAGTGCCACTACAATGGCAACATCATTGCTTGTAGGATTAGGGGCTACTCAGGGCTCCATGAGCCAATTGTCTAAAATCTCTATAATCGCAAAGTAGCTGGATAAATACTAGCCAAACCACAACCCTTACAGCTTCATGAAGTAGTTCGAGCAGGTCTGTGAAGCCAAAAGTCTCACCGATCTTGCTGAGCAATCACAAGCCTTTGGCTTATGCTTAGGCAATAAGGGAAGGACTTAGTATACTAGCCTAGATGCCACAGAGCAAAATGACTTCAATGACCTCAAGAATCTCTTCATTAAGAGATTCTCAAAGGCTAGGGGTAATCAAACAACTTTATCATACAACTCATGAACGTAAAACAGAGAGATAAGAAAGACATTAGGGATTATGTGACCCATGTAAGGAGTTTTTTAAAGAGAATCCCAATGACCAAATGACTCACAAAGAGAGTGATGTCTACAATCTTCATCAATGGGATATAGGGTGAAGAACTCTAGAAGGCCCAGGCATGCAACTCAAGCTTGCAGCGAGACACGCTAGCTAGGGTCTTTAAAGAGGCCATTAGAGTGGATGACTAGCTCAAGGAGAGAAGCTCCATGAGCTCAAGCTAAAAAAAGACTAATGCTAGAAACAAGGAAAAGATACTAGATGCAAAGGTCACACAAAAAACAGAGAGTGCCACAATGCTCCTTGCTAGAAAAAAGGTGACAGATATAAAGGCAAAAAAATCGGCCCCAAAAATAGCTAAGAAGGGAAGTGTGAAGGTCAGGGAATATCCCAATTACAAAGCGCCAACTCGAAGCCATTGAAAAAGTGAAGGAGTGGGTAAAAGAGGCCTAAGAAAACCTCCCATATTAGAAGATGATATTGATGATCTCTTAAGCATAAGCATGCCAATCTCACCACCACGACCAAAATCGAGAGGCACAATTACACCACAAGCAGTGCCACTTAGACAGAGCTCGAATGCTATAGGCCAATGAAGCAATCAAGGCCACGAGCCTAGAAATGTAAGATTTGGAGAGAAGCTAGCAATCAACAACCTCCTCACCACACTGGTGACTACCCTTGTGATGCTCAACCTAGGAAATCTGCTTAGGCAGCATCCGACACTGTGGCAAGAACTAAAGCAATGGGTTGAAGGTTCGATGGAGCAAGCTACCCCAGTGACTTGCACAAACATGGCACAGAGACTCAAATATTGAGCTTGATGATGCACTTAATTTCCAAATCCCTTGTCTTGAGGATGAGTGAGACTGGATGTATGTCCTTGCTACAATTGATGTGTCATTCTCAGACAATGAAGAATACAGGAAAGGTACTAATGTGGTTAGCAAGATCCAAGAAGAGCCCTTAGTGCCAATTTGCATGATGGCTAGGAGAACACAGAGAAGACCCAATTCGATCATATTTCAAGTACTAAACAACAAGCGAGAGCTCCATGAGAACTTGGAGCACCTGACCGGAAAGTTAGCTGGTAATCCATCAACAAACCTTAAACCACAAAAAGATCTATTGAACGAACCTAAGTGGCAATGGACCAAAGTGCATGACTTAAACTTGATGTACAATTGGGCATTAGTCTCACCGATGAGAAGGATGAGACATACCAAGACTTAGGAGATAATGAGTAGTCGGACGAAGATGGCTCTAACGATGAATACGAGGACTGCTATTCCTTCAATGAGACAAGAGTGAAGGGAAAATTGACACGATAGAATATGACACTGAGGGATGGGTGATAGAGAAAATAGGAGCAGACTCCAAACCATGCAAGGGAAATGCCTTTAGACTCAAAAGAGGAGTCATGCACATGGATTGCAATCACACCTTGTTGGAGAATATAGGTGCAATAGATTTTGAGCAAGCAAGCTTAGCCCAACCAACTGACATGCCATTTCTTAGGATGGATTCACCATCAAAGCTATGACCACCAAGAGGCTCTCTCTTCTAGCAAAGATAGAGAGTTTGAATTAGAAGTAAGCTTAGATAGTGATCCCAAAATACCTCAATCTTCTAAGACTAGACACGCTAAAGGGGACTTACCCATCGACCTCAGGTGTGGAAGGTTAAAGGAGGAAAGAAGGAAACAACCTAAGGATGTGCAGGCGGAGGAGCAAAGAACACCACAAGACCTACCAAGGAGATTCACTAAGTTCAAGAAAGGCGATAGGATAGTGATCTTGCTATGAGCCAAATGCCACGGACAAGCAAGCAAGCCAATAGAAAGACCCGCCAAGGTCAAGGAGGATAACTTATCCAAGGAGGGGGAGACATTGTGACCTGTCTTTATAGCTGATGACCGAATCAAGCAAGAGGAAGCAAGCCTCAAGATGTCTTTGTTTGGTCCCTAGAGAAACTCAAAGGGGTAGATCCGAGTGTTGTGACTCACAATATACCCATGACACTCGACGCAATGCCGATTAAGCAATGACCATATCCCATGAATCCAAAGCACACTCATGCTGCCAAGGAAGAAATTGATAAACTAATAAGAGTAGGATTTATCCACAAGATTGAGCACACTAATGTAATATTTCCGCTCAAAAATATTGTTGAACTTGACTCCCCGCACACCACGTAAAACCTATGCAAGGTTATCTCCCACACCATTATTATCAATAGATTAATCCGTACCCTGCACGTGCAAAAATGAGGCCTCCGCATTGTGAAATCGAGGCCGAGATTGAAGACCGTAAAAACCTGCGGGAGAATACCCTTTTTGAAGGGGAAATAGGTATAATGATGAAATTTAAGTCAAATTCTTTTATAATTATCCCTTCCCCCAACGAATGCATAGCTGGAGGAGAGGGAGTGTGGGGAGGAATGGGCTAAGGTAGGGTGGTGTGGGTTGCATGAGGGGGGAGCCATGCATAATCCACGTGGTGGAGCTTCCCTTCCCCCCCTAATCACTATATAAACCCCCCTTAGCCTTGAGGGGAGGGAGGATAAGGGAAACGTTGCCATCGACTGACCACCTGCCACCGTGCCGTGGAGAGAGGAGGAGGGACTACTGCGTCGCCGCCGTGAGCAATGCCGCCCCCATAGCGCCTACCTGTTACTACCGCCATTTTCCCCCTGTCGTCGTCCTAATCACCCCCTCAATCCTTCCCCCTTCCCAATCATTGGGACCACGTTGACTCTGTTAAAAAAAAATTAGAAGCTTCTTTAAGAAGCTTCTAAAGGGATAAGGCCCATAGGCCTTGTTCCTACGTGCCCTTCCACGATTTTAAAACCGGGTTCACTAAGCCCCTATTCCTATACGAGGAGAAGGTATTGACCTCCAGGAAGTCTCGAAGAGTGAGAGTAAAGCCTAGAGGGAATCCGCGGAGTCCATTATCACGTCTACGATGGCTCCCAAGAAAATGCAAGGCGCACTCACAGGAGGTTTCTCCCCGAACTTACACGTGGACATCACCGCGAATCCACAAGCCAGGTTTCACGAATTTATTTCCACATAAAGAAATGCTTTAAGCACACTTAATTCCATAGGGAGAATGCATTTTACGCTTATTGTTAATTCATGTAGTAGTGATAAAAGTACATTTGAGAAATTATCTCTTTGAATGATAGACAAGGATTGGTGCATATCATGCAATTGGATCGTTTTCATCTCCTAAGCTATGAATGAAAATCACTTACTCAACTTAGTCGCAAATTACCTTGTCGTGCATTTTCAAAGTGGAAGTCTAAAACGCATATTGCCTAGGGTTAAGGAGTAAATTGTTAAGTGCATTGGCCGTGAAGGAAAAGAGTATCTTGCATTTAGTCAATAAGTTTCTTGTTATGACTCGCATGGAAAGAATTGTTAATGTCCATTGCACGGCATGAAAATGAAACAATGGACATTGCAAGTTGCATGCAAAAGATGCTTGGAAATGGATTAAGTCAATACTAGCCTTAGTTTTGCATGAACTTCATTTACGATGTCGTATCTAAGGGTCACATGTTACATATTCGTAAATTTCATTTCATCCAGTTGCATTTAGAAAATATTGCATGGCTTATCAAAGCATGAAATTCTAAAGCTAGACAATAGGGTTGTAGGCATGATTCCTTGATGCAAACCCTAGTAGGTTTCATGCAAGTTATCATCCGTCGTGACTTTAGTAAGAAAAGTAAAGGGTTATTGCATACCATATAGAACATAGATGTAACAAATCATATACTTGCACAAAATGTGGTATCTAGTATCGGTTTACACCTTTAGACAAGGTTAGCATCTCTAGGAAAGGATCGTCCTTGTTGCAAGACAAGTAGTCCAATTTAGCTAAATCACCTAACCCTCAAGGTATTCGTATAGGCATAACTAATCGACACGATAAACACCTCAAGTACTAGCTAGGTCTTGGCACGTTAGGAATGCAGCCAAGTATCGAACTTGGACGCCAAGTCGAAACCCTCAAACCCAAAGGTCCTACCCACATTCATGGAATGTTTGGGTCAAGTGGACGCTCATGCAAACAACCATTTAGGGTTTCTACCCTAAGGATCATTTGACCTAATGCTAAAACTCAGATTGAGTTTGGAAACCCTAGGACTGAACATTGTCCGCATAGTAAAATTAGGGTTGGGTTGGTAAGAAGACACCCCAAACCCTGCATCTCGTCTAAACAAAATTCCTTGAACAGGAAATGCCGTTCAATGGGTGAAATGATCTCATCGGATAGATACGACACTTGTGCAACAAGCTGCAACATCGCATGGCCTTGTGGTTTAATCACAAGATAGATTTTCCATTCCTTGGAATGAGGTTGGCAGGTTCTAGCGCAAGTCTAACTTGCAAGAGGATGAGTAAACATCTTGCTACATCACCTTTCTTGGGCTGATTTTCCAATTTAAGGGAAGTTAGATATTTGCTTGGAAGCAAAGGATCAGTCAAGTTAGAGTGATAGGGTCGCCAGGATTTACTGTTAATTTATGAAACATAAGGTGTTGGTTAAGTTGGGTTAACAAGGTATGGCCCTAACCCAAGGACACAAGGGTACACAAACAACGAAACCCTTGGGGGATCTTGCCAAGTCGCAATTGATCCCAAATCAAATGCTAGATGCATTCGGAGATAAGGATTCACTCCTTAGCAGTTGGCCAAATAAACGACCACTGGATTGATTGTGCTTGTAATAGTTTAGGAGCACTGTTTGCATTGTTTGCTCAAGGAACTAAAGGATGGAAATATAATTAATGCTTCAGGTTGAAGGCCTGAAGGGAGAGGCAGCATCAGTTACCCCCGATTGTCTGCTTGACCCTAACCAAGGGGATTGTTAGCCGCGCCGGGAACGTGGACCGAACCTGCTGCGAGAGGTCTCTCCGTTGGGCACTACTTTGAGTAAGAGGATGCTTGGGTGCCAGGGGGGCTCTGGCTATAAATCCCTTGCCTTCTGGATCCTACACAAGAGGCCGACGTGACTCGGGATTGGATCTCGAGGTTCACATACTAGCCTACAGGCGGAAACTTGGATTAGTAATCCCTAAGGATTGCTGGATTGCCTTCCGACGGATTATGGATTCCCTTCAAGCGGATTATGGATTGCCTTTGGGCTGGATTATTATGATGTATTCCAAAGACTGATTATTATGATGTATTTCCGCTCAAAAATATTGTTTAACTTGACTCCCCACACGCCGCGTAAAACCTGTGCAAGGTTATCTCCCACACCGTAATTATTGGTAGATTAATCTGTACCCCGCAAGCGCAAAAATGAGGCCTCCGCATTGTGAAATCGAGGCCGGGGTTAAAGACCATAAAAACCCATGGGAGAACACCCTTTTTGAAGGGGCAATAGGGATAATGATGAAATTTAAGTCAATTTATTTTAAAATTATCCCTTCTCCCAGCCGATGCATGGCTGGAGGAGAGGGAGTGTGGGGAGGAATGGGCTAAGGTAGGGTGGTGTGGGTTGCATGAGGGGGGGAGCCATGCATAATCCACATGGTGGAGCTTCCCTTCCCCCCCCTAATCACTATATAAATCCCCCTTAGCCTTGAGGGGAGGGAGAATAAGGGAAACATTGCCGTTGCCTAACCACCTGCCGCCGTGCCGTGGAGAGAGGAGGAGGGACTGCTGCGCTGCCACCATGAGCAATGCTGCCCCCACAGCGCTTGCCTACTGCCACCATTTTCCCCCTGCCGTCGTCCTAATCACCCCCCCGGTCGTCATTCCTTCCCTCTTCTCAATCATTGGGACAACGTCGACTCTATTAAAAAAAAATCAGAAGCTTCTTAGAAGCTTCTTTAAGAAGCTTCTAAAGGGATAAGGCCCATAGGCCTTGTTCCTACGTGCCCTTCCCCGTTTTTAAAACCGGGTTCGTTAAGCTCCTATTCCTACGCGAGGAGAAGGTATCAACCTCCAGGCAGTCTCAGAGAGCGAGAGTAAAGGCTAGAGGGAGTCCGTGGAGTCCATTATCACATCTACGATGGCTCCCAAGAAAACGCAAGGTGCACCCACGGGAGGTTCCTCCCCGAACTTACACGTGGACATCATCGCTGATCCACAAGCCAAGTTCCACGAATTTATTTCCACATAAAGAAATGCTTCAAGCATGCTTAATTCCACAAGGAGAATGCATTTTACGCTTATCGTTAATTCATGTGGTAGTGATAAAAGTACATTTGATAAATTCTCTCTCTGAATGATAGATAAGGATTGGTGCATATCATGTAATTGGATCGTTTGCATCTCCTAAGTTATGAATGAAAATCACTTACTCAACTTAGTCGCAAATTGCCTTGTCGTGCATTTTCAAAGTGGAAGTCTAAAATGCATATTGCCTAGGGTTAAGGAGTAAATTGTTAAGTGCATTGGCCGTGAAGGAAAAGAGTATCTTGCATTTAGTCAATAAGTTTCTTGTTATGACTCGCATGGAAAGAATTGTTAATGTCCGTTGCACGGCATGAAAATGAAACAATGGACATTGCAAGTTGCATGCAAAAGATGCTTGGAAATGGATTAAGTCAACACTAGCCTTAGTTTTGCATGAACTTTATTTAGATGTCGTATCTAAGGGTCGCATGTTACATATTCATAAATTTCATTTCATCGAGCTGCATTTAGAAAATATTGCATGGCTTATCAAAGCATGAAATTCTAAAGCTAGACAATAGGGTTGTAGGCATGATTCCTTGATGTAAACCCTAGTAGGTTTCATGCAAGTTATCATTCGTCATGATTTTAGTAAGAAAAGTAAAGGGTTATTGCATACCATATAGAACATCGGTGTAACAAATCGTATACTTGCACGAAATGTGGTATCTAGCATTTGTTTACAGCTTTAGACAAGGTTAGCATCTCTAGGAAAGGATCGTCCTTGTCGCAAGACAAGTAGTCCAATTTAGCTAAATCACCTAACCCTCAAGGTATTCATATAGGCATAACTAATCAACATGATAAACACCTCAAGTACTAGCTAGGGCTTGGCACGTTAGGAATGCAGCCAAGTATCGAACTTGGATGCCAAGTCGAAACGATCAAACCCAAAGATCCTACCCACATTCACGGAATGTTTGGGTCAACTGGACGCTCATGCAAAAAATGATTTAGGGTTTCTACCCTAAGGATCTTTTGACCTAATGCTAAAACTCGGATTGAGTTTGGAAACCCTAGGACCGAACGCTATTGGCCTAGTACAATTAGGGTTAGGTTGGTAAGAAGACACCCCAAACCCTGCATCTCGTCTAAACAAAATTCCTTGACTAGGAAATGCCGTTCAATGGGTGAAATGATCCCATGGGATAGATGCGAAACTTGTGCAACAAGCTGCAATGTCGCATGGCCTTGTGGTTTAATCACAAGATAGATTTTTCATTCCTTGGAATGAGGTTGGCAGGTTCTAGCACAAGTCTAACTTGCAAGAGGATGAGTAAACATCCTACTACATCACCTTTCTTGGGTTGATTTGCCAAGTTAAGGGAAGTTAGGTATTTGCTTGGAAGCAAAGGATCAATCAAGTCAGAGCAATAGGGTTGCTAGGATTTACTGTTAATTTATGAAACCTAAGGTGTTAGTTAAGTTGGGTGAACAAGGTATGGCCCTAACCCAAGGGCACAAGGGTACACAAACAACGAAACCCTTGGGGGATCTTGCCGTCACAATTGATCCCGGATCAAATGTTGGATGCATTCAGAGATAAGGATTCACTCCTTAGTAGTTGGCCAAATAAATGACCACTAGATTGATTGTGCTTGTAATAGTTTAGGAACACTTGTTTGCATTGATTGCTCAAGGAACTAAAGGATGGAAAGATAATTAATGCTTCAAGTTAAAGGCCTGAAGGGAGAGGCAGCATCAGTTACCCTCGACTGTCTGCCTGACCCTAACCAAGGGGGTTCTTAGCCTTGCGGGGAATGTGGACCGAACCCGTCGCGAGAGGTCTCTCCGTTGAGCGCTACTTGGAGCAGGAGGATGATTGGGTGCCAGGGGGGCTCCGGCCGTAAATCCCTTGCCTTCCGGGCCTTGCAAAAGAGGCCAACATGACTCGGGATTGGATCTCGAGGCCCCCATAGTAGTCTACAGGTGGAATCTTGGATTAGCAATCCCTGTGGATTTCTCGATAGCCTTTAGGCAGATAATGGATTGCCTTCGGGCGGATTATGGATTAGCCTACGGGCTAGATTATATGGATGTATTCCGAAGATAAGTAAGATAACTTATTGAAAAAGAACTTGTTTGGCACTGTTTTTCTATGTCAAGTGCTAAGATTACGTGAAGGAACCAGAGTCTAATTGGCTAATTAAGGAAGCTGCTTGATGCGTGTCCAACTAAATGTGGTAGGTAATTAGACAGCTAAAGCAACCCTAGGGAAAGTGCGGTTGATGTGGCCATGGGTCTATCCTACGGATGGGCGGTCCTGGTTGGCTGGGAACTTTTCTCAAGCAAAATGGACAGCAAGGAGCTTTTCTCAAATGGAATGAATAGCAGGCAATGTTGACCTAGAGTTCAGGTTACTAGAATCCCGATTTATGTTGTTTTAGGGGAACGGAATGGGACTATGCCTTATGGGCAGAGAGGTTGAGCTTCGCATCCCTCTCATTTTCCATTCTCCTTGAACCAAGTGCAGCATGGATCCGCTTTGACCCTAACATTTCTGTGTAAAGTAGTTCGCCTGGGGTTCCGACGCTAGCTACCATTCTAGGAATTCCACCATTAGGAAAACCCCAATTCAGGTCGGTCCTAAGTGGGGACAGCCGAAATACTTCCGCTACATGGCAGAATCGGAAAGACCTAGATCGCAAACCCCGTAACATTCCATGGGAGTGCCGAGCAGAGCTTTCTAGACCCTCTTCCCGATGGGCTACTAAGACGTGTCTTGCAAGCGAACAGGTGGACACGTTACAACTAAAGACAAATGGAAAGATCAGAGTATGCCTCAACTACAAAAATGTAAATTTTGTGACGAAGAGAGATCATTACCCATTGCCGTACACCAAGCACATGATCAAGAGAGTGGCTGCTGGTAAAGAGGCCTACAGTTTCCTAGATGGCTTCTCAAGGCACAATCAGGTGCAAGGGCACCATGTAGACACAATACTGACTGGGGAGTCTTTGCCTACATAGTCATGCCTTTCAGGTTGTAGAGGTTTTCATTGATGATCTATGTGTTCACTCTATTTGGAAGAAACACTTAGACAGCTCTGAGCTGTCTTTGAATAATGTCGATTATATTGTCTCTCGTTGAACCCCTTAAAGTGCTAGTTCTGGGTGAAGCACGGATGCATCCTAGGACACCTGGTGTCAAAGAATGGCATTACCACCAACTTCTCAAAAGTTAGGGTCTTTTCTGATCTTCCACCACCAATTTATTACAAGGGATTTCATTGCTTCCTAGGCCATACAGGGTATTATCGGTAGTTTGTGTTGAGCTATGCATTGATTGTTTCTAGACCTCTATACAAGCTGCTGATTACATTCAAGTGGACGGAGGAATGCCAATGTGCATATGAGGAGTTAAAAGAGGCTCTAACCACTGCACCAATTCTACGAGCTCCATACTAGACAATCACTTTCCATGTCCACATTATGCTTCTAAATTTGCTATAGAAGCTATGTTGTGCCAACCTGGTGAACACAACTTAGACTATCCTGTGAGCTTTACTAGCAAACAACTCACAGATACAAAAATGAATTACTCAACAATGGAAAGAGAGGGTTTAGCCATGGTGTTTGATGTAAAGAAGTTTTGGCATTATCTTTTGACTACGTCCTTGACCTTCTTCGTTGACCCATCAAGCCTTGCTTTACCTTGTTAATAAACTATGCACTACAGGACGCATAACTCAATGGTTACTTCTACTTTTAGAATTTGAATTCTCTATGGTTGTATGTAAAGGAAAGAAACTTTATATGGCTGACCATATGTCTCGCATCCCCACGGGAGAAGCCGTTGGACAAGGCATTGTAGATGAACTACTTGATGCCCATCTATTTAGCCTATCCAGCAAAAGAGATTTGTTTAGAGCTAATTAGACTCCTTATTGGGAAGATGATATAGTCCAAGTACTTGAGCATGGACTCCTTGAAGAATGACCAATAGAAAAATACTGACTTAGGTGACTCATTCTCAAAGTCCAACCATATCAATTGATAGCAGGACAATTATATCAGCTAGGGCAAGACGGATTGTTGCGCAAATGTGTGCGTGAGCATGAGATACATGACATACTTACAAAGGCACACAGTGGAATAGCAGGGGGCATTTCAACAGAGACACAACATCCCACAAGGTGCTGCGATCTCAGCTATGGTGGCCTACTCTTTTCCGAGATGCAACATGATTTATAAAGCACTGTGATGAGTGCCAAAGGACCAAGGTACCAGTTTGCAAGGACAAAATGGAGTTGATTCCAATCATTGCAAGGCAACCATTTTAGAAATGGGGAATCAACTTCATTGGGCCAATCAATTTTGCAGCACAGTACTCACAAGCAAAATACATCATTGTTGCCACAGACTACCTCATGAAGTGGGAAGAAGCACAAGCTACAAGAAAGAACGGCGCTAGGACCATTGCCAGATTCCTTTGGGAATAGGTAATCTCAATATTTGGCTATCCCATCAAACTCGTTACTGACCAAGGCATGCCAAGATTGTGGGAGAGAAGGAAGGAGTCTCACTTGTAGCTTTCTTGCTTGCACAATGGGGGAATACACACACAGGTGGAGGCTGAAAAACAGTTTTCCTCTTCTTAGTTGTGTAAGCCAAAAAGAACTCAAGTACATAGAAATAGAAGAATCCTATATATGGGTCTCAAACCAAACTCAACTAACTAAGGTGGCATACTAACTGAGCCACGAACTAGAGTAGATAAGGATAGCTGTCATCTAGCTATTATTCATGGGCTGTGTACCATCCACATCTACAACTGACAAGTCGGTGACATAAATGCACAACGGTCACCCTGGCATATCACGAGTGGAGCTCGATATCTCAACACTCCCCCTCGAGCTCAATCCCAATTCCTGCACACCAAGCAGGTCTCTAAACCTGCGCAGCTTCTCTATGCCCAATGCCTTCGTAAATATATTAGCTACCTGATCCTCTGTGCTGACATAAACTAGATCAATAAGACCTAGTAAAACCCTCTCCTGCACATAGTGATAATGCATCTCAATGTGCTTTTTTTATAGCAGGATGGACTAGGTTATTTGCCAAGTGTATACTGCTCATGTTGTCACAATAAATGACAACTGGCCCATCTGTAGGCTGATGCATATCATAAAGTAGCTTATGCAACCAAGCTATCTCACATGCTGCCATTGCTGCACCCCTGTACTCAGCCTTTGTGCGCTCGACAAGGCAATTGTAGGCTATTTCTTGCTGCTCCAAGTGACTGCAACACTTCCAAAAGAGAACGCATATCCACTGGTAGATCGTCTATCAAAAATACTACTAGCCCAATCAGCATCAGTGTATCCATGCAACTGTATCTGAACCCCAGTCTCATAAAATAGTCCATATTGTAATGTGGACTTCACATACCTGAGTATGCATCTAGCCACATCCAAATGCGGTTTCCTTGGAGCCTGCATAAACTGACTTACCAATTCAACAGCATAGCTCAAATCTGGCCTGGTAATAGTCATATAAATCAAACTTCCTACTATGCGTCTGTACATAATGGCTGTAAATCCATCATATTTCAGCCTATCCATAGGATACCTAGCTCTGGTAGACCTGCGCAAAGTAGGTTCACTCCCAGGTGCTCTCAAAACATCCCTGTTCTTCCTTACTCCAAGTGTAACAATAGAAGGAATACCCAACTCATCATCAATGCTCTGTTCTGAGCCACTGGATTCACCATCCACATAAGAGTGACCTGCATTCACATCAAACATGGGCTGATCTACCTTCTCTTTTCCTTTTCATGATACCTGCATACCACTATCTGCATTGCTTTGAGAAGATTCTCCTGATCTCAATCTGCCTATCCATGGCGAAGAATGTGAACCACTGCTAGAGGACGCTCCAGATCCACTAATATCTTGTGACTGCTGCTGTGAATTCTGTGCAGCATTACCATTTTGTGCATCTACATTATCAATCACATTTACTGGTTTATACCAGCTACTCATCTCATAAAAAACAACATCTCTACTCACTGTAAACTTACGAGTAGAAGGGTTATAGCATCTATACCCTTTTTGCTGCAGAGAGTAACCAATAAAGATGCACTTCTCAGCTTTTGGATCCAACTTGGATCTCAACTCATCTGGCACATGAACATAGGCAATGCAACCAAAAATCTTCAAATGAGAAATATCTGGTTTCCTACCAGTATACCTCTCCTCTGGAGTCATCCCATGTATTGCTGCTGTGGGAGTCCTGTTCATTATGTAGACTGCTGTAGCAACTGCTTCAGCCCAGTAAAAATCTGGCAAGTCTTTTTTGTTGAACATGGCACGAGATACCTCTCCAATATGCCTGTTTTTCCTTTCTGCAATTCCATTTTGTTGTGGAGTATGACTGCATGAATATTGCTGCTTTATGCCATGCTCCTGAAGGAACCTTGCAAACTCATTTGAGAGGTACTCTCCCCCTCCATCTTAGGCATTTTATTTGCAGGCCTGTTTCTTTTTCAATCATAGCTTTAAGAGTTTTGAAATGCCCAAAAACTTCACTTTTCTTTTTCATAAAATACACCCAAACTTTTCTGCTATAGTCATCAATAAAAGTGACAAAATAATGACAGCCTCCAAGAGATGCAGCTTTAGTAGTCCACACATCAGAGTGGATTAATTCCAATGGCTTCTTACTCTCTTGAACATGTCTAGGAAATGGTTTCCTTGCCTGTTTTTCAAATTGACAGGCTTCACATACCTTATACATTTCTGCAACCTTGAATTTAGGCAATCTTGCAACAATATTTTGGGCTTACATTGATTTAAGTCGCTATACATTAACATGACCAATGCGTTTATGCCAGATATCAATATCTGCAACTACACTAGTCCCATGTGCAAACATTGATGCATCAATTCAGGCATGTCTGTATCCAACGTAAACATTCTGCCCTTCTTCTTTCCTTTTGCTATCAAGTGACCTTTATTTTTCATATCCTTAACAAAGCATCCATGAGAATTAAATCTAACCTGCAAGCCCTGCTCAACCATTTGACCAACAAAAACCAGGTTCTTGGTGATATTCGGGACATGAAATACATCCGACAGGTATTTCTTTTTTCCATCCTGCATAGACAAAGGAATTTTTCTAATCTGCACAATAGGATGTGCAGTATCATCACCAGTCTCCACAAATCCTGGTTTTTCCATTTTCCTTGCATCCTGCATCCATTCTGCATGACCTCTCATGTGGTTTGATGCACCTGAGTCAACATACCACACATCGTTTCTTTCTTCTGCACTTGTCACAGAATTGGTCATGTCCTGCACCATAAACAAATGCTCATTTCTGTCATCACCCTGTCTACTAGAAGATGCATAATTCCCTTGTTGCAATCTTCCATTCATGATGTCATTCTGCTTTTTATAGCAGTCTTTAGCCATATGACCCATTTTACCATAGTAGTAGCATTCAACATTGTTGTTTGCATTTTGGCCTCTTTGCCATCCACCACAACCTCTTTGGCTCCCCCTGCCTCTAGAGTTACCACGTCCTCCTCCATAGGACTGGTTTTCTTAAGTTTGTTGCATATTCTAATTTCTACCACGGCCTCCAGATCGGCCTCCTCTACCTCTGTCTCTACCTCTTCCAGCATTTGAGTAGAAGACAGCTTCTTTTGAAGTTCCTCCTGAAGAAGATGCACTACCATTTCTCTGCTCCTCAGAAATTAGAAGAGCAATCAACTCCTCAAAATCAAAAAATCTTTCACGGCCGAAAATGGATGTTCGGAACTGTGCATAATCCTTTCCTAGACCATTCAAGGTCACAGAAACTAAATCATCATCTTCCACTGGCGACCCAATGGAAGCAAGTGCATCCGCAATCTTCTTCACCTTCATGTGGTAGTCATTGATGCTCATACTTTCTCTTTGCACATTGTGCAACTCTTGCTTGAGCTGCATTTTCCTGGCTTGCGTATTTGTGCTATACATTTTTGACAAAGTATCCCATGCCTCCTTTGGCGTACTTGCATCCTGAATATGCACAATCATAGAGTCTGAAATACTGATAGACAGCCAATACATAACTTTTTTGGCTCTCTCATGCCATGCTTTAAATGCCTGCATTTGCTGTTGATTGGGAACATCAGGAAGAACTGGTTCTTTTTCATTTCTTGCAACGAATTCCCAATATCCTTTTCCCATAAGGAAATTTGTCATTCTGAACTTCCATGCTTGGAAGTTGTTCTTGTCAAGCTTTTCAGTGACAATCTGTGAAAGAGAATCAGACACCATTACAGAACACTACAAAAAATTTTGTCACTGCAAAGAACACAACTTCAGCCTCACAAGGACAAATCTGCAAAACTGAGGAAAGTGGTATTTGACCACACAGTCACTTCCTAGTGACGATTTTGCATCAATAGGCAACAAGGATGATTCTGTAACTCCCAATGTCTCTGCGCACAGGCATACGATGCAATTTCTACAGTAACTTTTCACCGACCTGTAGAACAGTGGTCGAACAGCATAAAATAGGGCCTTTTCCTGAGTGCTTGCAGAAAACTTCCGCCGCCAAAACAAGCCCCGAAATGGTCTCAAATCAGAAAAGCAGGGCAACCAATGGCTAAAACCCTCTCCCGCAGCATATACTGCCCTCTTGCTCCACCGCAAAGGGCGTCTCAATCTGAGATAATGCACTCTTGCACTTTCCGACTGTGCTACCTACAGAGACTTGCTCCCAAAACAGAAAAATGAAAGCAACACTGGTCCTCTTACCAGAACACTGCGAACTTGGTTTGCTTTCTTGAGCTCCTTACCACGAACAAGGCTCTGATACCATGTCAAGATTGTGGGAGAGAAGGAAGGAGTCTCACTTGTAGCTTTCTTGCTTGCACAATGGGGGAATACACACACAGATGGAGGCTGAAAAACAGTTTTCCTCTTCTTAGTTGTGTAAGCCAAAAAGAACTCAAGTACATAGAAATAGAAGAACCCTATATATGGGTCTCAAACCATACTCAACTAACTAAGGTGGCATACTAACTGAGCCACGAACTAGAGTAGATAAGGATAGCTGTCATCTAGCTATTATTCATGGGTGGTGTACCATCCGCATCTGCAAAACTGACAAGTTGGTGACATAAATGCACAACAGTCACCCTGGCATATCAAGAGTGGAGCTCGATATCTCAACAAGGCATGCCCTTCATCAATGAAGTGATCACTCATCTCCTATCCACCTTTCTAATCATCCATGGAAAATCCTCAATGTACCATCCTCAGGCTAATGGTCCACAAATAAAATTCTAGTAAATGTCTTGACTAAGGTAGTCTTTGCTTCGTACAGCATATAAAACAGCTATGGGGCCGACTCCCTTCATGTTAACCTAAAAGGCTGAAGCAATAATACCTGTAGAGTTCTTTGTTCCTAGCCTAAGAATCACTCATCAAGAGAGATGGGATGGAAAGGATGCATGATTAGAGCACCTAGTTGAGCTAGAACGCCTATCAAAACTCGACTTCTAGCCACCCACGTGCTAATATACAAAAAGGCAAGATGAAAAAGTTAGTTTGACAAGCATGTCAAGCCACACAATTTCAAACTAGGAGACATAAGTAGAAAATGAATTTTAGAGGGCTAGGGCCTTTCCAAGTCTGCACCATCAGTCAAATTGGCAATGTGGAACTCAAAATCCTAGAGGGTGAGGGCATAGGATTTTTTAATGGCAATTGCATAAAGAGTACTACCATCCCTTACATCCATTGCATGAGCCATCAATGCTGGAATTCCCTATCAATGTACGAGTGGCCACTATCATAGAGATTGATGATGAGGATGAGGAAGCATTAGAACCAGCCTACCTAAGCATAATGGTCACTGCCAACCAACACACACCTTCAATGCATTGATAGATGAGGGAGCTAACTTTAATGTCTTAACTCACGATCATTGGACTCACATTGGTAGACCGTAGTTGTAGCCCACCAATGCCAAACTCAGTCCATATGGGGGCTGATCATATGCACTCTTGGGAAAGTGCAAGGTTATAGTCTTTATCGAGTCTAAAATCATACCAATGATCTTCTATGTGTTGCCAAACATCAAAGATGCAGGTATGGAATCACTATTAGGAAGCACATTTAAAAAGATGGCTCATTGCAATTTCGACTACGAGTCCCAACGTATCCACCCCACCATAGGGAACGTACGTATAGTCACCACTTTCAGCAAAATTGCATGACTCCTTCAAAGTCCACAAAGCCACTGGTAGAGAAACTCATTGCCAATTCTAAGGAGGGAGGTCATGACTCACCACCACTTGCCAAACCTAAAGACCTGCAAACCACTGAATCAAAACTAAGACACCTAAACCAAGGCTTCAATGGATACCTAAAAATCAAGGCCCGCCACCTAGGAGTAGACATCCACAGCCCCTCAAGACTAAGGCCCCACACTCAAAACCTAGGAGGCTAAAACAAAACTATAGACATCGATGTATGGTCAAGCTGTGATGGGTCCCCAAGACCTTATTGCAAGCACAAGGCTACTATGTGGGTAACACTTGGATCTGGGTACCTAAAGCCAAAACGAACAAAGGCCCTATTCAAACACCGCCCTCATGCTTGACCACACAAAACATCAGAATGACAAAGGCCACATTCAGGTTGTTAAATCCATAGAACCTCCACAACCCAGTCCCATAGAATATAAAACAATCTATAGGTCAAAATCATAGCCCACTACTAACAAATTGTCTCAACCTAGGTCTACTAGTGCCCCTCAAGCCTCAGAAGCACCATTAGTAGCTGCCGCAGCCCAACCTATTGAACAAAAGACCAAGCTACAACCTTAGAAGCAACTAGAGCCACAATAAACAACTATTGAACTCTCTAGTTTAGTCAAGCCCTAGCCACATTCAGGCCTTAGACCCTCTTATGAGTGGAGATCAATTCTAATCTTGAACATGGACTTCACTGAGAACACGGGGGATGACTTGGTTGCTTGGCTTAGATGCTTAGATGCCACCTTCTAGTCGCTTGCTATCTAAAAATTAGGATCGCTTGGACTTAGACCTTTTGGAAGAGCCTTTAGAAATGGAGGTGCGTACCCTACCTTTCTTGTGGGAAGAATCTAAATTTGCACTCTTTAAGGCTGTCGAAGCAGCCGAGGAGTTAATTGCCACGCAAGCAAGCACAGAATGACACCTCATCACATCATACAACAAGCGCACTGCATATGCCACCGACAAAGAAATTGAAGAATTGAAGCAGCTTTGCTGACAATGACTCTTCTTTCTTGAGGAAATGGTATACTCTCTGACTTCAATGGGATTTTGAGGGCTATCCAATCATGATTAATGTTGAATGGAGATATGTTGGGGGTAAAGGCATTTCCGCCTAGCCACTCGTGTATTACTACACTGGCA
The DNA here is from genome assembly GCF_053477565.2 of Lygodium microphyllum. Lineage (NCBI taxonomy): Eukaryota > Viridiplantae > Streptophyta > Polypodiopsida > Schizaeales > Lygodiaceae > Lygodium > Lygodium microphyllum. The sequence goes on from NW_028229528.1 coordinate 476,499, forward strand.
GTACCCACCACTACACACTGCAAGTGGTGGGCACCTATCACTGTCACTTTATTCTTTATTCTTTTAGTGACAGTTTGAATAAAGGAAGTCCCAGTCACACATTGTGACTATTGGAGTTCCCATTTTGTGTCTTTCTCTTTCTTGCTCTTGCTCTCCTACCATAGTTCTTCCAAGCAAGCATCGATCCTTCTCACCTTTCAACTAGTATCTCCTATTATAGTTCTTCCAAGCAAGCATCTATCCTTCTCACCTTTCAACTAGTATTAGATCATGGTTGCTTGAGCATTCTGACTTGGTCATGGTGTCTTCAACTTCCTATTGATTACCTACACTCATTGGGTCTCCTTCCCGACAGCCATAGCCGCCTCTCTCGGGCTCCCATCACTCCCTAGCTTCCCGAGCATCTACCTGGCCCCTTTGGGAAACCTTAGGGCATTCCAACAAAGGTATTCATTCATCTTCTTGAGAGTTTCATGCTGGTTACATGTCTATAGGTCTAAGAAGAAAAAGAGGGAAGCACCATTGTATCTTGTTGGCTCCATATCTTAACATAGGCCTTTGTGGGGCACCTTAAGCTTGTTGTGTGCCTTCTTTGGCACCCCCTTGAGCTTCCTACTACCGTGACCAGCACAAAAACGTGACTAGTAACCCCATATAATTAGCATGAATTTTTGCCAGTTTATGGCAGCCCCTGGACAGCTCATCCTAGTCGTTGGTAGCCTCATTTGGGCACTATACACTTGGTTTATGCTTGGCATTTGATCCCGAGCATTGGCATTGAGCATTGATGTGATATACTTTAGGTTTGGGACTCTGATACATAGTTTGCAAAAGCAGCCCACAATAGTGCTACATTAGCATTTTATGTCTGGACCGCTTTGGCATTGACATTGGTTGCCCGGTTAGTCTCGAATGCTCCCCAAATGCTAGGGGAATGTATGCCTATGATGTGAGATACTTTTGGGGCTCAATTTTCTTAGCCATTGATTGTTTTACATAGTCCAATAGCAGCCCAACATAGGGCAGTCCCCCTATCATTACAGTTTATGCTCATGCTACATGGTCATTTGATGCCCGATTATGCCCGGTTGGTGCCTATACATATGGGCAAGTATGCCTATGGTTTTGAGCTTGGATTGAGCCACTATTTTCTTCATTTTGGAAATTTATTTTCTACTAGAATATTTAGAGCTAAAGATTATTTTCTTATGTTTGGATATGCCTATTGGATTCAGGCTATGTCTTGGATGTATACATTGATGTAGTGACTCTCGGGGATTGACATAGAGCTTGGATTTTCTCTCAGATCATTGGTTGAGCTTGAGCTCACTTCGCATAGCATTTGGATCTCCATCTTTGATGTACTTATGGCATGTATTTTTCTTATGTCTAACCGGTCTTGACATGCTTGGTTATGCCACTTATACATGCGAGTTACATTGTCTTGGAGTTGATTGGTACTGCGGCTTACTTGGGCTTGACATTTGATCATCTCGAGCTGAGAGCAGAGTTTTGATGCCGAGAAGTGCTTAAAATAGCTAAAAATTACGAATATCAAGGGAAAAATATTCAACGTCGAAGGCGACGGCCCGACCGAGGACGATTTTAAGCGTCAAAGTGCTTTAAAGGCGCACGAGTGAGACTTGTTGATTTTTCATAATTTTTCATACTGTCGTGCGGGTTGAAAAGAGTTATCGACCAATGCAGGATGTCAAGCCGGATGCCCAGGATTTTTCAGAGCTCAATTCGGAGTCCGGATGGGGAAGGAGCCAAGAAACCGAGCAAGATACGAAGAGGTGGACAAAAGTTTGGCCAAAGCAGTGGTGACCTTTGGGGGCTAGGGGGCATTTTATGCCAACATTTGAGTTAGCAACAAATCGTGGAGAGAGAGAGAAGGAAAAAACGTGAGCAGAATGCGCCCGAAAATTGCGCCATCATGGGAGATCCTCAACCTCCAGCCTACAAACAACCCACCCCATTGATCATTGCCCTTGCTTCCCCTCTGGATGCTGGTCTTATCGCCGCCTCTCGCCCATCAAATGGTGGTCTCTATGAAGATCTCTGATTTCAATCTTTCTCTCTCCTCCCTCTCTCTCTTCTAAAAGCAGATTCATGTGGTGAAGAAGAAGAAGAAGAATGGATGACAGATGCTTGTCCAATGAAGACCGGATTGCTCCGTGGTTCAAGAGAAATGAAGATTGCTGATCATGGACTATCATGGACATTAATGGTGGCTAGAAATCAGTCCCGAGACATGGCAAATAAAAACCCGCAACCCGCAAAGAACGGTAATTTCATTTTTACAAAGGAAATTGATGTTTTATGCAATTTGCTTCATGGATACTTGTTCCCATGGGATGATTATACATCATAATGCCTTTTGCTATAATTTTGATCATTTTATGCTCAGAAAATCAGAAAATCATAAGTGTTGTGATTGAAATTAATGGTGTAAAACCCGTAAAACACGCGAAATATGGGGAAATTGGGTGTTTTTGATATATAAATGGAAAATGTAATAAGACACACCAACTAAATTTGTGTTTTTGCTACAAATGAACCTAAGGGCCATAGCCCACAATTTATTTTGTATTTTTAGTTATTTAATATTGTAAAAAATACAAGAAAATAGGGAAAAACCATTGAAAAATAGGAAAAAAATAAATTTTGAGTGTCGAAAATTAAGGAAAAATAAGATTCATGTTTGTGTATGTATGGGGGGTCTGAAGTATGAGGTTTAGCCTCAGTTCAGCCCTACCTTTACGTTTTAGTGTTGATTTTCATACAACAAAAAAATGAAAAATATTACCCTAAACCTATGCATCGTGCATAAGCTAAACGGCGAGGGGGTAGAGAGAATGAGAGTGGTGTTTAAGTACTGAGAGAAAGGAAAGGCTGATTGTTTTCATCTATGCATATCATATAGATCGATAGTTAATTTAAAATAAGGATCTAGTAGCATGAGGCCTCGTCGGTGCTAGGTTCATGCAATGCCGCATACGAGCGATAGTCAAATTCATTGAAAGAATGCTTTTGCACTAAGCACAATGCTGATTTTTCTTTGTTTGAGCACATGGACATTCACAATTTGCATGAAGCATAAAATGATAAAAGGTATCAGATAATACCTCCTGGATGCATAGCACATGTATTCTCTAGATCGTCACCAACGTTGAGTGAGTAAGGTTGTCCCAAGCTGCAGGCTAGGCGTTGGGTCTAAGGGGAAAGTAAAGTGAGGAAAATGGTACATTCTTGGATACGATCAATTGGTACCTTGAGTGGAAATATGTGCGATATTGTGTTTTATGTTTAGCGACACATTGAGGGGCCAATCCCCAAGGTGTAGGGGAGTCGCAGTGAGGTAGCGGCAGTCAGCCGTGGGAGAACCTCCTATGTTTGTACTTCGTGCCATTTAGCAATGTGCTGGGACTCCCTTTAAGGAGTGTTAATTGGGTTAGAGTTGGACTACGAGACATGATACAAATGCAAGATGTTTAGGAAGGCAATGTATGATGTATGTGTCATCAACGCTCCTGGCCGTGGGGTTGTTGAGCGCATGATAGAGGTCCGGCTAGTGCATGAGCCAGTGCCGGCCCATTTTAGGTCCCATCAAGAGCTTATCTTGGTAATTCATTGGCTTGCCAGAGTTACACTTTGGATGTACTTGACGTCTATGGATGCTATGTATGGATGCTACAGAGCCTATATACTTGGGATGTCTCATTGATGCTTGATCTTGGACACTTGTCATTGGTGCACTCTTACATGCTTTGTTCAAGCTTTCTTGCTTGACATTTATGACTTTTATGCCAATGGGAGCATCTTGATATGCTTGATAGACATAGAGTAGGTGGGTTTATGCTACTTGAGCATTCCGATACTTGAGACTAGGATCTTCACTTGGATGTTGCATGGTTGATATGCAGTGGTCCTCACAGATGTACTTGGGCTGATTTGGGCTTTGCACTCCCTAAGCATGCACCTATTTGTGTCAGGTCTTTCCATTGTTGTGTACACTTTGTCCTATTACACAAGGGGTGTGACGGCTTATTGATGGATTCATTTGACATGCTTGGGTGTTTGCTCGATGTTCATATGATTGTCACTTGCTGATTTATGCTCGCTTGATGCCCGTTATGCTTTGATAGTCAGTGGTTGACTTGGTGCATTCATTTTGCCTACAGTTTGCTCTCATTGTACCTCGCTATAATTTATTGTAGCAAGCAGTTATGCATGGAGTGTGATGTATTTTTCATGTTGAATTATCCTGATGTTATGTCTTTTGACGGTACTTGGTGGGAAACATCATTAACTATCAGTTTGTGGTCATTTTGCCTTGGTTTTGGTGGTATTTTGGATGTTTATAGTAGAAAACAACAAGTAGTTTTGAACTATTTGCACTGTTTTGGACTACAGTATGGCATCTTCTTCCATTGGCAGTGCTATCTTCAACATCACTAAGCTTGATAGTTTGAAGTATGCCTAGTGGAAGAGCCAAGTTTGGTAGGTATTGGTGCAGAAATTGTAGATAAATCCACTAAGGTTGCATGGAGAGCAACCTGAAACTATGTTCAATGATGAATGGATGGAGCTTAATGAGTTATGTAAGTCCACCCTCATCTTGTCTTTCACTAAACAGGTGCATTACAATGTGGCTGAGGAAGCACAGAGTGCTTGGCAGCTTTGGGATAAGATCAAGAACCTCTATGACAAGAAAAGTCTAACAAGTCAGATATATTGGTTGAAGCAACTTATGGACCTGCACATGAAGGAGAATATGACGATGTCTGCTCATTTGAGCCAATTCCATGCTATTCTCAAGAACTTGACTTTGCAGGGCATTACCTTCAATGATGAGGTTACTCCATTGTTTTTTCTTGGGACTTTGAGTGAGTCATGGGATGTATTTCGCACTGCCTTATGTGCTCCTGCTACTACTTTGAACTTGCTAAGCAATGATTTTTGACTCCGAGAAGTGCTTAAAATTAGCCAAAAATTTTGCATTTCAAGGAAAAAATCAATTCCGTTGAAGGCGGCATAGGCAATCGAGTCAATTTTAAGCAGCAAGCAACCGACGGGTTCTCAAAGTGCTTTAAAGATACACCATCTAATAATTATAGATTTTTCATAATTTTTTCAACTACCAGATCGGATCTTGAGAAGTGCCAAACAGTGTGGGACCTCAAGATAGTTGAGCAGAAATTTACAGATTAAAAATCCGATGCTAGACGCGAGAATGGGGGTGCCCGGAGGCCAAGACCAAAAGGGGGCCAAGTCCAAAAAGACTGAAGGAGGAGCAAAAGGGTGTGACCCTTGGGGAGTCCCCTTGGGGGCCCCAAAAATATTGAAAAATAAGGGGGGGGAGGGGCAATTTTTTTCATGAAACGGAAAAAAAAACAATGGCGACCTGTTGACGATGTGATTTTGAGGGAGAGGGGGCTATGGCACCTCCATACACCCATACCATCTGATCTTACCAGTCTGATGCATCCTTCCTTCACTCTGCATCGCCACTCTCCCCTTTTCCAATGGTTGTCAGGTTGCTAAGATCAAAAACTAATATTTCTCTCTCCTCCCTCTCTCTTCCCTCTATGAGATGTTCATGCGCATTATCTTGAAGGAAGGATCAGGAAGGAGATTGAAGAAAATGATGATTGAGATAAATGGAGATGCTGAAGATTGATGTGCAGCATGGAATTGATGGCAATGGAGGCTCCATCCACTAGTCACGCAGTCATTCAATGCGTCTCGGGTTTCGTAGAAACATGGTATGACTATTTTTTATGAAGGAAATGAAGTTTTTTTTACATTTTGTGATGGAAATGATGTTCTTATGCGATGAAAAATTGTTTGAGTACTAGTTGCATCATTTTTAATTTATTTTTATTAGAAAAAATTGATTTCATAATGATTTACATGCGCTATTTAAATCCCGCAAAACCCAAAATGCGATTTTTAAGGGTAAAATGATAGTTTTGTCATTTCGAGTAGGGAAAATGTGTTCCTATGGGGAAAAATGGATAGTGAAATTGAATTTCAGTATGTTGAAATGATTGGTATTATTAAATCAGAAAACAATAATGATTATTGATAAATAAATACTAAAAAATAAGGAAAGATAAAGAAAAGTCCACTTTACATTTAGGACTTTTTTATGAGGCAGGTAAGGACATACAGGTCTTTGGATACACAGATGCAGATTGGGCTAGTACCATGTCAGATAGAAGATCTACAAGTGGATTCATGTTTTCCCTTGGTAGTGCAGCAGTTACATGGAGCAGCAAAAAGCAACCTACAATTGCTTTATTGAGTACGGAGGCTGAGTATAGAGGTACTGCTATGGCAGCATGTGAGGTGGTATGGCTGCAAAAGTTATTAGGTGATTTGGATGTGCAGGAAGATGGTTCAGTTGTCATTCATTGTGACAACATGAGGAGCATATAACTAGCTAGGAATCCAGTGTTCCATGCTAGGACAAAACACATTGAGGTGCACTACCACTTTGTGAGAGAGAAGGTACTTGCAGGAGAGATTGACTTGGTATATGTCAGCACACAGGATCAGATAGCTAACATTTTCACAAAGGCATTGGGTGTAGAGAAGCTTTGGAATTTCCGAAGCTTACTTGGACTTGCAGAGATAAAGTTGAGCTTAAGGGGGAGTGTTGAGATGGCAAGCTCAATACATGCGGACATTGATGATGGACCGCCTGGCTAGATGGGTCCACACATCTACACTTAGCACGTTGGTGGTCATTATTATACTCAGATGGCCACTGACTTATCATTTATTATATTTAGTTTGTTACACCTACCTACAGCTGGCAAAGACATAGCGCAAGTCGATTAGTGTAGTCGGTTATGCATTGTTTGACTTAGTAGGCCACTTTCCTTTGAGTTTTATCTTATCTATACTTTGTGTACATTGTATAGTGTGTGGAAGAAGAATAAGCAACTAGCAAGAAAATGTTTTGGCCTCCATCTCTCTTCTTGTGTTCTTGAGTGAGCTTTCTCTTGTGTATACAGTGTGTGTTTGGCGCTGTAGCTCAAGCAAGTCCCCCGACCACGCAATTCTTGACAGATCATGGGACTGAACATTGCCAAGAAATGTGGTATTTGGTGGCTGTTAGTAAAAGAGGATTCCCATCTGATCTCAAATCATCTAAATGGGACATACAGAATCATATCCTTTGCATGTATCATCGAACTGCTATCTATGACCATACTTGATGAATTTGAGAGTGTCTCTCTTCAATTGATTCCACATTCTTAGAATCAGTTTGTGGATTCATTAGCCAATTTTGCTTACGAAGAGGACCTCTTCTTCAACTGTGGTCCAAGTTCAGATGTTGCTATTGATAACAAGACAGGACCTAGTTGCTTGTGGGGAATTTTATCAGACCACGCGTTATATGGCAGGCAATGGTTGATATGCGTAATGTGAAGAGTGGACGAGACCCATCTACCACTATTATATTGGACCCATAGGTTGGTTAGATGACATGTTATGTGTACGCCTCTTGCTATTTATGTAGGAGGTATGGGTCATCACTTGATGCATTTAGTTTATAGGGCAAGAGCCCTATGTCCTCCTTGGGATGATGGAGCATCCTGTTGTGCATTACTAGGATTCTCCCAGGGGGGATGTATATGAGCTGGTTGTTTTATTTCCTTAGGCCAAGAGAACAAAGTGCTTTAAAAGATTAAATATTTGATTTTTCTTTAGGCCAAGAGGACGGGTGTTGCCGAGTCTACAACGTTTATTTCTTTAGGCCAAGAGGGCCTGTTAGTTTGTTGTAAAATGTGCTATTTCTTTAGGCCAAGAGGGCCATAGGGTTGTTTGCTACAGGTGCATTTAATGGTTTTTTGTTTTAGTGATTGCATCATACAGGTTGACAAAGTCACTGGAGGTAGCCTTTGCTGCGGAGGAGCTTCTTGTGGCCATTCTAGGTGGTTTTGTCCCCTTCTTGAGTCTTTTCCCTTTTCCCTTAAGCAATTAATGATACATATGTATTGAAGGATTTCTCTCTTTTTGTTTGTTAGGGACCGGCAATCAAGGCATGAAGTTCCGGGTTTAGGTTAGGTATGTCTAGGGGAGGTCTGAGTAGTCATTGCCTCTTGCAAAGGCATTGTCAGGCACTGAAATACCTGTTTTAGACAGGAATTCTAGTGACCTTGTTCTATTGACCTGTTAAGCATCCATTCTAGGAGTTTCTGTTAGTTGTGAGGCAGTTAGAGAAGCCTGCACTTAAATATCAAGAGAAGGATAAGTTCTGAATCTAGTTAACAATAAATATATGGAGGTGTGTAAAGAGGGGTTCTAACCCCTCTAAAAATAGAAAAGGAAAGAAAGAAAAATCCTTGAGCAATTGTTCATTGCCTTGCGAGGGCTTGGTAGATTCATGGGGACAAGATAAGACCCAGGCTGATGCCTTATCTTCTTGGGGGTGGCATCTAGCTGAAAGAATAAGAATAAGGAAGGTTGGAGTGAAAATAAAAGTGAGCATTAGAAAAGGATTAAGTTTCATCGTGCGAGGGCTTGGTAGGTTCTTGGGTACCGAGACAGGACCTGAGGCCAATGCCCTGTTCTCCTTAGGTCACTATGCTCAGCTCCCTCCTTTTTACATGCTCGAGTATGGAAAATAAATGCTAAAAGGCCAATGTGCTAAAAAAGAATATTTCTAGATCAGGCTATAGGAGTCCTTGCCTAGTGGGAGCTCCTAGTTGATTTGTCCTTAGTTAGGTAGGTAGTTCAGATCACCACTTAGGATGACCTCTTTGATAGTTTTTATTAGCTTCGCCATGTTGAAGCAGTCGGTTAGCAACTAGCTATAGGCTTTCTGTCAGATTATGCTAGGCCTACTCCTTGTGGATTTCATGCCTTGGTTTTGACAGGGGGTAGGGTGAGAGTTGTGATGTGTTTTGTTGAGTATTTTTTGTATCAGCTTGATGCTCTTTGTGGTTGTGTTTATGTGCAGATCTATTCGTGGGATTTGACCGGCTGAGTTGCCCTACCCCGTGGTCGCCAATGAGCGATGATTTTTGACTTTGAGAAGTGCTTAAAGTTAGCTAAAAAATCCACATTTCAAGGGAAAAATCAACTATGTCGAAAGCAGCAAAGGCAATCGAGTCGATTTTAAGCAGCAAGCAACTGTCGAGCTCTCAAAGTGCTTTAAAGATACACCAACTGGAAGTTACAAATTTTTCATAATTTTTTTGAGTGCTGGATTGGATCCCAAGAAGTACCGCGCAGTGTAGGACCTCAAGATGGTCGAGTAGAAATTTACAGATTTAAAATCTAATGCTAGACACAAGAATGGGGGTGTCCGGAGGCCAAGACCAAAAGGGGGCCAAGTCTAAAAAGACTTAAGGAGGAGAAAAAGGATGTGACCCTTGGGGGCTCCCTTTGGGGGCCCCAAAAAACTTGACAAATAGGGGGGGGGGTGTGTTTTTTTCATGAAAAGGAAAAAAAAAATGGTGACATGTAGACGACATGATTTTGATAGAGAGGGGGACTATGGCACCTCCATACACCCATACCATCTGATCTTACTAGTTTGATGCATCCTTCCTTCGCTCTCCATCACCACTCTCCACTCGTCCAATGGCTATCCAATGGCTGCCCAGTTGTTGAGATTGGAAACTAGTCTTTCTCTCTCCTCCCTCTCTCTCCCCTCTATGGGTTGTTCATACGCATTATCGTGAAGGAATTATCTTGAAGGAAGGATCGAGAAGGAGATTGAAGAAAATGATGATTGAGATAAATGGAGATGCTAAAGATTGATGTGCAGCATGGAATTGATGGCAATGGAGGCTCCATCACTGGTCATGCATTCATTCAATGCGTCTCGGGTTTCGTAGAAACACGGTATGACTATTTTTTATGAAGGAAATGAAGATTTTTTGACATTCTATAATGGAAATGATGTTCTTATGCGATGAAAAATTGTTTGAGTGCTAGTTCATCATTTTTAATTTATTTTTATTAGAAAATTTTGATTTCTTAATGATTTACATGCACTATTTAAATCCCACAAAACTCGAAATGCGGTTTTTAAGGGTAAAATGATAGTTTTGTTGTTTCGGGTGGGAAAAATGTGTTCCTATGGGGGAAAATGGAGAATGAAATTGAATTTTAGTATGTTGAAATGATTGGTATGAAGAAGTCTGAAAACAATAATGATTATTGACAAATAAATACTAAAAAATAAGGAAAGATAAAGAAAAAATGGAAATGCACTTCATAAAAATAAGAAAAAATATAATGAGTGTTTTTGAATGTATGGTAGTGGCAAAGCATGAGGTTTAGCTTCATTTTTTCCTATCTCTTTATCAAGTTTCGTGATGTATTGCTTTTCATACATTAAAACATGACAAAATGAACCCCTACACCTATGCAACGAAAGCACTACCTAAAAGTAGGGGGTGGGGTGTTTGAATGATGCAATTTGGGTGTTGTTTATTGTTGATTTTGAATATGCATATCACGATATAGGGTTTTTAGTATTTTAATTAAGAGGATAGTAGCATGAGCGTTATCTCGGTGCTATCCTTAAATCATCGCAACGGGTTAGTAAATGAGCATTGGAAAGCCTGGTTGTGCATGACACATTTCTAATTGAAAATTATGTTTGAGCAGATTAGGATCATCCACTTTTGCATGTGCATATCAACCATGGTATCAGAATATGAAGAATTGGATGCATAGCACCTATTTTCTGTTATGATAAACTATGCTTGAGTGTGTGAGACGACCTAATCTGTAGGCTAGTCGATCATTTTCGGGGAATTGTTTGAAAAGGACACATGGTATCTCTTAGAATACATTCAAAATGAAAGAGTGGAGCTTGTATCGTGTGTACTTTATGTTGGAGCGATGCATCTCGGAGCCAATCCCCAAGGTTAGGAGAGTCGCAGTGGAACCACAACAGTCAGCCAAGAGGTGCATCCATATGTTTGTGCTATGAGATATCATGTGTATATGTTATGGGATCTTCCTCTGAGGAGAAGGGATGGTAAACATTGGACTAGGACCTAATACAAATGCAGAATCGACATTAGCGTTTAGTGTAGAGTGAGTCTTAGACGCTCCTGGCCTATGAGGCCGTGTGGTGGGAGTGTCTATTGGGTGCATGAGGTCCGGCTAGTGCCATAGCCAATGCCGGCCCATTTTAGGTCCCATCACTTTCCTGATGTAGAGAGTGCTCTTATGTAGGAAGAGATCAAGTGTAAGAACTTGGATGCCTCTCATGTGTCACATGCTTTGACTGTTAGAGGCAGAGATGGTAATGGAAAGAATGACAGTGGGAATGGCCATGGCAGAGACTCCCAGAAGTCTAGGTCTAAGTCACATGGGAGAAATGCTAATGTGACATGTCACCATTGTGGCAAGAAGGGTCATATACGCCCACAATGTCATGAGTTGCACAATGAGAAGTGTAAAGAGAACGGGAAAGACAAAGTATAGGAAAAGTCCTCTGATCACAGCATTGTGTCTACGAAATCCAATACGAAATCCAATGTGAAAATCGAGGAGATAAATGTCATGAAAAATGATGACTCTAATGGGGAGTACATACTTGTAACTAGTTCTTGTAATACTACACCGTTGACTGAGGTTCTCACTCTATGTATGCACACTGCTGGCTTTTGGATTCTAGTGCTTCATTTCATGTTACACCATGCCATGAGTGGTTTCACTCCTACCACACTATCTCTGGTTCAGTTCACTTGGGTGATGATAAGTCACTTGCTATTGTTGGCATTAGGGATGTACGACTACAATTCTCTACTGGCAGTACTTTTTTGTTACAGGATGTACATCATGTACATGTGCTTACATACAATCTTATGTCTACAAGGAAGCTTGATGATGCTAGGTTTCATGTCTATTTTGGGGATTCTTCTTGGAAGATCACATGTGGTAGACTTGTGCTTGCTAGAGGTACCAAGGCTGGGATCCTCTATCTTCTTGTAGTTGATGGATCCTCTATTGATCATGTTTTGTTAGTGGGTTCCATCCCACATATATCTCTTTGGCATGCCAATATGGTCCATATGTCCTTGAAGGAAATGAAAAAGCTTTCTGTTTTAGAGTGCCTACTGCCCCTTGACTATGCATGTTTTGATTCATGTGAGCATTGTCTTTATGGCAGACAGACTAGGAATATGCATAAGAAGTCTGGTAGGACACGCATGAGTGAGCTCGTGGCATTGGCACATTTGGATGTCTGTGGACCCATGCCATGTCAGACTATGGGTGGTGCAAAGAATTTTTTGACATTTATTGATGATTTTTCGCGTAAAATCTAGGCTTATCCCATTAAGCTTAAGTCAGATGTCTTGGCTAGGATTCAGAGATGGCTTGTATTGGTTGAGAACCAGACTGGGCATAGACTGAAATGCCTTAGGATTGACAATGGGGGAGAATATGTGTCATGTGCCTTTGAGTAGCTATGTGAAAAGAGGGATATTAAGCATCAGTTGGCTGCCCCCTATACCCCACCCCAGAATGGTTTGGCTAAGTGGATGAATAGAACCATCCAAGAGCACGTACGCAGTATGCTTAGCCACACAAGCCTACCATAGAGCTTTTGGGCTGAGGCAGTCAGTACAACTGTGCATATCATAAATAGATCACCTTCTAGTGGTTTGGAATTCTAGGTTGCAGAGGAGGCATGAATTGGAAAACCTCTATCTTATGCGTATCTACGTGTCTTTGGATGTGAAGCATTTTTCCATGTGCCCAAGGACAAGCGTAGTAAACTAGATCCTAAAAGTGTCAAATGCAATTTCCTTGGCTATGGATGTTGAGATATCGAGCTCCACTTGTGATACGCCAGGGTGACCGTTGTGTATTTATGTCACCGACTTGTCAGTTGCAGACGCGGTTGGTACACCGCCCATGAATAATAGCTACATGATAGCTATACTTATCTACTCTAGTTTGTGGCTCAGTTAGTATGCCACCTTAGTTAGTTGAGTTTGGTTTGAGACCCATATATAGGGTTCTTCTATTTTCTTTGTACTTGAGTTCTTTTGGCTTACAGAACTAGGAAGAGGAAAACTGTTTTCAGCCTCCACCCTTGTGTGTCTTCCCCCATTGTGCAAGCAAGAAAGCTTCAAGCGAGACTCCTTCCTTCTCTCCCACAATCTTGACATGGTATCAGAGCCTTGTTCGTGGTAAGGAGCTCAAGAAAGCAAGCCAAGCTCGCGGTGTTCTAGTAAGAGGAGCAGTGTTGCTTTCATTTTCTGTTTTGGGAGCAGATCTCTGCAGGTAGCACAGCCAGAAAGTGCAGGAGTGTATTGTCTCAAGTTGAGACGCCCTTCGCGGTGAAGCAAGAGGGTAGTATATGTTGCGGGATAGGGCTCTAGCCCTTGGCGACCTTGTTTTTTTTATTTGAGGCCATTTCGGGGCCTGTTTTGGAGGCGGAAGTTCTCTGCACGCACTCAGAAAAAGGCCCAGTTTTATGTTGTGCAGCCACTGTTCTACAAGTCGGTGAAAAGTTACTGTAGAAATTGCATCTTATGCTTGTGCGCAGAGACATTGGGAGTTACAGAATCATCCCTGTTGCCTGTTAATGCAAAATCGTCACTAGGAAGTGACTGTGTGGTCAAATACCACTTTCGCCAGTTTTGCAGATTTTCCCTTGTGAGGGTGAAGCTGTGTTTTTTGTAGTGACAGAATTTTTTGCAGTGTTCTATAATGGCATCTGATTCTCTTTCACAGATTGTCACTGAAAAGCTTGACAAGAACAACTTCCAAGCATGGAAGTTTAGAATGACGAATTTCCTTATGGGAAAAGGATATTGGGAATTTGTTGCAGGAAATGAAGAAGAACCAGTTCTTCCTGATGTTCCCAATCAATAGCAAATGCAGGCATTTAAAACATGGCATGAGAGATCCAGGAAAGTTATGTACTGGCTGTCTATCAGCATTTCAGACTCTATGATTGTGCATATTCAGGATGCAAGTACGCCAAAGGAGGCATGGGATACTTTGTCAAAAATGTATAGCACAAATATGCAAGCCAGGAAAATGCAGCTCAAGCAAGAGTTGCATAATGTGCAAAGAGAAAATATGAGCATCAATGACTACCACATGAAAGTGAAGAAGATTGCAGATGCACTTGCTTCCATCGGGTCGCCAGTGAAAGATGATGATTTAGTTTCTGTGACCTTGAATGGTCTAGGAAAGGAATATGCATAGTTTCGGACATCCATTTCAGTTCGTGAAAGATTTCCTGATTTTGAGGAGCTGATTGCTCTTCTAATTTCTGAGGAGCAAAGAAATGGTGGTGCATCTTCTTCAAGAGGAACTTCAAAAGAAGTTGTCTTCTACTCAAATGCTGGAAGAGATAGAGGCAGAGGTAGAGGAGGCCGATTTGGAGGCTGTGGCAGAAATTAGAATATGCAGCAAACTCAAGAAAACCAGTCCTATGGAGGAGGACGTGGTAACTCTAGAGGCAAGGGGAGCCAAAGAGGTCGTGGTGGATGGCAAAGAGGTCAAAATGCAAATAGTAATGTTGAATGCTACTACTGTGGTAAAATGGGTCATATGGCTAAAGACTGCTATAAAAAGCAGAATGACATCATGAATGGAAAACTGCAACAAGGGAATTATGCATCTTCTAGTAGACAGGGTGATGACAGAAATGAGAATTTGTTCATGGTGCAGCACATGAACAATTCTGTGACAAGTGCAGAAGAAAGCAATGATGTATGGTATGTTGACTCAGGTGCATCAAACCACATGACAGGTCATGCAGAATGGATGGAGGATGCAAGGAAAATGGAAAAACCAGGATTTGTGGAGACTGGTGATGATACTACACATCCTATTGTGCAGATTGGAAAAATTCCCTTGTCTATGCAGGATGGGAAAAAGAAATACTTGTCCGATGTATTTCATGTCCCGAATATCACCAAGAATCTGGTTTCTGTCGGTCAAATGGTTGAGCAGGGCTTGCAGGTCAGATTTAATCCTCATGGATGCTTTGTTGAGGATATGAAAAATAAAGGTCGCTTGATAGCAAAAGGAAATAAGAAGGGCAGAATGTTTACGTTGGATGCAGACATGTCTGAATTGAGTGCAGCAATGTTTGCACATGGGACCGGTGTAGTTGCAGATATTGATATATGGCATAAACGCATTGGTCATGTTAATGTACAGCGACTTAAATCAATGCAGGCCCAAAATATTGTTGCAGGATTGCCAAAATTCAAGGTTGCAGAAATGCATAAGGTATGTGAAGCCTGTCAGTTTGGAAAACAGGCAAGGAAACCATTTCCTAGACATGTTCAAGAGAGTGAGAAGCCATTGGAATTAATCCACTCTGATGTGTGGACTACTAAAGCTGCATCTCTTGGAGGCTGTCATTATTTTTTCACTTTTATTGATGACTATAGCAAAAAAGTTTGGGTGTATTTTATGAAAAAGAAAAGTGAAGTTTTTGGGCATTTCAAAACCCTTAAAGCTATGGCTGAAAAAGAAACAGGTCTGCAAATAAAATGCCTAAGGTCAGATGGAGGGGGAGAGTACCTCTCAAATGAGTTTGCAAAGTTCTTGCAGGAGCATGGCATAAAGCAGCAATATTCATGCAGTCATATCCCACAACAAAATGGAATTGTAGAAAGAAAAAACAGGCATATTGGAGAGGTATCGCGTGCCATGCTCAATGAAAAAGACTTGCCAGATTTTTATTGGGCTGAAGCAGTTGCTACAGCAGTCTACATAATGAACAGGACTCCCACTGCAGCAATACATGGAATGACTCCAGAGGAGAGGTATACTGGTAGGAAACCAGATATTTCTCATTTGAAAATTTTTTGTTGCATTGCCTATGTACATGTGCCAGATGAGTTGAGATCCAAGTTGGATCCAAAAGCTGAGAAGTGCATCTTTATTGGTTACTCTCTGCAGCAAAAAGGGTATAGATGCTATAACCCTTCTACTCGTAAGTTTACAGTGAGCAGAGATGTTGTTTTTTATGAGATGAGTAGCTGGTATAAACCAGTAAATGTGATTGATGATGTAGATGCACAAAATGGTAATGCTACACAAAATTCACAGCAGCAGTCACAAAATATTAGTGGACCTAGAGCGTCCTCTAGTAGTGGTTCACATTCTTCACCATGGACAGGCAGATTGAGATCAGGAGAATCTTCTCAAAGTAATGCAGATAGTGGTATGCAGGTATCACGAAAAGGAAAAGAGAAGGTTGATCAGTCCATGTTTGATGTGAATGCAGTTCACTCTTATGTGGATGGTGAATCCAGTGGCTCAGAATAGAGCATTGATGATGAGTTGGGTATTCCTTCTATTGTTACACCTGGAGTAAGGAAGACCATGGATGTTTTGAGAGCACCTGGGAGTGAACGTACTTTGCGCAGGTCTACGAGAGCTAGGTATCCTGTGGATAGGCTGAAATATGATGGATTTACAGCCATTCACTATGCATATATGGTCAAAGTGATACAGGAACCAGAACCCACATCTTTTGAGCAAGCCATGGGAAAAGAAAAATGGGAGAAAGCCATGGATGAAGAAATGGATGCCTTGGAAGCAAATGCTACATGGGAGTTAGTACATTTGACTAAAGGTAAGAATGCAATTGGCTGTAAGTGGGTTTATAAGGTGAAGCACAATGCAGATGGTTCTGTGAACAGATACAAGGCAAGATTAGTAGTCAAGGGGTATGCACAAACATATGGCATTGACTATGAAGAAACATTCGGTCCAGTTGCAAGGATGGCAACTGTAAGAGCAGTCATTGCTATGGCTGCATCAAAGGGATGGTCTTTATATCAGATGGATGTAAAGAATGACTTCTTGCATGGTGATTTGCAAGAAGAGGTCTATATGGAGCAGCCACCAGGTTATGTGCATGCTGTTCATCCTGAGTTTGTTTGCAGGTTGAAGAAAGCCTTGTATGGCTTGAAGCAAGCACCTAGAGCATGGTCTGACAAGATAGGACAGTATCTTGTCACTATTGGCTTTCAGATTTCCAAGGCAGATTTCTCACTTTATGTGAGAAAAACAGAGAAAGGTATTATGCTACTTGTCATTTATGTTGATGATTTGATTATGACAGGTGACAGTGATGAAGATATCCTTCATGTGAAAATGCTATTGAAGCAGAAGTTTGAGATGAAGGATTTGGGAGAGCTGAGTTATTTCTTGGGCATTGAGGTGATTAGATCACCAAGTGGGATACAGCTCTTGCAGAGGCAGTATGGATTGGACATGCTGTCCAAATATGGGATGACAGGTTGTAAGCCTATTTCAGTTCCTTTGGAGCAAAATGTGAAGCTGAGCACAGATGCAGGTGAGCTTCTAGAAGACCCTACTATGTATAGATGCATAGTAGGAAGTTTGATTTATATGACTATTACCAGGCCAGATTTGAGCTATGCTGTTGGATTGGTAAGTCAGTTTATGCAGGCTCCAAGGAAACCACATTTGGATGCGGCTAGACGCATACTCAGGTATGTGAAGTCCACATTGCAGTATGGACTATTTTATGAGACTGGGGTTCAGATACAGTTGCATGGATACACTGATGCTGATTGGGCTGGTAGTATTTCTGATAGACGATCTACCAGTGGATATGTGTTCTCTTTTGGGAGTGCTGCAGTCACTTGGAGCAGCAAGAAACAGCCTACAGTTGCCTTGTCGAGCACAGAGGCTGAGTATAGGGGTGCAGCAATGGCTGCATGTAAGGTAGCTTGGTTGCATAAGCTACTTTATGATATGCATCAGTCTACATATGGACCAGTTGTCATTTATTGTGACAACATGAGTAGTATACACTTGGCAAATAACCCAGTCTATCATGCTAGAACAAAGCACATTGAGGTGCATTATCACTATGTGCGAGAGAGGGTTTTACTAGGTCTTATTGATCTAGTTTATGTCAGCACAGAGGATCAGGTAGCTGACATATTCACGAAGGCATTGGGCGCAGAGAAGCTGCGCAAGTTCAGAGACCTGCTTGGTGTGCAGGAATTGGGATTGAGCTCGAGGGGGAGTGTTGAGATATCGAGCTCCACTCGTGATACGCCAGGGTGACCGTTGTGTATTTATATCACCGACTTGTCAGTTGCAGACGCGGTTGGTACACCGCCCATGAATAATAGCTACATGATAGCTATCCTTATCTACTCTAGTTCGTGGCTCAATTAGTATGCCACCTTAGTTAGTTGAGTTTGGTTTGAGACCCATATATAGGGTTCTTCTATTTTCTTTGTACTTGAGTTCTTTTGGCTTACACAACTAAGAAGAGGAAAACTGTTTTCAGCCTCCACCCTTGTGTGTCTTCCCCCATTGTGCAAGCAAGAAAGCTTCAAGCGAGACTCCTTCCTTCTCTCCCACAATCTTGACAATGGAGATGTAGGTGAGATGGGTTATCGCCTTTGGGATCCACATGTGCGAAAAGTCATCCCCAGTCATGATGTAGTCTTCCATGAAGACAAGATGCATAGGTATCCTGAGAGGGTGGTAGAGATATGCAGGGTTATATTCCAGGAGGAGCCACGTGCTCCTGGATAGCCAATTGGACAGCCTGCAACAGTTGTTTGTACACATGGCTAGGGTGTTGGCTGGACATGCAGCAGAGCCTGTAGTGAGATAGTCTACTAGAGCAGATGTCCCACCTGATAGATTTGAGCCCTCGATGCATTATGTCTTGGTTATAGATGCAGGAGATCCTCTCACCTATGATAAGGCTATGTGCAGGGGTGACAGTCACTTGGGAGAGGGCTATGAACTTTGATATGGACTCCCTACATAAGAATATGACTTGGGATTTGGTTTCATTGCCTATGGGCAAGAAGGCTTTGCCATGCAAATGGGTGTACAAGCTAAAAAGTATCCCTGGGAAACCTAAGCTGGCTTATAAGGCAAGACTTGTTGCGAAGGTTTTAAAACAAGAGCATAGAGTTGACTTTGATGAATTCTTTTCTCTTGTGGTCAAGATGACCACCTATGCTTGGTTTTGGCCTTAGTTACGTATCTTTTGACTTGGAGATGTGTCAGATGGATGTCAGGACTACATTCTTGCATGGGGATTTGCATGATGAGATATACATAGAGTAACCTAAGGGCTTTGTAGAACCTAGCAGGGAACACCTAGTGTGCAAGTTGAAGAAAAGTCTTTATGGCTTGAGGCAGGCACCTAGGGAGTGGTATCATAAGTTTGATGCCTCTTCAGTCACAAGGCTACAACAGGAATGCTATGGATCCGTGTCTTTACACGAAGAAAGCATGTGATGGCTCATTACTTATTTTTGGTACTTTATGTGGATGATATGATGATAGCAGGGAAAGCACATGATGAGCTGGATGCTCTTAAATCTCAACTGAAGAAGAGCTTTGAGATGAAGGATTTGGGACATTCCTCTCACATTCTTGGTATGTGCATTAGGAACGACATGCATCAGGGACTACTCTACCTCTCACAAAAGGAGTACATTCATAAAGTCCTTGAGCGTTTCTACATGCAGGATGTGAAGGCTATTGGCTGTCCATTACCTTCTTATGTGAAGGTTTCACAGACCGATTGTCTGTAGCAAATGAGGAGAGGGCTGAGATGGCCAAGATCCCTTATGCATTAGTCATGGGGCAATTTGATATATGCCGTGATAGCCACTCGTCCAGATATTGCATTAGCAGTTGGTGTTGTGGCACACTGTATGGCTACATGTGGCAAGAAACATTGGGATGCCGTGAAGGGTACCATGAGGTACCTGAAGGGCATAGTCGATATGTGTATTTGCTATGGCAGCCAAGATACAAAATTTGTGGGGTACACAAACTCCAATTATGTAGGACGTGCAGATAGTAGGAAGTCCACTTTTGGCTATGTATTCACCTATGTTGGAGGTGCTATCTCTTAGATGTCCAGGGTTCAGAAGTGTATGGCTCTATCTACCACAAAGACTGAGTATGTTGTAGCCACCGAGGCCTGCAAGGAGGCCATATGGTTAGGCCGTTTGGTCTATGATCTTGGGATTGATGATATGCCTATGCTGCATTCGGATTCTATGAGTGCTATTCAACTAGCCAAGAATCTAGTCTTCCATGTGAAGACAAAACACATTGAGGTGAGATATCACTTCATACGTGGGGTCATGGAGGACAAGTCTATTGACCTTGTCAAGATCTCCACTGACAAAAATCCTACAGATCTACTCACAAAAAGCTGTCAAGATTGTGGGAGAGAAGGAAGGAGTCTCACTTGTAGCTTTCTTGCTTGCACAATGGGGGAATACACACAAGGGTGGAGGTTGAAAATAGTTTTCCTCTTCTTAGTTGTGTAAGCCAAAAAGAACTCTAGTACAAAGAAATAGAAGAACCCTATATATGGGTCTCAAACCAAACTCAACTAACTAAGGTGGCATACTAATTGAGCCACGAACTAGAGTAGATAAGGATAGCTATCATGTAGCTATTATTCATGGGCGGTGTACCAACCCCATCTGCAACTGACAAGTCGGTGACATAAATACACAACGGTCACCCTGGCGTATCATGAGTGGAGCTCGATATCTCAACACTCCCCCTCGAGCTCAATCCCAATTCTTGCACACCAAGCAGGTCTCTGAACTTGCGCAGCTTCTCTGCGCCCAATGCCTTCGTGAATATGTCAGCAACCTGATCCTCTATGCTGACATAAACTAGATCAATAAGACCTAGTAAAACCCTCTCTCGCACATAGTGATAATGCACCTCAATGTGCTTTGTTCTAGCATGATAGACTGGGTTATTTGCCAAGTGTATACTACTCATGTTGTCACAATAAATGACAACTGGCCCATCTGTAGACTGATGCATATCATAAAGTAGCTTATGCAACCAAGCTACCTCACATGCAGCCATTACTGCACCCCTGTACTCAGCCTTTGTGCTCGCCAAGGCAACTGTGGGCTGTTTCTTGCTGCTCCAAGTGATTGCAGCACTCCCAAAAGAGAACACATATCCACTAGTAGATCGTCTATCAGAAATACTACTAGCCCAATCAGCATCAGTGTATCCATGCAGCTGTATCTCAACCCTAGTCTCATAAAATAGTCCATACTGCAATGTGGACTTCACATACCTGAGTATGCGTCTAGCTGCATCCAAATGCAGTTTCCTTGGAGCCTGTATAAACTGACTTACCAATCCAACAGCATAGCTCAAATCTGGCCTGGTAATAGTCATATAAATCAAACTTCCTACTATGCGTCTGTACATAGTAGGGTCTTCTAGAAGCTCACCTACATCTGTGCTCAGCTTCACATTCTACTCCAAAGGATCTGAAATAGGCTTACAGCCTGTCATCCCATATTTGGACAGCATGTCCAATCCATACTGCCTCTGCAAGAGCTGTATCCCACTTGGTGATCTAATCACCTCAATGCCCAAGAAATAACACAGCTCTCCCAAATCCTTCATCTCAAACTTCTGCTTCAATAGCATTTTCACATGAAGGATATCTTCATCACTGTCACCTGTCATAATCAAATCATCAACATAAATGACAAGTAGCATAATACCTTTCTCTGTTTTTCTCACATAAAGTGAGAAATCTGCCTTGGAAATCTGAAAGCCAATAGTGACAAGATATTGTCCTATCTTGTCAGACCATGCTCTAGGTGCTTGCTTCAAGCCATACAAGGCTTTCTTCAACCTGCAAACAAACTCAGGATGAACAGCATGCACATAACCTGGTGGCTGCTCCATATAGACCTCTTCTTGCAAATCACCATGCAAGAAGGCATTCTTTACATCCATCTGATGTAAAGACCATCCCTTTGATGCAGCCATAGCAATGACTGCTCTTACGGTTGCCATCCTTGCAACCGGACTGAATGTTTCTTCATAGTCAATGCCATATGTTTGTGCATACCCCTTGACTACTAATCTTGCCTTGTATCTGTTCACAGAACCATCTCCATTGTGCTTCACCTTATAAACCCACTTACAGCCAATTGCATTTTTACCTTTAGGCAAAGGTACCAATTCCCATGTAGCATTTGCTTCCAAGGCATCCATTTCTTCATCCATGGCTTTCTCCCATTTTTCTTTTCCCATGGCTTCCTCAAAAGAAGTGGGTTCTGGTTCCTGTATCACTTTAACCATATATGCATAGTGAATGGCTGTAAATCCATCATATTTCAGCCTATCCAAAGGATACCTAGCTCTCGTAGACCTGCGCAAAGTAGGTTCACTCCCGAGTGCTCTCAAAACATCCCTAGTCTTCCTTACTCCAGGTGTAACAATAGAAGGAATACCCAACTCATCATCAATGCTCTGTTCTGAGCCACTGGATTCACCATCCACGTAAGAGTGACCTGCATCCACATCAAGCATGGGCTGATCAACCTTCTCTTTTCCTTTTCGTGATACTTGCATACCACTATCTACATTGCTTTGAGAAGATTCTCTTGATCTCAATCTGCCTGTCCATGGCAAAGAATGTGAACCACTGCTAGAGGAAGCTCCAGGTCCACTAATATTTTGTGACTGCTGCTGTGAATTCTGTGCAGCATTACCATTTTGTGCATCTACATCATCAATCACATTTACTGGTTTATACCAGCTACTCATCTCATCAAAAACAACATCTCTGCTCACTATAAACTTACGAGTAGAAGGGTTATAGCATCTATACCCTTTCTGCTATAGAGAGTAACCAATAAAGATGCACTTCTTAGCTTTTGGATCCAACTTGGATCTCAACTCATCTGGCACATGTACATAGGCAATGCAACCAAAAATTTTCAAATGAGAAATATCTGGTTTCCTACCAGTATACCTCTCCTCTGGAGTCATCCCATGTATTGCTGCTGTGGGAGTCCTGTTCATTATGTAGACTGCTGTAGCAACTGCTTCAGCCCAGTAAAAATATGGCAAGTCTTTTTCGTTGAGCATGGCACGAGATACCTCTCCAACATGCCTGTTTTTCCTTTCTGCAATTCCATTTTGTTGTGGGATATAACTACATGAATATTGCTGCTTTATGCCATTCTCCTGCAAGAACCTTGCAAACTCATTTGAGAGGTACTCTCCCCCTCCATCTGACCTTAGGCATTTTATTTGCAGACCTGTTTCTTTTTCAACCATAGCTTTAAGAGTTTTGAAATGCCCAAACACTTCACTTTTCTTCTTCATAAAATACACCCAAACTTTTCTGCTATAGTCATCAATAAAAGTGACAAAATAATGACAGCCTCCACGAGATGCAACTTTAGTAGTCCACACATCAGAGTGGATTAATTCCAATGGCTTCTTACTCTCTTGAACATGTCTAGGAAATGGTTTCCTTGCCTGTTTTCCAAACTGACAGGCTTCACATACCTTATGCATTTCTGCAACCTTGAATCTAGGCAATCCTGCAACAATATTTTGGGCCTGCATTGATTTAAGTCACTATACATTAACATGACCAATGCGTTTATGCCAGATATCAATATCTGCAACTACGCCGGTCCTCAATTCAGACATGTCTGCATCCAACGTAAACATTCTGCCCTTCTTCTTTCCTTTTGCTATCAAGCGACCTTTATTTTTCATATCCTCAACAAAGCATCCATGAGGATTAAACCTGACCTGGAAGCCCTGCTCAACCATTTGACCAACAGAAACTAGATTCTTGGTGATATTCGGGACATGAAATACATCGGACAGGTATTTCTTTTTCCCATCCTGCATAGACAAATGAATTTTTACAATCTGCACAATAGGATGTGCAGTATCATCACCAGTCTCCACAAATCCTGGTTTTTCCATTTTCCTTGCATCCTCCATCCATTCTGCATGACCTGTCATGTGGTTTGATGCACCTAAGTCAACATACCATACATCATTTCTTTCTTCTGCACTTGTCACAGAATTGTTCATGTGCTGCACCATGAACAAATGCTCATTTCTGTCATCACCCTGTCTACTAGAAGATGCATAATTCCCTTGTTGCAGTTTTCCATTCATGATGTCATTCTGCTTTTTATAGCAGTCTTTAGTCATATGACCCATTTTACCACAGTAGTAGCATTCAACATTACTGTTTGCATTTTGGCCTCTTTGCCATCCACCACGACCTCTTTGGCTACCCCTGCCTCTAGAGTTACCACGTCCTCCTCCATAGGACTGGTTTTCTTGAGTTTGCTGCATATTCTGATTTCTACCACGGCCTCCAAATCGGCCTCCTCTACCTTTGCCTCTACCTCTTCCAGCATTTGAGTAGAAGATAGCTTCTTTTGAAGTTCCTCCTAAAGAAGATGCACCACCATTTCTCTGCTCCTCAGAAATTAGAAGAGCAATCAACTCCTCAAAATCAGGAAATCTTTCACGGACGGAAGTGGATGTCCGAAACAATGCATAATCCTTTCCTAGACCATTCAAGGTCACAGAAACTAAATCATCATCTTCCACTGGCGACCCAATGGAAGCAAGTGCATCTGCAATCTTCTTCACCTTCAGGATGTAGTCATTGATGCTCATATTTTCTCTTTGCACATTATGCAACTCTTGCTTGAGCTGCATTTTCCTGGCTTGAATATTTCTGCTGTACATTTTTGACAAAGTATCCCATGCCTCCTTTGGCGTACTTGCATCCTGAATATGCACAATCATAGAGTCTGAAATACTGATAGACAGCCAGTACATAACTTTCCTGGCTCTCTCATGCCATGCTTTGAATGCCTGCATTTGCTGTTGATTGGGAACATCAAGAAGAACTGGTTCTTCTTCATTTCCTGCAACAAATTTCCAATATCCTTTTCCCATAAGGAAATTCGTCATTCTAAACTTCCATGCTTGGAAGTTGTTCTTGTCAAGCTTTTCAGTGACAATCTGTGAGAGAGAATCAGACGCCATTACAGAACACTGCAAAAAATTATGTCACTGCAAACAACACAGCTTCAGCCTCACAAAGGCAAATCTGGAAAACTGACAAAAGTGGTATTTGACCACACAGTCACTTCCTAATGACGATTTTACATCAACAAGCAACAGGGATGATTCTGTAACTCCCAATGTCTCTGCGCACAGGGATACGATGCAATTTCTACAGTAACTTTTCACCGACCTGTAGAACAGTGGCTGCACAGCATAAAACTGGGCCTTTTCTTGAGTGCGTGCAGAAAACTTCCGCCTCCAAAACAGGCCCCGAAATGGTCTCAAATTAAAAAAACAAGGTCGTCGAGGGCTAAAGCCGTCTCCCGCAGCATATATTGCCCTCTTGCTTTACCGCGAAGGGCGTCTCAACCTGAGACAATGTTCTCCTGCACTTTCCGGCTGTGCTACCTGCAGAGATCTACTCCCAAAACAGAAAATGAAAGCAACACTGCTCCTCTTACCAGAACACCGCAAGCTTGGCTTGCTTCCTTGAGCTCCTTACCACGAACAAGGCTCTGATACCATGTCTCACTTGTAGCTTTCTTGCTTGCACAATGGGGGAATACACACAAGGGTGGAGGCTGAAAATAGTTTTCCTCTTCTTAGTTGTGTAAGCCAAAAAGAACTCTAGTACAAAGAAATAGAAGAACCCTATATATGGGTCTCAAACCAAACTCAACTAACTAAGGTGGCATACTAACTGAGCCACGAACTAGAGTAGATAAGGATAGCTATCATGTAGCTATTATTCATAGGCGGTGTACCAACCACGTCTGCAACTGACAAGTCGGTGACATAAATACACAACGGTCACCCTGGCGTATCACGAGTGGAGCTCGATATCTCAACAAAAGCCTCACTACCGAGCGCTTTGCCTTCCTCAGGAGATTGATGGACATTGGATGAGATGACGTCTTTCCTCATCCTATTGTACATATGTGTCTTTTCTTTTTCTTTTCACTCCTCACACTGGGGCAGATTTGCCTCTAAGTGGGAGGTTGTTGGGGGTAAAGGCACCTCCACCTAGCTGCCCATGTATTACTACACTGACACTACCCACCACAGCACACTGCAGGTGGTGGGCGCCCAGCATCATCACTTTATTATTTATTCTTTTAGTGACAGTTTGAATAAAGGAAGGCCTAGTCACACATTGTGACTGTTGGCGTTCCCATTTTGTGTCTCTCTCTTTCTTTCTCTTGCTCTCCTACCATAGTTCTTCCAAGCAAGCTTCAATCCTTCTCACCTTTCAAGATATGCTATCAAAACCTTGGATTATGACCCCACTTATGTACCTCCAACCTCCTATAAGATGTTGACCACCATCTATAACCGACCTCTAGAAAAGCACCTCCTGACACACCCGTATCTAGATCAAATTCTGAATGAGGAGGAGTTACACATCGCCAGTCGAGTAAACTTCAATGACTTCCTCACGGATGTTCTCACCTACATCACTCAAGTTGGCATATGTCCTTTTGACATGGACCACTATGCTCAATTAGAATACAATCTAAATTTCTATACTTGGCTCATGAGGAAGTAAAAGCCCCAAAATACAAGCACTGATAGCCCTTGACCTCTTGACCTCTAAATCCTAGGAAGGATTCTTCTCATCCCCAAAGGGGGAGCAAGAAAGGTGGAGTAGAAATAAGGTGAAGTAAGGCAAAATCAATAGGTGGAATAAAGAGGTGAAGTCAAACATGTAAGGGAAAATGAAACACGCAAGTAAAAATTAAAGTCTCAATCAATGCCCAAAAAAGATGAAAATCAACTCACAATTAAGGAAGAGTGTCATAAAATTTTGGGAAATGAATAAGAACTACTCGAAGGAAAATTCTCTTTTTATGCTTAAGCATGTCTTCTTTCCATAAAAGCATGATCAACTCCTGTTTATCTTCCAGCAAGAAAGTGTCTTAAAAATGCTAATGGTGAACCATGGTTGTATGATAGGGGCTGAAGATGGTAGCACAACAGGATCGTGCCCACCGTCTTCCATTCATAGATGAGGAAAGAGCAAAGTATGGCCTCTTCCTCAAAAACTATGCTTACAACCAACTAAAGTTTTGAAGCATCCATAACATTGCAGAGGTGGTGGCTAAGGAGGAGGCTGCAAAAAGAGTCGTAGAGCAATGCAACCTGGCCAAGTACATCGAGAAGTTTGAACAGAAACCTGACCACGCCAAGTATGTGGACTGCTTGAGGACCTACAACCCTAATAGGGAATGTGAGATGGTGAGACTGTGGGGGGATAAGAAGGAGCGAAGAATATTCATATTCAGCTAAGTAAGACCTTGGTGGAGAAGGCACTGGGTCTAGAGCACAAGGTGGAAAGGAGACAGAAGAGGGATGTATACGCCATGCTGAACATGAGGAAGAAGCAAGTCTTGACAAATGATGGCATATTAAGCATTTAGGACATCCTTGACCTAAAAATCAGAATGCAAGCAAAAGTCATCCATTCCCTTTTCTCCAGCAGCCAATGGTACAACTCCCTTATGCATAGAATTAGTATGCCCATGCTGGAGAGCTTTGTAGCTCGTGCACTGGATGAAACAGTCTAGAACGGCTACATGTGGAAAACCATTGACCAATCCGCTAAGGCACTACCCTGGGTAGCAAGTCGGCGGATGGGGAATCCTTGGCATCAAAGGGAGCTGAGAGGAAGAAACCATCATCCAAAGCCTCTTCCATCGGATATGGGGGAATCTTGACCACCCTCATCCACAAAGTAGTAAAGGAGACACAGAATGCAGAAGAAGGAGCTAATGAAACACCTGGAAGGTCAACTCCTCGATGAGAACGAGAATAATCAAGTAAAATAATAGTTAGTGATGAGGAGGGAGCACTAGAAGGCTAGTCTAGCAAAAAAAAAAAACAAAAACACCCAAGAAAAAGACAATGCAAGAGAGGTAGGAAGAGAGAATGACAAAAAAGGAGAAGGAAGAGATAATAAAAGTGCAAAGAAAGTCCAAGAAAGACAAAGAAGAGAGAAGAAACAAAGAGGGCTGAATTGCAAAAAAATAACATAAGAATTGAAAAGGGTAGAGGAGGAACGACGAAAGAATTCGGAAGAAGAAGACCAAGAGTTGAGAAGAAAAGAAGAAGAGGACTTGGCACAAGCTGTGCACATGTCCATTGAGCAGCAATGTAGGTACAAGGAGTTGGCAACAATGAGCCTGCCAAGGCAGGACAGGCAGGAACTAATGGCCAAGCACTAGAAGACCTTCCTCCACCTGTTCCAAAGGCAAGGCCACACTCCACTCAATCCCACCCACCATCTTGTTGGCCACCCCAAACATTACAGCAACACCAAGCATCCCAATCACGGTTGACGCCAACACCCTCATGGCGTGGGCGCAGTTCTTGGTCGATAAAGCACATGTCCCAATGCACAACTCTAGTGGAAGCTGCGAATACCGAATCTCAACAAGGGCCCAAGTGACAAAGAATCGAGGTTACCATCACCACAGGCCGTAGTGGCCCATTGATCAGGACAAGAATTCCAAGGAGCTTTACACTCAATTGGAAAGAGCAAAAGAGGAGAAGAGAGCCACAATGACAAAGCTAGAAACTGAAAGAGAAATGTCAGTTACCTTCCAACTAGAAAAAACACACCAAGTGGCCATGCAACAAAAAGAAATCTAGGCATTAAAATCTAAACTAAGGGCCAAGGAAGATGAGTAGGAACAATGGTGAAAAATACTAGAAGAAGAGAACCAGGAGCTTGTTGAAATGCAAATGGAGTACAAGCTCATAGTTCTATAGTAGGCGGAGCTCAAAACATAGATGAGAAAACTCTAGGAGGACATGGAAGAGCTTACCACACTAGAGACAGAGAGAGCACAAGAATAAGAGGAATGACAAAGAGAGAGGGAAGAAGTGGAGTATGGAGTGCAAAGGAAAAGAGAGGAACAAGCAAGATTGGAAAGAGAGATCAAGTGCCTAACAAAGGAAAAAGAAGACGTTGCGCAAAAATGGAAGGGGTAGGAGCCAATGGATAGTGGCCCTGTCACAAAGGCAAAGTAAGGGCTTGGAAGAGATGAAAAAGAAGGCAAAGGAATGGGAGGCTAAAAGTAAGAAGAAAGTGAAGGACCTAGTGAGTTGTTTGGCCCTTGCAAAAGGAAGCAGAATACTAGTAGAAATAGGCTAGTCTAGAGGCCCAACAACATGCCTTCCTTAGCAAAATCTTAGACATCACACTCTCTAAAGAGGAGGAGGCACTTGATGCACTTAAAAGAAAATTGGAAATAGCTCGCAAGGCGATAAAACAAGGGTTATGTTCCCAAATCCAAGACATAAGCCTCAATCTGACCTAGCAAGTTTACCGAGAAAATCTGTTGAGAGTTGGCTTGACGCCACTGGAGGTTGACGCATTGGGACTCCAAGAAGAATAACCACAGGAAGCAGTACAGGGTCAAGCCATGATAGGGCACAACAAGATGAGGAGTGGGTTCCACCACCTCCCTCACTATATCCAGAGCCCCCTCAAGAGCAAGATGCCATAGCAAAAAGGAAAGAAGAAGCTAAAAAGAAGAGCGCTAGAATGCTTGACCAAGCAGAGAAAAGGGAAAGAGTGCAATCGTTTGTAGTCCTAAACCTCCCATCCCACCAAAGAAGGATTGTTCGCCCATGAACTAGAACACGAAGCTATCAGTATGGGAGCAATGGAAAATTTGCCACTAGCCCTTTGATTTCACCTTTTGATACCCAGTGGCCCTGAGCAAAGTGCTATCTATCGAAGCGTAACAGAAGTAATCACTTTGGGAAGAAGGCTTGGTGATTGATGGCTCACCAAAAGAGAGAAGAATCCAACAACTTGGGGGATGGAATCACTAGATTACTAGGAAAACAAGGTTGAGGAGGTATCCCACAGGGTGAAAGGCCATGAATCCCAACCTAAATGGAGGAGAAGATTCTGTAATGGCAATGTGGATGCATGGATGTCGTTTTGCGGCTCCCTGTCCTTTGAGCAAAATGATCCGACCTATCTACCATATCCTCAAAGGGTAGGAGTATATTTTGACCCCCCTGACATCCATGGTCGATATGTCTTCTTGAAGATCTACAACATCAATGCTACAAAGCCTGAGGAAGCACTCACTTTCTCAGAACATGATCGATGGGACTCCACGGCTCATTTCTTGATGGAATTCTCCTCCTTCCTAGACCTCGCGTTTGTAACAAAATGTAACTATATTAGATTACTTAGGATGCTCCTCAAGTGATCCCCTACACTAGTAGAGTACCATCTCCCGCCACTCTTTTTTGACATTAATACAGGAATAGATAGTTGTGCCATGACTCGACTGATGCTGGGTGTTGCTCTACTCCCATCATTTTTCATGGCCCTCCTTGAGGACATGAACGACATCCATTTTACCAGTTGTAGCCATCCATTTTTCTCCACCACCCTCTCCATGTTAGGATAGGCCAAAAATGGTACATGCTAAGTAGGAGTTTCCTTAGCAAATCATTGAAGCCCCCTACCTCCCCATCTCACACTCAAGAGCCCAAGGAATAGATCCTCTATTTTGTACTACCCCTCGAAGGTCAAATGTAAAAAAAAGAGGGAGAAGCATCTCACAAGCAAGCAATTGGACCACCCCACTTCACATAGACCATAAGCACTACATCTAGGGCTTCTCAAGTTAGGTGTGTCTAGTGGCTTCAGTCGGTCCCCCTAGCCTTGTTTTTTTCCACTTCACACTTAGGGTACATCAAGGGCGAGATATACCTAGGGAGGTAACACTCGTCTATGGTAGACCTGTCACCTTAAGCTACACGCATCGCGCCCCCTTATGCACAAACTGGGTCCTCAAGTGTGGGACAACACTCAAGCTTGGTGACCCAACTCCTAGCTTCACTAGTACAAGCAAAATACACCACATAACAACATAGACACACCCCCAAGTAGTGCACCTTCTTTTGTTTCTAGGTACAAATAAAGGCTCCAAAACCCCATGACAGATGATTTTTGAAGCCGAGAACTGCTTAAAAATAGCCAAAATTTCCGAATTTCAGGGGAAAAATAGACTTCGTCGAAGGTAGCGGTGGCAATCAGTACGATTTTAAGCGGCAATGTCTGAAAAATGCTTAAAAGACCCACTTGATGACAATTGATGAATTTTCATAATTATTTGGCATGTCAGATAGGATCCGCCCAGCAGTGGAGGACTTCAAGACGGATGCCCAAGATTTTTCGGACTGCAATTTGGACATCGGACGCAGGAGAGGGAGTGCCCGAGAGGCCAAGGCCAAGGTTAAGTGGAAATGGACTTGAGAAGTCCCAAAGGTCATGACCCTTGGGGGCTCCCTTTGGGATCCCCACCCAAAAAAATGAATTTGTGTGGGGGGGCACCGTTTTTCACGCGGACGTGCAAGGAAGGCGCAATCTTCTTCCCAATGATTGAGAGGGGCTATGGAGGTTACAAACAGGTCCACCAACTAATTACATGCCTGAGATACCCTTGATCTTCTCTCTCCATCGTTCCAGACCACGTGTCAAATGGCTGCCCGATTGTGGAGATCAGATTTCAATCTTTCTCTCTCCTCTCTCTCTCTCCTGCAAGGGGCAGTTTTCCCACGTGTGAAGAAGAATGAAGCTCGATTGATGAATGCTCGTCTGGTGCAGTACCGGATTGCTTCCAAACCGAAGATGGGCTAAAGATGGCAGTGTGGAGGTGGGCTGAGCATCAAACGGGGCCTGGTTTGCAGATTTGCAACAAGTTTCAAAACCCAAAATAATAAAAAATACATTGTAATGATATTTTTACAAAGAAAATGGCTCTTTTTTCACATTTGATGGGGTTAATAATGTTCTTATGGGCTGAAAATTGATGGGCATGTTGTTTGCTGCTGGTTTTAGTCTTTGATAATTAAAAACTTACAAAACGTACACTTAAAGTGTGGGAAATAAATGGAAAAAACCCAAAAAGCATGGTTTTTAGAGGAAAAATGGGGTTTTTGGGCTTAAAATTGGAAAAGTATGAAACAAAACACCAATAAATTCTACATGGTTGCTATCCAAGGATTGAAGAGCCACAACTCTGAAATAATGCTAATTTTTTTCCATTTATTTTATAATAAATAAGGAAAAATGAGGAAAAATGCTTTTTAAAAGGGGAAAAAATAGAGAACGGACGAGGAAAATTATGGAAAATTATGGATGTGTCTGTGAGTGCATAATGAGGATAAAACATGAGGGTTTGCCTCAAGTTATCCCCAGTTATATGTTTTTATGAGTATTTACTGCTTATTTTGTGCAAAATACACATGAAATCACCCCTTTACCTATGCAACGAGGCAAAACCTTAAACGGTAGGGGAGGAGGGAAGTTTGAGTGCTGAAATATAATATAAAATCTTATGTATTTGCTGAATTATTCATATAGGACAATGTTAAGTTAAATAAAGGGAAGTATAGCACGAGTGTAAGGCTCGGTGTCTTCTCTCATCGCAGTAATTACGCATTAGTGTATGGAAACATGAAAAGAATGGATTTGCACAATGCATGAGGCTGTTTTTCAATTGTTTGAGCACTTAATAATATACACATTTGCATCAAGCATCGTTAAATGGTATCAATTACAAGCTCCTAGATGCATAACACTTGGTGTCTTTAGGACTTGACCCACGTAGAGAGAGTGAGCAACCCGGCTGTAGGTCTAGATAGTGGGTCCAAGGGGATGGATAAGAGAGGATCAGTGCATTCCTGGAACGATAAATATATTGGCACTAAGAGGGGAGTTTGTTTCAAATGTGTCTATATGTGGAAGCAGCGCATCGAGGGGTCAATCGCTAAGATGTAGGAGAGCTGCAGTAGGGCCACGGCAATTAGCCGGTGGGGTGCCCTTCTGTCTATGATATGTGGCATTTATTGCCGATATATGTATAATCTCCCTTTGAGGAGACAAAAAAAGGAAACCTTCGTTGGATTACAGACTATAAACGCGCAGTGATTAGTGTTTAGGATGGTGTATCCCTCGATAGACGCTCCTGGCCCGTGAGGCCATGTGGTGGGGTTGTCTATTGAGTGCATGAGGTCCGGCTAGTGCCTTAGCCACCAGTGTCGGCCCATTTTAGGTCCCATCACCCCAACTTCAGAGGCCCCATCATCCATGCAATGTGTGCCCGGCCTCCACCACCTTAACTGGTTTATCAACTTCTTTCCAAGACCAATTTCCTCGAGACCCCATAATCATTAACTCATATGACCACCCTTATAAAGCACCAAACCTTCACCAACTCAAAACCGCAAGTATCCCAAAACTAGCACATGTCTAGGAAGGAGGTCATCTTATACAACAGATGGAGGTAGTCCTAGTCAAAAAGTGAATGAAGAAGCTCATTTGGAACAATGTAGGAGAAAGCAAGCTTAGAAAAAGAGGGAGCTCCAACTAATTTGGTGAGGTCCTCTCAAGGATGAGGGAGGCCCTATCAAGGATGAAGGATGCTTTCTCAAGGATGACGGAAAGCACCAAAGATTCTAGTAATATGCTTAGAAAGGATGGAGATAAGCACTGAATATTCTAGCGAGGCTTTCTCAAGGGATGAGGGAGAACCTCCAAACACTCTCGTAAGAAAAGCATGAGGCACAATGTAATCCATTTTATAAGGCACGCACGTTTCCTCCTGTGCAAGTGGTAAACTCTACATGGACAAAGGTAAAGGGATAAGGCAACTTGATGAGAATAGGAAAACGCTATGTGAAGATTGCATCATCGCAACCTCGAAGGGCAAGAGGGGGATCCATTCAACACCATCTTAAATTTCAATGACCGATCCACCCTCTGCTAATCTCCCAGTGGGATCCATCCAAAACCATCTTACCCAAGATGAGTGTCAGGGAGGCCCCAACTATATCTTCAATTTCAAGGGCCTGTCCATCCAACACTATCCTCCGCAAGGACTTGTATACAAACTTTTTTAAAAAAATTATTTGGCTCCACCCATCCCATCTTCCAACTACTAACTACTACCCATCGGTACCATGGGACTGACACTAGGCTAGGAGAGAGGTAATGTTAACCTTAGCACAAGAAGAAAGTGAAAAAGGTGGAAAAGCACAAGTCAGGACCCAAAAGAGATGGCCCATGAGGAAATAAGACACAACAGAAGAAGCAAGAAGAGAAACGGTTGAAAGTGCAAGGCAGCGTCAAAAGGTGAGTCAAATGCAGAAGCACATTCTTAAATGCAAGACGCCCCGAAAACGTTTTGTAAAAGAGCACCAGGCTCCCTCTTGTGCAAATTGTAAAGGTAGATGGGCAGTAGAAAGGAAGCTAGGAAGATAGGAGGACAATGGGAAAGATGTAAAAAAGGGGATAAGGGGATAACCACCCAAAAGGGATTTAGGGTTTGTATATAAAGTTGAAAAGCAAATGAAGAGCTCATTCTTTGGTGTGTGGCAAAAGTGTACTCATCTTCTTCTCTCCTCCTCTTATCTTTACTTGTTTGTGAGTGCTTGAGGGAGGAAGTGTAAGTGAGTGAGGGATTGAGTGTGTGAGGGTGAGGGATCTTAGAGGTGAAGCTCTCCATCATCTCCTCTCTTCTTCTTCTCTTCTCTTCTGTTTTCTCGTCTTGTGCGTGGCTATGGAGGATGAGGCTTGAGGATGCTTGAGCTTGCATCATGAATTGTGGAGCTACCGGAGTGCTTGAGGGAGGACGTAATTTGTTTGGGCATCAAGGTAATCTCACTACACCCCAATAGGATCAAAGGCATGTCGGCTAGGTGAGAGATAGCCATAGGTGCTTGCTTGAAATTCTTGAAGGAATAAGTGGTCCGTGGATCTTGGTAGTTGAGCATGAGCTCGCCTCTACAATGACACATGTGACAATGAAAGATCTAGGCCTACAAGGCATACAAGCTACTCAATGGCTCATCAGACTAGACAATCAAAGCAAAATCAAACCTTTAGGCATCCTTCCTTACATAAAGACCACAATTGTAGTAAGAGATTACTAGATGACATACCTCGTGGTAAATCTCAACTCTTTTGAAACATCTTACTCTGTGTTACTAGGAAGACCATGGTCATTTCAAGCATGAGCAAGGACTAATTGGTATAAAGGAACCCTAGACCTAGGCACGAGGCCCAACAAAGTGGTGCTAAAAATCTATGGTATGTAGAAAAGCCATGGATCCACCTCCATCGAGGTCTCATTTGACTCTTTCAACAAATCAATAGATGGAACATCAACCAAAGAGCAAGCAAGAATCCCTTCCAATTGAAGAGGGTCCATGAGGACATGATTAAGGATTGAGAGGATGAAGAACCCCTACTCTTGGGAATGGAATGACCATGGTCACTTTCGAGCGCATTAATGGTCCACAACATGTAGAGGATGTACAAAAAGTAGCAGAGATGAACAACACCAACCCCATAGCATCAAAGAACCTTAAAAGGTCCCTTTCACATTACATTCTTGGATGCATCCTCAGAAGATGAGTCCTCCACTCAAGAAATGAGTACCCCATAACTCACATTAGAGACAACCCTTACACCATTTCTATATTGGGCATCAAAGTATCCCCAATTCTTTGATGCTCTAAGTATCCCCAATTCTTGCATTGCTCTAAGTATCAAAGAACCTTACACCATTTCTATATTCTTGCATCAAAGAACCTTAAAAGGTCCCTTTCACATTACATTCTTGGATGCATCCTTAGAAGATGAGTCCTCAACTCAAGAAATGAGTACTCCATAACTCACATTAGAGACAACCCTTGCATTGCTCTAAGTATCAAAGGAAGAAGCTACTCCCTTGAAGGAGTCAAATCTATATCCAAAAGAATTCTATGGAACCTTCATGAAAGAGGTAGAATGTGAAACTTTTATTGATGCAAATGGCATAGAAAGACATCTCAACGTGGGCAGTAGCCTTCCAGAAGAGAAGTTATTGACCCTTCATAACCTATTGAAGGAGAATTTCGATATATGTGCTTGATCTTACAAAAACTTAAAGGGGATTAATCCCACTATATGTCAACATCACATCAACTTGGAGCCTAATGCTAAGCCAATAAGTCAATGTCAAAGGAGAATGAATCCTAACTATTCATCCCTAGCCAAGACAGAGTTGCTAAAGCTTCTAGAAGATGAATTCATCTACCTAGTAGCCAATAGTGAATGGGTTTTGCCCATTGTGGTTATACCTAAGAAGAATGGGAAGTTGCATATCTATGTGGACTTCTGAAAGTTGAATTTAAAAATAAAGAAATATAATTTCCCTATCCCCATTACTGACCAATCGTTAGACATAGTGGTAGGTTATGAACTATATTTCTTGCTAGATAGTTTTAGTGGATATAATCAGGTGTAGATTGCAGAAGAAGACCAATCCAAAAT
This sequence comes from Lygodium microphyllum, assembly GCF_053477565.2. Classification (NCBI taxonomy): domain Eukaryota; kingdom Viridiplantae; phylum Streptophyta; class Polypodiopsida; order Schizaeales; family Lygodiaceae; genus Lygodium; species Lygodium microphyllum. Next base: position 512,725 of record NW_028229528.1, read on the forward strand.
AACCTTCACCATAGAATGGGGGACCTATGCTTACAAGGTGATGCCATTTGGGCTATATAATGCCCCACCAGCTATGTTTCAACGAGTGATGATAGCCACATTTTAGAACCATTTGCATGAATTTATTGATGTATGTTTAAATGATTTTTGTGTCTTGATTTCACTCTGCAAGAATTGGGGATACTTAGAGCAATGCTTAAATGAGCGATGCCAGGAGTATGGGATCTTCCTAAACCCCAAAAATGCATCTTTGGAATCTCTTTAGGAGTCCTATTGGGCCAATTGTCTCCATGTAGGGGATAGCCATTAGGAAAAAAAAAACTCACAAATGGGCCTTTTAGTCCCCCCCTCTTTCCTCCTTAAAACAAGAAAAAGAGGATAGAAGAATAGTAAAATAATCCTCTTTTCTCTCAACTTTTGCAATCTTGTTTTGCCTCTTTTATATTATCTACAAAGATATACTTAGATTCCTTCTCTCTCCTCATTCACGAAGTCTTTTTCAAACAAATTTTATATTAAAAAAAGAGTTAGTTACGGGAGTGTGATGCTTTGTTTTCAATGCAAAATGATTAGTAGATGCGAGGTACTTATTTTTTTAATCAAGAACAAGAAACATGAAATTTTGAAAGTTCCTTTTAAGATATTTTGGGGATTTTTTATATTCTAGCTTTTGGTCGAAAAACAAACCAATTGGTCAAATTTCATGTTTTTTGGAAATGTTTTTGGAGGTAAAATAGAAATGTCTATGAAAATTCTTGGACATCCCTACCCTCTAAGCTATTTTCCCCCATATATATACTCTCTCATGGCTCTATTGTGACCTCTTCTCTGTATTTATGAAACTTTCATTAACAAAGTGAATTACTTACACCCTCCTTTCCCTTGGCACATTTGTGTGCCTCTCTGTGAATCTCCACTCTACCTTCTATGACAATCAAGTAGGCTCCCTATTTCTATTAATAATAAAATGAATACAGAAAAGAAGGAGCTACATATTGAGGTAGAGATTGAATATGCCCTATTATTCAAAAGAACCCAGCGTACCAGTGTCAACCCTTAGGTTTTGTAGAGTTATAGGCAAATGGGATTGAAACATGTGGACTTGTGGGTCGATGGGGGAATCTACCCAATTGACCCCTTAAACAATAGACCTCCAACTTTCTCAAGAATCACAAATTTGCTGAAGTATGTGTGCGAGGGTGAAAATGGGTTGCTTGGTTACACTTTGCATCTCAATGATTAGGTATTAAAGTATTTACAACTTGCCAAGCAACCATAAAAAATTGTCATGATGTGATTGCTGCACATCAACTTCATATACAATAGCTCATAAGACAAGTGGTACGACTGAATGACACTATAATTCAACAAAATGATCAAATTATTTCAATGTAGGACACTATCTATGACATTGGTATCTCATATGAGGAGACAAAGGCACAATTGGACGACCTGAGAAAGATCAATAACAAGCTAACACATGAGAGCAAACGAAAGAAGAAGCCCGTCAATGAGTTAGTTATGAATAGTAGCCAGTGGAAGTGACGTATGAAAGCATGTAAGGTAGCTCAAAATGAGAACCTAGGTGAGGGTGAGGTTGGATCATATATTAGTAGATTGCTAAAGGCAAGTACATTGGAAAAAGCTTTGAAAAATCCTAAGTTTAAGGTTGTGAAGGAAAAGGTGATTGAGTGCACATTAAAAGATGTGTCAAATGAGTTCATAGCTGTGGATGCACAATCCATTTGTAACAGGGCCGATATTAGCACAATGACCTACTCAAAGATATTCAAAGTTGTGAAGGCTAGGTTTGGTTGTGTCCTGAAGAGAAATAGAACCATGCCCCTTCCTCAACCTTCAAAGTTAATAGAGACTCGACAACAACTTAATACAAAGGTTTTGGAGAGCTGATAGGAGATCCCATGCATTTTCAATGCGTGGAAACACTAAAGTTTGGGACCAATAATACGTATGAGGTGAAGTTTACCGAACTCAAAAATTACTATTTAGATTTGTACAAGGTGTAGTTCGGCAATGGTAATGTACTACAGTATGTCTGTTGATGAGGAATGTAATGATAAATTAAAGTTTGTTATAAAATTAGATGAAAGCGAGGTCATCAAAGGAGTAAATATTGAAAGAATTAGTGTAACTTTGATTAATAAAGCTTTACAATTCGACAAGAAAAACCTAGGGAACTTTAGTGTTCAATTGGAGCGCCATGTGTGGTGGCTCATTGCATTTGAAGTTTCAAAAGAAACATTGGAGGTGCTGTAGCTGTTCTTTATGCACACAAGCATTCCAAGCATCATCAATCGTCAGAAACATAGTGAGATACTCTCAGTTGAAACGGTATGGTCAATACTTGGTTGATTGGTATCTTGTAGGAGACTTGAAAACTTTAAAATGCATGTGTGGAATCTCCAATGGTGCAAATACAAGGAATCATGCCTATATTACTTGATAGAGAGGGTGGAAGAAAAGGACGAAAAGAAGAACTGGCAAAGGGTGACAAGTGTTGCATCGATGTGTAATAGAGAAGATCCCACTTAGAAGCTCATCTTCAATATTCCATTGGATCGTATTCATATTTGTTAATTGCATGTGTTTGTCAGAATCATGGAGAAACTTGTATATGAATACATTTGCTTTGCTTATGGGATGCAACCAGAAAAAGAAGCCATTCCAACGTGTAGGAATGTGGAGCGAGTGCTATCAAAAATTGGGCTACACAAGCATCAAGTGATGCTTGAAAAAGATGAGAAGAGATCTGGAAAATCTAGTAACTTGCCAAAAAAGCCTTGCTTTGGAGGAGCAAAGGCTAGAAGTTTCTCTCAACACCCATCAATGAGGAAGGGAATGTCATGGTTTGTAGGCCGCAAGACTATGATGGGTGGAAAAAGTTACATTTTGTAATTCTTGATTGAAGTAATGGAGGAAAAACAAGGTTGGACAAAGCTAAGGTTTGGATAAGTCTAAACAAATCGGCTCCCTTACTTCGCAAGATGGTGTTTAACAATGAAAATAACCAAGAATTTATTGATGATGTGCATATCTTCTACGAAAACATGGTGGAAGCATGGGGCAAAAGCTCTATCACATATTACATGGTGTGTACTAAGTTAACATTTTAAAATTGTATGAATTGTATAAACTATTGAGCATAGTATTACTCATGTGTGATATGTGTCTTTGTAGCATATCCTTGAGGCACATGGGCCATACTTTGCAGAAAAGGGAAGCATCGAAGTTTGGTTCACACAAGGGATGGAAATTTTACATTGGATAGCACATGGTGCATACCAAAGAAAAGCTGATCATAGTGGAGGGGTGAATGGTAGCAATCCAATGATCCAATTGCTATCTTAGTGGTATAGGATTATAGTAGCGAATGAAGCTAAACTCTCACAAAAGAGAGCAAATGAAAAAGCTGATGAATTGGCTGCAGATATGATGGAATCACGTCGTGTCACTAAAGAATGTGTTATGAAGTCTCAAGTGCCAAAGAAAACCATGCCAAGTGGCTAGAAACAAGGCTTCGACAAGGCAGCAAATGGGTTCAAAGAGAGCTAAGATAGTAAGATGAACAATGTGTTTAGTGTGAATGTAATTCATAGTTTAAGAGAGAAAAAGAGAGTGTGCATCTATGTGAATGAGTCTTATAGTTTAGGGTTATATAAAAGAGGGTTTCATTTTCTATCTTATTCATTGAGTTCTCACATCTCTTGTGTAGGAAAGATGGCTAGGCCTAAGGTAGTTGCAAATAAGCTTCCGCTCAGAGCCCCATATCGTGTTTAGCCCCTTGGAGCATCTACTAGCTCAGATGCACCCCCTTCTCAACCTAACCCAGCTTCCTCAAGCCACCCTCACAAGGGTCCTCCTAAGTATCCCCACAAGAAACACAAGTAGAAGCTAGGTATAGTGGCCTTGAGAGAAATCGGGAGGTATCAATGTTGTTTTGATCTCATCATTCAAAAGGTGAGCTTCTCGAGACTTGTTCGCGAGATTGTGCAAGACCTCTACCGCACAGAAAGAAGGAGGTGGTTTTTGGCACAAGGTTAAGATAGACCTGATCGCTTCACAAAAGAATGACTTCATGCCCTACAGTGTGTTGCAGAGGCCTTTTTAGTTGACTTGATGATTGATGCTCAATGTTGTGCAATACATGCGAAGCACATCACTATAACTCCCAAGGACTTCCAACTTGTAAGGAATCTTCAAGCAGTGAAGGATGCATTCGCTCCAATGGAATGAACACAATTTGTAATGTTATATTTTTTGGCATAGTGTTCTCCTCGTACATTTGACATATGACTATGTCCCAGTGCAAAACTGTTGTACGCACCCTTAAAATATGAATTAAATTTTTACTCTTGTCCTTTGCTCTCAACTTTGATTGTGCATCTTCGATGTATTTTCAACTCTTACTTACAGTTTTTGCTAGCATTGTCAATTTCAATAGGAAAAACATGCAAAAATTTACCATTTCTTGTTGGAGACTTTACTCTTGATGCCTGTGTATAGTCCATGTGGTGCGAAGTTTCTAAGGGCCAATAGTTACGATGTTGATTTCTCGATTATCAATCCATCCATAATTTTGATGTGGGATAATTTTTAAAATACTAAATTTTATCAAAATGCAATGAAACTTCACACACGCACTTGTTAGGTGGCGAAGAGCACTTTTTTTTGGAAAAAAATGCCTACAGACCCCTGACTGGCATTTGGAGCCCTGGAAAGTGCAGTTTTGGGGTTTCAATGGGCTAAAAGTTCATTCTTCTTCTCATTTTCACAACTTGCTTTCTTTTCTTCCTCAATTCTCACACCCCCAACCTCTGTCTTTTCTCAATCTTGCCCTCCTCGAGCTTGCATGGCATGCACCAAGCAAGCATGTCGCTATTTCAGCCACGGAAAGGCCTCATGCCAAGGCCTGCCACCTAGAGCACAAGGTGGAGCCTCCTCTAGTGCAACAGTAAGTGCTCCCCATAGAGCACAACGACCACCATAGAAGAAAGAGGAGATGGAAATTGGGCATTGTCGCCCTTCGGGAGATAAGAAGAATCTAGTGCAAATATGAGCTTCTCATCCCAAAAATATATTTTCATAAGGTTGTTCAGGAAGTCATGCAAGACTTGGAGCTGAAAGGGATGGAAAGATTTTAGGTGCAAGTGCAGTATGGCCCACCAGCAGGAAGGTGGACTATTGCAGCTATGGAGGCCCTGCAAATGGCTGCATAGGGGTTTCTCATCGACTTGTTCAATGATACACAGCTAGTAGCCATCCATGCAAAATGTGTCACAATCACAGATAAAGACATGAACTTTATCATTTAGCTTCAACACGGCAAGGGGACTCCTCCATAGGTTATGAGATTAATGATACAAGGTTTTGTAATGAGTGTTATAGTACCATAGCATCTTTGAAGACCGAAAAATTTTGTATACTCTGCCACATTGGAATATTTATATATATATATATACATAATATCTCATACAATGTGTACTGAATTCAAATAATTGAGTAAAGTTGTTTTGTTTTGTTTCTTGAAACACATGACTCTTAATTTTTGTTTAACGTATGCACTCATTGAAAGTAGTAATACGTATGGATATGATTTACGTTATTGCTTATGCACAATCACAAGTGCAGTACTACGCATTGACATAATTAAATTGGATTATGTTAACGTATGCGAATGTGTCATTCATGTACCACACATTATTGTCACACTTACACGAACCACACATTTTATAATAAATATTTATTTATAGAGACAAAATAAAATATCTTATATTCAACAAGAAAAATACATGCGATAGTTGATAGTGATGGGCAGATGCAAAAAGCCGATAGCCAACAAGAACTCTCATTCGTTCCTTGGCTTTTTCATCAGTGGAGAGGAGGGGTCAGCTTCTGATGAAAATAGAAGTTCCTTCTTTGCTTCAAAAATGACAAGCTCCACCTTCAGCTCTTTCTCCATGAGAACTGGATCTAACACTTTAGCAAGGTCACCTAATGTAGCAAGCACACACATTGCTCCACCACGCATTTGGTCAAACAAGTAAAAAAGCTTTGACTGCTTGATTAGCACCACCTTCTCCAAGCTAGATGTCACAGATATCACTCGAAAAGGTCCAAACTTAGTCAAAGATCAAATTTTCATGATTGTTTCTTGCCCTCGTGGTGAGCACTTACTATGGAAGACCATTAAGTCTACAACAAGGTTGCCAATGTACTCCTTTAGAGCTGAATCCTTCATCGAGCTCCTCCTTGCCTTGATGCAAACTCATCTATGTACATTATGTCTTGAATGACAAATTCAAATCAAACAATATATTTAGCAACTAATCTAGAGTTATCAGAAAGTGATGAAACTTGACGGTAGGGTGCATTGGGTACCCCAAAGTCCACCGTTGTTGGTGGACTTCGGGGGACCCGATGCAGCCTATCATCAACTTTCGTCACATAAAAGTATATGTTAGTTAGAAATCTCACCTTCTCCATATCATCTTGTATCTTCATTTCCTCGTGTGTCAGTGAGGCACCTCTTTGGGTAGAGGGATCTGCAAACTCCTTGGTAGGAAGCTGGGGCCTTGGTCCAAACAGATCATGTTGTAGTGCTTCAAATTTAGCATTCGACACAAGGTAATATTCTTCAACGTAGGTAATATGCTCTTGTGCTGCTATGATGGCACTCACTGTATCTAAGCTTATGCCATCATATTTTCCAATCTTTGCCATTGTCAGATGCACATCCATGTAATCATAATCGATCAAGTCTTCCATCAAATCCCTGACTAGGATGGAAAACAACTCTTCTTCTTTCATTTCCAAGTACTGCAGCACATCTGATAGAAACAAGTATTGTACACCATCTACTTCAATGGGCATCAAGGAGGCAAGGTTGGGTTACCACCCGATGTTCCTCTTCAACATTTATGAGCTCTTCAATCAATTCTTCTCCCGTCTATGTCATAGAAACAACCTATGGAGTTGTATCTTCATCGCTCTCCTTCTCTAGGGGTGTATCCAATGCAAGGAGATAAATTGCCAATGCACTATCACAATCCACGAGATCCAAAGGTGTTGTACCTGGTGCACTGACCATGAGAACAGTGCATACTATGTGTGAAGGATCCACGTGGGCCAGACACCTATTCACCAGTTTTTGGTGTTTCTTCCATGTCTGAAATACCATGAGCTATTATAGAGGCACCCAAGTCATGTCGGATCCCTCAATGGAGTATGTGCAGGTGGCAAAGGTGCTCATAAAGTCTTCCAAAACCTAAAGGGGGGATCTAGCAATGAGAGCATGCTTTCAAGGTTGAAGTTCTTAGAGAAAACTTGAAATATCTTGTCACCCTAGTTAGCAAAGCTAGTCTCATGAATCCACTCGTCAAAGTGTGCGCGATCATCCATCATAGTAGGTAGGAGGGATGTGGTGGATATAAAGAGATGAAGAGAGAAAATGAAAGAAGAACTAAACTAGTTCTACCTTAAAAACCTTAAGTTTTAAACCATTATAGGCTATTCGCATACGATATTTAGTTATGGCTTTACTTACATCTTTGTAAAGTTTACATGCATATGTAAATGTGTTGATGTGGAAAGTGTATAGCAAGTGTATGATTTTGCATAAATACCATAATTTTTAAATATTACAAGTTTGTAAAGTGACAGTATTCTATTGCCCAAAAAAATCCAAAAATTTACAAGTGTTGGATATTACAACTTATGGTGTTGGATTTTTAGGGAGACTCTACAATTTCTAAAAAATGTGGATCCATACACTTTCCACTGCTAATAGTATCCTCAGCTCGACTTCGAATTTTCCTACCATCTAGTTTACAATAGAAGCTAATAGGTGGATTCTACATTAACATTGTAATTTCTTGGTGCATTATACTCAAGGGCCAATCATCCTCCATTTGCAAAACTTGGGGCTCGAGACAATAACATCCACAGATGCACTTTCACGCATGCCTTGATCAAGGCACAACCATTTACACTTGAGCATCCTCTATCTACGATACTTGAACACTAGGCATAAAGTATGTCATGTGACGAAGTACCTATAATTGGACAGGAAAGTTAGCCGATCCATCCCAAAGTAAAATAATAGTCAACTAAGAGAGAAAATTTTTACTTGAAAGCCATGTCCCTTGTTGTGACTCGACACTCCACTGTTTCATGATTGTGAGTCATTTTTTATATCCAAAATTTACCTAGAATCCTTGTTACATAATCTTCCGATGCACTTTTTATGATGTACATACTTTTGGTACGTCTAAAACCCTTACATTCCTTGAACATATGTGCAAAATTTGCAATTGGTATGAACAAGCTTAGGTGTATTCTTTGAGCCGATGTTTGGCTTCATAGAGTTCCCGGGGAGATCAGTCCTAAATATATGTATGTATCACGTGAGTTCAAGATAAGGGATTTCTAAAATACCATTTTTACACATTTGTTTACATATAGAAGGGTCCCATATAAAGGGGTTACTTATAGATTGAATAGAAAAGCATTATGTTTTATTAATAAAAAAACCATAGATAAGTATATTTATAAATAGGCCTTGAATGCACATGATATAGAGGGTATACATATAGTGAACTACCTGGGATAGAGTTCAATATGCCTGTTGAAATTTTTGTACTACACATGTGCAAAATGTCACTACTACACAATGGCCATTCTATGCTATTGAGATTCAATATGTGCATAGAGTCAAGGATTCCATATTCTCGACCCCCCTTGGGCAATATATACTTGGAGTCATAGAAAAAAACAAGGTTGTCTGCGAGTTGCTTAGCTCTACGCTCCTCAAAGAGGAATCTACCAATTTCAATGTGGTAATACTTAAAAGAACCTGTGAAACTCTCGACATTTTGCCACTCACAGCAATCCAAAGGATATACTTCAGTAAATACGAGACAAGTAGTTACATAGATATCATGAAATTTATCATTCTCAATGAGTTGCAAATACTTATTGTTTGCAATGTTTCGTTGAAAGGGCACAGTGGGCACAATATGTATTTGTTTTTGCATGAATACATGTTGTACAAATGCCTTTGTTACAAGGTGAGAATCAACATTCCTTTGTCTGAGAGCTAAAATAATACCCTTCCAATGCTTTGATACATCTGCAATTACATATGCTTTCACCTTGAAAGCTCCCTTCATACTTGGACGCATATGTACCCAAGACGAGCAATGATATGTATCAGTGATCCAATTCCCTTCTTTATCTTTTCAGAATGCTTATTCTTCTCTCAGGCATTATAACCTAAGCATTAGATGTAAAGAAGCATGTATTAACCCCTAAATAATAAGCATTTTAAGTCTGTCTAGTAATCATCAATATGCCATACAAATCAACATGGCATTAAGAGATGTTTACACTTTTGTAAACAGACACAAACATCGATATCAAAACACATCTGGATATGTACATCAACACAAAGTATAGATTCAATTTCAAGGCATCACTTTAATTATACCATTTACAAAAAATGTAGTGAAAACAATAGCACAAGAATACTCAGATAATTTTACCAAAATAAATTTTATTATAATGAATAGGAGTCTGATTTGACTCAATACATTGTATGAAAAGTGGGTATTATAGAGTAGTTGTTACAAGGATAGCATCCACATGACATACAAATCTTAATAGGCACATTAGATTGACACCTGAGATATTCTATGACTCAACACATTGTGTGTTATATGGATGACATGATATAAGAGTTTCATGGATCATTGCCAATTGGCATGGAGATCAGAATGGACACACAAAAACAATAAAGCATAGGATTTTTTAACAATCGACTTCCAATATATCCATATCATCCAGCACAAAGGAATCACTCACCACATCAAAATAGTCGATCGAGATTTATGTGCTTCATCTAAACCTTGTAGAATACTTACATGTACAAAACAATACATGCATGAATCCCTTTTAACAAAAATACTTTCATGAATCCCTTTTTAACAAAAATATCTAGATATATGCATGAATAAAAGCAACATAAAATAGGGCCAATTTACCTATAAGCTGATCTGCTAAAGATAAGATTGAATCGTTGCTTATTAAAACCCATTGCAAATGATGGACAAAAGAAAACATCAATCCCATCAAACATAAAAGTCATTGATTAAATGAATAAATTTTGGCACCACAAAATATGGTAGGTTTACCTGTAAATTGAGTTACAAAATCTCTACTCTACCTTGTGTTAAGTGTTGCAACAACAATTGATCCTTAAGTTAGAACTAGCATCAAAACCTATTGTAAAGATAGTAGAAAAGGGAAAATGTAGAGAGGAAGAAAGAGAGTGTGTGTGAGTACGCGGGAGAGAGAAAGAAATGAGCACCTATCCAATCTTGCACAAATTGATCTCTGCAAAAGACAATAGCAAGAGTTACTATTTACATGAAGGTATACTTTTTAAAAAATAGTAAATAGGAAACATAGAGAGAGAAAGAGAGAGGGAGAGAGAGATGATCACTTATGGAATGTCACCAAAAATGATCTCTACAATAAAACAACAACAAGGGTTAGAACTAACATCATGTTGTATTGAAAAGATAGCAGCAAAAAAACAAAACCAAACAGAGAGAGAGAGAGAGAGATTAACATCTTTGTCTCTTGCTCCAAATAAACTCTGTAAGAAAACAACAATTAGAATCAACATCAAATTCTATTGAAAACACAACATAAAAGAGAAACAACACATAGAGAAAGGGGAGGGAGATATATATATATATATATATATATATGAGCACCTTTGCCTCCTGCCCAAAACAACCTCTGCAATAAAACAATAATAATAGTAAGAAATGACATCAAACCCTATTGAAAAAAAAAAACAAAAGAAAATGCAAAGAGAAATGGACACTTGTGTTTTGCCCAAAATTTGGAGCTGCATGGAGAAGAAAGTGCAGAGGTAAGCAGAACGCTCAAAACCCTAATTACTCTCACCAAGGAACTTCAATGGAGACGAAAATTCACCAGTATAGAGAAGAGAGGGAAAGTGGTATGTTGCTCAACTTTTGGGTCAAACTGAATTCGTGAGAGGGAAAAAAAACCAAAATTGAGAATTCTCCAAAAAAAGGGGAAAAAATACGAGGTGAGAGAAACTCAAATTTTTGTACTATTCATTCTCCCTTTTTTTAAATCCCCCACTATCCCTTTTTTAATAAAAAACCCAAGATTTGGAGAGAGAAGATTCACCCTCCATGGATGTCACCATCAAGCCTAAAGCACTACCTAATTAAAGCACCTTTCCTACAATCTACAACATATTGAAGCTGTATCATCTCGATCCTAGCCACTTCAAATCCAAGCAGTAACTCATCAATTTCGATGAAGGCCACGAGCATTGCACAAAGGACCTACTAATCACAATGGACCTAAAGAGAAGAAGTTATGACATTGTAAGTTCTAGAACTACAAATGGAGCAGTGAGTGTGGATAATGCTCCGATGTTAGTCAATTAATCCCAAGTTCCTTCCATCTCCCTAAGTTGATAATAAGGAAATTTGTTTATAGATTTTGAAAATGCTAAAAATATTTTTTTAATGAACAAAGATTTGGAAGCTCCAAAAATGAAAAGAGAAAGATACGATAAGGTTTTTCTTCTCATTATTGAAAAGGGTTGTCTTCATTAATAAAGATAAAGGTATGTGAGAAATAAGAAATTAGGTTAATATTAAGATTGATTTAGGAATTTAAAAAAAACTAGTTTAAACAAAAACAAATCAAAGGGCTTGACAAATTGGTAAATGAAGAAATGGAATGATAGAGAAGTCTAGGCTAGATTTCAATAAAAATTTAAAGAAAGATTACATGCTAGCATAATACTTAAACTTAGAAATGCTGAATAGGCTCTTTATCTTATTGAAAGACAAATTAAATAGTTAGATTTATTTGAAAGAATATTTAAATACTTAGATTGGATGTCTTGTTTAGCCTTGTAATGTCTCGCGCTCCCCATAGGACCCCCCATGACAAAATTTTCAAAAAAAAATTAAAATTTCTTTACCCCCTCTCCTACCGACTGCATGGCGGGGAGAGAGAGAGTGTGTGAAAGTAGCAAGCAGTGGGGGGCATGCAGCCCCCCAGGTGGCGGGTGGCACCGCCGTGCCACTTCCCCCCCTCCACCTATAAATTCCCCCTCCCTCCCCTGCAAGTTCGCCCCCTCCTCCCTTGCATTCAGGAGCGTTCCACCCCCCCCCCCCCCCCCCCCCGCCCCCCCGTGCTGGTGTGCAGTCGCACCCCCCCTTTGCATTTACGGTAGATTGTCAAGCTGCCCATCAGTAGAAAAATCTAGCCCCCTCTTCGATTGAGGTAGTAGAGTGCCCCCCTGCTGGTGATAACAACGGGCCCCCTCCCCTAGTTTAGCAGGTGCCTTGGGAACCCCCCCCCCCTCGTGATCCATGTGAAGAAGGAGAAGGAAGAGAACGATAGAAGAAGAAGGAGAAGGAAGAGAAGGAGAAGAAGAAGGGTGAGAGAGAAGAGAGAGAAGAGAGAGAAGAGGAGGAGAAGAGAAGGAAGAGAAGGGAAGAGGAAGGGAGAGAGAGAAGAGAGAGAAGAGAGAGAAGAGAAGGAGAAGATAAGGAAGAGAAGGAAAGAAGAAGAGAGAGGGAGAAGGAGAAAAGAGAAAAGAGAGAAGAGAGAAGGGCAGAAGAAGAAGGAGAAGGAAGAGAAGGAGAAGAAGAAGGGTGAGAGAGAAGAGAGAGAAGATGAGGAGAGTCTAGGGGAGATAAATAGAGAATATAGGCTGAGAGAGAAAGGTTAAGAAAACAAATAGGCAGAAATAAAGGGAGAAGGTGAGAGGTAGGGAGAGTGAATTGATAGTGAGAAAGAGAGAGATAAGAGACAGGGATAGGGTTAGATTTTGTCATCCTCCCTCTTGACTATCACCATCAGCTTGCCCTCTTGATATTATATCCGAAATTTTTGGCTAGCTACTTACCATGGCCCCTAAGTGTTGCGAAGGAGTGAAGACCGCAGGAGCTACCATAGTTGCTCAAGGGACAAGTATAGATGGAATTCATGGTGAAATTGGAGCCGTTGGAATTGTGGCCATTAATGGAACATTGGGTATAGCCAACACGGGAATTAGCACAACTCTAGGCCCCATCTCACGGAACCAGGTTCTCCTTGGCCTAGGGAAGAACTATTGATTTCATTCTGCCACATGAAATTATAAGGTTTTCATAGTATGTCACTTAAAATGATAGACTCTCACTTAGTTTAGGGCATGATTTGTTAACTATAATCCATGGTTTACTCTTGTGATTAAAATAAATACATGAAATGTTAGTTTCCATTCATAGGATGCAACTACACAGAAGCATAGAGGACTTGTCATCTATCTTGCATTCCACGCGGAAGATAGGTCTTGATCTTGCATACCACAAATAGGTTGTCTTATCCTATGATAGCCAATGTTTATGTTTGGAGACCGCATGAAATGTTTGTTGAGATATCGAGCTCCACTCGTGATACGCCAGGGTGACCGTTGTGCATTTATGTCACCGACGTGTTAGTTGCAGATGCGGTTGGTACACCGCCCCTGAATAATAGCTACATGATAGCTATCCTTATCTACTCTAGTTCGTGGCTCAGTTAGTATGCCACCTTAGTTAGTTGAGTTTGGTTTGAGACCCATATCTAGGGTTCTTCTATTTCTTTGTACTTGAGTTCTTTTGGCTTACACAACTAAGAAGAGGAAAACTGTTTTCAGCCTCCACCCTTGTGTGTCTTCCCCCATTGTGCAAGCAAGAAAGCTTCAAGCGAGACTCCTTCCTTCTCTCCCACAATCTTGACATGGTATCAGAGCCTTGTTCGTGGTAAGGAGCTCAAGAAAGCAAGCCAAGCTCGCGGTGTTCTGGTAAGAGGAGCAGTGTTGCTTTCATTTTCTGTTTTGGGAGCAGATCTCTGCAGGTAGCACAGCCGGAAATTGCAGGAGTGCATTGTCTCAGGTTGAGACGCCCTTCGCGCTGAAGCAAGAGGGCAGTATATGCTGCGGGATAGAGCTTTAGCTCTTGGCGACCCTGTTTTTTTGATTTGAGGCCATTTCGGGGCCTGTTTTGGAGGCGGAAGTTTTCTGCACGCACTCAGGAAAAAGCCATGTTTTATGCTGTGCGACCACTGTTCTACAGGTCGGTGAAAAGTTACCACAGAAATTGCATCGTATGCTTGTGCGCAGAGACATTGGGAGTTACAGAATCATCCTTGGTTTCTGTTTATGCAAAATCGTCACTAGGAAGTGACTGTGTGGTCAAATACCACTTTCGCCAGTTTTATAGATTTGCCCTTGTGAGGCTGAAGCTGTGTTCTTTGTAGTGACAGAACTTTTTTGCAGTATTCTGTAATGGCGTCTGATTCTCTCTCACAGATTGTCACTGAAAAGCTTGACAAGAACAACTTCCAAGCATGGAAGTTTAGAATGACGAATTTCCTTATGGGAAAAGGATATTGGGAATTTGTTGCAGGAAATGAAGAAGAACCAGTTCTTCCTGATGTTCCCAATCAATAGCAAATGCAGGCATTCAAAACATGGCATGAGAGAGCCAGGAAAGTTATGTATTGGCTGTCTATCAGTATTTCAGACTCTATGATTGTGCATATTCAGGATGCAAGTACGCCAAAGGAGGCATGGGATACTTTGTCAAAAATGTATAGCACAAATACGCAAGCCAGGAAAATGCAGCTCAAGCAAGAGTTGCATAATGTGCAAAGAGAAAGTATGAGCATCAACGACTACCATATGAAGGTGAAGAAGATTGCAGATGCACTTGCTTCCATTGGGTCGCCAGTGGAAGATGATGATTTAGTTTCCGTGACCTTGAATGGTCTAGGAAAGGATTATGCACAGTTCCGAACATCCATTTCCGTCCGTGAAAGATTTCCTGATTTTGAGGAGTTGATTGCTCTTCTAATTTCTGAGGAGCAGAGAAATGGTGGTGCATCTTCTTCAGGAGGAACTTCAAAAGAAGCTGTCTTCTACTCAAATGCTGGAAGAGGTAGAGGCAGAGGTAGAGGAGGCCGATTTGGAGGCCGTGGTAGAAATCAGAATATGCAGCAAACTCAAGAAAACCAGTCCTATGGAGGAGGACGTGGTAACTCTAGAGGCAGGGGGAGCCAAAGAGGTCGTGGTGGATGGCAAAGAGGTCAAAATGCAAACAGTAATGTTGAATGCTACTACTGTGGTAAAATGGGTCATATGGCTAAAGACTGCTATAAAAAGCAGAATGACATCATGAATGGAAAACTGCAACAAGGGAATTATGCATCTTCTAGCAGACAGGGTGATGACAGAAATGAGCATTTGTTCATGGTGCAGCACATGAATAATTCTGTGACAAGTGCAGAAGAAAGCAATGATGTATGGTATGTTGACTCAGGTGCATCAAACCACATGACAGGTCATGCAGAATGGATGGAGGATGCAAGGAAAATGGAAAAACCAGGATTTGTGGAGACTGGTGATGATACTGCACATCCTATTGTGCAGATTGGAAAAATTCCCTTGTCTATCCAGGATGGGAAAAAGAAATACCTGTCCGATGTATTTCATGTCCCGAATATCACCAAGAATCTGGTTTCTGTTGGTCAAATGGTTGAACAGGGCTTGCAGGTCAGATTTAATCCTCATGGATGCTTTGTTGAGGATATGAAAAATAAAGGTTGCTTGATAGCAAAAGGAAAGAAGAAGGGCAGAATGTTTACATTGGATGCAGACATGTCTGAATTGAGTGCAGCAATGTTTGCACATGGGACCGGTGTAGTTGCAGATATTGATATCTGGCATAAACGCATTGGTCATGTTAATGTACAGCGACTTAAATCAATGCAGGCCCAAAATATTGTTGCAGGTTTGCCAAAATTCAAGGTTGCAGAAATGCATAAGGTATGTGAAGCCTGTCAGTTTGGAAAACAGGCAAGAAAACCATTTCCTAGACATGTTCAAGAGAGTAAGAAGCCATTGGAATTAATCCACTCTGATGTGTGGACAACTAAAGCTGCATCTCTTGGAGGCTATCATTATTTTGTCAGTTTTATTGATGACTATAGCAGAAAAGTTTGGGTGTATTTTATGAAAAAGAAAAGTGAAGTTTTTGGGCATTTCAAAACTCTTAAAGCGATGGTTGAAAAAGAAACAGGCATGCAGATAAAATGCCTAAGGTCAGATGGAGGGGGAGAGTACCTCTCAAATGAGTTTGCAAGGTTCTTGCAGGAGCATGGCATAAAGCAGCAATATTCATGCAGTCATACCCCACAGCAAAATGGAATTGCAGAAAGGAAAAACAGGCATATTGGAGAGGTATCTCGTGCCATGCTCAATGAAAAAGACTTGCCAGATTTTTATTGGGCTGAAGCAGTTGCTACAGCAGTCTACATAATGAACAGGACTCCCACTGCAGCAATACATGGAATGACTCCAGAGGAAAGGTATACTGGTAGGAAACCAGATATTTCTCATTTGAAAATTTTTGGTTGCATTGCCTATGTACATGTGCCAGATGAGTTGAGATCCAAGTTGGATCCAAAAGCTGAGAAGTGCATCTTTATTGGTTACTCTCTGCAGCAAAAAGGGTATAGATGCTATAACCCTTCTACTCGTAAGTTTACAGTGAGCAGAGATGTTGTTTTTGATGAGATGAGTAGCTGGTATAAACCAGTAAATGTGATTGATGATGTAGATGCACAAAATGGTAATGCTGCACAGAATTCACAGCAGTAGTCACAAAATATTAGTGGACCTGGAGCGTCCTCTAGCAGTGGTTCACATTCTTCGCCATGGACAGGCAGATTGAGATCAGGAGAATCTTCTGAAGGCAGCGCAAATAGTGGTATGCAGGTATCACGAAAAGGAAAAGAGAAGGTAGATCAGCCCATGTTTGATGTGAATGCAGGTCACTCTTATGTGGATGGTGAATCCAGTGGCTCAGAATAGAGCATTGATGATGAGTTGGGTATTCCTTCTATTGTTACACCTGGAGTAAGGAAGACCAGGGATGTTTTGAGAGTACCTGGGAGTGAACCTACTTTGCGCAGGTCTACGAGAGCTAGGTATCCTGTGGATAGGCTGAAATATGATGGATTTACAGCCATTCACTATGCATATATGGTCAAAGTGATACAGGAACCAGAACCCACTTCTTTTGAGCAAGCCATGGGAAAAGAAAAATGGGAGAAAGCCATGGATGAAGAAATGGATGCCTTGGAAGCAAATGCTACATGGAAATTGGTACCTTTGCCTAAAGGTAAGAATGCAATTGGCTGTAAGTGGGTCTATAAGGTG
Source organism: Lygodium microphyllum (assembly GCF_053477565.2). Classification (NCBI taxonomy): domain Eukaryota; kingdom Viridiplantae; phylum Streptophyta; class Polypodiopsida; order Schizaeales; family Lygodiaceae; genus Lygodium; species Lygodium microphyllum. Next base: position 530,051 of record NW_028229528.1, read on the forward strand.
AAGCACAATGCAGATGGTTCTGTGAACAGATACAAGGCAAGATTAGTAGTCAAGGGGTATGCACAAACATATGGCATTGACTATGAAGAAACATTCAGTCCGGTTGCAAGGATGGCAACCGTAAGAGCAGTCATTGCTATGGCTGCATCAAAGGGATGGTCTTTACATCAGATGGATGTAAAGAATGCCTTCTTGCATGGTGATTTGCAAGAAGAGGTCTATATGGAGCAGCCACCAGGTTATGTGCATGCTGTTCATCCTGAGTTTGTTTGCAGGTTGAAGAAAGCCTTGTATGGCTTGAAGCAAGCACCTAGAGCATGGTCTGACAAGATAGGACAGTATCTTGTCACTATTGGCTTTCAGATTTCCAAGGCAGATTTCTCACTTTATGTGAGAAAAACAGAGAAAGGTATTATGCTACTTGTCATTTATGTTGATGATTTGATTATGACAGGTGACAGTGATGAAGATATCCTTCATGTGAAAATGCTATTGAAGCAGAAGTTTGAGATGAAGGATTTGGGAGAGCTGCGTTATTTCTTGGGCATTGAGGTGATTAGATCACCAAGTGGGATACAGCTCTTGCAGAGGCAGTATGGATTGGACATGCTGTCCAAATATGGGATGACAGGCTGTAAGCCTATTTCAGTTTCTTTGGAGCAAAATGTGAAGCTGAGCACAGATGCAGGTGAGCTTCTAGAAGACCCTACTATGTACAGACGCATAGTAGGAAGCTTGATTTATATGACTATTACCAGGCCAGATTTGAGCTATGCTGTTGGATTGGTAAGTCAGTTTATGCAGGCTCCAAGGAAACCGCATTTGGATGCAGCTAGACGCATACTCAGGTATGTGAAGTCCACATTGCAGTATGGACTATTTTATGAGACTGGGGTTCAGATACAGTTGCATGGATACACTGATGCTGATTGGGCTGGTAGCATTTCTGATAGACGATCTACCAGTGGATATGTGTTCTCTTTTGGGAGTGCTGCAGTCACTTGGAGCAGCAAGAAACAGCCTACAGTTGCCTTGTCGAGCACAGAGGCTGAGTACAGGGGTGCAGCAATGGCTGCATGTGAGGTAGCTTGGTTACATAAGCTACTTTATGATATGCATCAGTCTACAGATGGGCCAGTTGTCATTTATTGTGACAACATGAGTAGTATACACTTGGCAAATAACCCAGTCTATCATGCTAGAACAAAGCACATTGAGGTGCATTATCACTATGTGCGAGAGAGGGTTTTACTAGGTCTTATTGATCTAGTCTATGTCAGCACAGAGGATCAGGTAGCTGACATATTCACGAAGGCATTGGGCGCAGAGAAGTTGCGCAAGTTCAGAGACCTGCTTGGTGTGCAGGAATTGGGATTGAGCTCGAGGGGGAGTGTTGAGATATCGAGCTCCACTCGTGATACGCCAGGGTGACCGTTGTGCATTTATGTCACCGACGTGTTAGTTGCAGATGCGGTTGGTACACCGCCCCTGAATAATAGCTACATGATAGCTATCCTTATCTACTCTAGTTCGTGGCTCAGTTAGTATGCCACCTTAGTTAGTTGAGTTTGGTTTGAGACCCATATCTAGGGTTCTTCTATTTCTTTGTACTTGAGTTCTTTTGGCTTACACAACTAAGAAGAGGAAAACTGTTTTCAGCCTCCACCCTTGTGTGTCTTCCCCCATTGTGCAAGCAAGAAAGCTTCAAGCGAGACTCCTTCCTTCTCTCCCACAATCTTGACAATGTTAGGGAAAAATTGCATTTAGAATACTAATAGGTTCTTAGACTTTCATGGATTGCTTACAGGGAAAGATTTTTATGCATTATATGATTATCTTTTACCTATGTTAGAGCATAGAGGTGATAAGTGATTTGAGTTTAAACTTTTATATACTCAAGTCACAAGAGACCCTGCACTTTAGGAACAAGTGCTCATTGCCAGATATGAAGAGAGTTAAAGATTGTTTAGGCTGTACTAATATATTAAACGCACCATGTGCATGCGAGATAAGTTTGATTAGAAAATTCTGCATAGCATCGCACTAAGAGAGGATGGGAAAGAATGTATGGAAAGTCTTGCAATATATTGTGTTTTAAAGATTACCAAGTATGTGAAAAGACATGCAAAGAATCGAGGGTTCACAACTTGGAACCCTAGGATAAAACCCAAGGGAAAGAGAGATTCAAAAGAAGTTGAGTGATTAAACACACATGCTGTGAGTTGTTCGTAATGATCTTGTCTTGGATTATTGGAAGTGAATACCCTCCTAGTTTAAGCTAGGCTAGTAAGCTGACTCAAAATGGAATGTTGATCAAGGCTTATGATTGGTTGTCTTGAAAAAAAAGATATTTCTAAGTGAATTTGGCTGGTTGCCTTGGTAAGAGGAGATCCTTCTAAGGACAAGTGGATTATAAGCAAAGTGATTGCTTGATATTTTCTTGATTGGAAATGAAAGGGATGTTTTCCCTAGGAATTGTTACTATGCTGGTTGCTATAGCTGTGGTTGATTTCCTAAAGGAGTAATTAAGGAAGGATGGCGCTAGCTACCCCCTGCAAACTGTCAAACCCTAACCAAGGGGGTTATCAATCCGCGTCGGGAATGTGGACCGAACCCGCCGCGAGAGGTCTCTTCGTGGAAATTACTTGCCGTAAGAGGACACTTGGGTATCAGTGGGGGCTTTGGCCATAAATCCCAATGCCTTCAGGCCCTACACAAGTGTTCTACGTGACTCGAGATGGAATCTCGAGGCCTTGATACTAGTTACAAGGCGGAATCTTGGAAGGATAAAAACTTCACGTTTTATTGTCGGGAGACAGAAGGATTTTTCTGCGGAGGCAGAAAGGAACACTTAATTCTCTTGTATGGGCACGAGGCAAACATTAATCTTAAGATAAGTCAAGGAAGTGTTTGATCTTGTTTTATCTTGTCTTCGTGTCAGTGTCCTAAATTACGTAAAGAAACCTGTGACTAATGGGTTAATTAAGGAAGCTGTTTTTATGTGTCAAACATAATGTGGTAGGTAATTAGATAACTAAAACAACCCCCAAGGGAAGTGTGGTGGATGTGACCAATGGGTCTATCCTACAAAAGGGTGGTCTCGGTTAGCCGAGAGCTTTCCTCAAAAGGAAATGTTAACGAGTAATGTTAGGGAACGACGGGCGATGGCCTTAGGCAATGTTGGTTAGAATCCCGATTCATACCGTTTTAGGGGACCGGAATGGGACTATGCCCTACGGGCAGAGAGGTCGAGCGATGCATCCCTCTCATTTTCCATTCTCTTTGAACCAAGTGCGGTATGAGTCTGCTTGGGTCCACTTGTATCTACGCAAAGTGGAGCGACTGTAGAAGGCTGTTAAGAAGACTCGATTGCTAGGAACCCGGACTTCAGGTCGATCCTAGTGGGAACGGCCGGATAAGTTCCATTGCAGGGCAGATTCAAGAGACCCTAGTTGGCAAACCCCGTGTCATTTCTTGGGAGTGTCGGGCAGCGTCTTCTAGATTGATCTCTCAATGGGCTGCTAAGACGTGCCCCACAATTTTAGGGGCGGGCACGTTATAGTTGGTATCAGAGAAAAACTTAATGATGCATGATTGATTAATGATCGAATCATATACATAACCTAAATAACCTAAGTGGAATGGCTTGATTGTCAGGCACCTTCTGCACCCACGAATGCTGACATGCAAGAGAAGAAGTTCCTTCTCAAGCAAATTAAGCCACCCAAGTTTGATGGTAAGGGAAGGATCGTCCAAATTGACGTCGAGGTCTGGATTGAATCCATGGAGGATTACTTCGAAGCAGCAGGGACTGCACCCACTAACCAACGATGCTCGCCAAATTGAAGCTTACCGGCGAAGCAAGACTTTGGTGGAAGCAATGGTGCAGAGACCAAGGGATCTCGGAAGGGTCAGTTACTTGGGAGAAGCTTAAAAGAGCTGTGCGAGGGAGATATCTACCACCTGCCTATCACACACAGAAGATAAATGAAATCTATGAATTAAAGCAGTTTGGACTATCCCTTGATGCATACTATTCAAAATTCATCTCTCTCTTAAAATACGCACCACAAATGGATATGACGCAATAGGTGTCAAAGTTCTGTGCTAGGTTGAATCCACCCATAAACACTCGATTGGAATCAATGCGCCCAAACGGACTTGCAAGATGCATTACTCCGAGAGAATCCAATCGTCCAAGAGCTTAAATCAGGCAACTATGATATAGATGATGCATGGGATCAAGGCAAGAGGTGCCACAAGTGCGGTGAGATAGGACACATCCGTAAAAGATGTCCCAACTGCCGATGTTTCCATTGCAATGAACTAGGACACATCCAAACAGATTGTCCTGAGTTGGACCCTGAGAATCAAGAACGTGCGGTCAAATGAAGCCGTCTAAACTCTGCTTTTGGCACACATTATGAACCACCTGATGATGAAGGCTTGGAGCCTGTTGTAACCTTTGAGGATGACTAGATATCCTAAGAAGATCCTCTTGAGGTAATAAGTATTGTACTTGGAATAAATCCTATTGAACCCTATGAGTTGTGACAAGTTGTTATTTTAAATTAAGAATTTGAGTAATCATAGTAACGCAGCGGAAGCGTGATGGGCCCTAACCCACAGGCTCTAAGGCCCAGTAGTGCTTGTCTCCCCCAGGTCTTTTCGAGATGAGGACATCTCGATTCCTCTAAGGGGGAGAGGATGTAATGTCCCACGCTCCCCATAGAACCCCCCTAGGATAGAATTTTCAATTTTTTTAAAAAAAAAATTTACCCCCTCTCTCTCCCCTTATCGACTTCATGGTGGGGAGAGAGAGACATAGTGGAAGTAGCAAGCAGTGGGGGGCATGCAGCCCCCCAAGTGATGGGTGGCACAGTAGCAAGCAGTGGGGGGCATGCAGCCCCCCAGGTGACGGGTGGCACCATCGTGCCACTTCCCCCCCTCAACCTATAAATTCCCCCTCCCTCCACTGCAGGTTCGCACCCTCCTCCCTCGCATTCAGGAGCATTCCCCCCCCGTTCTGGTGTGCAGTTGCACCCCCCCTCTACATTTATGGCAGACTCTCAGGCTGCGCGTCGGCAGAAAAATCTAGTCCCCCTCTTCGATTGAGGTAGTAGAGTGCCCCCGTGCTGGCGATAACAGCGGGGCCCCCTCCCCCAGTTCAGCAGGTGCCTTGGGAAACCCTCCCCCCCCCCCCCCCCCCCCAATGGTGATCCGTGTGAAGAAGGAGAAGGATAGAAGAAGAAGGAGAAGGAAGAGAAGGAGAAGAAGAAGGGTGAGAGAGAAGATAGAGAAGAGGAGGAGAAGTGAAGGAAGAGAAGGAAAGAGGAAGGGAGAGAGAGAAGAGAGAGAAGAGGAGGAGAAGAGAAAGAAGAGAAGGAAAGAGGAAGGGAGAGAGAGAAGAGAGAGAAGAGGAGGAGAAAAGAAGGAAGAGAAGGGAAGACTGGCTGCAAAATGGTATGCACAGCAATAAGGCATTGATTATGAGGAGACTTTTAGTCCGGTGGCTAAAATGGCAATAGTCCAAACTGTCAATGCTTTTGTAACATGCAAAGGCTAGAAATTATGGAAAATGGACGTCAAGAATTCTTTCTTGAACGGTGATTTGGTAGAGGAAGTATATATGGAGCAGCCTGAAGGCTATATTCACCCAAACTTTCCTACACATGTATGTAAGCTAAAAAAGGCTTTATATGGACTAAAACAAGCACCTAGAGCATGGAATGCTCAGATCAACAATTATTTACAGCAACATGGATTTACATTAGGTGATGTAGATCACAGTCTGTTCACGAAGAAGAAAGATCATGGATATGTGTTTCTAGTGGTTTATGTAGATGACCTTATCATCATTGGAGATGATGAAGAGGGCATTGCTAAAATTAAATAATTTTTACAAGCTGAATTTAGAATCAAAGACCTTGGTGAACTGAAGTATTTTATTGGGATTGAGGTAGTCTCTACGCCTCAGGGTACGTAAGCAGTATGCTCATGACATGTTACAGAAGTATGGTATGGCTAAATGCAAGCCTATGGAGACACCTCTTAATCAGAATGTCAAGCTATAGATTGATGTTGGGAATGACATAGAGAATGTGATGATGTATCGACAAATGGTGGGCAACTTGATATACTTGACTATTACGTGTCCCCACTTATGTTATGCAGTGGGGCTAATTAGTCAGTTCATGTAGATGCCTCGAAAACCACATTTAGATGCAGTCATGAGGATCATGAGATATGTAAAGGGTACTATAGATGATGGGTTGTTTTATGCATATGGAAAATCTCTTGACTTGACAGGGTTTACTGATGCTGATTGGGCTGGTTGTGCCTATGATAGGAGGTCAATCAGTGGTTATGCATTTGGATTGGGCAACAGTATGATAGTTGGCAAAGGAAGAAATAGCCTACTATTGCATTGTCTAGTATAGAAGCTGAGTACAGAGGAGCTACCTTAGCGACTTGTGAAGCAGTTTGGTTGATGAAACTGCTGAAAGACTTGGAAATTCAATTGGAAAGTAGAGTGAGATTGCATTTTGATAACCTCAGTAGTGTTATGTTGGCTAGCAATCTTGTCTACCATGCTACATCCAAACATATTGAGGTTCAGTACCATTTCATCAGTGAAATGGTTCTTATAGGGCACATTGACTTGATTCATGTGAATACTAAAGACTAGGTAGCATATATACTTACCAAGTCTCTTGGTAAAGAAAAGTTCATATATTTCATACAGCTACTTGGAGTTTATCAGATGGTTTGAGCTTTAGGGGGAGTGTTAGAATATCAAGCTATCTTTATGTGTGTGACCGACATTAGCTACAGTTATACACGTGTGTGACATTCAATAAGTCGGTGTAGTCATCGGTGACTTAACCACAGTTAGTCTTGGTTAGTCATACCTATGTGTGTAAGTCTCTTTCAGTTAGTATGATGGAAGAATAATGAAAGAAGAACAACAATGAGTTGAGGCTCATCTTCTGCTCCACTCTGTCTCTCTCCCTCTCTTCCAACACTTCGTTGTTTAGAGCTAGCATCAAGCTTCCTCTTGCTACTAGTTCCTTTTAATTTTAAACAATCATGATCCCTATATGATATGCACCATGAAACATCAGAATATAACATACTTCAACCACTCAACAACCCCCTACTCCCTACCATTTAAAATTTTACATGCGTTGATAGGTGTAAGGCATGGTTTTTTATGTTTTTTTTTAAAGCAATAAAAACTCATTCTAACAAAAAGATAGGGAAAAACTGAGACTAAACCTCATGCTTCAGCTCTATCATATTTCCACACACATTAATCTTATTTTTTCTTATTTTTATTATGTGAAAAACCTAAATTTTCTCATTTTACTTTATTTTTTCTATTTATTTATAGAAATTTACTTATAATTACTATTTTTTTAATGTAGAAAAATTACTCTTATGGAAAATAATTTTCTTAGCATGTTTTATTCCATAGGAATAACAAATGCATACCAGAAACCCAGAAAACCACATATTTTCCCTTAAACCGCCTAGTCTTGGGTTTTGCGTGTTTTGCATAGAGTTATTATATGATAGATTATTCATTATTCTTTCAATATGACTAATCAAACAAAGTATGGGAAATCAAATGGAAGCATTTCTAATCATTTCAAATAACAATTGTTCATAAAATGATAAAATCTACATGTTTCTCATAAAACCGCTCATTATGACATGCGTATTTCGACGTTGGAAGCCTGATGATGCTCTTCCATAGCCACTGACGATCCATCCAACTCTGATTCATATATCTTTCCACTCTCATATCATGGTTTGACCAAAAACCTCCATCTCAGCCCATCCCCCTCTCTTTTACATTGATCTATGAGAACAAACCACAAGAGGAGAGAGGAGAGAGAAATACTGAAATCAGATCTTCTTGTATAATGCAGCATTTTCGATCATCTCTATAGCAATGAAGGGCGAGTAAATGGAGCATCATGCTACCCTGAGGATTCATCATGTGATTAACATCAAGAAAATTGATATTTTAATCATCAAAGAGGGCACTTGAAAAAAATGGCCCCCCAACCCCCGCCCCACATTGTGAAAAATTGTGATGCTTCATATCATGAAGCTTAAGCGAGCTTTGAACTTTGATTTTTAAAAAACCAGTTTAGCGTTTTTGTGTTTACACTCTGACCGAAGTGGTCTTTTCACTTTTGAGGGACCAAACACGCTCGAATTTGAGATCCATCTGGACGGCTCGCTTCTGACATCGAAATCTATAAACCTAGCCACCATGACATACTTTTTAGCTCCCGGATCATATAGTTGCTTCATAATATAAAAAATTTTGGGGATTAAATAGGGAGTCAAACGGACTCCAATCAACGAACCGAGACTTGCGTTGGGTTCTTGGCATGAAACTCCATCTAGGAAAACTCTAGCTCATCGATCCACAACCATTTCATTTTGCATAAAAATTTGGCCTTTTATGGTCTCTCGAGCTCTTTATTACTTCAAAATTTGCCTCTAAAATCCACTCTCATTGGTGACCACGGGATAGGGCAACTCAGCCCATCGAATCCCACAAACTGATTTGCACAAACAACAACCATAGAAAGCATCAAGCTGCCACAAAACATATACTCAACAAAGCACAAGAGCAACTCTCACCCTACCCCCTAATGACAAAATCAAGGTATGTAGATTCTCAAGGGATAGGCCCAACATAATTTGATAGAAATCTAGAGCAAGTCACTAACCAACTGCTCCAACATGGACTAGCTAAAAGAACCATCAAAGAGGTCATCCTAGTGGTGGCCAGAACTACCTACGTAACTTGGGAGAATTGGACCAGGAACTACTAAGTGAGGATTCCTACAGCCTGGTCATCAAATATTTTCTTTTGAACACATTTTTCTTTCAAGGTTTCCATACTTAGGCATGTAAAAAGGAGGGAGTTGAGCATAAAGTGACCCAAGGAGAATAGGGCATCGGCCTCAGGTCCTGACTCGGTACCCAAGAACCTACTAAGCTCTCGCAAGACGACACTTATCCTTTTTGTTTCGCTCATTTTTGTTTTCGCTCCAACCTTCCTTATACTTTATTCTAGCTAGCTACTACCCCAAGGAAGACAAGGCATCGACTCGTCCCTAGGAACCTACCAGGCCTCTGCAAGGCGATAATCAATTGCTTTTAGGATTTTCCTTCCTTTAAAAAAAGGGGGTTAGAACCCCTTTTTACATACCTCTGTAATTTTATCTTTAGATATATTCTAAACTTGCTCTTCTTTTCTATTTTGGTTGGCTTCTCTAACTTCCTCGCACTAGCAGGGACTCCCAGAATAGCTGCCTAGCAAGCTAGGAGAACAGGGTCACTACGACTGCCTTCTAAAACATGTCTTTAATGCCTGACAATGTATTGATAAGAGATAGACAACTACTCGAATCTCCCCCAAATACACCTAACTAAACTCTAGGACTTCATGCCTTGATTGTCGGTCGCCACAAACGAAAAGAAAATAATCGGTATATACACAAACAATATCAACTTAAGGAAAAAACTTGGAAAGGTGACGACACCACCTGTAATGGCCACAAGAAGCTCCTTCGTAGCAAAGGCTCCTTCCAGGCACACTTTGTCAAACCTATCTAATGAAATAACTAAAATAGAAAACCATTAAATGTACTTGCACCAAATAGAAACATGGCCCTCGTGGCCTAACAGAATATAATAGTTCAAAACTAACAAACAGGCCCTCTTGGCCTAACATAAATCATTTTTCTCTAACCAAATATATTCTATTTGGCATGTAAATTGTATATTGTTTGACTAACCAAGGTAAACCAAAGTCACATAAGGTATTGTCTGACTAACCAAGGTAAACCAAAGTCACATAAGGTATGACGGTAATTTTGTTATTGATTTTTAATCTTGGACTTTTTGTATGTCCACAAGTCCAAGCCTTCTATTGATATAACATTAATATGGGCTTTTTTTTTTGTGTGCTATTAGCTGAATGAATGACCTCCTTAGGCTCAAATATCTTACCTTTCAAATAGACTGGTTGTTCCAGCTTCCCAAAGGCCTCTTCTACAAAGAGATCTACTAATTTTGGCTCATTTGAACCTTCCATGTTTGGATTTTTGAATGTGTCACTGTTACTACCTAAACTAGGTAGGGATTCAATCCTAGGCCCATCACAATGATGCATCCCACAGCGATGCGCATTGCTAGATGTATTATTATGGCCTCTGGTCTCATCTACTCGGGAATTGACCATGGTATATCCACTTGGAACTCTTTGCATTTCATCTAGAACACCAACCACGGTTTTGGAGGTTTTGGGCTTCCAAACCCATCTTCTTTTAATCTTTGCTTGGCTCAATTGGTTGCTACCACTCCTTCTATTTTTATGTTCTTTCATGTTGAATGATCTTTCTTAGCTCGCTTGCTACCTATCACTTTCCCTAATTGGATCCTTTTACTAGATCCACCAACTCTAGCTGGGTCTTCACCATTGTAAACCCTAGGTTTCCTATCACTTTGGCTCTCAATAATTGAGATAGTCTCCACACAATAGCATATATTAGCTATGTTTTGGGGCATCATCTCATTGATATGATTTTGTTTCAAACTTAGGCCATTGAGGGGTTGCTTAACCACTCTGGTTCCTCTATTAGGTCTACACCAATTTCCATCTAGCTCATGGCTTTGGAACATGCGATTGGTTGCACTAGGAGGCCAGGGTTCCTGGTGTTGAGAATCAGCAATCACACTCAAACAGCCTCTTTGTATTGAGTCTCAGGGTCAAGGACATGCAGGGTACATTATCCCATATGCACAATGGTGCCTACTGCAGTTTCCTACTTTCCTATAAAGCATTGTACTTGCTTCCTTTCTTAATGCAATGATAGTACTCTTTTCATTTCAGTAAAGTGTCAATGTCATTGTCCACATACACAAGATTGTGTTTATGAGTCCAAGTCTCAATCTTGGAACCTAATTCACTTGTGTAACAAACAGTGTCCATTCCATCATGAGTCTACACTTCTCCTTCCATCCTCCATAGCTTCCGGTTATGTCATGCTCTAGATCCCGCATTTCTAACATGGTATCAGAGCCCAGTTGGGCATGGCATTGCTTCTCCAGCCTCTCTTGATTCTTCTGAACCTCCATCCAGCTCAATGTCAGCTCATGACTTCATCTCCCAACTCTACTCTCACTGAAGCTTCCATGGCAGCCATAGCCAGCAGCACCCTATCAGATTGAACTGCTTATATCTCACTCCACAGGTCAAATCTCTTACAGCTTCCTTCTGGAAAAGTATTCCCCAACTCATAAAGCTTCTCTGTATCACATCAATCCAGGACATTGGACCATCTGGAGCTCAGCATTGTGAAAATCCCAAATCTCTGTTCTGTGTCTGCCATAGCCAGACAGGACCTACCTTGCTTGGAGCTTCCATAACTCTTCAACCAGGCCATTTCAGCCCACGATTTCTTCTGGAGAGTTGTTCCTCTGCTCAAGGCATTTCATCTTGGCACAACAATCAATGACATTGATGCTCCCTAGCTCCTGCAATAAGCAAAAAACCAGGCCCCTGTCTCAGAAACCCTAAATCCACCATAGCCAAAAGCTTCAAAATCTTGACATTTTTCACTGTTTCTCTCACTGAAGTTATTAACAGTGATTTTAATCACTGAGCAATACTCTCTGAAGTTCGTTAAAGTACTGTCACTCAGATCTGACGACATCAGCATCAAATCAAGAAGGGGAAGATCACTTGGAGTAAAAGACTTTTGCAGATTTGGTATTCATTGACACTCAGTTAGTGCTTTTTAGCACTTGTGTCTCTCATCAATTCTTCTGTTGCTCAAATCTAATAAAGTCTGAAGTTGATTTGCTACTGTTCCCGTAAATCTAACATGGGCAAAGACTCGCCAAATGCTCGATTCAAAGGAGTCGGATTCCACACTTGGCAAACCCGCATCAAGCTCATCCTGATGAAGAAGGGTCTCTGGGCCATCACAAATGGCAAAGAGAAGAAACCTCGGGACGCGGACCTTGCAACTACTTGGCAAAAGAATGATGACAGAGCCCAGGCCATTATCAAATTGGAGCTAGATGACAGTTATATCCATCACGTGGATAACTGTGAGACCTCACAGGATACATGGAAAAGACTTGACACCCTGTTCGGTGCACAATCTAAATCATCAAAGTATGGTCTCCTAATTGAATTCTTCAGGCTTGAAATGAAGTCCAGCACATCACTTGCCACACATCTTAATTACATGGAAGGACTCCTAACCCAACTTGCAGGAATCAACATTAAAATGGATGAAGATGTTTGCATCGGTGTTCTACTTAAGAGCTTGCCTCCTGAATATAATAACGTATCAACAACTTTAATCAACATGCCAAATCCTGAACTTGTTGACATCCAGGCATCACTATTAGAAGAAGAAAAGAAGCTGAAAACTAAAGAAGAACCAAGTACCTCTAGAGATGAGCATGCATTATATGTTGGCAACAGGTACAAAGGCAAGAAAGATCAGCTCTTTTGTGACTTCTGCAAAAGGACCGGACACACCGAGAAGTTCTGCCACGCAAGAAAGAGATCCCAAAAGGCCTATCTAGTCGCAGTCAAAGAAGAAGAAGAAAATGAAGCAAAGGAAGATGAAGATGAAGACCACCAGGATCGGAAGGACAAGACTCATCAGTCCTTGTACTCTCATAATTCTGATAGACTGTTTTAATAGCCTTGTATTTTCCTTGCCCTAATGTTTCCTGCCATAAGCTTTGTAAACTCCTTATGTAACTTGGCATTACAGTCCCTGTACACTTTGTGAGGCCCCTGTTACAGCCTCTGGATGTCCACCATGTTTATGGTACCCACACTTAGCTTTTTCTGCAACAGCCTCTGGTGTTTTGCCATGTCTGTGGTATACCCACACTTTGCAGGTGGTTCTCATTACAGCCTCTACACACTTTGTGCCTTTCCTAGTTGTGATTGAGGAGGGGTGTTGAGAATCAGCAATCACACTCAAACAGCCTCTTTGTATGGAGTCTCAGGGTCAAGGACATGCAGGGTACATTATCCCATATGCACAATGGTGCCTACTGCAGTTTCCTACTTTCCTATAAAGCATTGTACTTGCTTCCTTTCTTAATGCAATGATAGTACTCTTTTCATTTCAGTAAAGTGTCAATGTCATTGTCCACATACACAAGATTGTGTTTATGAGTCCAAGTCTCAATCTTGGAACCTAATTCACTTGTGTAACAAACAGTGTCCATTCCATCATGAGTCTACACTTCTCCTTCCATCCTCCATAGCTTCCGGTTATGTCATGCTCTAGATCCCGCATTTCTAACACCTGGGCCTTGGGGTCTTTATAGTTAATGCCAGGACTCTCCCTAGTATACCTTGAGTAAATGTTCCCCACCCTTATGGATTTCAAGGGTGCAAGGAAAACTTCAATAGTTCTCCCAACACCTATGAATATATCTCTCATAATCATCTACTTGAACTGTTTCCTCCTTTAGTGACTTAGGGTTTCTCATCCTAACTTGGAACTGCGTGTTTATTTCCAAGCCATTGACAAAGAGATCACCAAGCACATCTTCTGGTAATTGACTGACTTTTCTTGGCCAAAGCTTCATAATGTCATCAAAGGCTCTCATGTACTCTTTAATGGAGGTATATAACTCTTGTCAAATCTGTATAAGCTATCCCAAGACCTGAGTCATGGGAACCTTCTTTTCATATTCATCTAAAAATCTATCACATAATTCCTTGAATGATTTGATTGATCCTCTTGGGAGGCTCCAATACCATTTTCTAGCTTCTCCATTTAGGGTACTCGTCGAGAACACAAGCATCTGATGTAGATCATCAAACCCACTTGCAAGGCAAGTTAGGCCATATTCTTTCAAGTGTAGCATTGAATCCTCATCTAGTAGCCCATGAAACACTGGGAAATCCCTATTAGGAGAAGGGCATTTAGTCTTCTTCTTTGGGATCAAGACTAGGTCCTCAAAATCTTCGTACTCCTCTTGACCTAATCCCATCATCTCAAGGCCCTCAATCTCTTTTGTTTCCACCTTTATCGGTGTAGAAGAGTCACTAGTTCCATGGGCTTCCCTTTTTGCCAAACTGATAGAGTGGTTTAGGGAGTCCAACATGATGCAATAGGAAATCTACCCCATCACTTACTAGTGGTACTTTAGCAAGGCTATTCTCATCTCCCACCACTTTTTTAGAACCTAGAACAAGTCCCAATAGAACCTTCCTTGCTAACAATGGTTTTCCACACATGTAGGTATCATTCAATGCTTTATGGATCTTAGCAATTGCACTTCGGTACCCAACTATATTAGGCACTAGCATTGGATGTATTCTCGGATCAAGAGTCATGCATATTAGCCATTTTTATCACAATATTTTCATCTAAAAAGTCATCATCATGAGTGGATTATTGTGCCCTCTTAGCCTCACTTTTGCTTTCTAATGTTTTCTATAACTCCAACGGCCTATTGATCTCAAAAGTCACTCCATGGGTACTTCCCCATAGTGGCCCAAACTCAAGCATGGTGTCACTTTTGGGGAAAAGAATAAAATGATTGGTCACATGACTAACCAAAGATCCCACTAAACCATTTAGGGATGGACAAAGTATCTTTCAGGTTACGGGGATTTCTTGGATTAATCATCATGCTGATAACCAAAGTGGTAATCAGCAATTAGCCTAAATTTAATATCCACCGTTTCAAGGAAACTCTTGTTGAGAAACACGGATCTAGAGTTAGTTAGCTATGGTGGATGCAAATCATAGAATCGATACATGATAGAGACAAGAGATTGTAACTCAAGTGAATTAGGTTCCAAGATAGATTAGCTTGGACTCATAAAGACAATCTTGAGTAACTCAAACTGATAGTCCCATTACATTAAAATGAGTGTCAAGTACATGCTTATATAGCCTTTTTGGATAGTACGACTCTTCCTCTCTGTGCTTATGGGATTTTGGACATCTCTTCTGGAGCATACAACTTTTGTCATCTCTCTTATACAAAGCCTCTTCTAGGCATACATCATTTGATTTCTCAACACCCCCCCTCAAATGATGAGTCTCTACCCTTGCTGGCTTTTGCCCCCCCTGCATGTAAACATGGACCAGGAGACTAGCTCTTTGGCAGCCTAGTCAAGTTAAGGCTTGAAACTTTACATCTTGGTAGGGTTTTTTACAATATCCACTATGGGAACAAATTCCTTAAAACAGTTTGTCATAGTTGTTGATGGTAGCAGAAGTATCTTTTTCTTCTTCTTCATTCATAAATTGATTTTGGTGGTAGTTATTCTGCATCTGCTGTGCTCTTTTCTTGTGGAAGCATTCACTGGCAATATGGCCAGTTTTACCACAATAATGACATGTCATCCGATTCCTGTTGTCGGTGTTGAATCCTCGACCTCTTCCTTTGGGTCCAGTAGCTCCTCTAGTGTATAAGAGGTTTTCCCTTGGGCTAGTTTCTTTTACATCTTTGCTTTTAAACTTGCTTTCTTCATCAAGCAGTGAGTGCTCAATATCTTTGAGTGAGAGACTCGGAACATTACTTAGAGTGGATACAAGGTTCTCATATGGATCCTTGTTTACACTTGCAAGTAGTACAGCTATTGCTTCATCTTCTTCAATATTCTTTTTAAGAGATGCAAGTTGAGTTTTTAAACTCTTAAACTTATTAATGTGTATGGTCATAGAAGTGTTGTCTTTGATATCCAGTTTATAAAACTGCATGAGAAGTTTTACCTTTGAATTCTTTGCTTGAGTACCAAACATTCTATCAAGTTCCTCCCAGGCGGTTCTAGCATTTCTAATGCCAGATATATGATGCAACACATCATCGCTTAGTCCCCAGGCAATGATGCCTAGTGCCTTATTATTCATCTTCCTCCATTCTTTGGATTTGAACTGGTCTTCTTCAACGAACCCGTCTTCATCATCTTCCTTCTTGTTATCTGCATCATCTTCAAACAAGTCCCATAAGTCTTTCCGCATAAGATGATACATGGTCTTCTCCTTCCAGGCATGGAAGCCTTCACCATTAAATTTTGCTATATGTTCCACTTCAGTCATCTTTAGTAGGAGGTCTTACCACGAGAACTCTCGGGCAGTGTCTATCCTTTTACAAGAAGATTGAGATTTACAAGATAATTTGTGCAAGCAAATAATTTCATCCAGGAAGGTCTTACCAATTGGCAATCTTGCTCAATGGCAGTGTCTAATCCCTTACAAGAATAGAAATTCTAATCACAAGTAACCTCTTAGGATTTTTTATAACTAATTGTCAAGCGTATTAACAATCCGTTCTTTTAGTTCAAGCCGAGTTCAGACACATATAGTGTGAAGGTAATTTGATAATGCAGTGTGAGATGAGTAGGCTGATTTGAATGGAGTTGTTTTGAAGAAGGATGTGTGAATGGTCTTTATATTGATTTGGGGTTGAAATGAGGGGAGAGTTTTAACCTTAGTTTAGAAAAGAAAGGATCTGACAGCTTTGACCTTAGTAAATAGGGCTTTATATTGATTCCACGGCAGCTTCTGGCGCCGTTTTCTGACTTTTCCTCTCGATCTGATGGCGCGCCGTAGATGCCCCTCGATTCTGCGCCGTAGATGCCCCTCGATTCTTTCTCCTCCTCTCGATCTGATGGCGCGTCGTGGATGGAAAGCTTTCTTCTTCCACCCAAGGCAGCAGCAATCGCCGCCAAGCTTCAGAGCTTCAAGCTCTATCTTTCTTCTCTGTCTCCTTAATCCTAAGAAAGCCCAATGTTCTGACTAGCTCGTGTGCATTTTTCAAGATCTGAGCTTGGACATAGACAGTGAATAAACTGCACTGTTATACCGGCGAATCTTTGACACAGAGCCCCATAATGGCATGACTCGTGGCGTGTCATTGTACACGATCTGTGCTGTAACCTTTCTTCATTCTTGCATACATCAAATGCACTTCTATGGTGTTTGCAACAGCTCACGGCCCCAGTAGACAGGAATATACTTCAAAGATGGTCTAAAAACTTCTTCCTTAGAAAAGCGATGCCTCTTTGTAATAAACTTCGATCTCTTCTCCACGATTTCTTGAACTGCAGCACTTCCAAAAAAAACTTGGCAAAGCCTCAATACTCGAACCTCCTAATCTTGAAATGAGGAACAAAAAAAAAAAAAAAAACATTGGATGACTTTGAGAGATGGAAATAATGAGAGAATGGAAGAAAGGAAGATTGAGAAAGTGCCCACACACTAGCCAACTAGCTCGGCCATGGCTCTGATACCATGTTGAGAAACACGGATCTAGAGTTAGTTAGCTATGGTGGATGCAAATCATAGAATCGATACATGATAGAGACAAGAGATTGTAACTCAAGTGAATTAGGTTCCAAGATAGATTAGCTTGGACTCATAAAGACAATCTTGAGTAACTCAAACTGATAGTCCCATTACATTAAAATGAGTGTCAAGTACATGCTTATATAGCCTTTTTGGATAGTACGACTCTTCCTCTCTGTGCTTATGGGATTTTGGACATCTCTTCTGGAGCATACAACTTTTGTCATCTCTCTTATACAAAGCCTCTTCTAGGCATACATCATTTGATTTCTCAACAACTCCCAATTATAAACTAAGAAAAATAATGGGTCTCTTATAGCCAAGATTCAAAATCCGCAACTTATTAGTGGCTCCCATAAAATGCACCACTTGTCGAGACCTAAAATAGGCCGCCCAACACTGGCTCTAAGGCACTAGCTGGGGCCTCTACCACTCACCTGAAACCACCCCACATGGCCTCATGGCCAGGAGTATCTAAGAACTTTGTGTTTGTACAATTTTTTAGTCCAACAAATAATTCTTTCCCCACACTCCTCAAAAGGAGTCCCTAAACATGATGGTGTTATACACCACATAGCACACACACAAGGAGCACCCCTTAGTTGATCACCACGGCTCCACTACGGCTCTCCTACACCTCATGGATTGGCCCCAAGATGTGCCATGAATATAAAAAGCATTGGAAACAAAGTCCACTCTTTCAATTAAATGATCTAGGAGATGATAGATAAACCTCACCAAATAAACCTGAAGGAACCGAATACCTAGCCCTACAACTTAGGATACCTCACACTCTCAGTGTTGGATCATCACAAATACAAATAGGTGCTATGCATCCAGGATATGATACCATGTGTTGTATCAATGCAAGTGTGTATATGAACATCGTGCTCAAAAAAATTTAACCATTGAAAATCAGCAACATGAAAGTGCGAAGACAATTCTTTTCATGATTTTCTTCTACTATGATAGTGCTTCGTTGCTTAGGGATAGCCCCGACAAGCTTCCTCGTGCTACTAGTTCCTTTTAATTTAAGGTCCAAAGAGGACAATGATGAAAGTGGAGATGTAAATTATAAAAGCAAATTGGAAGAAGCTATCCAACCAGAAGAGAATATTAATGATGAGGAGGAAGTTCGAGAGGCCACAGAAGCTGAAGATCCCAAGCTATTGGAAAGAATGAATATGGTACACTTTAGAGCGGTAAATGAATCTCATTGTATGCAAAATATTGATAAGAAGTGGATTAATCAAAATAATCATTCCTTTAATATTGGCTCTTGTTGTCCTAATCCACCTTTCTCAGAAAGGATGATGATGATGTACCCTGTCAACAACAAGCACCAATCTCCAAAAAGGATGACGATGATGAGTTCTCAAGTCAAGAAGTAATTAACTCCCAAAAAAAATGTGAAACAACCTTGATACCATTTCAACATTCTAAAGAGTCAAACAAGTCCCCACCACTAAAAGTCAAAGCTGGTTTAGTGGAGCATCAAACAAGGACACCACTTTCTTGAAGAAATGGTGTCCAAATCTGTACCTAGAAGCAATCTACATGACTTCATTATTTGAGAAGTGGAAGGTGAAAAGCAAAACTTTTATTGATACAGATGGCATGGAAAGACATCTCAATGTGAGCAACAACCTTTCAAAAGAGGAGCTATTGATCCTTCATAACCTATTAAAGGAGAATTTGGATGTTTTTTCTTAGTCTTATAAAGATCTAAAGGAGATTGATCCCACTATATGTCGACATCACAATGACTTGGAGATAGATACTAAGCTAGTGTGGCAATGTCAAAGATGCATGAATCCCTCCTTAGTCAAGATAGAGCTATTGAAGCTCTTAGAAGCTGAATTTATCTACTCTGTGGCAAAAATGAATGGGTTTCGCCTATCGTGGTCATACCTAAGAAGAGTAGAAAGTCGTGTATCTATGTGGACTTTCCAATTGAATTCCAAAACAAAGAAACATCATTTTTCTATCCCCTTTACCAACCAATTGTTAGACACGGTTGGCAGGTCATGAAGTCTATTCTTTGCTCGATGGTTTTAAAGGATGCAATCAAGTGCAAATTATAGGAAAAAACCAATCCAAAACAACCTTCACCATAGAATGGGAGACACCTAGAGTAGTGCTTTGACTGATGTTGGGAGGAGTATGGGATTTCCCTCAACCCTTTGACAAATGCATATTTGGAGTCTCTTTAGGCGTTCTATTGGCCCACATTGTCTCTACACAAGGAATAGAAATAGACATTGCCAATATTGAAAAGATTATAGCCCTAATTGCACCAACTAATCTAAAATAGTTGAGAGGATTTCTTGGTCATGTGGGCTACTATAGGAGGTTCATAGCACATTTTGCAACAAACTCTTGAGGAAAGATGTAGAGTTCATTTGGACAGATAACTATGAATATAAGCCTTTAGTACCTTGAATCAGTGCCTAATAAGAGCAGCTATCCTACAACCTCTTGATTGGATGAAGGAATTCCATGTGTACATTATTGATGCATTAGTTAAAGGGCTATGTCTAGTTCTCTGTCATCGTAAAGGCTCCTCAAAATTGGACCAACCAATTTATTATGCAAGTCAAAAAGTCAATGATAGAGAGTAGAACTATACAGTAATAGAGCTTGAGTGCTTGGTGATGGTGTTCACCTTGGAGAAGTTTTGACACTATCTTTTGTCATCACAAATCAAGTTTCATGTGAATCAGGAGGCCATATCCTTCTTGATGAATAAGGACAATGTGAAAGGACAAATGATGAGATGGCTCCTTCTATTCTAGGAGTTCGATTTTGAAGTGGTCAATAAACTTGGTTGTTTCCATATCCCTTGGGGGTGTCACTCATGAATATATGTATATATAATGTGAGTTCAAAATAAGGGGTTTTTAAAATACCATTTTTATACATTTGTTACATACAGAAGGGTGTCATATAAAGGGCTTACTTACAGATTGAATAGAAAAGAGTTGTGTTTTATTCAAGAAAAAATCACAGATTAGGATATTTATAAATAGGCCATGAACGCACGTTATATAGAGAATATATATATAGTGAACCCCCCGAGCCATATCCTGGCTAATCATCTATCGTGAATCCCTCAGAGTGACAAAGGGAAGCAAGATGATCCAGACCTTCTTGATGCAGCTCTATTTTTGGTTGAACGTATGACCTCATGGTATGCAAACATTGCCAACCTCTTAGCGACATAGTAGTATCCACCTGGCATCTCAAGTAGAGAGAAGAAGAAGCTTGTGTTGGAATTATCCCCCTACACTTTGCTAGGCAGTGCACTATATGAGAAAGGAAAAGACAAAGTGCTGCAAAGACGTGTTGCAAGAGATGAGATTGCATTCATCCTAAAGGCATGCCATGATCTATGTGGTGGACATTTTGCAGGAGAAGCAACAACTCTAGGAAAGCTCTCCTCGTTGAGAATATGAGTAGCCAACCCTCCACAAAGATGCCTATGATTACTATAAGCACTGTGATGCTTGTCAATGAATGGAAAAACCTACAAAAACTAGTGCTACTATAGCCAATCCTTCCCTCGAATCCATTTAAGAAATGGAATATTGATTTTGAGGGCCCAAACAGTCCTCCAATCAAAAGAAAGCAGAACAAATACATTTTGGTATATATTGATTATGCGATGAAGTGTTGTAAATCCAAAGCTCTCAAGTGAGATGATGAAAATAGTGTGGCTTCATTCTTGTACGAGAACATTATCACCTGCTTTGGTAGTCCCTTAGAGCTTGTCAATGATCATGGCACTCACTTCTTAAATAAGATTATCAAAGAGCTAAGTTCAGAGATCTACAAACTCCTTTATTATAAGTCCACACCCTATTACCCCAAAGCCAACAGCCACAAGTCACCACAAGTCAAAGTTACCAATTATATCCTTTGTTTGATCCTCACAAGGATGATTTCCGCACATCATTTGATTTGGATGATCAACTTAGAGAAGCCCTCTGGATACACAGAACCTTCTATAAGCTACAACAAGATAGACACTTTTCCAATTGGTCTATGGTATAGAATCTATCTTTCTCGTTCAGGTGGAATTTCCCTCTTTGAGAAGAGTGGCCACCATCACAGAATGCTAATGGGATGTCGAATCCTTGGAGTGTCATGTCCTGCACTTAGAATATCTAAACAAGACTCGAAGGATGGCCTTATAGTGCATGGAAGCCAAAGAGGCCTAACGCAAAGTCTACCATGACAGCTTCATCAAATTAAAAGAATTCAAAGAAGGTGATCTCATCCTAGTATATGATTCGCACTTTGGTAAGTTTCCTGGAAAGCTTCAAAAATATTTGATGGACCCTTATAAGATACTTGTAGTCAACCCTAATAGCTCTATTCAGATCCAAGTTGTAGATGCCTTTGCTAATCCCTTCCTGATCAATGACTATCGCCTAAAAAAATATTTTCCCCTGGGGATCTTGATAATCAGAGCTGACAGCCCCTTTCTGCCTTTGGCATCACTCCTAAATGCTTCTTGTGCTACTTATGCTAGTCATCATAATGTGGATTCTATTGAGACAAAGCAACTCATCTCTTCTATATCCTCTATTCCAACTCTTGCCTCTCTTCTATTCCCTTTTCTTCTAATTCAACAGATGTGGCAGGCTTGGTTCTAAACATGGATTCTTATTATTGAAGAAAAAACAAAAAAATGAAAAAAAAGATTATGGGACAAAAGGACTTTGGCCCCTGCCATACCAACCTACTCTTTGGGAAAAAGTGAGAATACCCTCGAGAGTAAGAAGAAGAGAAGGAAAACAAAATGTTATGGGAGAAAAGGAAGAAATTTTTATCTTAGCAAGTCTTGTTTCAAGAAACATCAGTCAAATTTTCCAAGAGGCAATCCCAACAATGCCTCCCTCGGTGCATTGTGTCCTATCACTTTACAAATCATCTCTCCTCCTCTAACAAATGTAAGTTTCCACGTCCAAACCAGGTTCATGATATATCATGCTACCTCCCTAGGTATGGCCCTTCATTGGTAGACATTGTTCATCATCATCAACAAGCCCAAGTTGATCTTTATGGAAAACCGCTTGAGCGACACGAGTGTTCATCCTAATCAAATGGGGATGTGAGTATGTATTGCCCTTTGTATTCATCAATAGAGTGTGAGACAGGGGGTGAGGTGAGTGACCAGTTTTTTTCCCTTCAATTGAAATGAGAGGTGAGATGTGTGAATGGAGCATTACATGCATTAATTGGGCCTCTTAATGCACAAAGCATAATATGTTCCTATTCATGGCACTATAAGGCTCCTTGGTCTTCCTTCTCACGCTGTATGCTAGCACAAGGCAAGATACATTGTTGCACCATCAATTGCGCGTAAGGAATACAAACCTATGCACAAGTGATAGTGAGGATTACATCAATGGGTGTGAAAAACTAGGCTACCCTCCTATATCTATCAACATAGTATGAGACACAGGGAGGATTGATCACGAGTAATATTTTCTTTAATTAGTTGAGAGATAAGGATTGAGAGATGTTCCAACACTAGTAATCAGGTATGCTCACATTTTCCTATGTACACATTGGATGGGCCTCTATCATCACATCAAGCTACATCACTATGTTCTGTGCAGTGCACTACAAGGCTCCATGGCCTTCCTTCTTACACCTATGCTTGATGGGTTGGGATGGACTGGTACACCATTAACTGTACACATTGACATACTTGTTCTGCATCATCCCTCTTGTCAATTTCTAAACCGGGTGTGAGATATGGGTTCTCTTTATTCCTCTCTGAGTGATGTGAGTTATGGGTGTGAGAATGATATATCATTCTAACCTAAGTGGCTAGAGTTGAGCATTGTATTCTTTGACATCAAAAACTTAAGAGGCCTTCATCAGTAATGCTACCTCAGTGGGTATTGCTGCATGGTCCCTACTATGATTGAAGTATGATGTGGTGAGTTGTGGTACCTCCTATAGTCGACTTCCACAACACTGAGTGTATCAATGATTGTCGTTATCAAACATCTACTTGATGAGCCAAGTGTTTCTAATCCTAATTCTTGCATTTATATATGTATGTCATGTCTTAAGTGTGGGAACACAAGTATTCTATGGGTTGGCAGGTCCTAGGCCCTATTGATTGGAAAAATCGGGTTGTGAAGGTTTTAAGTGTGGGAACATATCCATGCACATCTTTCAACATACACTTATGAAAATGCCACAATCTAATCTTTAAATGATGCAATGTTTTTTCTATGCCCTACTATGTCCTTTCCCCACCCACTCATCATGTTCGACCTCATACCCATGGTCTTTCCTTCCCCATTTGGCCACTTTTCTCTTTTTTGAAGGGGATGCAATGGCAGTGGAGAAGGAGAAGAGGAAGATGTAGGAGAGAAGAGCACACACATTGTAGGTGTTGTCAAGAATGATATGATAGCCTTATTGCACTTTCATATTGTATATGAATAAAGAATGGGTGGTCTATGTACATGGGTAGGCCTAGTGGCCCTTTACCCCAACAACCTCCCACTAAAAGGCCAATGGGCCATGGAGTGAAAAAACAAAGAAAAAGGAAAAAGAGACAAGGTGAGGAATCATGACATCTCACCCAATGCCCAATCGAAAAGTGAGCTGTGCAATAAGCATCGAGAACATCTTTAGAAGAGTGAAACATCCCCGAGTCCATGACATCCAGGAGACAATCGATCCCACAACTCCATACAACAGAGTAGTCCAAGAACGCTTCTCGTGAAGCAAGCACAACCCATGAGTGTAAGGCTATAATGCATAAGCATCAAAGTAGCGCATAGCATCAACATGGCGCATACGAGATAGTTGAGAGCACATAGACTCTCCAAAGTCAATCATAGAAGAAGGGCGAGCATCCTGGACACATGTCAGATGAGGTCTCAAGATAGTATAGCATCAACCATAAAGCGCACTGAACGTGCATCAAGAGGCTTGAGAGATGTCTGTATCTCATAAAAGACAACATGATAGCTGCGTATAACCTACTGGGCATCCAAATCCCATAACCTGTAATCCTAAAAGACACCATCTCCATAATCAAGGAGGATACATCTACATGACATAGGCATATTTGGCATACATATAAATGCATGGTAGCCAGACATCCTCAAGTAATCATAGGAGGGTCTCATGACACTCCATGCCTCGTGTGGTGTAATACCATCCAAATCTAGACACGGCATCCTATTAAGCAAGTACACTGCCGTCATAAGGTCCTCATCCCAAAAGCCATAAGATAACCCATCTGTGGTAAGCATAGAAGCAACCTTTGCATGTAGAGTCAGGAACATGCCACGAGCAATCCCATAATACCGTGGGCATAGGAAGTCAATGCTAGACTACTGACAATAGGACTAAAAGCTAGGAGAGATAGCATGACTCTCATAATCCATTTGCAAGTACCTAGGCTTGGAGCCAGCAGAATCCATAAACCTGTCCGCATCCTCTATCCATACCAAGGGAAAAACCCAAACATGGTGGGTAGCATGATCCACAAAGGTCATAAAGTACGATGCTCCACCAAGTGACTAGAAAGGCATATGTCCATATACTACATAATGGACAAGATCTAGAGGATCATGCCCTCATGATCTCCATGAGCCAAAGGGGCTTTGCAAGGACCATAAGTACAATCAGGGCAAGCATCAAGAACTGCATGTGACAAAGGAGGCATCAAGAAGTCTGAATGAGACAAGATCTCCACCTCTCTATGGGGCATATGGCCTAGGCGATAATGCCATAACAATGCATGTGGTATCTGGATAACTGCAACCATAGAATCTCACACATGAGAGACATGCACTGGGTAATGAGAACCAACTCTAGAACCTTTGGCCAAAACCAAGCAACCATGATAGATCTTCCACGACCTATCCTGAAGAGAAATAGTATATCTTGCATTATGCAACTGACAGACAGAAATCAAGCTCTTACTGAGCATGGGAACATGTAAGACACCCCTGAGCATAAGAGAAGTCACATCAGGAAAAGCTAGATGTATGTCCCCTATGCCAAGAATAGCACAAGTTTGCTCATAGCCCAAGTCAATGCATCCATCAAACTCCCTATATGCAAAGAACCATGCTCGACGAGAGGTAACATGACAAGAGGCTGAAGAATCCAATAGCCAATCAAAGACATAGGCATGATCATTGAGCAAGTAAGCTGTAGGGAAACTAGATGACAGGAGGATATGCTCAACTACATCATCATGGGTAACTACATGTACCTCACCACTAGAAAGAGTGGTAACACTTGATGCATCGCTGACTCTTTGCTCATTTTGAGTACGTCTCTATCTTTACTGCTCTTTAATCCATCTAAAACATTTTCTTTTAACATGTCGAAGCTTTCCACAATGGAAGCATACAACATCTGTAACTGAAGAACCTATAGAAGATGACAAGGAATCCAAGTCATCATGAATAGGGCTATCCACATCCAAGGAACTCAAATAGTTTAGGGCTATCCCAACATAGGGAATCTGCTCATCAAGACAACTGTTAGGAGAAGCACAAGTGGTAGAAGCATGCTGCTGCAAGTACTCTCTTCCATCTACACTGGGGGTGGAGAGGGAGGCATAGAAGCATCAACCAGGGATGCAGAAGCTCCCACATGAAGAAGAGTCGTAGCCAACTGCATGACATAACCAACCACAATATGATAAAGCATAAGACATTTGTCATAAGAGCATATGATATTCATCCATGAAAGTATTTAGCCATGAAAGCAACCCATAACCATAATGGCAAATATGACTCCACAGTACATCAAACCACATAGTAGCATCCAAGTCAATGCAAGATTGGTAAGTGGCATAAGATCCTGCAATGTTCAAGCTCCAAGAGAAGCTCAAATAAATGTACAACATCATCCATACAAGTGGCTCTATAAGGTATACAACAATAGACCATGTGCATAGATGGGTAAGCATACACAACATTTGCTCTCTAACATTGGCGGGCAACAATAGCCCAAACTAGCATAGAAGTTAGACAACATAGAAGCAACAAGGCCATAACTATAGCCCAAGCATTGTAAAGTCCACTAATCGACCAAATAACCCACAATAAGTCCAAGCACCAATGAGCATACAAAGCTCAATAAAACTCTATCGAGACAATGAAGCAACTCTGCTCAATACATGTCTGCATCAACCAAACATCCAAGGATCCATAACATTGGAGCATAAGGTCAAGTAACATCCAAAGTCGTAATGGAAAAAGCCAAATAAATGTCCAAATGCTTCACAAACTTCCTCAAATGCAAGCCTTTTCAAGCCCAAACATCTGCCATACTACAGCTGTGAACCCAAAAGCATCCACCAAGACATAAACCCACATGGGTAGCCTAGGCATAAGCAGTCATAAGGGGAATGCCAGCTACAAATAAAAAATGAAAGTGAACCATAAAATTGAGCTCTACTTCTTGCTTAAAATCATTCCGAGAGCAAAAATAACATCAATGTGGCATCATCCAAATACATCAAGATGTCAAGCCAAGTAGTCGGGAGCACCCCGTAATCAATATGCATAACCAAACTAGAAGAAAAATAGCTTCATCCCTACTTATTCAACTAGCAAATAATAGTCCAAAATTGAGCAAAAAAATGTCTCAAGGCAAGCTCAAAAGCATAGGCAAACCATAGGCATGCTTTCCCATATGTATAGGCACCAACCGCGGGCATAATCGGGCATCAAATGACCATGTAGCATAATCATAAAATGTAATGATAGGGAGTTGCCTTGTTTTGGGCTGCCTATGGACTATGTAAAATAGTCAATGGCTGAGCAAATTCAGTCCCAAAAGCATCTCACATCATAGGCATACATTCCCCTAGCATTCCGGGAGCATTTGGGACCAACCGGGCAACCAATGTCAATGCCAAAGTGGTCCAGACATAAAATGCTAATTTAGCATTGATGTGGGCTACCTGTAAACTATGTATAAGAGTCCCAAATCTAAAGTAAATCACATCAATGCTCAATGCCAATCTTGAAGACCAAGTCAAGGTTGAAATGAAGTGTCGAGTGCTCAAGAAGCCATGTCCAAGTGCCCTATTGATGAGGGGCTGCTTCAAATGATGGTCACGAGCTATAGATAGGTTTGAAAAAAGTCACAAAATGCTAAATCATTCCAGTATCATGTTTTTTTATAAAACCAGGGTGGGGGAAGGCAAGAGAAGTCCCAATGGATGCCCGTGCTCTTCCAAACCCTACTATGCCTGTGAATGGCTGAAATGGAGTGACAAGCAGGCTCTCATACCTTGTGTGCACAGCCCAATCGCATTCCAAAAGACCCGCTCTGATACCAATTGAAGGGGATGCAATGGCAATGGAGAAGGAGAAGAGGAAGATGCGGGAGAAAAGAGCACACACAATATAGGTACTGTCAAGAATGATATGACAGCCTTATTGTACTTTCATATTATATATGATTTAAGAATGGGCAGTCTATGTACATGGGTAGGCCCAATGGCCTTTTACCCCAACATTTTTCTCGTCTTTTTATGTGAATACACCCTTGCTTCACTAGATCTGCCCTTTAACGTCACAGTTCTATTTGTCCATTCAAATAGGATATTTTTCCCTTTTATAGTCCCTTGTTCTAACTTATGGTTAATGCATTATTCATATTTGACCACTTCTATGCTCTCTAGACATATTTCCATGGGCATGTCCTCTCGGAATTGAAACCTCACCTTATGCGAATCAAATGTGTTTCCATGTGAATGCATTATTTTCACTCCAGAACCACAGTTTGACCTTATACTCTCGATTCTCCCCTTCCTTAAGATATTTTTCCTTTTTACAATCTATCATTTTGACGCAAGAATTGGCCATTATTAATTTTTGCATGTTTGTGTATATTTTTCTTTAATATTTTTACCTTTTTTTCATATGAACACCCCCATTCAGAACTATGTTCTACCTTGCTCGCTATGTGCAACTTCTCAAACCACATACATTTCCTTCTTATCGCCTTCTGTTCTGGCAAACACATTTTCTATTATTAATTTTTTATTGTATTTTTGTGTGTTCCTTTTTCCCCTCATTGTCTTGCCCACTTTTCCTTTTTTTCCCCTCTTCATTCAACATACGGTTGGTCCACAATTAAATTTTCCACTTTTTTACTCCTGTCTGATTTCCCATGTGCCACATGAATGCCCAATTTTCATCCACACACCATTGGGTCTACCATGTCGCATCTTGCGTGCATGTGCTCTCTCCTCTCTTGCCTGATCTCGACACAGTGCAATTTTTTTTACCTTGCCCCGCGGTTGTGCACGGAACGGGGGACGCTCGTGGTTCATAATTCAACAAAAAAAAACTTTAAAAAACAAAAACACAATGAAAGAAAAAACAAAAAGAAAAGAAAAGAACAAATCCCCCCCACCCGATGGTTCTTCTCCCTATCCTTCTTCTCTTCTTCTTCTTTTTCTCTCTCCTCCCTATTACCCCTTCTTTTTCTTCTCTTTCTTCTTCTTCCCTCCTTCTCCTATCTCCCCTTTCTTCCTCTTCCTCTTCCTCCTCCTTTTCCTCTCTCTCCTCCTTCTTTTCCTCTCCTTCTCATTTTCCTTCTTCTCTCATTTTCGATATATCCTCGGTACATGTTGTTCGTACATAGCTTTTTGTGGTTCATGTGTGCATGCCTTATTGTCATTGTTCATGCGGGAGGATGAGTGTGGGGTTTTATCCGTGCCATCGTAGGGCTCATTGCTCATGTTCATGTGCAATGTCATGAACCATGGTGCCCACCTTCCTGCCAATTTAAAATTGTTGAAAATCTTTAAACACAAAATTAACTAAAAATTTCACAGTAGAAAAATAAAAAAATAAAAAAGAACATAAAATCAAGAAAATTATAAAAAATAGTTTTAAAAATAAAAAATATAGCCATAAATTTTGGATAGCACATATCATTTGAAAATTTCTTTAAAAAAGAAAAATCCACTAAAAACTTAAAAATTTCATTTAAAATATTTAAAAATGTACAAAAATGATTGAAAAATAGAAAAAATCCTTAAAAATACCATTCAAATTTCCACACTTTTCATTGTTGATTGCCTTCTAATTGGTTCATTTTAATCTTAAAAACATAAATGTATAAAAATTTAGAAAATTTAAGAAATAAAATACATTGCCTTTTGCTTTCCCTCATGGATGTTGCCGTTCCTTTTAAGTGGGCACATTTAGATTAGGGTGCATATACACACCCTCTAAGTATCAATTTTGATTTCCCTCATGGATGTGGCCATTCCTTTTAAGTGGGCGCATTCAAATTAGGGTGCATACACACACCCTCTGTAGATATTAATTTTTCTATTTTTTTGTGTATAACAAACCATGCTTAATTTTTAAAATGAACCCAGTTGGTTACTTTTCCACATACATTTCATGCTCAATACAAAATTTAAAATAAAATAAAATAAACTAATTGTTTACATTGCACACACTTTATACACCAAATACACATATCGTAATTTGAAATAGAAGAAACCAACTGTCACTCATGCATGTGTTGGTCAAAAAGCGCTCCACACACGATAAATTTTAATAATGAATTTTGCATTTAGAGACCCTATGAGTCGGGATCATAGTCATGGGTTGGGGTTGTTAATGCATTACTCAATTTAATAAATGTTGTAATGGATAATTAAGAATCCACTATTTTATTTTTTAAGGTTTATCACTTAATAAAAATTTCACCCATTGGTAATAAAAATCTTAAAAATCAATCAAAAATTAAAATAGGATTTATTCACTTCTCATTGATTACTAATTAATGAATACGCTACGTGGGAGTGTTGATGACACATCTTACTAGTCCGTTGGTATTGACATGATTAGTTCAGTCTTGGTTCAGTAGTGTCCATATGTTGTGGTTTTTTTTATTTTTGGTATTTTGGTGGTCACGATGTTGCAGTTAGGGGTATGATATGTATGTTTTATTTTTTTATTGCTTGATAGGGGGATTAGGGTGCCTGTGTGTTGCATATCATGAAGTTTTTGGTCACATGCGTGGGTAGCACATGTCAAAATTTCTATATGATGTGGCTCGTTTTGCATTGTCAATGGTCCTGTGTGTATGAATTGATACGTTTGTATCTCTCTTATCTATTTGCATTCTGTTGTTTTGCAAACATTCTTTTTGTTTGTGATGTGTGTGTGTGTGTTTTGTTATCATCTTAATGGCACCTCAACCCATCCAATATGTTTCTCTGGTCTGTCGAGATTATTCTCCATTGTTGAAATTGTACCTTATTATTAAAGCTAGTCTTTCCAATTTTGTGGCTCTTTCATTGCCACTAATTATAGATGATCTTGCTATGTGTGATGAGTTCTTATCCTCTTATTGCAAGCAAGTTGGTTCTGTCCGAGATACCAAAGTTACAATGACACCCAAAGGGAAGGATTGTCTCTTTCTTACCATGGAGAGGTTTTTCCAATAGCTCATTAGCTCTTAGCTAATGAGGACATTATCAAGGTGTTGCAAAAACAAACCCGTACCATCCTGGATCCTTAAAAAGTTCTTACCACCTCAAGTGTCTCGATTGCAATGATCTCTGATTCATTTTGGAAGCTCTTGTGTCAATTTCTTCAGGTGAGGTTCATGCATGCTAAGACTCCATCTAATTACTTGTCCAAGGAGTTATTCATTGCTTCCAAAACGATGCTCAAAGGAGTGGTCATTGACTAGAGTTCATAACTTTGTACAAAAATGAATCAGCATTTCATCAAGGTCACTAGAGGTAGTGTGACTAATGTTACCTATAGGTCATATTTGTATGCTTTTTTGACATACTCTACCCCTGCTAAGGAAATTTCATCATCTTTTGAAAACCTTCCAGTGGCTCCTCCTACACAAGATCTTGAACCCATTCCTAAAGATGATGATTCTCCTCCTCCTCTGGTGATTCAAAGAAAGTTCTTAAAGCGTGTGGCTAAAACTATTCCAATTCTAGCTCCTCTAGTGTCAGTCCTTGCTATATCAAGAAGTGCTCTTCCTACATACCTTACATCTACAAAATTGTTTAGGGTACACAGAGGTAGTAATATATAAATATTAGTTTCTTCTCTACACCTCCTGGTAGCAGGGGATTCCATTCCTTTCTTGTGTAAGGATATTCAAAGCTCCATTGAGATATTATTTTACTGCCTTTATTCAGTAATTATGTTCTTCTTTTTATGAGGAGATACAAAAGTCCAAGGAGAAGTTATACAATGTCACTACAAATCTTGCCTCTATACTAAAGAAACACTATTTGATTTATTCAAATAAATGGAGAAATAGACTAAATTATTAGAAGCCCAAAAAGTGGAAATATCCTCTTTGCAAGCCCAATTAATAGAAGAAAAAACTCAAATAGCTATTGCTACTAAGGAAAGATCATCTTTCTAATGAAAACTAGGAGTTTCAAGCTTTAAATGCTCCACACATAGTAGAGTTGCAGTCAACAAACACAACAATTGATAGTCAAAATACTCAAATCAAGGAGTTGAAAGAATAATTGACTCAGTTACGTTATTCCACCAAGTCCTGGTGTACCCCCCAATGCCTTCTTTGTCAAATACCGACTTGGTTGCTCTCCAACATAGTGTGATGCTATGTTCACTATTTCAAGCTAAGGTAGAGAGGCTACAATCTAGAATGGAACTTTTGTGAACCTGTTTTGAGCAATTATGGAATATATCCTGCCAGATCACTCTTTTTTTGTGCATTATCAACGACAAAATTGGCCTTTTATATGAAATTGAACACTATGGATTTGTGTCCTCGATGGATAGAGTGGTGTTTAATCCTCTAATCTCCTTGTGAAAGTGGTTAGGATGGTCTTTGAAGCCTCTTTCACACCTGACGCCATGCTGATGGCTTACATGTATATTCAAGATTACGATTTTTATTGGTATGTGGGGGATATTATTTTGCAAGTTGCCCTTTATATTCGACATCTAGAGATAAGGATAGGTGAGGTTTTCCAAGATTATTCATCCAAAGTGGCTGGCTGTCTTGAAGTTTCTTGGCATCCAATGATAGATTTTGTTGCCTTGAGTTTTCAAAAATTGCAAGCCTTTGCATATCTATAAAATGATAATCAACTGTGAGAGGATATTTTAGCCTATATTTGTACACAATCTCCTTTTGACAAATCCTTCTTTGAAGCTTACAATCATCAGTATCTTCTTTCATTTATTATCATCAGATGATCTATAGATTTGATTCTTATTTATCCATACTTCAATTGACTCCTCATATTATTCCTCCTCTTCTTTTTCAACCTCAATCATATCCCCAAATTCCTCTTTTAACTCATTGCTCATTCATTGCATAGCATGTTTTCTCACGTCCTTCTCCTTGTCCTCTACCATCTTCTACACTCCTTTCTACTTTTCCATTGGCTCCTCCTTCTAGTGACACATAGATTTTTATTTTTTATTTTTTATTTTCTTGATATCCCATGGCTAGGTCTCATCCCAAGGAGGAAAGGCATCAGCCTCCTAGGCCTTAACTCAAACCAAGGAACCTACCAAGCCCTTGCAAGGCAACAAGTATCTTCTAGCACTTAAATTTTTTCTTTTTTCATGATGGAACTTTGTATTAATTTTAAAGCTTATAGATTGCACTCAAAAACCAACCCCTCACTCACTCATTAGGGGACCTTATCATGTCACAAAATCAAGCTGAAAACTCCTATCTAAGCTAGCTATCTCACAAAAGAAAGGCAACCACCTATTGATCATGACACTATTGAGTACTAAAATGATTGTATTTTTAGCTTTTTTATTGGATTTTGGGGTGATTTTTATTTGATTTTGTGGTTGATTGATTGTTTTTTGGATATTTTGAAAGTGTTTTGAAGTGTATTGGAATAGATTGAGTACGTTTGAGAAGCTTATGATGGTTTTTAGTTGAGTTATGATGTGCTGATTGGTTTGTGGTGTGTCCGTTTGGTTTTGATAAGTCTTTTTTTTCCTTTGTTTTGGTCTGTTTTCTTTTGTTTGAGAGGTTCTAATTGTAGATGAGTGGTTTGAGGAATGATTGAGACTATGTCCTTAACCATCTACTACACTCCTTTCTACTTTTCCCCGCATACATCTTGACTCCTTTCTTATCAAATTTTGTTAAATTGCTTGAATCTCTATCTTTAAGCCTTTCTTCTTTTTATGATTTTGCATATCCATCACCTCATCCTTTAATGCTTGTTTCTCTTCCTTCTTCTACATCTTTTATTCCTAATCCACCTCAAATTGTTAGTAGCCACTCAAGTTTTGATTTGCAGATACCTAAATGCAGAGGCTAGAGTCAGATTGATTCATTCACAAGTCCCCAGATTAATTGGCTTGTCATTCTAGGGGAATGAAAGACTTCTATACAAGCTTGCTAGAGTTATTTGCAATTTTTCTGAATATATTTTCAATCTATTGATCCTTCAATTAGATTGACTGCTCATTTTTGCTTGGTAATTAAGCATACATGCACTATCATTCTCACAATGATCAGAAGCCAATACCTAAATTGTGCCTTAATGCTAATGTGGATATTGATCCATGTGATATCCCGACTTTAATTTAAAATCTTCCTAATTTCTCATAAAAATGGACTTGAAGAATTCTAAATCATTAAATAGAGAAGATATCAAGAAAAATGACCTGAGGATCATAACCTGACATTTTCCCAGATTAACAAGGACTGTAGCCATCCGTCACGGAAGTTACTACTTGAACAAGAGCTATGGTCCGTAAGTCAAAGTTGACCAAACACGTTTAAAACTTGGCAAGTAAGGTAAATCACAAAATCTTTCAGCTTTAAAACTTAATGATTTATTTAAAAAAAGAAGATTGAGAGGGAGATTATGACAAACAAGCTGTTGTCCCCCTCCCCCCCCATTTTTAAATGAAAGAAGTGGTCCACTCTCTTCCCCAAATTTGGCATCTCTGATTCTGAATCAAAAAGCTTGAATTCACCTTCAACAATTAAGCAGTTAACTCTAGCAATCTCCCCCTCTTCTCAGTTCGACAAAAGGCTAGGATTGAAGCAAGATTATCCGAGAGCCATACAAATTAGTAATTGCATCTCTGGTAGCCTCTCTGGGCCTCAAAGATCAAATCACCAGCATTAGATTGCATCTTGAAAGCTTCTAGATTACTGATTTGCTAAGATACCCCCTATAAAGGTCTCTTCCTTGGCCCCACAACCCTTCTTCTTCAATTTACCTATAAATACAAGGCATGGGGAGCCATTAACGGCAGTCCGAGCAAGAGAGGAAAGGCCCTTCTCTAAAGTATAGAGCAAGAGGGAGTGGGGCAAGAGAAGCACAAGCATAGGAATTTCTCGTCACGAAGACAAGGAGGATACTATGCGAGCTCTCGAATTCAAATCATCTATCCCTTCTATCATATTTCTTTGTGGAATCAAGACTCTTCTCGATTTTTCTAAATTCTTAGTGATCGCCTACCCCCATCGATCAAAATTCCATCAATCTAGTTATCCCCAAGCTCCTTCGCCAAAATCCCCTTTTCAATCTTGTGATTAAAGACCATGGCCCTGAAGAACAAAGTTATGAAGATCGCGGAGACATGAGTTGCCAATAACGTTGGGGACACAATCACTACAAATGGAATGGCGAGTACGAGGATTATAAACAAAGTTGCAAATACCATCAACGAAGCAACCATCATGGACCTTCAGGTACTATTTAAAAATAAAAATAATGAAAACAACTAGTAGACCTTCATCCCATGAACGAGCAATAAAAGCTGCATTCATGAAATAAGATTTTATTCAATTTACTGTAACATTTTTAAAAGAATTCTTAACCGCAAGTTCCAAGGGGTAACTTGGTTATGAACAAGATGAACCGAAGAAAGTACAAGGAAGGTGCATCTATAAAGGATTTAATATTTTTTATTTTTGTGTTGATCAAACAAAACTTCTTATGGGTAATCATAGACTCTAGTCCTTGGTATATAAGAGGCCTTGAGATAAATTTGCCAAAGAATATTGTTCGTAATTAAACTAACCAAGGTTTTTCTTTTATTGCGGGAAAGGACCCACGAAACTCAAAAGGGGTTATTCTCAAGAATAAAATTTTTGTTTAGATTTAGTCCAAACTAGATCCCAAGGAAGGGGAATTCCAGGAAGACTATTGGAAGGTATTGCCACTTACACTCAGTTTTACATTGATGTTATTATTTTTGAAAGAAAATTTTGTCTTGAAAAACAAACTTTTTATGTATAATGCACTCAAATTAAGATGTTTGTGATTGTAAGTTAGGTACTAAACTTTTCTAAAATCATCATGCTAAGAGATGGATAACCGAGTACCGATCATCGATGGGCGCAATATTCCGGTGAGCACAGAATGTTGATTGAGATAGTGTTCTTGATGATGCTAGACCTCCCCAAGGCCAACGTGAATAAAACCTACTCTAAGGGGTTTTTCTTTTTTTGTTTTGTGTTAATGAGTCTAGACCAATCATGATGCGAAAGGTCTTGTTGTAGAAAATTCTAGTCGGTAAGAGGAGGTGAGGATACCAGGGGGCTCTGGTCATAAACTCCTTAGGGTCTTACAAACTGCCAACTATCCTTTGATTTCTAGACTGTGTCCTGGAAGTTCCAATACTAGTTGGGGAACAGAACTTGGAGAGAATAATACCTTTAAACGGAAAACATTGTAACAAGTCATTTTTTTAAAGGAACTACTAAAAAGGAATTGCTTTATTCTACTTTTGTGTCGTGAATTAAAGGCATGTTATAAATTTATATCAGGAGATAATTTAAAGAAGCTATTTTTATATGTTGAACCTAATGTGGTAGGTTATTAGGTAATTAAAACACTCTCTCAAGGGAAGCAAGAGGATGGGGATCTAGACCTATGGCCATGTGGTCTCGGTAAGTCGAGAGCTTTCCTAAGAAGGAATAAAATTTGCATTTTGATGGCCCATTAGAGATCAAAGAGCCTGACTTCCATCACTTTAGAAACCCGAGCAGAAGGTATTAAAGTGTCATATTTCTCCTATTCTCTTGAACCCAGCACAATGTAAATCTACTTTAGTCAGAAATTCCTATAGGAGATGGAATCTCAAACCGCTAATACTATTCAACCATTAGTAATAGATTTAACCAGAAAGACTCAAGTTGATCCTCATGGGAATGGCTAGAACTTCCATTGCAGGGTAGACTTAAGCGAACCTAGTTAGCAAACTCCGAGGGTTTTCATAAAAATCTCGGATGGCACTTCCTAGGACATCTCTTGATGGACTACTAAGAAGGTGCTGGCAAGGCGGACATGTTACAATTGGTATCAAATCCCACATTGATGTAGAATATGATGCAAGTAAATAAAACTAGTTATATTTACAACATAAAATATCTTTTCCTTAAATAGTAAAAATCTTCTCTTGTTAACATATCTTTTCCTTAAATAGTAAAAATATTCTCTTGTTAATATATGTTCTTGATTTCTTCCAAAAAGACGAACCTTGGAAACAATTTCTGATTTTCCAAGTTATGTTTATGTCAGCAATGCACTCCTATAGTTTCAACTAGAGAAACCCAATTATGTGAATATTAGATCAGATATACAATCCTTCACCCGTGTATTATGAAAGGCGATGGATGTTAAGCAGAGGTTATTGTTATATTGACACAAACTGTCTTGCTTACCTCCAGAATAATATAAAGAGGTTAAGGTGGATGGAAGCCATTAAGGTTGCCAAGATTTATCTCTTCTATGAGGCCAGGGTAAACTCAAACATGTTCACTAGAGGGCAACATGTCAAATTAAACCATTACATCTATGAGGAGGTTACAAAGGTTATACTAACTGATCAAGTCATGGTAGTAGGACACTCCAGTTGTCGCAACTATAAGAAAGATGGATTACCTAATCTTTCCCTAAAATATAGATTTCTATATATCTATTCTCAGAATCCTAATTACTGTGCGATGGATGTATTGCAATGCCATGCCTAGATTTTGGTAGAAGAACCTTTTCCAATAACAATATGAGCTTCCAAACTACTTGAATAATGCATTCCCCTCCTATTAACATAAAGAATTATTTTTTCCCATCCATTTGTCTCCTTGATAATCAAAAATAGTGGAAAGATATTATCTATTTGATGAGTTGTTTTAATTAAAAATAAAACTCTATTTTAAAGTATAAACCATGATCATTATCAGAAGGACAAGTAGTACGTAATTTCTTTCCTAAATTAATGAGGTAGAGTAAGTAGGTAAACATTTTTTTAATAAATATGGTTAGAGAGAAAATTGCATAACTCTTCAGAACGTCACCCCAAATCTCAATACTATGAAATCTCAAGAGAAGAAATTTCTTCTCAAGCAGTACAAGCCACCGGAGTTCAATGGTAAAGGGAGAGACATTCCAATTGAAGCAGAAACATGGATAGAGTCTATGGAAGACTATTTCACTGCTGCAGGCATTGCACTGTCAAATCAAGCCATGATCGCCAAACTAAAACTCATAGGAGATCCCCATCTTTGGTGGAAACAATGGTGCAAGGACCAAAGAACGTTCGAAAGCGCTATCACTTAGAACAAGATTAAGGACGTTGTGCATGGGAGATATCTTTCACCCACATATCAATCCTAGAAGATGAACAAGTTCTTCAATCTAAAACAACTAAGCCTAATCTTAGAAGCCTACTACTCCAAAATTTTAACACTTCTAAAATATGCACCTGCGATGGCTGTTTCACAATAAGTATCCTAATTTTGCAATGGTCTAAATCCACCCCTGAATATGTGTCTTGAATCAATGAGGCCATTGAATTTAGAAGATGCATTCATTCGAGCAGCTCCAATAGTTTAGGAGATTGAACAAAGGCCAAGAAATGCAAAAATTTGGAACAAAAACAGTCAAAATAAGAGCAACTTCCAAGGCTATGCAAAAAGATCCCAAGGGCATTACCAACCAAACAATATGAAGAAGGCCAAATCAAATGCAGTGGGAAGCTTTATACCCATAGGGAGGAACAACGAGACTCCAAGGTGCTTCTATTGCAAGGAACTAGGACATTTCAAGAGGTAATGCCCAAAGCTTGGCCAAGGTCACTTTTGTGGGCAAAGGCAAGATGTCAAGGGAAAGGTCATTGGAATAAACCTAAAGGAGATAAGTAATGATAAAGATCCCACAATGGAATCTTATATGGAAAGAGCTAGAGTACATGCAACTCTCAATAAGAAGGGTCCAAATCGCCAATTCTCAATAATTCAAACACCATTAGATTATCAAGGTAAACCGTTTCAAATTTTAATGACTGTGGAAGTACCCACTCTTTTGTATCACCAAAATGTGTAAAAAGGCTAGGCATAAACACTATTCTTGCACCTAGAATGCTTGTAGAGTTAGCAAATGGTAAAGACGTTCTATCAACACAACAAACTAGAAAGGTAGAATTTAGCTTGGGTGGAAATTCTTCCAAGATGAACTTTTGAATTATGAACCTTGGGGCTTATGAGTGTCTGCTAGGAATGGATTTTCTAATTCCAAATAATGCCCATATCCATTGCGAAAAGGGCCAAATCACATTCCAAAACTCAAAGGTAGAACAAGTAACCACTCGGGGAGAAGCAAGAAACCCTAAGGTTTAGCTAGCTAAAGCCTCCCGAATAATAAAAGGACTGAAGAAAGGATTACATGTCTATCTATTTAAACTCGAAAAGCTTGAGAAGGATAGTGAAGCCAAGGATCAACCATCTTGGCTAAAAGAATATTCGAATGTTTTTCCAAAAGATATGACCAAGCTTCCACCAGCAAGGGAAATAGATCATGAAATTCAACTCATTCCAGGCACTGCCCCAAATGGCCCTACCAAATGTCAATTCTTGAAGCCATTGAGCTAAAAGAACAACTCAAGAAACTATTAGACCAAGGATACATCCAAGCCAAGTAATTCACCATGGGGAGCCCCGGTACTATTTTAGAAAAAGAAAGATGGAACACTCCGCCTTTGTATTGATTACCGTAGATTAAATCAGGTGACAGTGAAAAACAAATATCCAATTCCGAGGATAGACGAGTTGCTTAACTAACTCCAAGGAGCAAAGGTATTGTCAAAGATCAATCTTAGATTAGGATATTATCAAATAAGAATTAGGGAGGAAGATATCCCTACAACTGCTTTTAACACAAGATACGGTCACTATGAGTTTATTGTGATGTCGTTTGGATTAACAAATTCTCCTACCACCTGCAACAGGTTGATGCAAGACATTTTCCAACCCTACCTTGATGACTTCGTCCTCATCTTCTTTGATGATATCTTAACATATTCCAAGAATGAAGAAGACCGTGGACCACAGCTACGAATAGTTCTTGAAACAATGAGAGCTCAAAAATTGTATGGTAAAAGGAAGAAATGTGCCTTGTTCAAGAAGCAGACTAAATATTTAGGATTCATAGTATTGGAAGATGGCATTTCAGTGGATCTTTCCAAGATCCAAGTTATACAAGATTGGCCACCCCCGACAACGGTCAAGGAAGTGCAAAGCTTTCTAGGGCTAACGAGTTGGTATAGAGTCTTCATTAAAAACTATGCCTCAATTGCCGCACCTCTCACTGACCTCCTCAGAAAGCAGGTCTCCATTACATGGATGTCCATCAAGCAACCTACCTTTGAGAAGCTTAAGCAGAGTTTGGTAACCACCCCTATGTTAAGACTACCCAACCTAAGCAAAGAATTCAAAGTCATAAAACTTACGCAAGCTCTCTTGCTTTGGGTTGTGTGCTTATGCAAGAAGGACATCCAATAGTCTATGCTTCAAGAAAATTAAATATCCATGAAAGAAACTATGCCACACATGATCTAGAATTACTTGTTGTAATTCATGCCTTTAAATTATGGAGACATTACCTACTTGGTAATAGGTTTTCTCTAGTCACTAATCATAAAAGCCTAAAGTGGATTTTTACTCAACCGGATCTCAATATGAGACAAGGCCAATGGATTGAGACCTTCCAAGATTTTGACTTTGAAATCTAGTATAGACTGAGCAAGGAGAATGTGATTGTGGATGCCCTAAGCCGTAAATCATTCCTTAATGCTCTAATCCTAGAGAAACCCTGTTGGGCTAGAACTCTTGCTACAATGATTTAAATACCTAGTAACCCTCTCATAGAAATGGCTAAAGAAGAGGCAGCAAAGGATCCAAGATATCAGAACTTGTTAAGATATCTTTTCATTAAGGATTCAAAATTTCCAAAACTCAAGACTAAGTATCAAGATTTTTCCATAAACAAGGAGCTTGCCTATTACAAGACAAGACTATGTATTCCTACAAGTCAGAAACTCAAAAGTAAAATACTCTGGGAAGCTCATGATTCCCATTATTTGGTCATCCTAATTATACTAGAACTCTTAATACAATCAGAAGGAGCTTCTATCGGGAAAGACTCAAGGGTGATATACTCAAGTATATCACCGAATTACTAACTGCCAATGAATTAAGGCCAAACGTATCAAGTTGCCATGAAAGCTCCAGCCACTTGACATCCCTCAAATGAAATGGGAGTATATCAGCATGGAATTCATAGTTGGATTACCCCTCGTACAAGGAGGATACAACTCCATAATGGTAGCCATTGATATGCTAACAAAAGTTACCCGCCTTATTCCTATAAAAACCAATTATAAGTCTTCTAATATCGCCAAGCTTTTCATTAAGGAAATTTTCAAGTTACATGGATTACCCCAAAGAATCATTAGTGACCGCGATTCTCTCTTCACCTAAAACTTTTGGAAGAGTCTATTCGAAGCTCTAAGAACCCAGCTCTGCTTTAGTATTGCGTACCATCCCCGAACCGATGGTCAAACGGAGCGGGTCAACCAAGTTATTGAAGACATACTAAGAGCTTATTGTAATAGGAAACCCAAAAAGTGGATCCAATACCTACCCTTAGTTGAGTTCACCTACAACACATCATACCATCAAAGTATTCAAATGACTCATTTTCAGGCACTATATGAGCAAGATTGTCTTACACCATTAAATTTTTCTAATCCTACCCTATGGGTAGAAGCATCTAGGAAAATGCTAGAAGAAATGGATAAGCAAGTAAATACTATAAGTAAGATATTCAAGCTGATAGCCTCCAATTTTGTCATCAAAAAGGCTAAAAGATTTGGGGCTCTATATCGACAAATTCTTCACTTTATCAAAAATGTTTGTGCTATTGCATCTAAGTTGTACTTCATTGATATATATTTTTACTATCGTAAATGCTTGGCTTGGAGCTATAAAAGCCATTGCATATGTTCATTTATTTTCAAACCTTAGGAATCTTGCCTAAAATGCATGCAACACATAAGGCTTCAACCTTCACTTTTATATGGTCAAAAATATATTTGATTTAATAAAGGTTCAAAAGGGTGCAATTGGGGTTCTTGGGAAAAGGTGGTTGAGGTGGTTGGAGCACGCCAAATTGTGGTGTCTCTTTAACTTCTCTCTTCCCTCTTTTCCAAATTCTTTTTGTCCATCCTTCTTCTTGCTCTATCTTTGTGTTGCAACTATGGATTCTTGGTGTGTGAGCTTGAAAGAGGAGCCTCCTAATCTTGTTTATTGATTGGTGAGGGTGTGTCTTGGGTATTTTGTGTGTGTGTATTCATGGCAAGAGAGGTGTGTTTGCAGGTTTCATGGTGAGGAGCAAAGCTCCAAGCATATACCTTACTACTCAGTACCCTGGTTTTGTGCTTCTTGTTATGCTAGGTGAGAGCCATTCATTCTTGGTTCTGTTTTCGGGACCGAGCTAGCTATGGATTCTATGAAGATTAAGAGGAAAGTAAGAAGAAGAAGAAAGATGGGATAGCCTGGCCTCCCACTTGGTATTAGAGGACAAATTTTGATCTCAAATCTTTGCCACGCTGCCACCACAATCCTCCTCCTCCTCCTCCTCCTACCACTCTTCTCTCATATCTCGCCATTGCCTGCATCTCCTTTCACCATATCTTCTCGTCTCTTCATACCTCCATCTTCACTTGGCTCTTCAATAGATTGCACTCGCTTGCTTGCACGACCAGTAGGTTCAACTATGGCTGCCTCTCATGGAAATGTTATTGTTTGTAACAATGCTAAAGCATTTAAACAGCAACATGAAGCAACCACAGCCACAGCCACATCCAAAGGAAAAGTGATTATAATCAATTTCACAGCAAGCTGGTGTGGACCTTGCAAGTTCATGGCTCCATTGTTTGCTGAACTATCTAAGAAATATCCAAACCTCGTGTTCCTAAAAGTGGATGTGGATGAAGTACTTATTGTCAGTGAGGCATTTGAAATTAAAGTCATGCCAACCGTGATCTGATGGTTGAAGCTGATAAAGAAGATGAATTGGACTTCCTTTCTCTTGCAGACGATGTTGGATCTACTCTAAAAGCGCTAGAAGAAGATGATGATGAAGAAGAAGGAGAAGAGGAAGCAAGCTTCAACATGGCGATATGTTCTGCTTTTGTCTCCTCTTGCAAATCTTGGTGACCTGTTCCTCTCTTGCTCTGTCATCCATGATGATCTATTTTGTTTCGCTTCCCTTGCCAATTTACAGCAGACCGTTCATCCTTTTCAAGCCTTCATCCACATGGCATCTGCAGAAATGATAACCAGAAAGAAGGATAAGATCATCTTTAGTTTTTATGAAAACCTTAAAACCCTAAGGTTAACCACTCTATGGCAGGAGTTCATATGCGACACATTAAAGAAAATCAAGCATCCAATGTTCTATTTCTATCATTTCTTTGAATAAGCCAAGCATTGAGTCACACGGGTGGGAGAACATTAAAGATAAATCTAATGAAGTGGGAGTACTTATTGAAGATCTTTTACTAGTTTTCACCTTTTTGGTGTCAAATTGGTGGATTTTCAATGTTTCTTCTTCATGGAGATAGTGTGTCTTCCAAAACCAAAGTGTTGTGGTATTCATCCTTATTAATGTATTAGTAAGTTATGTGTATTTGAAATCAAGATAAATTTTATTTTATTTAATGTGAAGAGATAGTGGTTGAGGAAGTGGACAAATGATCCACAGAAGTGTAAAAGGATGGAAGATAAACAAGAGTGGAAGAGTTTGCTAAAGCTTCAAATGGAAGATTTCCATGGTTCTTTGGTTTGCAGAAGCTCACAAATTTAAGCGTGGGAGGACTGATAGCCTCGAATTTTCTCATAAAAAAGGCTAAAAGATTTGGGGCTCTACATCGACAAGTTCTTCACTTTATCAAAAAGGTTTGTGCTATTGCATCTAAGTTGTACTTCATTGATATATATTTTTACCATTGTAAATGCTTGGTTTGGAGCTATAAAAGCCATTGCATATGTTCATTTATTTTTAAACCTTAGGAATCTTGCCTAAAATGCATGCAACACGTAAGGCTTCAACCTTTGCTTTTGTATGGTCAAATTTATATTTGATTTAATAAAGGTTCAAAAGGGTGCAATTGGGGTTCTTGGGAAAAAGTGTTTGACGAGGTTGGAGCACGGCAGATTGTGGTGTCTCTTTAACTTCCCTCTTCCCTCTTTTCCAAAGTCTTTTTGTCCATCCTTCTTCTTGCTCTATATTTGTGCTACAACTATGGATTCTTGGTGTGTGAGCTTGAAAAAGGAGCCTCTTGATCTTGTTTATTGATTGATGAGGGTGTGTCTTGGGTCTTTTGTGTGTGTGTATTCATGGAAAGAGAGGTGTGTTTGCAGGTTTCATGGTGAGGAGCAAAGCTTCAAGCATATATTTTGCTACTCGATACCCTGCTTTTGTGCTTCTTGTT
Organism: Lygodium microphyllum; assembly: GCF_053477565.2. Taxonomy (NCBI): domain Eukaryota; kingdom Viridiplantae; phylum Streptophyta; class Polypodiopsida; order Schizaeales; family Lygodiaceae; genus Lygodium; species Lygodium microphyllum. The sequence continues at coordinate 574,233 of NW_028229528.1, forward strand.
ATGCTAGGTGAGAGCTAGTCACAAGTCACCAAGGATCGACAAAAGGCCTATGCCAATCAATGAAGTCAAGAACACATTTTCAAAGAAGATGACATGGTTTTCTTACGAGTTCACCCAAGGAAAAGTTCATTATCTTTGGGGGAATTCAAGAAACTAAGTCCCAGGTATTGTGGGCTATATAAGGTGCTAAAGTATCTAGGGGACAAAATGCCTACAACCTACAACTTCCTAAAAACTTGAAAGTACATAATGTATTTCATCTCAGTCTATTGAAAGCATATGTTCCTAACCCAACCATGTACTTAACGACCAAAAAATTGTAATGCCAAGTCAAGGAGTCCTCGAACTTCAACCAGAAAAGATACTTGACATGCATGAGAACACTCTAAGAAGCAAAACCCTTAGAGAGTATCTCATCCAATGGAAAGAATACCTTGAAGAGGATGCCACTTGGGTTGACCAAAAATCACTATGTAACCAATATCCCCAGTTTCATTCAAGATGAGGACATCTCTATAATGAATGAAGCTGAGAGGAGAAGAGCTGAAGAGAGAGAAAGAGAGCAAGAAGAGAGAAAACAAGACTAGAAGAGGAGAGAAGGAAGGACAAAGCCATGGAAGCTAGAGATGAAGGTGAAGAGTATGTTCTTGATAATAGCTGGTTGCTCTAATCTAGGACTCTTACACCTTATATACCCTGGACAGTGTGACTAGGTGTCTAACCCCTAGTTTGTATGTATCACACTTGTTACAATTCATCCCCACCCTGAAGGTTTTTTTCCTAAAAAACAAAGAGAACTAGAGAGGAGTCATTGGTAGGCTAAGGGAGGGTTGCAAAGTACCACTCTGAGCCCTTTTAGAATGAAAATTGGGTGGGTAAAGACTAGGGATAGCATGTTGTCCAAGATCGGCCTACTAAGGTATACAGGTCATAACTTTTGATAGGCTACTCCAAATGGGGTGTGCCACATGTCAAAATAGAGCTTATGATGAGTACTTTCAACCTATGTAGGAGTCATATGCCTGAGTTTTGGATAAGTTCAAAACTGTTCTAAAACAATGTGCAGTCTACAGGCAGAGGGTGGTCAAATGGGGCATAGCCGGCTAGTCTTCAAATCATTGGGCCTCTTGGAGGTGGGGGAATTCATCGACAATGGTTGCCAAGCACCAAGAGGCTTCTTCCAAGGGTAGGCTTTACCATTTGATGAGATATTCTTTAACCTTAAGTGCTTATATCACTGCCCAATGATTACCTCAGAGATATACTAAGTGATGTCTTCTTCATCTATGGGGAAAAGTTCTTCAATGTAGTCCACTTAGGAGCCCATGAAAGGTTTCAGCTGGCTGACATGAAACCCATTGTGGATTTTGGTGGTAATGGGAAGTTCTAAGTGGCAGGCCAAGTCACCAAATCTCTTTAGAATCCAACATGGGCCATAGAAGTGGTGGGCCAGCTTGTTACTACTACCCTCTTTGAGAGTAGAGTGGCGGAACTTAGGCACTTTCAAAAGGACCGATTCCCCTTCCTGGAATTCCAAATGCCTAGGCTTTTCTCATCAGCATAGAGTTTCATGTGTGTCTGGGCCTTTTGAAGGTTCAATTTACATTGCTGAAGTAAGGCTTGCATGTGATCCAACTCAGCATGACTCTGAGGGTTTATTTTATCAATAAATAAGATTGTGGGGAGGGGAATCTTATACCCATATAAGGCCTCAAAAGGGAAAACTCCAATGCTAGAGTGTGTGGAGTTATTATATGCAAAGTCAACCAAGTGGAGCCACATATCCCAACTGTGTTGTACATCATGGAAAAAGGGCCTCAAATATGTCTCAAGCCATTTGTTTACTCTTTCAATCTGGCCATCAGTTTGAGGATGGTATACAGTGGATGGAGCAAGCTTGGTCCCCATGGATGTGAAAACTGTCTGCCAAAAGTTTCTCATAAACTTTGCATCCCGATCATGCACTATGACTTGTGGTAAGCCATGCAACTTGAAGACATTTTCCATAAACTGAGTAGCCACTTGAGAGGTAGTGTATTAGGTCTTAGTGGGGATAAAGTGGGTAGCTTTGCTGAGGCAATCAACTACCACATAGATATTGTTCCACCCTTTCTTAGTCATGGGAAGGCCAATGATGAAGTCCATTATGATATGAGTTCATTTCCCTTCAGGGATAGGGAGGGGCTGCAAGAGGCCAGCAGGCCTGAGTGTACTGTCCTTGTTCTGTTTTGGCATGAAATACATTTGGTCACAAAGTCCTTGACATCCCTCCATAAGCCTTTCCAATGAAAGCTCTTGCTATCCTATCATATGTTTTGAAAACACCCAAGTGACCAGTAGTGAGGCAAGAATGCATCTCTTCCATGATCTTCTGTGTGTGAAGGGGGAAGTGTGTGGGATGACAATCTTGCTATGGAACCAAATAAGGCCATGCTTGAGTTGATATTGGGAGTTTTCAGCCATGACACCATGTTGTAGTTTTCAGAATATGTGGCTTAAGCAATCATCTAACAAGTAAGCCTCTTGAAGCTCTTCAACCCAATCACTGTGCAATTCTGAAATAGAGGATACTCTGCATGCCCACGTCCAAGAGAGTGAATCAGCCACAATATTATCCTTTCCCCGAGTGTGCAAAATGTCAAAGTCATAATTTTTTAAGTTTTTCACCCATCGCATTTGCTTAGGAGTCAAAGTGGACTGAAGTACTGAAGGACTTAGTGGTCGATTTTTACTTGGAAGTGGCTACCATACAAATAGTGGTGCCATTTCTTGATGGCATGAAGGATGCCTGGGGGGTTCACTATAGATGTTGTATGGTATCACGTGAGTGTAAGGGAGGGGGTTTCGAAAGGGGACACTTAAGCGTATACATTAGAGGTAGACCCCTCTTACTTTCCTATATTGAACTTAAATTTAAGGAGCGGATAGAGGGAAAAATGAAGGGGGGGATGCATTTGATCACCTCTCTCCATAGATTGGTTTCTCCATGGCATACAAGAGACCTTGAAAAGTAAGGCTAAAACCCTAAACCCTCACATAGTAGGGTTATTGAATTAATCATAGTGTGGGAGGGAGGGAGTTGGCACTCTCCCATGGTTTTGGTAGAGAGAGTCAACACCCCTTCTTCCAAAGAGAGCTTGGTGTCCACTTGGTGTAGTCACTTTAAGTATAAAGCGGTTTGATTCCCCTACTCTCTCTCCACATGTGGTAAGGGGGTACCGGAATTCAAAAACATTGTGACACATACTTTGATGGTATCCAAGTGCCACTACATAAATCACTTTGTGATATGACCATTTTGATACTATTAATTGCTTAGGAAAGAGTTGATGCTCTCCTTAGCAAAGAGTTGATTCTCTCTCAATATGTCAAATACCCTTCTGACATGTGTCAAGTGCTCCTTTAATGACTTACTGTAAATGAGGATATCATCAAAGAAAACAAGCACAAACTTGAATAGAAAGGGTTGAAGGATTTTGTTCATGAGGCATTGAAATGTAGTAGGGGCATTAGTCAACCCAAAGGGCATCACTAGAAAATGATAAAGTCCATGATCAGTCCTGAAGGCCGTTTTGACCTCATCTCCCTCCCTCATACGAATCTGATGGTAGCCAACAATGCTGGTGAAAAAGCATGCCCATTTCAACTCATTCAGTAAGTCGTCAATTCGTGGGATGGGGTAGTTGTTCTTCATCGTGATTTTTTTCAAATCTCTGTAGTCAATGTACATGCAAAAGGAGCCATCTTTCTTCTTGACTAACAGGACAAGGGATGCATAGGGGGAAGAGCTTGGTTCAAGGAAACCCATCTCCATCAACTCCTTGACTTGCTTTGCAACCTCTTCATGCTCACACTTAGAGATTCTGTAAGGGGGCTTGTTTACTAGCTTGGAATGGGGCTCTAAGTCAAGTGGGTGGTCCACTTGCCTTTTAGGGGGAAGGGCTATAGGCATTTGTGTTGAGATGGCAAGCTCAACACCTACGGATATTGATGATGAACCGCTTGGCTAGATGGATCCGCACATCTACACTTAGCACGTTGGTGGTTATTATGATACTCATATGGCCACTGATTTATCATTTATTATATTAAGTTTGTTGTACCTACCTACAACTGGCAAATATTTAGCGCTTGTCAATTAGTGTAGTATGTTATGCACTGTTTGACTTAGTAGGCCACTTTCCGTTATGTTGTATCTTATCTATAGTTTGTGTACATTGTATAGTGTGTGAAAGAAGAAGAAGAAATCGGCAAGAAAATGTTTTGGCATCCATCTCTCTTCTTGTATTCTTGAGTGAGCTTTCTCTTGTGTATACAGTGTGTGTTTAGCACAGCAACTCAAGAAAGTTCTCCCACCACACGATTATTGACATGGTATCAAAGCAGTACCACTAAAAGAGGCTGAGAGCGGAGTTTTGAGCTCGAGATATGCCTAAATTTTGCCAAAAAATCTGGATTTTAGGGGGAAAAAATTCAACGTCAAAGGCAGCGGCTCCAGCTAGGACGATTTTAAGCACCAAGTGAAATGCGACTCTTAAAAGGCGCCCGAGCAACACTTGTTGATTTTTGATAATTTTTCAGACTACTGTGTGGGTCGTCAAGAGTTGCCAGCCAATGCGGGATGTCAAGCCGGATGCCCAGGATTTTTCAAAGCTCGATTTGGAGCCCGAACGGGGAAATGGCCAAGGAAACGGTTAAGATGCGAAGGGGTGGACAAAATTTGGGCAAAATGGGCTAGTGACCTTTGGGAGCCCAAATTTTAAATGTCACATGAAAGTGTGGAAGCAAGAGATGCAAGAAAAAATGTGGAGAGAGGAGGCGCCATCAGCGTCCGAAAATTGCGCCCTCTCTCCTCTCTCTCATGATGGCAGCCTGCACACAACCCCCCCATTTGATCATGGGGCTTGACTACCTTCTCCCTGCTGATCATATCGCCGCCTCTCGCTCATGCAATGATGGCCTGGATGAAGATTTCTGATTTTAGTCTTTCTCTCTCCTCCCTCTCTCTCCCTTGAGGGGCTATTCTTGTGTGGAAGAAGACAATGAAGAATGGTGGAGGAAAGCTTGTCCGGATGAGACCGGATTGCTTCTGGATGGATGAAGACGTAAAGAGTGCTGTTCTTGAAGATGCTGAGCATTAAATGCATGCTGAAAATCGGTCCCGTAATCAAGACCAAGAAATCGAGACCTGAAAATAAGCGGTAATGCTATTTTTACAAAGAAAAATGATCTTTTTATATTATTTGCTTTATGAAACCTTGTTCATATGGGATGAAAGTTCATTATGATATTGTTTGCCATGATTTTCAACTGTTTGCAACCTGAAAATAAAAAAATATAAGGCTACATGGCCGGAATTAGTGTCAAAATACATGAAAACACGTCTTTTAAGGGTAAATTTGGGGGTTTTGCTATATAAATGAGAAATATGATATGTCACACCAACTAAATTTGAGTTTTGGCTGTCAATGAACCTAAGGGCCACAACCCACAATCAAATTTCATTTTTAGTCATTATTTATTAAAGAAAAATAGAGAAAAATGCCCAAAAATGGAAAAAATGGATTTAAAATTAGGGAAAAATAGAAAACGGGCTGAGAAAAATTAGGGAAAATTATACCTATGTTTGTGAAATGTATAATGATGGCAAAGCATGAGGTTGGACTCAGTTTGTCCCCGTTTCTATGTTTTGTGTGTATTTATCGTTCTTTTAAAAGGGAGAAATGCATAGAAACCCTATCTAACCGATTAACGATACAAAATACTAAGAGTTGGATGAAGAGGGGCTGAAACGCTGAAAGATAAAGGAAAGATTTGATTTATGTATTGCACTTGGCATATAGGAAACGCTTTAAATAAAGAGGATAGTAGCATGAGCATATGGCTTGGTGCCTCCTTTCAACGCAACACGCGCTAGTAAAATTCATGGAAAGAATGCTTTATGCACCATGCATGATGCTAATCTTTCTTTTGTCTGAGCACATATCCATACACGATTAGCATTAAGTATAATAATTAAAAGGTATTGGAAAAACCTCCTGGATGCATGGCACTTGTTTTCCTTAGGTTGTGACCAACGATGAGCGTGAGAGGATGTCCTAAGATGTAGGTTAGTCGTTGGGTCCTAAGGGGAAAGTGTAGTGAGGAATGGTACATCCTGGAACGTAAAATATTGGTACCTTGAGAGGAGTTTGTGCTCATTTGTGTTATATGTTTAGCAGCGCATCAAAGAGCCAATCCCTGCGATGTAGGAGAGCTGCAATGGGGCTTCGGCTACTAGTCGGTGGAGTGCCTCCTATGTGTGTGTGACGAGGCGTTGTGCCTATGTACTTTGGGTTCTCTCTTTGAGGAGTTTTAGGGAAACATTGGACTATAAACTATAAATGAATGAATTAAGCTTTAGGGCAGTTTGTCCTTTAGCATTTGATAGACGCTCCTGGTCCGCGAGGCCGTGAGGGTGTTTGTGTGTCATGAGCATGAGGTCCGACTAGTGCCATAGCCAGTGGCGGCCAATTTCAGATCCCATCAGTGGTGTGTGTACCGGGAGCCGCTTATAAGTGGTGGTTTTCAGATCTAGGGTTTCTAGGGACCAAAAGGAAGTTGATTTATGTCCTCTGACAAGGACTGTCAAGCTGAAATCCAAAAAGCAAAACGTGCTGAGAAGGCTAGACGGCGGTTGGAGATTGTAAGTCGTTATTCTCCTCAAAGGAGTAGCCCAGTACGTATAAGAGGCAGTGGTCTTAGTAACCCAACTACTTCACATAGTGCGTTAGGTGCAGGAGGAAGCTTAAGTTCTTCCTCTCCTCCACCAAGTCTACCCACTTCAAGTGGGGGTGTGATTCCATCAGTTCAGACTCCCATTGCTAATCCGATTGTCACCATGGCACAACCCATTGCAATTCCTGCAGGGACGCCAGATTTACCAGCCTTAGGAGTTCCCTTGCCCATTTTTAATGGGTTAGCTGAAGAGGATGTGGAATTTCACATTTGTGAATTCCAAAGATTAATGTTCAATTATCGCATCCAAGATGAGGGACATCTCATGATGTTCTTTAATATGACGTTAAAAGGAAGGGCTGCGGTATGGTATCACAGCATAGAGTCTGGGATAATAACCACAATTGATCAATTCTATGCAGCTTTTCGAGGAGAATATGCCCCTGAAAGAGGTGGCCAATATTGGTTGCGGGTCTTGAATGTAACGCGCCAAGACTCTCATGAGAATGTGAAAGCCTATACCAAGAAGCTTAAGGAAGTATTCCGTAAGTTACAAACTTACATTCCCATTCCGCCGGCTACCCAATTGCAATACTTTTTGCATGGGTTGGATTTTAATATTCAAGTACAATTGAGCAGTGTGGCCTTGGCAGATATAGACACCGCTATTACGCGGGCAGAAAGAGTAGAAGCATGATTACAAACGGCCTACTCCTCTCGAATGAATGTTAATGGGGTTTTAGTACCTGTAGGCAATCTACCATTGACGAATGGAAGTCAAGGGATGCCTATGACTAACCCTAATGGGAGAGGGAGCGTGGTTCAGAATGTACCCTTGCTGCCAGCTCCTCCCAGTGTGACTATGCCTATGACAAGTCAGTTGGCTCCACCAAATGTTGGAGGCCAAGTTTTGAATTCTAATGTTGTTCCTGTGGGTCAATAGCCAATGCCAAATCAGATTGTTAGGCCAATGGAACGACGGGTCAATGATCGAGGCTATGAGTCGAGTGCATCTAATGTCCTTGGCAAAGTTAAGGATACGATGAAGCATTATACCGATATGATTTCCAAACAATATCGACAAATAGCTGTCGACGTTAATTTCTTGAAGAAGCAGCAGAATCTAATAGGGAGTCGACGCCCTGAAGAGGGTGGACCCTCAAGATTCAGTTGTAAGTGGTGTGGTGGATAGCATTTCCCTAGAAACTGTCCAAATGTTAAATGTGACATTTGTGGGAAGTCGGGCCATTTAGCTACTACCTGTTGGGGTAAGATTAGTTCTCTCCAACAAGGGAGTAAACAGCTGGGCCCAGTGAATCATAGAGCACAATGAAATAACTTGCAGTAGAATGATGCACCAAGACAAATATTGCAGAGGGGAAAAACAACTATAGAAGAGTTGCCACAAGGCAACGGAGTCAGCCTTATTGAGGCTGTACGAGTCAATGATGCTGAAACCTCTAACTTAAGAGCCGTGACAAGAGGCCAAAAGGCTAAAGAGGTTGACAAAGATAATGCAAAGCCGGTTGAGGGAAACCCTAAACAAGGCGATAAGGGGACGCAAGTCCAGAGTCCTAGCATGGAAGGTGGACCTCTAAGACCTGTTGACAAGAAAGTCGATCCTAAGAAGGATGAGGAAGTGCCAAGAGAGAAGGCAAGAGCCAAGAAAGAAGCACCAAAACCGGTCCAAATACCAAAAGAGAGGATGGTGTGGCGAGAAAAGAGAGCTTTGGCTACTTATCATGACTTTGATTTAGCAAGTTCTCTTTGCAAAGTCAAACCAGATGTGAACCTCTTGCAATTGATTAAATTATCTCCAGGAGTACGTAAGGAATTTAAGAAGATCCTGCGTATTGGGTATATTGTAGAACCTTTGGGCATAGCACAAGTAGGGGAAGATTGGTTTGATCATGCTGAAAAGAACTGCCCTAGGGTTCCAGCTTATGTGGATGAAATATTAGTGGAACATGCTATTGTAGACACTGGATCCTTCGTCAATATCATGAGTTGAGAGTTGATGAAGAGGTTGGGTCTAGGCATCCAAAAGGATAGCTCCACCCTTCTTAGAATGGCTGATGATAGTCTGAGACAACCAGAAGGTTGCGTTACTAAGGTCCATGTTACAGTGGCAAGTGTAGAATGCTTCTTGGACTTTAGGGTGATAAGATTTGTAGGACGTCCTAGCTATCGAGTCTTGCTAGGGAGGCCTTGGATCTTACGAACAGATTGTCAAGTCGATATACCCGCCGGTCGTGTGGTTCTAGGTAGAGGTGCTAATCGAGTAGTAGTCGATGCTTATCCTGAGTCTCCTCAGAGTGAGAGAGCTCCTTTGTCTTCTACTAAATTAGAGACAGTAGATGATCCATCTGGTAGTGATACATCATCCAGTGATGAATCTAAAGAGGGTTCCACTATAGAGGATATCTATCAGATAACTCTAAATGAGCCGATAGAGCCTCAAGATAGGATAAGAGACGCGGATGTGATTGAGTTGGACCTTGGCACGCCGAATGATTCATGGCCAATTAAATTAGGTTCCATTCTTAGTTCAGCAAAAAGGGAGGACTATGTGTCCTTGATTCAAGAGTTTCGCGATATCTTTACTTGGAGTTATGATGAGCTGAGAGGCATTCCTCCTAGCCTAGCTATTCATACTATTCCTATAAAAGATGGCAGTCGTCCTATGCGTCAGAAGGTAAGACGTATGCCTTTTGAATTGAGGGACGGGCTATTTGAAGAGTTATAGAAGTTACGGAAAGCTGGTTTGATCTTCCCTGTTCAGCACACAGAGTGGTGTTCACCAGTTGTTGTTATCAAGAAGAAGAAAAATAACCAGATCCGATTATGTGTAGATTTTAGAGAGCTGAATAAGTAGACGGTTAAGGATTACTACACGTTGCCATTTATTGACTAGATTTTGGATCAATTAGGGGGTAGGAAAATATATTCGTTTATGGATTGCTTTGCAGGATATAACCAGATGGCAATTGCAGAAGAGGACAAGATGAAAACAACTTTTATTACTGTCTTTGGTACTTTTGCGTACCATGTGATGGCCTTTGGTTTGTGCAATGCACCTGGATCATGGCAATGAATAGCAGATAAGACCTTTGGTGACATCTCCCCCGATGAGTTGAAAGTATTTATTGATGACCTGGGGCAGCCACTGTAAGGGAAAGGATGTTGATTATTTTAAGAAAGTGCTTTGAGCATTGCAGACAATTTTGTATCGCTCTTAACCCACGAAAGTGTGTCTTTGGGGTGCCTTATGGGCTATTGCTAGGTTATGTGGTCAGTTCAGTAGGGATCGCAACCGACCCTGAAAATATCAAGGTCGTAGTTTCTATGAGTCCACCACGCACTCTGAAAGAGGTACGCATCTTTCTGTCATCGATAGGATACTATCGGAGGTTTATAAATGCCTTGGCAGAAAGGACGTTGCCATTAACGAGAACTTATTATCCTTTAGCTGTCTATTTGAATGGAGCGACCCTTGTAAGGTAGCTTTCAAGGATGTGAAACTGGAGCTAGTAGAAGCACCCGTTTTAAAGCACCTAAAAGAGGTGAGGTGTTTTATATATTCTCAGCAGCCACCATGCATAGTATCAGCTGCTGTTTAGCCCAAATCTGGGAGGAAAAGTGGTATCATCCGATAGCTTTTGCTAGTCGAAAATTGGGTATTTCAGAGATCAACTATACCTACATGGAGAAATTGTGTCTTGCGATGGTCTTTGGAACTAAGAAATTTAGGCACTACATCCTCTATGAGAAGGTAGTTTTCTATACGAAGGCGGAAGGGCTTAGATTGCTTATGAATAAGCTGCAGTGGCCTAATCGTTTGGCAAAGTGGTTAATCACTTTGCAGGAGTTCAATTATGAGATTAAGAGTAAGCCACCAAGGTTGCAGGGTATTGTGGAATGCCTTGTGGATTTTGGGGAGCCGAAAGAGACTTTGGCTGAAGGAAGTGATATTGAGGAAATGTTTAAAATTGATACAGCTTCTATCCCATCTTGGTATACTACTATTACACATTATCTATCAACAAGAGAGACTGGAGCATTATCTATCAAACAACAGGCTTTGAAGTTTTCCTTGATCGTAGGAACACTATATCGGCAGGGGGTTGATGATATCTATCGTCGCTGTGTGATGCTTGATGAGGTTCCTTTTATCTTGGAAGAGTGCCACGACTCTACATGTGGAGGGCACTTTGCAGGACGGTTGACGGCGCAGAAAGCGTGAAGAGCTGGATATTGGTGGCCGTCCATCTTCCAAGATTCCTTTGAGTATGTTAAGAGATGTGATACCTGTCAAAGACATGACAGTAGAGAGAATAGGAAACGCCCACTTACGCCTATCATGGCTATCCTCCCATTTGAGAAGTGGGGCATTGATTTTGTGGGTTCTATCACCCCGTCGTCTACTACCCAGAAGAGATACATTATAGTAGCAACTGATTATTTCACAAAATGGTCAGAAGCGCGGGTGATGAGGTAGGACAATGCAAAAGAGACTGCAAGTTTCCTTTTAGAGCAGATTATCTGTCATTTTGGTCCACCGAAAGAATTAGTGTCTAACTGTGGAACCCATTTTTTGAATAAAGTTATCAAAAGCTTAACTGGGGTATTTTGTCTAAAATAGTCTCTGAGAAGAAACGAGACTGGGACAGGAAGTTGTATGTGGCAGTATAGGCGCATAATACAACATTCAAGCGAGCTACCGACCATACTCCATTTAAATTACTTTATGGGGAAGAGTGTATGTTACCCCTTGAAATTGAGTTGCCAACCATACGGTTTGCAATTAACCATTCTTTGGGAGACAAGGATTCTCTCTTTGAATGTTTCACGACCATAGCCCACCTGGATGAGCTGAAATTGCAAAGCTTATTACACCAGGAGGTAGCTAAACATCGGATGAAGCAGTTGCATGACCTTCGAGCGAAGAAATATACCTGTTAAAAAGGGTAATTAGTCCTATATTACGATGCCAGTAGGGAGTTGTTTCTAGGGAAGTTGGAACCTAAATGGGCTGGCCCCTACAAGATTGTCAGGTTAGGGAAAAGTAGGTCTACGGCTCTATTAGCTGATCTACAGGATGTAGAGTTTAAAAATAAGGTTAATCTTAATAATATTAAACCTTATTATTTCTAAGTATGCTAATACAAAGAAAATGCATTGCAGGTCCATGCTGGGGATGATTTGAGACTTGCAAAAGAGCTTAAAGTCGGTTGATGGGGCGGTTAATTCCTTATTTGGAGCACCCATATCTGGAGCAGAGATACCATCACGGGAAACTTATCTAGTGGAGCAAAGGATACAAAGTGATTGAGCAAGAAGACGGAACCTTTGTGTGGGAGATCAAAGTCTTTTGCCATCACTGCTTACGACTGTTGACAAGTATTCTTGTTGAGTTCAATGAAGAAGGTGGGATGGAGCCGTCAATTCATCCTCTAAACATGCTAAACTTTGATTACCATAATTACGCATAGAGGAGGTCATAATGGCAAGCTGTGTAAACCCATTGTGGACGTACACATTATATTTTGACGGAGCATCCAGGGGCCCTAATAAAAAAGGGAGTGTTGGAGTAGTAATCTGAGATCCCCGACATAGAGTTACGATGAAGTTAGCTGCTTATCTTGGGTTAGGATTCACTAACAATATGGCGGAGTATAAAGCCTTGATTATGGGACTGCATATTGCCAAACAAGGTGGTATTCTTCGATTGTTAGTAAAAGGGGATTCCCAGTTGATCCTGAATCAGCTAGATGGGACATACACAGTGAGGAATCCCATTCTCTGTATGTATCATCGAATTGAGATGACCCTACTTGAAGAGTTTGAGAGAGTGTCTTTTCAGTTGATTCCACGTTATTGGAATCAGTTTGCGAATTCACTGGCAAATCTTGCTTATGAGGAAGACCTCGGTCCTAGTTTGGATATTGTTATCAATGATGAAACAGGACCCGGTCGCTTATGGGGAATGTTATCAGAGCATGCAATATATGGCAGACGATGGTTGATATGGGTGATGCAAAGAGTAGCCGAGACCAATCTACCGTTGTTATCTTGGACCCATAGACTGATTAGACAACATGTTATGTGTACGCCTCTTGCTATATTTGCAGGAGGGATGGGTCATAGCCTTATGCATTTAGTTTAGGGCTGCAAGCCTATTTTTCCTCCTTGGGAAGGAGCCTATTATTGTATATCTGTACTATTTCAGGGACGGATGTGTAGATGCTATTCTGTTTGATCTCGTTAGGCCAAGATGGCTAATTTTGCGAGTTTTTGAATGTTTTATTTCATTAGGCCAAGAGGATCGATTAAGTTTTGTAGTGAAGTGCTTTATTTCATTAGGCCAAGAGGGCCAGTTGTCTGTTTAGTGTAGGTGTAGTTGATGGTTTCTTGTTTTAGTTTTGTGCTAGGCAGGTTCAAAGAAGAGCTTGGAAGGAGCCTTTGTTGTGCGGAAGCTTCTCATGGCCCTATCCAGGTGATATTTCTCCTTTATGAGTACCGTGTTTTATGCTATTTGTGTCTGTGTACTTGTAGGGGATTTTCTTTTCTTGTTGGGGACCGGCAACCAAGGCATGAAGTCCCAGGTTTAGGTTCAGTATGTTTGAGGGAGGTCTGAGTAGTCGTTGCCTCCTGTAAAGACATTGCCAGGCATTGAAAGACCTGTCTTAGCAGGTGGTCCTAGTGACCCTGTTCTGCTAGCCTACTAGGCAGCCATTCTAGGAGTTCTTGTTAGTTGTGAGGCAGTTAGAGAAGCCTGCTAGAAGAAAAATAATGATGATAAGGGGAGAGAAACATTAGGAGAAATATGGACTCTCTTTTTTGCCCCTTAAGGAGTGAATAAACAAATATAGGCCTAACCAATGAGAGAGCTGGGATTCCAGATTCATGTAACATGAATCTTCTAGCCATATCTTGGACCAAATCTTCCCTCAGCAATAAAATAAGGGAAAAGGGGAGTACAAAACTGTCACTTCTTGGAAGTTTGTGCCTCGAATTTTCATTTTCTTATTTTTTATGTTTGACTTTTCTTTTCTCCCCTTTTCAGTTTCCCCCTCTTTTTTAGGCGGAACTCAAATTTGTCATATCTCTTTCCCCGCTTCTTCTTTCCTGACGAAATTTTACAGCCTCACTGTTTCTTGCCATGTCTGTAACCCTGTAAAATTTCATTTGCTTTGCACAAGCACAGAGAGAGATTCATGTGTTTCATGAGAGCAGAGCTTGTTTTACCAAAGCCCTAAGATTCTCTTCACAAAACTCTACAGGTATATTTTTCTCTTCCATAGATGTTCTATGGTAAAGTTTTATCTCGTTTGGAGAAAACCTGTGCAAGTTATGTGCATTCTCTGACATGTAATTTCTTTTGTTTTGATGCTCTAGGAGTCTCTTACAGTCAATAATAGTGACATTTTGAATACTCAACTTCTTCTTCAACATCTTAGGGTTTCTCTGTAAACAAAGTTACAGGTATATTGTCTTGTTTTTTTGTTGCTCCACTGTTAAATTTTATCTCGTTTAGACAAAATGTATACAAGTTACATGCATACTGAGATTTCCTTTGTTTTTTTACTCCAAGAATCTCCGAGGGTGAAGAACAATGATTTATTAAGAACTCAACTTCTACAACATCTTTGGGATTTTGAACACTCAACTTCTTCTTCAACATCTTAGGGTTTCTCTGTAAACAAAGTTACAGGTATATTGTCTTGTTTTTTTGTTGCTCCACTGTTAAATTTTATCTCGTTTAGACAAAATGTATACAAGTTACATGCATACTGAGATTTCCTTTGTTTTTTTACTCCAAGAATCTCCGAGGGTGAAGAACAATGATTTATTAAGAACTCAACTTCTACAACATCTTTGGGATTTTGAACACTCAACTTCTTCTTCAACATCTTAGGGTTTCTCTGTAAACAAAGTTACAGGTATATTGTCTTGTTTTTTTGTTGCTCCACTATTAAATTTTATCTCGTTTAGACAAAATGTATACAAGTTACATGCATACTGAGCTTTCCTTTGTTTTTTTACTCCAAGAATCTCCGAGGGTGAAGAACAATGATTTATTAAGAACTCAACTTCTACAATATCTTTGGGATTTTTTGCAGAGAAAGCCACAGGTATATTGCCATTTTTTACTATTGTTCCATGGTTAAATTTCAACGCATTTGGACAAAGCCTATATAAGTTATATGTATGTGTTGACCCAATATTTCTTTTGTTTTTGTACTACATGAATCTGTCAGTGAAGGAACAATGGTCTTGCTATAAGTCAACTTCTTGTTCAACATATCTAGGGATCTTTGTGAAAGAAATTACAGGTACAATGTTTCTTTTTTAAATTGATCCATTTAAATTTAATTTCATTTGGAGATAACATTTGCAAATTATACACATGTTAATAGGTAACTTTTGTATTTGGTTGTTACAGATGTCTTCACGGAGGAAAAATATCAGTAGCATACTTGCAGTGGAGGTCTTCAATAGGAAAGATAATGGCGGTAATTGGATTTGTGATAAGTATTATAAGTTGGATTGGATTTTGATGCACCCAAGTACTCGAGGGAGTTTCAAGGTCAAGCGCAAGGATGTTGCAAACCCTAGCAAACATTGGAAAGGTAGAATTCTAGAGTTCAGAAAAGTGTTTAATGGCACAAGTGCAGTAACAGAAGTGTTGATTCAACATGTTTATACGCATAAACAAATCTCTGTACACGACGAGAACAACATTGCAAATTATAAACAAAACAGTAAGTTGTTAAATTTTATCATTGATTATTCTTTTGTATCAGAGTTGTTTTTAAAAGTCTTTGCAGTATTCTAATTCAGTCTTGTTTGATTGACAGCTCTATATCCATCGACTTTGCATGAATGGCAGAATGTGGAATGTTTAAGCGGCAAGATACATGTTTGGCATGAAGAGATAGGTTCTTTGATCTATGATAATACCTCTACAAGTCAACTTGCCACTCAAAATATCTTTTTTTATAATTCATTGTATGTGGTAGAAAGCCAGAGATTGCAGCATGTCCCATTGCCGCCATTGTCTAGTGGTGAATGGTTCATTGGTAGCTTGGAGTTGTCAGGAGCTTGCAAGTCGAAGATAAAATCTGACATCAATAGTGCTATGAAACCCACCACAGGCTCCAAAGATGTGCATCTTAATTGGTTTATTCCATTCTCATTGTTTGCACATTTGTTTGGTTCATGTGATGTTTTGAAGAAAACAAAGATTACTTATCAATGCAACTGTCCATCCGAGGAATGGATGAGTCAGCTATTGGGTGAGTCTTGGGAAGTCAAAAGAACACATTTTGATGAGACGATTGAGTGCAGGGTCAACCAATCTGATATTACATTCAGGTAAAACTTTTTTACTACTTTGCATACCTTGATTTAATTGACATAGGTCTCCCTTAGATGAATTGTTATGTTAGTCGCATTGATCACTTACCATTATTTTTGTTTTTATTACAGGTATTTCATTGCTAGACAAACTCTGTGCGTTCGCTTTCGATATAGAAGATGGCGACTTTTGCGAGGGGAGTGGATCAGCTTGGATCAAGATATCCGAGATGACACACATACAGCGCTCGTAGATGTGGTAATCTTGTGGAGTGGTCATAATCCTTTCGTAGTCAGTGCAGAGAGTCATTGGCCCATTTATTTTCTGAGACAAGAAATCCAATTAATGTCTAGTGAGCCCCTCTACAACTTCTATTTCAAGTTAGATAATAGAAAAGTCAGGACTCGTAGTGAGCAATCCATGACATGTAAACAATGTGCTTCTCCACATATCCTTGAGATAGTGGAATCCTTGTAAAAAAACTTTATAAAGAGCGAATACATACCTTTTTTGAACTTCTGAGTACTTTAAATTTTAGTTTACTGTGATCCAAGCGTGCGATAATACATACTGTAATTACTCAATCGTGCAGTTAAAAATCATAATTAAATTGCAGGTTAGAGGTCTATAATCTAGAGAATATTGTCTTTGCACAATGATATATTGTAGCGCATCTCTGCTGCTCGTTTATTACATTTTAATATTAAATTGGATCCAAAGGGAATTTCAAGGCCTTTTAGATTTATTTTCTTTAAAAAAGTATATATTTTCTCTCGTTAGACTTGAATATACTCAGCGACCCAAACATATTCGAGGATATAATAATGTAGAACGAAGCGTTTGTCTGTATGAGTAATTTTAACAGTGACTTTAAAGTACTGAAATAAAGAAACTAAGGTAAGAGTTTTAATTTGAAACTTTAGAATTAATAACTTTATAAAGAACCTTTATTTAAAACCCTAGACACATAAAAACTATAACTCCAAACTCATTTTCGCTTTCATTCTCCACTTCCCTACACTTGTGCTCTCATTCCTTCTCTCTTTGTGTGCCATGGCTACCACTCCCGCCTTCGCCGCATGGATCAGTTCCACATGCTACGCGCACATAGGGGACCAGATATACCCTAGGTTTTGCGTGACCTTGAGTCTAGAGAGCTCTCTTTCCGCTGTAGACCCTGACTCTAGTATACTAGCATCGTTTTGTGATGCAGTGAACCCTCTCACTTGCTCTATTCCCGACTCCACTCTCAGGTGGGTTCCCATGGATTTTTTGTATAGTTTGTGTGCCGGATCCAGCCATGCAAAGGTGATAAGTCGAGCCCTGGTGCATGTGGGGCAACATCTCCGCGCTAGAGCAGTGCCCACCTCGTCACAGGACCACGTCACGATGGATCTCATTGAGAGGGATGCCGCCTTTGCCATATATGTTATGTGCACTGAGGTGCAAGAGGACAGTGACGAGGACATCGACGCACCCTCTCGGCCACTATTAGAGTACTTTGAGAGGGAGCCTGAGGAGATCACTCTCGATCTGAGTGTTGAGGCAGCACAGAGCTTGGCCATTGTGCACCCACCTCCCTGCCTTGATGAGATGCCCACGAGCGAAGAGCCACCCCTCTCTTCTCTCCATGCTATCACCATCGAGGGGTTGGAATATCTACTCATGCAGGATGTGCTAGAGTTGTTGGAGCTTAGGGAAGAAGAACTATACTGTATCATGGTGCGTGATGCACCTAGTGATTTCATAGATTTTGATTTACAGGATGCCCCACCACATGTTGATGAGGTGGCTCGTTATGATGGCACGAGCATCGATGACATCTCTGCCATTGTGAGCATCCAGGAGAAGATTGAGGATGCGGCGCCACAGTATCAGATCTCTGATGAGGAGTTCGAGCGGTTGCAGGAAAGCCTTTTTGGTCCTCGACCCGACTATGCAGTGCCTACCCAGGAGAGAGATGAGGGCAGCCCAGTGGCAGGAGCAGACCTGGATGCTCCATTACAGCGGCAGATAGATGATGCAGAGAAGGTAATGTTCTCGATTTCATATGAAACTTAACCAGTAGGGCCTCTAGGGCATCAGGAGCACACACATGTGTTTTTGTCGGGATCGGGCCCCCAGAAGTGCCCTGGCCGGAGGCTCGCGTCTGGGGGCCTGAATCTGCAGATTCAGGCCCCCAGACGCGAGCCTCCGGCCAGGGCACTTCTGGGGGCCCGATCCCGACAAAAACACATGTGTGTGCTCTCGATGCCCTAGAGGCCCTACTGGTTAAGTTTCATATGAATATGATTTATATATCTTCAGCACACTCCATGCATAGTGAGTCTGATACTGAACTTGTGTGTTGCAGGAGATTGTCTATATAGATGAGTTTTCATCTAGGCAGAGTGGCCGATCTGGTAGCCAAGGAAGGGTGCAAGACTCGGCATTGAAGGAGTATGTTGGGCAGCTTGTCAACGACATTATTGTATTTCATAAGACATGCTCCCCTGCTTTTGCAGAGAACTTCTTGAAGTTGAGGGCACTAACAAAGGCTGGGCCCTCAAGACCATCCCGACCAACTCCAGCCTGGAGAAAGTAGTGTTGCTTCGACGTTCGAAGCTTCTCTACTTATTCACGAGTACTAGGTCTGGCCCACTTTTCTCCATGGTGGCCCGTGGCATGGTTGCCGGTGTTGAAGACCCCACTGTCATTAGACAAGAACTATTGGGGCAAAATGTATTGTTGCCTATGATCAAGAATAGCTCTGACCATGGGGAGCCTAGCTCCAAGAAGCCTAGGAGAGAATAGATGTACTTATTGCCTACTGATATCGCATCACTGATGTACTGCACTTTGTAATCTTCTCTTCAAGTAATGAAAACTAATGTTTGTTGGATTCGCGTGCAATGTAGTTTGTGATACGTGTCATTTACTGTTTTTTTTAACTTGAATGTTACATTTATTTATCGAATTTATACGTAACACGATTCGTACCCTAAATTTAATACACAGTGCTTTATCGAATTCGTGCGCAACATGTATTTGTTCGAACGCATGTAATGATAACTCAACGACGTAAATAAAATAAATATCAAGTGACTAAACAAAAATAAGACGCGCCAAAAACTTTGTATTTGTATTAATAATAATTTTACATGGGGTCCATTACGACCAAGGCTTTACAAAATGTCTTCAGAAGCTACATTCCATGTGCTTTTGAGTTTGTACACCTCTATCCTTGCTGACCTCCGCGAGGACTATCTTTCCATCGCCGAAAGAACCTGACTATCCGCAGATCCCTCTCGGTGACAGTGACCCTCCTTGCATGCACCGCTGCATAGACTGAGTCTCCAAATAAGTCGACGAGGTAGGCTTCAGCAGCTTCTTATAGTGTGAGGAGGGCCTGGGCAGTCCAGCGATCCGGTTGTTTCGCGCGTGATGTGTTTGGAAACTGGTTCCTGTTGTTCATGATCAGTATGCCCTCCATGATCTCCCGCACCAACTTTTGGAATGGAGCCTTCGGTATCAGGAGGTGAGTGGTCTTCTGGTAGTGGCGGATCTCGCGAAGAGCCACTGTGCCTGGCTTCCATCGACGCTTGCGATGCTGGCGTGGTGGTGGTGGTGGTGGAGCTGGAGGACGTGGCTGCCGTATGGAATTTCCAGGGGGGTATCTCCGGGCCGCTTGCTTGGTGCGTACCATGTCTTCTAGGAGAGAGAACTCAGAACTCAAAAGTGAAATGTGTAAAATGAGGTGAAACTTTAAACTTATAGCCAAACTTTTCAAAAACCCTAAAATTTCAATTAATGAATCCACGCTTAGGAAAAATATCACCAGTGCTCCGATTCACATGAAATTTTACCTGTAGGCTCCTCAAGGACACATCAACCATCCAAAAAAATTTTGGCCCCAACAGAAGCCTCTGGATCACCTGTCCGGAGGCTCGCGTCTGGGGCCCTGAATCCCCAGATTCAGGGCCCCAGACGCGAGCCTCCGGACAGGTGACCCAGAGGCTTCTGATGGGGCCAAATTTTTAATATAAATGAGTTTTTCTAATGCCCAGCATGAGGGTGAAGTTTCACCAGATTCCGATTTATAAATTTGACGGTTCAATCTTTTTTTGAAAATGCGTTAACTGCATTATACTGCACTGATAATGTATTGTCAACCTCGCAACTGTAGATTAAATGTATTGATAATGAGTGTGTGCAACTACAGATTAAATGTATTGTCAACCTCGCAATGCGAAACATTGGAAACTTAAAAATTGACAAAAAATAAATCATGGGTAAAATGGAATATCGCATCAGATATACTGTTGCCAAACCACTAAATATAGTAAGGATATAGTGCATCGGCCCATGTACAACTGATCACCGACGTGTACGTGGTTGCACATTGAATTTATCCTCAACAAAACTACTTACAAAATTGGAAACTTGAAAATTCACACAATGCGAAACATGGTCAAAATAGAATATCACATATTGGATTTAGCATTGCGAAACTATGAAATACACGGTAGATAGTGCATCGCACCAAGTACGACTAGAGCTAGGGAAAATTTAGCTCCATTTTGCAAGCCACTACTATCAAATACTTGAAGGTCTATTGGAAAGATAACCCAAAACTAAGATCCTTACAATCTACAACCAAACCTGAGCTAAAAACATAGATCCAATTACAAGGTAGCTTCTCAAAGCATATTGTTGACATTAAGATTAAATGCATCCTTGTTATTGCGGATCCTGCGAACAAGAACCAGATCTATGGGCTTAATAGTGATACGTTGGGCATGAATGGCTAAAAGTTGACCATCACTCATTAGATCAATCAAGTAGCTTTCAACTGCTTCTTGGAGAGCAAGCAAGGCTTGGCTTGACCATCGCCCCACATTCCTTGCCTGGTTCCTCGAAAAGAACTTGTGATGATGCCCTGACTGTAGATCTTGCAGTATTTCTCGCACCAACCTGGAGAATGGTGCCTTAGGAATAATCAAGTCGGCACTCTTCTGGAATTTCCTTATCTCGCGTAGCGCAGCTGTGCCTGGTCTCCATCTTCGCTTTTTATGTGTTGGAGGGCGTGTATTACGAGTTGGAGCAGTAGTGGGAGGTGGAGCAGCTGGAGCATGTGGACCACCATTTCTGGACAATGGCGAACCATCATTATCGACCATACTAGGGCCACCATTGTTGGCCACAGTAGCGCCACCATTATTGGCTGCAGTAGGGCCACTGTTATCGGTCACCAGGGGATCTTTGTCACTCACAGTACGCTCACTAGATTCGGAAGAGTGTTGAGCTCTTGCTCTCGCAGGCACCTTTTTGATAGGAAGCTTGGAACGTGCCATGGCTGTGATAATGAAGGATAGAAAGGTGGAGGGTAGAGTGGAGAGCAATGGGAAAAAATGAAAGGAGAGACGACTTAAATACGAAACTTTCAAACTTACTGTGGTGTAAATGAATTTTAAATTTATCATTTCATTTCATTTCTCCACCCCATCCCTACCTCTCTCTATCTCCTGACACCCCCCTCATGCCCCCCCTCTCTCTCTAGGCCAATGGATGTTCCAATGTTTAGAATTTTCATATCTTTGTCTTAGGATTTCAAATGGACTTTTCAAAATTAAAAAACAAAGTTCGAAATTGACTTTGAAAAATATAGTGACAAACCTTTGAAATTTTAAAGAAAATTTATAAGACATCTCATGTTAGAGATATGAGTATTGATGTGTCATATCCTTGGGACTTGTGCTCTCTTGTGGACTCTAAATGCATCAAAATTATTATCTTTATCTAGGTCTCCATTTTTTGCCATCTCTCTCTTGGGTTGCCAACCATTCTGCGTGCCGTTGTCTAGCTGTGCTGTTTTCATATCTTGCTTTTCTCACTTCATATATTGCCCTACTTATAGATTCTGCTTGAGATGTTTTGGACTTCTTTTCTTTTTCCTCGTATCGTATCTCTAGTCTCCTATACCACCATTGGAATAATTGCCTCATAGAATTGGAATCATTGATGCCACCTCCATGATCAGTTGCCTTTTGAAAAGCACAGCGAGCTTGCCAGTGAGATCTTTCCATGCCTTGAGTTGACCATATTGCCAAACTTCCTTGATCTGCAAAGTATGGACCATGTGCTTCAAGTATATGCTGCACAAGAAAAGAGATTAGAAACACAAAGTAATTCGAAATGATGATTTTTTTTTGCAATGGTGATAATACTGACCATGTAGTGTGTTATGCTATTTGTAGTCCATGCCTCCACCATGGACTTATGAAATTTAGCAGCTGTCTCTTTAAATGCATTGGCATCACCATCCATAAACCCCAACTTCTGTAAGAGAGCTGCTAATCTATCTAGGTGTATCCACACTTCTGCCTTCGCAATCCTCGTTCGTCCCCCATTGCTCCAATCTGAAACAGCAAGGTGCAACTTTTTCCATGCTTCGTACTTCTCTGGTTGTTTTACTAGTATATTGCCTTCCTCATCTCGAGGTGGAGATAAAAACTTCCTAGCCTTGGGTCCGCCAAAGCATGGTTTACAAGGAACATTTCCACTCTTCCCCGATTTTTTCTCGTCCTTTTTTATTTCTACTTGGCCTCCGTGCAATCCAACTTCAGAGAGGACTTGTTCTACCTTCTTGCATGTAGCATCAGATTCTGACACGGGCTACATCTTGTATGCAAAGCATATATATTCATATACTAGCTTCTCAATTATTCTAACCAAACAATGCAATGTGCAAAAGTGAACCCTTGTTAGTGGTATTTCCAAAATAGGGCGCTAGTTTGGATCCACTGGAATTAGCATTCCATTTCTCATGACTTTCTGATCACGTGTCGGAGCACCCTGTTGTCCTGCCTTGGCAAGCCATTCTTTCTTTCCATCTTTCCCTTTCTTCCTAGTTTGCATGCAGTATATGCACGGAAATTTTGCATTTGCTGCATTTGATAAACCAAACATACACTTCAATGTTTTTAAATCACCTGCAAGATGCCATTCAACTTGATAGTCCCCAAACCCCTCAACATGTAAAACTGCTCCATTATTTTGATGTTGAATAACACTGGGTATATTAGTGAGGTTAAAAAAAACTTTAAGTACTTCATGGTCCTCCTTTGGTACTTCAAATGCTGCAAGCCACCATATTTCATTCTCCGATTGTACACTCAAGTATAAAGGATGTTTTTCATCGATGTTGGGATCCAATGCTCGATTCATAAGTGTTATACTCACACGCTCAAGTTTTTGCCCCTTGATAATCTCACTCTCATCAAGTTTGAGGACAAACTTAAGCTTGCCTCTACATTCTTCCATAGACATATTGTAAAACTTGACCATAGCAATCTGAACCCTACATATATCCAATACAAAGTTGTTGGATGCATTCAATACAAAGGCAACTTCTTTGGAACCATACTTCAATATGTGTGTGTGTTCCAGATGCGTAGGCTCACCAATTAGTTCTAAAACTTTCTCATTTAGTTGTTTTCGAGCCTTCTTCACGTGAAATGGTTTTGGCAGAGGCATTACTCGCTTAGTATTGAAGACTTGCTTAAAACCTGTATCCAATTGTTGATAGAGCATACTATATGACTCAGAACTCATTCCCACCTTGTCACATAATCCCTGAGCATCTGTAGCAGTAAACAAGTTGCTCACATCCCTAAGACGTTCACTAGCAACACCATCCACAATGTCCCTAAATTTACGATTTTCCAATGCATTTTTTACCATATTCTTGCTAAGGACTTTGGCAATAGTATCATTCTCTGCATGAGGAAACATATTTCTCATTGTAGTAGATTGAGCATATATCCGTCTATGATATTGTCCACTTCCTTTGGCTAATTGGCCAATTGGTTTAACGGATCGGATGCGCCGACGTGCCTCTTTGGTTTTTAAAGTGGGCCCAATCTCCAAAGTTTTTGTGAGCTTCCTCTCTATGTTTTGATTCTCCTTCTCCAAGTCATTGACTTTAGACTGTAACTCCATATTCTGCACGTGTGTAGCATGCATAGCATCTTTAATGACAGACATTGCTTGTTGTAGGTTTTGGTTCTCTCTATCCTTCTCAGCCAATAATCTATCCTTTTCCATCAAAGACTGCATATTCCCTTGTAATCTTGTCTGCATATTTGTCAAGGTTTGATGAGCCCCTGCTATTCCTTGTGTGACAAGTCTGCATGTGTATCCATACAATCCTTCATTGCCTTCACAAGCAAACTTTACAAATGATGTAAGCCCTTCAAATTGTGGTGGCCTTCGAGTGAGTGGATCGGGTGGATAAATGCACCCATCAACCCAAAGGTCCACATTTTTTTTCCCTGCATTTCTTTCTTGTTGCATCCTGCATCTTATTGCATCATCTCTTTCCACAGTTCTTTTGAACATTGGTGCATATTCATCCTCCAATTGAAAGTGAATATCTCTCTTTCTCTTGGTACATCCTGCACCTGCATTCTACCAAAAAAAAAAGTATGCAAATGTTAACTTGGATTAACATTCAAATAGCAGAACTACACCCCTTTGATTCACTATATCTGTGTTTTTTTTAAAACCCAGTTGGTTCTTGTCTCTTTCTCTTGCTTTCAGTCTTGATAGACCCTAATCAACCCCTAATCAGCCTGTAATCTTGGCTTTTAATCTACCTCTAATTAGCATCAAATCTTATCTTCTGTTCTATCCAAAATATTCTCTCTCTCTCTCTCTCTCTTTCTCTCTCTCTCTCTCTCAACAAAAATTCATCAAGGAAACCCTAAACACATTCATACTGAAGCTTGGCTAGTGGAAAACAATAACATCATCTTATCTTCTACCCTAATTTACTATCTGTCACTCTATCACTTATTTTCTTTGTTCATCTCACACAGTCCTCTCTGTCCCCCCCCTTCTCCCCTCCTCTCTCTCTCTCTCTCTCTCTCTCTCTCTCTCTCTCTCTCTCTCTCTCTCTCTCTCTATGAATTGATGCTTAAGGACTGAACAACAACTGTGAAGAATAATAACATCACAAAGATTTAAAAAATAAAGATACCTCCATTATCACTGGATTGCTTGTAGTATAGACTGTTGAAGACGGAGATTTCTTACTGCATATTTCTGAAGAGGAAGATGGCTTGTAGCAGGGTAGAGTGTGTTGTAGATAGAGATTCTTTGATTTCAACAAATGGTATCAAAACTACTCCTCAATGCTGCTTCAGAAGAACTCGTATGCAAGAAACCATATTCTGGAGGGAAAGAGAAGAATGCACAAAATTTGGGACAAAACTAGAGCTTTCTGAGGGAATGAAAAAATGCCCAGAAATAGGTATATACTTGTCCAAAAAAGATGAAAATTTACAAGGAAACTCTTGAGTCAAAAAGGTGTCTCTGGGTAAAAAATAATCTTAAAATATGATGTGTACGTCATTTTATATCGTTTTTTAACTTCCGCCCTTTTAAGAAGCGAGAATGAGAATGATTGAAAAGTCATGAGGGCACTAAAGAGGGCATTAAAGAGTCATGAGGGCATTAAAGAATGATTGGCTGCATTTTTAGAAAAAATAGAATTGTATTTTTTTAGTTATGAGGATTTTGAGAAAAAGTGACCTTATCCTGCAGTTTGGGAATAAAATAATAGGTGAAATCTATTGAAAACACAAAAATGAGATTTTCTTGATTGTAGAAGATCTCTTTTTATAATATTATTTTGGAATCTCTTTTTAGAGAGAGAGAGGTGAGAGAAACCCCTTAAGGGGCAAAAGAGAGAGTCCATATTTCTCCTAATGCCTTGAATATCTTAAAGGCAATAGATATATGCAAAGGTGTGTAAAAAGGGGTTCTAACCCCCTATAAAAATAGAAAAGAAAAGAAAGGAAATTTATAAGCAGTTGATCATCGCCTTGCGAAGGCCTGGTAGGTTCCTGGGGACGAGTCAGGTCCTGGGGCCGATGCCTTGTCTTCCTAGGGGTGGCTTCTTGCTAGAAAAAAGAAAGTAAGGACGGTTGGAGTGAAAATAAAAGTGAGCGTTAGAAAAGGATTAAGTGTCGCCTTGCGAGGGCTTGGTAGGTTCTTGGATACTGAGACAGGTCCTGAGGCCGATGCCCTGTTCTCCTTGGGTCACTACGCTCAGCTCCCTCCTTTTTACATACCCAAGTATAGAAGGATACAACCCTAAATGAAGAAATGTGCTGAAAGAAAATACTTCTTGATCAGGCTATAGGAGTCCTCGCCTAGTAGGAGCTCCTGGTTGTGTTGTCCTTAGTAGGTAGGTAGTTCAGACCACCACTTAGGGCACCTCTTTGATAGTTCTTTTTAGTTTGGCCATGTTGGAGCAGTCGGTTAGTGACTAGCTTCGGACCTTTTATCAGATTATGCTAGGCCTACTCCTTGTGGATGTCATGCCTTGGTTTTGTCAGGGGGTGGGGTGAGCATTGTGCTGTATTTTAGTGTGTATTTATTTTGTATCAGCTTGATGCTTCCTTTGGCTGTTTTGTGCAGATCTATTGTGGGATTCGAAGGGCTGAGTCGCCCTATCCCGTGGTCACCAATGAGAACGGAGTTTTGAGCTTGATATGTGCCTAAAATTTGCCAAAAAATCCAAATTTTAGGGGAAAAATATTCAACGTCGAAGGCGGCGGCTCTAGCTAGGATGATTTTAAGCACCAAGTGAAATGCGACTCTTAAAAGGCGCCCGAGTGACACTTGTTGATTTTTGATAATTTTTCAGACTCCCGTGTGGGTTGTCAAGAGTTGCCAACCAATGTGGGATATCTAGCCAGATGCCCAGGATTTTTCATAGCTCGATTTGGAGCCCGAACGGGAAAATGGCCAAGGAAACGGTCAAGATGCGAAGGGGTGGACAAAATTTGGGCAAAATGGGCTAGTGACCTTTGGGAGCCTAAATTTTAAATGTCACATGAAAGTGTGGAAGCAAGAGATGCAAGAAAAAATGTGGAGAGAGGAGGCGCCATCAGCGTCCGAAAATTGTGCCCTCTCTCCTCTCTCTCATGATGGCAGCATGCACACAACCCCCCCATTTGATCATGGGGCTTGACTACATTCTCCTTGCTGATCATATCACCGCCTCTTGCTCACGCAATGATGGCCTGGATGAAGATTTCTTATTTTATTCTTTCTCTCTCCTCCCTCTCTCTCCCTTAAGGGGCTGTTCTTGTGTGAAAGAAGACAATGAAGAATGATGGAGGAAAGCTTGTCCAGATGAGACCGGATTGCTTCCGAATGGATGAAGACGTGAAGAGTGCTGTTCTTGAAGATGCTGAGCATTAAATGCATGCTAGAAATTAGTCCCATAATCAAGACCAAGAAACCGAGACCTGAAAATAAGCGGTAATGCTATTTTTACAAAGAAAAATGATCTTTTTATGCTATTTGCTTTATGAAACCTTGTTCATATGGGATGAAAGTTCATTATGATATTCTTTGCCATGAGTTTCAATTGTTTGCAACCTGAAAATCAAAAAATATAAGGCTACATGGGAATTAGTGTCAAAATACATAAAAACACGCATTTTAAGGGTAAAATTGGAGGTTTTGCTATATAAATGAGAAATGTGAAATGTCACACCAATTAAATCTGAGTTTTTGTTGTCAATGAACCTAAGGGCCACAGCCCACAATAAACTTTCATTTTCAGTCATTATTTATTAAAGAAAAATAGAGAAAATGCCCAAAAAATGGATTTAAAATTAGGGAAAAATAGAAAATGGGCTGAGGAAAATTAGGAAAAATTATACCTATGTTTGTGCAATGTATAACGATGGCAAAGCATGAGGTTGGCCTCGATTTGTCCCCGTTTCTATGTTTTGTGTGTATTTATCGTTCTTTTAAAAGGAAGAAATGCATAGAAACCCTATCTAACCGATTAACGATACAAAATACTAAGAGTTGGATGAAGAGGGGCTGAAACGCTGAAAGATAAAGGAAAGATTTGATTTATGCATTGCACTTGGCATATAGGAAACGATTTAAATAAAGAGGATGGTAGCATGAACATATGGCTCGGTGCCTCCTTTCAACGCAGCATGCGCTAGTAAAATTCATGGAAAGAATGCTTTATGCACCATGCACGATGCTGATCTTTCTTTTGTCTGAGCACATAGCCATACACGATTTGAATTAACCATAATAATTAAAAGGTATCGGAAAAACCTCCTGGATTCATGGCACTTGTTTTCCTTAGGTTGTGACCAATGATGAGCGTGAGAGGATGTCCTAAGCTGTAGGTTAGTCGTTGGGTCCTAAGGGAAAAGTGTAGTGAGGAATGGTACACCATGGAACATAAAATATTGGTATCTTGAGAGGAGTTTGTGATTGCTTGTGTTATATGTTTAGCAGCGCATCAAAGGGCCAATCCCTGCGATGTAGGAGAGCTGTAGTGGGGCTCCGACTACTAGTCAATGGAGTGCCTCCTATGTGTGTGTGATGAGGCATTATGCCTATGTACTTTGGGTTCTCCCTTTGAGGAGTTTTAGGGAAACGTTGGACTATAAACTATAAACGCATGAATTAAGCTTTAGGGCAGTTTGTCCTTAACATTTGATAGACACTCCTAGTCCACGAGGCCATGAGGGTGTTTGTGTGTCATGAGTATGAGGTTTGGCTAGTGCCATAGCCAGTGCTGGCCCATTTCAGGTCCTATCAGAGGCTAATTTTGAAGGCTAAAGTGAAGGAAAAGAAGCAAGGTTCGAGCAAGCAAGCAACGGGTAAGAAGCTCTTCCATTCTTCCACTCTTTCTCTTGGTTAGTGCTTGTGGAGGCACCGGAAGTAGGGTAGAGTGAAGATGTCAGATTGTTGTGAGATTTGGTGTGCAAGCAAAGCACCATATATTTTGCAGATTAAACCTTTAGGGCTTTCCCACAATTTTTTTGGGCATCTAAGGCCGTTTCAAGCCCCATTTTAGAGCCGCAAGATTATGGATAGCAGTTTCAGGGTACACAGTGATTTCAGTTGTATTGACCGAAAGTGGGTGCATAGGTTACAGATTTTAAATCTGTAATTTTTTAGGTGTTTTCTAGGAAGAAAACATAAGGTTTATCTGCAAACAGGTTGCAAATTACATGTACTATTGAGCAATCAGTGAAAAAGGTTGCTTGGTGTATTGATGTGCACTTGTTGTGAAAGGCTACAGAAGACTAGCTTGTTATGTTGTATCCTTTTTTTGTGGTAATGGCAAAGAACAGTGGAAATCCCACTATTGAGAAGCTTGACAAGAACAACTACCCTTCATGGAAGTTCCGTGTGACAAACTTCCTCATTGGAAAGGGCCTTTATGAGTTTGTTTCAGGTGAAGAAAAGGAGCCAGAGCTGGGTATCCCTCCGACTACAAATGAATTAAAGAAATGGAAAGAGTGGAATGCAAAAGACAAAAAGGTGATGTATTGGCTATTTGCAGTCATTGATAATACTATGGTGGGACATATCACGAATGCAGAAACTTCACATGCAGCTTGGATAATTTTGAGAACATGTTTTTAGTAAATACAAAGGCACGAAAGATTCAACTCAACAAGCAAGAGTTGAATACATTGAAGAAAGGGAAAAAATCTATCAATGAATATGTATTTAAGGTGAGGAGCATTGCAGATGCTTTAGCAATGATTGATGCAATGCCTAATGATGATGATTTGGTTTCATCCACTTTGAGTGGACTCAATAATGAGAAGACATGGAAATCATTTATTACTTCAGTACATGTACGGAAGCCATTTTTAGATTTTGATGAGTTGGTCTCTCTCATGATTATCGAAGAGATCAATATGCAGGGTGACTCATCTGAAAGAAATGGTGAACAGGTCGTCTTTGAGATAGTTTAGGAAGGGGACGTGATAGATTCTCTTCGAGAGGCCGTGGTATGGGAGGTGCTGGTGATAACCAACAAAATAGGTTCAATCACCAATTTGGTAAAATGCAGGTTTCAAGAGGCCGAGGAAACTTTAGAGGTAGGGGGAGCTCTAGAGGAAGAGGTGGATGGCAAAACAGAGGTTCTGGAAATTCTGCTATTGTTTGCCATTATTGTGGCAAAACATGTCATATTGCAGCCCATTGTTAAGCTAAGAAGGATTATATTCACAGTGGTAAATTGTAGCAAGGAAAATATGCATCGTCTTCACGACAGAAAGAAGACAAAAATGAGTGTCTATTTGTTATGCAACATATGATGAATGCAGTTACAGGAAAGGGGACACATGATGATGTATGGTATGTCAATTTAGGTGCACCTAATCATATGATCAGTCATGTTGAATGGTTTGAAGAGATGCATGCTTTAAAAAATCCAAGTTATGTGTAGACATGTGATGATTCATGCCACCCAATTTCACACAGTCGAAAGGTTCCCTTGTCCTTGCATGATGGCTAGACAAAGAGTTTGACAGATGTATTATATGTGCCATCAATCACAAAGAATCTAGTGTCTGTTGGCCAATGGTAGAGTAGGGGTTATAGGTCTGATTCAATGCAAAATGTTGTTTTGTAGAAAACTTTAATGATAAGTGCATGTTGGTCACAAAAGGAAGTAGAGTTGGCCGCTTGTTCACTTTAGATGATGGAATTTCTACAATTGATATTGCTATGTATGCTAAAGGAAAAGGAGTAGTTGCATATATTGAAATATGGCATAAATATATTGGACATGCAAATGTGCAAAGGTTGAAATTAATGTAGTCCAGAGGATTGGTTACAGGGTTGCCGTCTTTTAGAGTTGCAGAATTGCATAAAGTCTGTGAGGCATGCCAGTTTGGTAAGAAAGCAAGACAACACTTCTTGCATGACAGAGAAGTGAGCAAAAATATACTTGATGTAGTGCATACAGATGTTTGGGTGTCTACATAGAATGTATCTCTTGGTGGTAGCAAATACTTTGTCACATTCAAGGAAGCTATGGGTATATTTCATGAAGGAAAAGAGTGATGTATTTGAGCACTTCAAATCTTTCAAGGTAGCTATTGAAACAGAAACAGGCTTGAAAGTGAAGTGCTTAAGATCAAATGGAGGGGAAGAGTACCTCTCTACTGAGTTTAGTGGCTTCTTGAGGACTCATGGGATAAAAAGGCAATTTACTTGTAGGTATACCCCACAGCAAAATGGGGTTGCAGAAAGAAAAAATAGGTATATTGCAGAAGTTGCACAGGCATTAATGGTTGAAAAGAATATGCCAAAACATTTTTTGTCTGAAGCTGTTCATACTACTGTCTATATTATGAACAGAACCCCCACAGTTGCAGTTCATGGGATGACTCTTGAAGAATGCTTTACTAACAAGAAGCCTGACGTATCACACTTGAAGGTATTTGGATGTGTTGCATATAATCATGTGCCAGATGAGCTACAAAAGAAGCTTGATCCAAAGGCTGAAAAATGCATTTTTATTGGATACTCTTTAGAGTAAAAAGGTATCACCTGTGAGTTCAAAGTGAGCAAGGATGTTATTTTTTATGACATGAATAGTTAGTATGCACCTCCTAGTGATATATTAGATGATGATAATGATCATGATAGCTATGTGCAAAAAGAAAAGCAAGAATCACGAAGTCTTAGTGGACCAGAAACATCATCTAGTACTAAGTAGGGAGGTCACAAGGGAGGGTCAATGTGGACTCCAAACAAGCCTTCGAGTGAAGACAAAGAGTTCGAGCAGCACAAATGTCAACCAAAGCAATTGCAGAATTCTCTTGTACTATCCAATGATTAGGCGCTAACAACTTGAGAACACGTTGAGCTGTTGCTATGCTGGCTGCCCATAGGGATGCTCAACAAGGCTTCAAAGTAGCCTCAATAATGGCCTGAAGAAGGAATGCCAAACAAGTTTGGGAGTGGGGAGGGTAAACACAGTGTATTGGACTAAAGTCATGGCTCCCATGAAACCTCTATTGTAGATATTGAATGTTATAGCTAAGAGAAGTTTGAGTCGAGCTTTGCAATCTTGCTCTGATACCAATTGAAGGGAGAGTGCCCTGAAGTGGAAGCTTTAAAAAAAATTTCCTACAGGACCACCCTGCAAAAAATTGCTCGTATCTTTTTTTACAGTGATCCCTTGGTCTGGGAGACTAAGGAGTAGCCCCACATCTTCAAGTGTATCTATAAGTGTTGCTGGAAAAGACAAAGAAAAGAAGAAAGTGTTGGATGGTAATGATGCATCTACTAGTCATTTGGGATTTGATGGAGATTCTAGTGGTTCAGAGAGTTTGGATGATGAGCTTTTCAATCATGACACTAGGTGTGCAAAGAGCTCATAATAATGTAAAGGCTCCATTGAGTGATCCAGTGGTACGCAAGTCTAGCAAGGTCAGATACCCTATTAAAAGATTTGGCTTTGAAGGTTATGTAGCTCACCATTATGCTTATATGGTGAAAATAATTGAGGATGTTGAACCCACTTGTTTTGAGGATGTTGTTGGTCATGCTCATTGGGATGTAGCAATGGATGAGGAGATGGCTACATTAGAAGCCAATAAGACTTGGGATTTGGTACCCTTGCCTAAGGGTAAGAAAGCTATTGGCTATAAAAATGGGTTTATAAAGTCAAGCATAATGCAAATGGTTCAGTTAGTAGGTATAAGGCTAGGCTGGTTGCAAAAGGCTATTTGCTAGGATGGAAAATGTTAGGTGTGTGATTGCCTCATTCTTTCATAATGAATTGCAAGAAGAAGTGTATATGGAGCAACCATCAGGTTATGAGGATTTAGAGCATCCCACATATGTGTGCAAGTTAAAGAAGGTGCTCTATGGGCTAAAGCAAGCACCTAAAGCACGATCTGACAAGATTGGAGAGTATCTTGTCAATATTGGATTTTGTATTTCTGATGCTGATCACTCAATTTATGTGAGAAGGGGAGATGCAGGTTTGGTCATCATAGTCATTTACGTGGATGATTGATTATTACAGGTAACAGTGACAATGGGATTGCTGAAGTTAAGAACTTCTTGAAGAAGAAGTTTGAGATGAAGGATTTTGGTGAGTCTCCCCATTATATTAAAGGAAAAGGGGAAAAAAAATCTTCCAACTCAATTTTTTTTATTTCCCCTCTCCCCGCCGACAGCAGTCGGGGAAGGAGAGAGGGAGTGGGAGTGATGGGAGAAGCATGCACCCTCCAGGTGGAGGGTGTGCATGCCAGCTCTTCCCTCCCAAGAGGAAGAGGAGCTATGCCATCGTCATCACCCGACTGCCATCTTGCTGGAAAACCCCCCCTGGGGCCTCGTTCGCACACCATTCCCCTCCCACCAGGACTCCAGGCATTGCCACCTCCCTGCAGCCTTTTGAACGGGTCTTTTTCTCCCCCCCCCCCCCCCCCATAGTGTGAATGTCTGCATCAGTGGCAAAACGCTGCTGACGACCTACTCCGCCACCCAATCTTTCCCTCCCCACGTGGTTTCAGCACAGGCCATCTAGGCCTTTGGTCCTAGTCAAAACCCCCCCCAGTGACGTAACGCCGCGGACCCACCCTGGGCCCCAAACGAACCACCACCCTAGGCCCA
This sequence comes from Lygodium microphyllum, assembly GCF_053477565.2. NCBI lineage: Eukaryota > Viridiplantae > Streptophyta > Polypodiopsida > Schizaeales > Lygodiaceae > Lygodium > Lygodium microphyllum. The sequence goes on from NW_028229528.1 coordinate 607,771, forward strand.
GGCAAGTTCATGGAAAGGAAAAAGGTGAGGATAAGAAGGAGAGGGTGAGAGAGAGAGAAGAGAAGGGAAGAAGAGAGAAGGAGGAGGAGTGAAAAGAAGAGAAGGAGGAGGTGGAAGAAGGGAAGAGAGAGAGAGAAGAGAAGGGAAGAGGGAGAGAGGAGGAGGAGGAGTGAAAAGAAAAGAAGGAGGAGGAGTGGGAAGAAAAGAAGGAGGAGGTGAAAGAAGGGAAGAAGAGAGAGAGAGAAGGAAAGGAAGGAGGTGAAAAGAAGGAGTAAGAGAAGGGAGGAGGATAAGAAGAGAAGGGAGAGAGAGAGAGAAGAGAAAGAAGGATTGGGAGAGAGAAAAGAAGAAGGAGAGGATAAGAAGAAGAGGGTGGGAGAAGAGAAAGAAGGTGAGAGAGTGAGAGAGAAGAGGATGAAGAGGATAAGAGAAGAAGGTGAGAGAAGGAGTGGAAGAAAGAGTGAGAAAAGAAGGAGGAGGTGGAAGAGCAAGAAGGGGGAGAGGAAGAAGAGAGGGAGAAGGAGTGAAAGAGTAGGAGTGAAGGAGAAGAAGTAAAGAGAGAGAAGAGGAAGGAGAGGGTAAGAAGTAGAGGAAGGAGAGGATAAGAGATAGAAGGAGGAGAGAAGTAGAAGGAGGAAAGAAAAAGGAAGAGGAAGAAGAAGTGGGTAGAGAAGGAGAAGGAGGTAGAAGAGCTAGAAGGAGGAGAGGAGAAGAAGAAGGGAAAGAAGAGAGGAAGAGGAACAAGAAGAGGGGTAGAGGAACAAGAAAAAGAGGTAGAGGAAGAGAGGTGAGAAGTGGTAGAGGAAGGAAAAGAGGAAGGAGCAAAACGAGCCACCCAAACCACTCTCTCGATAGCAAACCCCATTTAGTGGGTTTTTCCCCAACTAAACATATCTACCCAAAACCCCCGGACTGCCCAATCTCCGCGAGGTGAATGGCTCCCAAGAAGAAAGTTGTGGGAAGCACAGGCGTCCAAGCCACCGGAAATGCTGGAGGGATGAGCGAAACAACTAATGCAGCACACACGAATCAAGCCTAGGTTTCAAGCATTTTAAAAAAAAGTTAGTTTAGGGCTTAGTTCTCATGGAAGGATTAATGTCGTGCATGAGGTTTTATTTATACTAAGAATGAAGTTGCAAGTAACGGTAGGGTTGAACTCGCATAAGTTTTCACTCACCTAAAATGATAAGGATCACCTTACCTCACATGAAATGATAACTTCTACACACATAAAATGATAGGGTTATCGCCTTATTTCACATAAAATGATAGCTTTTTAACCAGTTCAGTGTATGAATAGTTAGTTAGAATTCATGTTGCACAATTATGGTTAAAAGAAACACATGAAATGTTAAATTATGTTCATAAGCTACATTTGCTTCTTTAGGAACAAAACCCTAGGACTTTCATAGATGTAAGTTGCATGTGATCCAGTGCATTAGAAATAGTTACTCATTGCCAGGAATAAAGGGTGATAAAAGCTGTTTAGGGGACAACTATACTAAAATGCACAACGTGGATGAGGGTTGGGAACTCCTGCATAGAACCGCACTAGGAGAATTGGAAGGATCACATGCATCTAAACCGTATCTTGAAAGTTTAAGTGAGGGTTCATGTGTTGCCATGTGTGTTAACTGAGCTTGGCAGGAATTAGAGAGTATAAGACCCTTGGTTGGGTTGCGAATAAGGCATATCCATTGCCTTGAAAGACCAGCTAGTGCTTGAGTTAGGGGCTAGGATACCCTAAGAAAGTATAATTATTGGAACTTTGCCAAGTCACGAAAAGGCCCAAGATCGGGTGCTGGGCATCCCGGAAAAAGGAGTCACACCTTAGCAGTCGATTGTGCAAACAACCTCCAAAATGTTCGTGCTTGTACTTAGGTACATCATTTGATCTCTTTGCGCAAGGAACTAATTCAAGGAAAACACTTAATGATTCAAGTTGAAAGCCTGGAGGGAGAGGTAGAAACAGCTACCTTCGACTGTCTACTTGGCCCTATCCAAGGGGATTGTTAGCCGCGCCGGGTATATGGACCTAACTTGCCGCGAGAGGTCTCTCCGTGGGTGCTGCTTGGAGCGGTAGGATGCTTGGGTGCCAGGGGAGGTTCTGGCTATAATCCCTCCAGATCCCACACAAGAGGCCAACATGACTTGAGATGGGATCTCAAGGCCCGTGTACTAGTCAACAGGCGGAACTTGGAGCAGCAGTCCTGTAGATTGCTGGGATAGCCTTCGGCATGATGTTGAATGTAATCCAGAATTTTGATAAATAAAGAATAGATGCTTGAGAAGAAGGAACTTGCTTGACATTATTTTTGTGTCAGTGCCTAAGTTACGTGAAGGAACCCATGATTAAAATTGTTTAATTAAGGGAGTTGATTTTGCATGTTAAAACGTAACGTGTTAGGTAATTAGATAACTAAAGCAAACTGAGGAAAGTGTGGTGGACGTGACTCACGTCCGTCCTACAGAAGGGTGGTCCCAGTTAGCTAGGAACTTTTCTTAAATGATGAGATGATAAGACAATGAGGACCTAGAGTCTTGCCGGTAGGAAAGGAACCCTAACCTCAAGTCGATCCCAAGTGGGAACGGCTGGACTTTTCTGCTGCAAGTAAGACTCGGGAAGACCTAGATTGCAAACCCTATGTCATTAGCTGACCCTCCTCCCAATGGGCTGCTAAGAAGTGTTCGAACAAATGGGCACGTTACAGTTGGTATCAGAGCGAACCAACGGGATCTAAGATTTACAAGGAACTTAATGGAGGAAAATAGTGGGAATAAGGGGACAGCCAGGGGAAGGTGAGGGATGTTTTCTGTGAAAACATTCCTTTACTCACTTAAGGATGTTGGGTTGCAGAGTTGTGAAGCATGGAGCAAGTTCTTAGTGTTCCAGGTCATGTTCATGACTGCAATGCGTGCTTCGGATTATCATCAGAGGCTATGCATGATGAATATTCTGGACCGCATCTATAATCCTTCACCCCTGTATGCGGAATGAAGATGTATGGGAGAATCAGGAATATACTACATAGAAGCCCACCGATCGCGTACCTTCAGACCAACTTGAAGAGAATCAAGTGGATGGAGGATTTAAAGATTGTGAAGCTGTTCATCTTTCTCGAAGCTCATGCAAACGCAACCTTGCATGTTGGCAGCTGGCAAGTCAAGCAGAACAAGTATGTCTATGGAGAAGTGACCCGGGTGATCCCTGCTGACAGGATCAAAGTACTAGGGCGCTATGAGAAGAACGGGTATCAAAGGAAGGGATACCCCGAGCTTCCTATGACTTATCATTTCCTGAAAATCCACGACCCCACTCCATATTATTACTCAGTCCCTGTAGCCGATTGTAACACAATCCTATTTTCCCCAAACTGATGTATAAATCAGCTTGTCCTATGTTTCCAAAAGAAAATGTACACAAAGGGGTTATGCCCTCATGAATAAATAAGACTTTTTACTATTGCCTATCCTGATTGTAAATTTTGGCAAAGATGTTAAGTGATTAAGTCACTTGGCTAAAAGCTGTGCAAGTCATAATAATGTGATATGGGGAATGAGTGATAAGTTGTTAACATAAAGAATCTTATTGTCTAGATCCAACCCCAAGTGCAGGTTCCAAGTCCGACTCCTGCACTAAGTATAGCTGTGATTCAAGAGAAGTTCCTCAAACAAATTAAGCCACCTGAGTTTGATGGCAAGGGAAGGACTGTTCAAGTTGATGCCAAGATCTGGATCCAGTCCATGGAGGACTACTTTGAGACAGCAGGAACTGCACTTGCTAACCAAGCCATGCTCGCCAAACTTAAGCTTACAGGTGAAGCAAGACTTTGGTGGAAACAATGGTGCAGAGACCAAGCGATCTCGGAAGGGACAGTCACTTGGGAGAAGCTTAAGGAATCTGTGCGAGGGAGGTATCTGCCACCTGCCTATCGCACACAGAATATGAACAAATTCTATGAATTGAAGCAACTTGGACTATCCCTTGATGCATATTATTCAAAGTTCGTTTCTCTCTTAAAGTACGCGCCTCCAATGGATAGGACACAACAGGTGTCAAAGTTTTGTACTGGGTTAAATCCATCCATAAACACCCACTTGGAATCAATGCACCCAATGGACCTACAAGACGTCCTCATTCGAGCTGCCTCAATAATACAGGAGGTGCAGGCCAAACCAAGGAACAATAGGACGTGGCCTTACAGGGATCAGAACAAGGGAATTGTTAGGGCTCAGACTAAGAGAGCGCAGGGTCAGAATCAGGGGCAAAGGAAGAAAGCTAGGACCAATGCTGTCAACAACGTTGTTCCTACACAAGGTAATGACTGCAATCTACGTTGCTACCATTGCAACGAGCCCGGGCACTTCAAGAGGTAGTGTCCCAGGCTTAGCAGAGGACATCGCCAAGGGCAATTCCAAGGAGCCACCCATGGCCAAGGAGCCACCATCATGGCCAGAGGGAGAACCTCCAGTGTTTCCAACAAGGAGCTGGGCGACGAAGAAGATCCATCCATGGATGCTAACATCGAGAGGGCAACGATTCATGCCACTCTGCACAAGAAGGATCCAAATCGCCAATTCTCGGTGATTCAAACTCCATCAAATTATGAAGGTAAAAGCTTCAAAACCCTAATCGATTGTGGCAGTACACATTCCTTCATTTCACCGATCTGTGCAAAAAGGCTAGGGATAGCCACAATAGATGCACCTACTTTACTTGTGGAATTGGCAAATGGTCATGAGGTCTCTTGTACTAGGCAAACTGCTAAGGTGAAATTCTTACTGGGTGGAAGGCCAACTTCGGTGAAATTCAGGGTAATGAACCTAGTTGTCCACGAATTTTTACTTGGGATGGATTGGCTAATACCCAATGATGCCCATATCCACTATGGAAAGGGCCAAGTCTCCTTCCGAACTTCTGAAGGGAAACTAGTCACGACTCAAGGAGAGGCTGGTAAGCCAAAAATACAGCTGGCAAAAGCAACATGCATAATAAAAGGAGTTAGAAAAGGCCTACTTGTCTACTTGATTAAACTAAATAATCTAGATTAGAATTAGGAATCTAGGGAAGAACCTTCTTGGTTAAAGGAATACACAGACGTATTTCCTGAAGATCTAACAGAACTTCCTCCTCAAAGGGAAGTCGACCATGAAATCAAGTTGGCACCAGGAGCTGCACCAGTCGCAAAGAGGCCATATAGGATGTCCATCCCAGAAGCTATTGAGCTGAAAGAGAAACTCAAGCAACTGTTAAATCAAGGCTACATCCGTCCTAGCAGTTCACCATGGGGAGCTCCAGTGCTGTTCCAAAAGAAGAAAGATTGAATGCTTCGGCTATGCATTGACACTACAGAGGGCTGAATCAATCAACCATAAAAAATAAATACCCCATTCCAAGAATAGATGAATTACTTGACCGTCTTCAAGGTGCGAATATCTTCTCTAAGATAGATCTCAGATCTGGATATTATCAGATAAGGATCAAGGAAGAAGATATCCTGAAGACTGCATTTAGCACAAGGTATGGACACTTTGAATTCCTAGTGATGTCATTTGGGTTAACGAATGCTCCTGCTACCTTCAACAGGTTAATGCAGGATATCTTTAGGCCCTATCTGACGACTTCATACTCGTCTTCTTTGAGGATACCCTAGTCTACTCTAAACAGGAAAAAGATCATGAACCCTAGCTTCGCATTATTCTTGAAACAATGAGAGCACACAAGCTTTATGCCAAGAAGAAGAAGTATGCATTTTTCAAGTAACAGATTGAATATCTGGGATTCACTGTATCAGCAGAAGGAATTTCAAGTAGATCCAGCTAAGGCCAGAGACGTTCTGGAATGGCCAACACCAACTTCTGTCAAAGAAGTACGTAGCTTTCTTGGATTGACAGGATGATACATGATCTTCATCAAAGATTATGCTTTGATTGCAGCGCCTCTGATGACTGATCTACTAAAGAAGCAAGTAGCAATTGTATGTCACCCGCCGAAGAGACCAGCTTTGACAAACTAAAGCAAAGCTTAGTGTCAATACCCATCCTGATACTTCCTGATCTTATTAAGGAGTTTGAAGTGGTAACTGATGCCAGCGCACTTGCTTTAGGATGTGTGCTTATGCAAGAAGGTCATCTGGTAGCATATTCTTCAAGGAAATTGAAGAGCCATGAAAGGAACTATGCTACCCACGATCTGGAGTTGTTGGCCGTCATCCATGCTCTCAAACTTTGGAGACATTACTTGCTAGGTAACAAATTTTCCCTAGTGATGGACCACAAGAGTCTTAAATGGATCTTCACCCAAAATGAGCTCAATAAGAGGCAACATCAATGGATCGAACTGCTGGAAGAATATGATTTTAAAATCAAATACAGGCCTAGAAAGGAGAATGTAGTTGCCGATGCACTCAGTCGCAAGGCATTTCTAAACTCTCTTATTTTGCAGGATCCATCAACAGCAAGATCTCTAACCACAAAGGTATCAATGCCAAACAACCCAATTCTTGAGCTAGCTAAAGAAGAGTCATGTCGTGACCTAGTCTATCATAAATTGCTAAGGGGGATCCCCGTCAAGGATCAAGACCCGAAGCTAAAGACGAAGTATCAAGAATTCTCTGTCGGTAGTAGCAGACTTGTCTACTTTAGGACAAGATTATATATCCCTGCAAACCATGCTCTCAAGCATAAGATTCTTTGGAAAGCCCATGACTCCCCTTTCTTGGGACATCCTGGCTATACCAAGACCCTTAATGCAGTCAGGAAAAGCTATTATTGGGATAGGCTCAAGGGTGACGTTCTCAAATATGTCACGGAATGTTTGTCTTATCAACGCATTAAGGCAGAACATGTCAAAATGCCAGGGAAATAGCAACCCCTTGACATTCCCCAAATGAAATGGGAATTCATTAGTATGGACTTTGTTGTTGGCCTACCCCAAGTTCAGGGAGGATACAACTCTATTATGGTTGTGGCAGATATGCTCACCAAGGTTGCACATCTTATCCCTATCTATAAAGCCTCAGACATCGCAAGATTATTCATCAAGGAAATATTCAAACTGCATGGGTTACCCAAAAGAATCATTAGTGATCGTGACTCCCTCTTCACATCACACTTCTGGAGGGCTATCTTCGAGGCCATTGGGACTCAGCTCCAGTACAGCTTACCATCCCCAAACCGATGGTCAAACGAAACGAGTCAACCAAGTCATTGAAGATATGCTTAGGCCACACTGCTATCGCAAACCCAAAAAGTGGATTCAATATTTGCCACTGGTTGAGTTTTCCTACAATGCTTCTTACCAACAAAGTATTCAAATGACCCCTTTCCAAGCATTGTATGGGCACGATTGCAAGGAAAACACTTAATGCTTCAAGTTGAAAGCCTCGAGGGAGAGGCAGGAACAGTTGTTGAGATATCGAGCTCCACTTGTGATATGCCAGGTGACCGTTGTGCATTTATGTCACTGATGTGTTAGTTGCAGATGCGGTTGGTACACCGCCCATGAATAATAGCTAGATGACAGCTATCCTTATCTATTCTAGTTCGTGGCTCAGTTAGTATGCCACCTTAGTTAGTTGAGTTTGATTTGAGACCCATATATAGGGTTCTTCTATTTCTATGTACTTGAGTTATTTTGGCTTACACAAACTAAGAAGAAGAAAACTGTTTTCAGCCTCCACCTTTGTGTGTATTCCCCCATTGTGCAAGCAAGAAAGCTACAAGTGAGACTCCTTCCTTCTCTCCCACAATCTTGACATGGTATCAGAGCCTTGTTCATGGTAAGGAGCTCAAGAAAGCAAGCCAAGTTCGCAGTGTTCTGGTAAGAGGACCAGTGTTGCTTTCATTTTTCTGGTTTGGGAGCAAGTCTCTGCAGGTAGCACAGCCGGAAAGTGCAGGAGTGCATTGTCTCAGATTGAGACACCCTTCGCGGTGTGGCAAGAGGACAGTATATGCTGCGAGAGAGAGCTTTAGCCCATGGTATCCCTGTTTTTTTTTATTTGAGGCCATTTCGGGGCCTGTTTTGGAGGCGCAAGTTTTCTGCACACACTCAGGAAAAGGCCCAGTTTTATGCTGTGCGACCACTGTTCTACAAGTCGGTGAAAAGTTATTGTAAAAATTGCATCGTATGCCTGTGCGCAGAGACACTGGGAGTTACAGAATCATCCTTATTGCCTGTTGATGCAAAATCATCACTAGGAAGTGACTGTGTGGTCAATTACCACTTTTGTCAGTTTTGCAGATTTGCCCTTGTGAGGCTGAAGCTGTGTTTTTTGCAGTGACAGAATTTTTTGCAGTGTTCTGTAATGGCGTCTAATTCTCTTTCACAGATTGTCACTGAAAAGCTTGACAAGAACAACTTCCAAGCATGGAAGTTTAGAATGACAAACTTCCTTATGGGAAAAGGATATTGGGAATTGTTGCAGGAAATGAAGAAGAACCAGTTCTTCCTGATGTTCCCAATCAACAGCAAATGCAGGCATTTAAAGCATGGCATGAGAGAGCCAGAAAAGTTATGTACTATCTGTCTATCAGTATTTCAGACTCTATGATTGTGCATATTCAGGATGCAAGTACGCCAAAGGAGGCATGGGATACTCTGTCAAAAATGTATAGCACAAATATGCAAGCCAGGAAAATCCAGCTCAAGCAAGAGTTGCACAATGTGCAAAGAGAAAGTATGAGCATCAATGACTACCACATGAAGGTGAAGAAGATCGCAGATGCAATTGCTTCCATTGGGTCGCCAGTGGAAGATGATGATTTAGTTTCCATGACCTTGAATGGTCTAGGAAAGGATTATGCACAGTTCCGAACATCCATTTCCGTCCGTGAAAGATTTCCTGATTTTGAGGAGTTGATTGCTCTTCTAATTTCTGAGGAGCAAAGAAATGGTGGTGCATCTTCTTTAGGAGGAACTTCAAAAGAAGCTATCTTCTACTCAAATACTAGAAGAGGTAGAGGCAGAGGTAGAGGAGGCCGATCTGGAGGCCGTGGTAGAAATCAGAATATGCAGCAAACTCAAGAAAACCAGTCCTACGGAGGAGGACGTGGTAACTCTAGAGGCAGGGGGAGCCAAAGAGGTCGTGGTGGATGGCAAAGAGGTCAAAATGCAAACAGTAATGTTGAATGCTACTACTGTGGTAAAATGGGTCATTTGGCTAAAGACTGCTATAAAAAGCAGAATGACATCATGAATGGAAAACTGCAACAAGGGAATTATGCATCTTCTAGTAGACAAGGTGATGACAGAAATGAGCATTTGTTTATGGTGCAGCACATGAACAATTCTGTGACAAGCACAGAAGAAAGCAACGATGTATGGTATGTTGACTCAGGTGCATCAAACCACATGACAGGTCATGCAGAATGAATGGAGGATGCAAGAAAAATGGAAAAACCAGGATTTGTGGAGACTGGTGATGATACTGCACATCCTATTGTGCAGATTGGAAAAATTCATTTGTCTATGCAGGATGGGAAAAAGAAATACCTGTCCGATGTATTTCATGTCCCGAATATCACCAAGAATCTGGTTTCTATTGGTCAAATGGTTGAGTAGGGCTTGCAGGTCAGATTTAATCATCATGGATGCTTTGTTGAGGATATGAAAAATAAAGGTCGCTTGATAGCAAAAGGAAAGAAGAAGGGCAGAATGTTTACGTTGGATGCAGACATGCCTGAATTGAGTGCAGCAATGTTTGCACATGGGACCGGTGTAGTTGCAGATATTGATATCTGGCATAAACGCATTGGTCATGTTAATGTACAGTGACTTAAATCAATGCAGGCCCAAAATATTGTTGTAGGATTGCCTAAATTCAAGGTTGCAGAAATGCATAAGGTATGTGAAGCCTGTCAATTTGGAAAACAGGTAACGAAACCATTTCCTAGACATGTTCAAGAGAGTAAGAAGCCATTGGAATTAATCCACTCTGATGTGTGGACTACTAAAGTTGCATCTCTTAGAGGATGCCATTATTTTGTCACTTTTATTGATGACTATAGGAGAAAAGTTTGGGTGTATTTCATGAAAAAGAAAAGTGAAGTTTTTGGGTATTTCAAAACTCTTAAAGCTATGGTTGAAAAAGAAACAGCTTGCAAATAAAATGCCTAAGGTCAGATGGAGGGGGAGAGTACCTCTCAAATGAGTTTGCAAGGTTCCTGCAGGAGCATGGCATAAAGCAGCAATATTCATGCAGTCATACCCCACAACAAAATGGAATTGCAGAAAGGAAAAACAGGCATATTGGAGAGATATCTCGTGCCACGCTCAATGAAAAAGACATGCCAGATTTTTACTGGGCTGAAGCAGTTGCTACAGTAGTCTACATAATGAACATGACTCCCACTGCAGCAATACATGGGATGACTCCAAAGGAGAGGTATACTGGTAGAAAACCGAATATTTCTCATTTGAAAATTTTTGGTTGCATTGCCTATGTTCATGTGCCAGATGAGTTGAGATCCAAGTTGGATCCAAAAGTTGAGAAGTGCATCTTTATTGGTTACTCTCTGCAGCAAAAAGGGTATAGATGCTATAACCCTTCTACTCGTAAGTTTACAGTAAGCAAAGATGTTGTTTTTGATGAGATGAGTAGCTGATATAAACCAGTAAATGTGATTGATAATATAGATGCACAAAATGGTAATGCTGCATAGAATTCACAGCAGCAGTCACAAGATATTAGTGGACCTAGAGTGTCCTCTAGCAGTGGTTCACATTCTTCGCCATGGACTGGCAGATTGAGATCAAGAGAATCTTCTCAAAGCAATGCAGACAGTGGTATGCAGGTATCACGAAAAGGAAAAGAGAAGGTAGATCAGCCCATGTTTGATGTGAATGCATGCCACTCTTATGTGGATGGTGAATCAAGTGGCTCAGAACAGAGCATTGATGATGAGTTGGGTATTCCTTCTATTGTTATACCTGGAGTAAGGAAGACCAGGGATGTTTTGAGAGCACCTGGGAGTGAACCTACTTTGCGCAGGTCTACCAGAGCTAGGTATCCTGTGGATAGGCTGAAATATGATGGATTTACAGCCATTCACTATGCATATATGGTCAAAGTGATACATGAACCAAAACCCACTTGTTTTGAGCAAGCCACGGGAAAAGAAAAATGGGAGAAAGTCATGGATGAAGAAATGGATGCCTTGGAAGCAAATGCTACATGGGAATTAGTACCTTTGCCTAAAGGTAAGAATGCAATTGGTTGTAAGTGGGTTTATAAGGTGAAGCACAATGCAGATGGCTCTGTGAACAGATACAAGGCAAGATTAGTAGTCAAGGGGTATGCACAAACATATGGCATTGATTATGAAGAAACATTCAGTTCGGTTGCAAGGATGGCAACCGTAAGAGCAGTCATTGCTATGGCTGCATCAAAGGAATGGTCTTTACATCACATGGATATAAAGAATGCCTTCTTGCATGGTGATTTGCAAGAAGAGGTCTATATGGAGCAGCCACCAGGTTATGTGCATGCTGTTCATCCTGAGTTTGTTTGCAAGTTGAAGAAAGCATTGTATGGCTTGAAGCAAGCACCTAGAGCATGGTCTGACAAGATAGGACAGTATCTTGTCACTATTGGCTTTCAGATTTCCAAGGCAGATTTCTCACTTTATGTGAGAAAAACAGAGAAAGGTATTATACTGCTTGTCATTTATGTTGATGATTTGATTATCACAGGTGATAGTGGTGAAGATATCCTTCATGTAAAAATGCTATTGAAGCAGAAGTTTGAGATGAAGGATTTGGGAGAGTTGCGTTATTTCTTGGGCATTGAGGTGATTATATCACCAAGTGGGATATGGCTCTTACAGAGGCAGTATGGATTGGACATGCTGTCCAAATATGGGATGACAGGCTGTAAGTCTATTTCAGTTCCTTTGGAGCAGAATGAGAAGCTGAGCGCAGATGCAGGTGAGCTTCTGGAAGACCCTACTATGTACAGACGCATAATAGGAAGTTTGATTTATATGACTATTACCAGGCCAAATTTGAGCTATACTATTGGATTGGTAAGTCAGTTTATGCAAGCTTCAAGGAAACAGCATTTGGATGCGGCTAGACACATACTCAGGTATGTGAAGTCCACATTACAGTATGGACTACTTTATGAGACTGGGGTTCAGATACAGTTGCATGGATACACTGATGCTGATTGGGCTGGTAGTATTTCTGATAGACGATCTACTAGTGGATATGTGTTCTCCTTTGGGAGTGCTGCAGTCACTCGGAGCAGTAAGAAATAGCCTACAGTTGCCTTGTCGAGCACAGAGGCTGAGCACAGGGGCGCAGCAATGGCTGCATGTGAGGTAGCTTGGTTGCATAAGCTACTTTATGATATGCATCAGCCTATAGATGGGCCAGTTGTCATTTATTGTGATAACATGAGTAGTATACACTTGGCAAATAACCCAGTCTATCATGCTAGAACAAAGCACATTGAGGTGCATTATCACTATGTGTGGAAGAGGGTTTTACTAGGTCTTATTGATCTAGTTTATGTCAGCACAGAGGATCAGGTAGCTGACATATTCACGAAGGCATTGGGCGCAGAGAAGCTACGCAAGTTCAGAGACCTGCTTGGTGTGCAGGAATTGGGATTGAGCTCGAGGGGGCGTGTTGAGATATCGAGCTCCACTCATGATATGTCAGGGTGATCGTTGTGCATTTATGTCACAGACGTGTTAGTTGCAGATGTGGTTGGTACACCGCCCATGAATAATAGCTAGATGACAGCTATCCTTATCTACTCTAGTTTGTGGCTCAGTTAGTATGCCACCTTAGTTAGTTGAGTTTGGTTTGAGACCCATATATAGGGTTTTTCTATTTCTATGTACTTGAGTTCTTTTGGCTTACACAAACTAAGAAGAGGAAAACTGTTTTCAACCTCCACCTTTGTGTGTATTTCCCCATTGTGCAAGCAAGAAAGCTACAAGTGAGAGTCCTTCCTTCTCTCCCACAATCTTGACAACAGTTACCTCCGATTGTCTGCCTGGCCCTCTCCAAGGGGATTGTTAGCTGCGCCGGGTATATGGACCTAACCCGCCGCAAGAGGTCTCTCAGTGGGTGCTGCTTGGAGCGTGAGGACGCTTGGGTGCCAGGGGAGCCTTTGGCTATAAATCCCTTGCCTTCGGATCCCGCACAAGAGGCCGACGTGACTTGAGATGGGATCTCGAGGCCCGTGTACTATTCAACAGGCGGAACTTGGAGCAACAATCTTGTAGATTGCTAGGATAGCCTTTGGCATGATGTTGAATGTAATCCAGAATTTTGATAAATAAAGAACAGATGCTTGAGAAGAAGGAACTTGCTTGACTTTTTTTTTGTGTCGGTGCCTAAGTTACGTGAAGGAACCCGTGAGTAAAAATTGTTTAATTAAGGGAGTTGATTTTGCATGTTAAAATGTAACATGTTAGGTAATTAGATAACTAAAGAAAACTGAGGAAAGTGTGCTGGACGTGACTCAGTTCCGTCCTACGGAAGGGTGGTCCCGGTTAGCTGGGAACTTTTCTCAAATGATGAGATGATAAGACAATGAGGACCTAGAGTCTTGCCAGTAGGAAAGGAACCCTGACCTCAGGTTGATCCCAAGTGGGAACGGCTGGACTCTTCCGCTACACGATAGACTCGGAAAAACCTAGATTGCAAACCCTGTGTCATTACCTGCGAGTGCCAAGCGGAGCCTTCTAGACCCTCCTCTTGATGGGCTGCTAAGACGTGTTCGGACAAATGGGCACATTACAAGATGTGATGATGGTATATGGCTATCACAAAGGCAATATGACTTGGATATGTTATCCAAGTATGGTTTGACAGCATGTAAGCCTCTTTCAGTACCATTGGAGCAAAATGTGAAGTTGAGTGGCAATGTTGGGGATGAGATAGAAGACCCTACTATGTTCAGGAGGATAGTAGGGAGTTTGATTTACATGACTATCACAAGGCCAAGGACTTGAGCTATGTTTTTGGCCTTGTCAGTCAGTTTATGCAGATGCCTAAAAAGTCTCATTTGGGTGCAGCTAGACGTATATTGAGATATGTGAAGTCCACTTTACATTATGGAATTTTTTATGAGGCAGGTAAGGATTTACAAGTCTTTAGATACACAGATGTAGATTGGGCAGACATAAGATCTACTAATGGATTCATGTTTTCCCTTGCTAGTGCAGCAGTTACATGGAGCAGTAAAAATCAACCTACAGTTGCTTTATCAAGTATGGAGATTGAGTATAGAGGTGCTGCTATGGTACCATGTAAGGTGGTATGGATGCAAAAGTTATTAGCTAATTTGGATGTGCAGAGAGATGGTCCAATTGTCATTCATTGTGACAACATGAGAAGCATATAGTTAGCTAGGAATCCAGTGTTCCATTCTAGGACAAAACACATTGAGGTGCACTACCACTTTGTGAGACAGAAGGTACTTGCAAGAGAGATTGACTTGGTATATGTCAGCACATAGAATAAGATAGCTAACATTTTCACAAAGGCACTGGGTGTAGAGAAGCTTCGAAAGTTCCGAAGCTTACTTGGAGTTGCAGAGATAGAGTTGAGCTTGAGGGGGAGTGTTGAGATGGCAAGCTCAACGCGTGCGGACATTGATGATGGACCTCTTAGCTAGATGGATCCGCACGTCTACACTTAGCACATTGGTGGTCATTATGATACTCACATGGCCATTGACTTATCACTTATTATATTTAGTTTGTTACACCTACCTACAACTGACAAAGATATAGTGCCAATCGATTAGTGTAGTCTGTTATGCACTGTTTGACTTAGTAGGCCAATTTCTTTTATGTTGCATCTTATCTATACTTTGTGTACATTGTATAGTGTGTGAAAGAAGAAGAAAAAATCAGCAAGAAAACGTTTTGGCCTCCATTGCTCTTCTTGTGTTCTTGAGTGAGCTTTCTCTTGTGTATACAATGTGTGTTTGGCACATCAGCTCAAGTAAGTCCTCCGACCACACGATTCTTGACAATTTTAAATACGTCACTGTACTCTCTACGTAAGGCCTGCAAGGCTGAATCATTAGATACTACAGAGGGCTAATCAGAATTTCCTTATTCAATTGCAAAACAAAGATTTGTGAATAGTTCTGAAACTCCCGTTTGAGTTGCTTTGCTGTAATGAGCTGAAAAATCAGCATGATCTTGAACTCACTCCAGGTAGATGGGTTGTCCATGCATCATAAAATCCATGTAGAGCAAAGAGAAGTCCAAAGAAATTTTCCCCAATTGTTTCAGTCAATCACAACCCAAGTCAACATCAATGGGGCCCATATCTAGGGCAATCAGATCAACTAGTGCCCCATAATTTTCAGCCAAGCATAAGGGGACTACATGACATACATGTGTGCTAAATTTTTCTTCTCCATTTGCTACTTGGACCTTCAAGGGGTGGTGTAATTCCATAGGGGTGCATTTCAACCAATCAGTGTGGCTGATTTATTGAAAAAATTGTGGGTGCTACAACTATCCACAAAGATGAAGACATGCTTTCCATGGATACTTCCTTGAATGCGTAGGGTATTGGGACTTCCAAAACCCTTCCAAGCGTCCAAGGAGATTGAGCAAAGGGAAGTGATAGGTGGGTGGGATGTCATATCAGGTATCCATGATGACCCATCCTCTGGGTCATAGAGCTGCTCGTGATCAACATCCTCCACAGTCTCGGCCTAGTTAGTAGGTAAGTCATCCTCATCATTATGCTAATCTTCCATGACATACGTACTATGAATCTTGATCTTAGCTATCTTGTACGGGCACTTGGAGGCATGATCAGCAATGCACTTATCCCCTCATTTAAAGAATAGGCCCTTTTCCTTCCGTTCCTTCACAACATCCAAAGAAATGAAGCATCGGCCTTTGGATCCATGGGAAGGTGATGATTGTTTATTTTTGGCATACTTATTCTTAGCATTAGAGCCAAATGCTGTCAAAAGTGCCCATTTTTCTTTTAGCATGGAAGGCAGGGTAATTGGGTACTTTGGGGTTATTATTAGGCATAGAAGTGCCTAAAAAATCACCTCCATATGGGGCTGATCATGAAGGGATGTGGGGTTATCTAGAACCTTGGTGAAAATGTTCATTCTTACAGTACTTTCTTGCATATCTCTCAGCTAGTTCAATTGCATCAAACAATGTGGTAGGTTTTTGGGCCATCACATCTGCCGATAGGCTCGGTTCGAACCCATAGATATACTTGTGCAATTTAGCATCATTATTAATGCTCTCCACATACATGGTCAAGTTCATGAACGGATTTGTGTATTGATGTACAATGAGGTTACTATTGAGATGTTTGCAATCACACCTCCTTCAATCTCTTTGTAAGGAGTGGGAGGGCTCAAGACTAGAATCCCATATGCATAGTAGGAGAAGTGCTACCATCCAGTTTTCTATAAAGATTTGTACTTGCTCTCTTTTCTAATGCAATGTCATAGTACTTTTTTCCTTTAGTAAAGTCTCTATGTCATTGTCAGTCTTATACACAAGATTGTGTTTATGAGTCCACGTCTCAATCTTGGAGCCTAATTCACTTGTGTAACAATCAATCATGTCAGTGTCTTCATGACCTCACTCTTTCTCTTCCAACCTCCATAGCTTCCGCATCTGCCATGCTCTAGATCCCATGTCTTTTCACATGGTCTTAGAGCTCAGCTGAGCATGCCACTACCTTTCCAGTCTCTTCTCACCTCTAATCATCTCTGCCTCTTTCTCTTCCAACCTCCATAGCTTCCGCATCTGCCATGCTCTAGATCCCATGTCTTTTCACATGGTCTTAGAGCTCAGCTGAGCATGCCACTACCTTTCCAGTCTCTTCTCACCTCTAATCATCTCTGCCCCTCTCACATTTAGGTCACGACTTCATTTTTTCAACTTCATCTTCAATCAAGCTTGTGATGCCATAGCCAAACAGGACGTGCTATACTTGGAGCTTTCATATCTCATCATAGAAGTCATATCTTTGGAAGATTTCTTCTAGATATTTGTGCCTTTGCTTAAGATGAAGCTTCCTATCACATAACACCTTGACATTGGCCACTCCAAAGCTCAACATTGCTAAAATTTGCGATCGCTGGGGCCTAGAATGCGCCTGTTGCCGTTCGTACTACTACCATCATCACTACAATTTGCGATGTCGAAGACCACCATAGGGCATTGATAGCTCATCATTCAAGCTTTATTTCCATATTAAAAATTTTCAAAATGATCAAGTATAGCTTCTACAATGTCAAAAAAACCAGGCTGCATCCAGAAACCCTAACTGTGACTCCATAGCCATTTTCACCTAAGCTCAAAAATCTCATCATTTTCTCTCTCCTACCACCTGGACCAACCCATCGCCACTCTGATCTACTATCCCAACATCAAATCAAGAAGAGGAAGGACCTGGAAAGATTGAAGAAGGATCGACAACCCCGAACTAAGAAGATTCAAGTTCGACATCAACTCAGACATAGTCTTTACATAGTGTGTTTTCACACTTTCATTACTAGTGTCGCTTGACACACTGTAATCTGCTCTTCCACTGATAAAATTTGAAAATTCTGGAGTTGATTTGATGTTGTCCCTACAAATCCAACATGGGAAAAGACTCTCCAACAGCTCGCTTCAAAGGAGTCGAGTTTCACACCTGGCAAACATGTATCAAACTCATCTTGATGAAGAAGGGCCTCTGGGCCATTACCACTAGAAAAGAAAAGAAGCATCGTGATGCAGACCTTGCACTCACTTGGGAAAATAATGATGATAAGGCTCAGGCCATTATCAAACTGGAGCTAGACGACAGCTATATCCACCATGTGGATAACTGTGATACTTCGTAGGATACATGGAAGAGACTTGACACTTTGTTTGGTGCACAATCTAAGTCATCAAAGTATGGTCTCTTGATTGAATTTTTTAGGCTTGAAATGAAGTCCGGCACATCACTTTCCACACATCTAAATTACATGGAAGGACTTCTAACCCAGCTTGCAAGAATCAACATTAAAATGGAAGAAGATGTTTGCATTGGTGTTCTACTTAAAAGTTTGCCTCCTGACTATAATAATGTATCAAAAACTCTAATCAATATGCTAAACCCTAAGCTTGTTGATATCCAGGCATCACTGTTAGAGGAGGAAAAGAAGCTAAAAACTAAGGAAGAACCAAGCACCTCTAGAGTGAACAAGCATTATATGTTGGCAACATGTATAAAGGCAAGACGGATCATCTCTTATGTGACTTTTGCAAAAGGAACGGACATACCAAGAAGTTTTCCCACGCCAGAAAGAGGTCCCAAAAGGCCTATCTAGTTGCTATCAAAGAAGAAGAAGAACATGGATCAAAAGAAGAAGAAGAAGAAGAAGACCACCAGGAGAAGGAAAAACCTCATCAGTCCTTCTATTCGGATAGATTCTTTTAGCCTTGTATTGCCTAGCCCTAATGCTTCAGACATAGACTTGTAAACTCCTCATGTAGCCTTGTACTACAGCCTCTATACACTTTGTGAGGCCCCTGTTACAGCCTCTGGATGACCATCATGTTTGTGGTACCCACACTTAGTCTTTTCTACAATAGCCTCTTGTGTTTTGCCATGTTTATGGTGTGCTCACACTTTGCAGGTGTTGTTTTCACTAAAGTCTCTATATGCTTTGTACTTCTGGTTGTGATTGAGGAGGGGTGTTGAGATATTTGCAATCACACCTACTTTAGTCTCTTTGTAAGGAGTAGTGAGGACTCAGGACTAGAATCCCATATGCACAGTAGGAGAAGTGCTACCATCCAGTTTCCTATAAAGCATTGTACTTGCTTTCTTTTCTAATGCAATGTCATAGTACTTTTGTCCTTCGGTAAAGTCTCTGTGTCATTGTCACTCTTATACACAAGATTGTATTTATGAGTCCAAATCTCAATCTTTGAACCTAATTCACTTGTATAATAGTCAGTCTTCATGAACTCGCTCTTTCTCTTCCAACCTCCATAGCTTTTGCATCTGCCATGCTCTAGATCCCACGTCTTCTCATAGTTTCATTGGTCATGAGTGTACCACCTTCTTCCCAACCGCTCTTATTCCACAGGAGATACAAACGCTTGGACCATATGCACTTTAAAATCTTCCTAGTCAATGAACTGATGATTCTCACAATTGATATAGTGCCACCATGTGTGGGAAAATCCTTCCAAGTGGAGAGAAGCAAAAAGTAATTTCTAGTCATCAATGCGGAGGTAGATATTGAAGTAGGACTCCAACTTGGACATCCATTCCTCCAAGTCAGATGGTGAGGGAGATTGCCCATTGTACTTTGTTAGGATGATCTTGTCACGTAGATCATGAGGGCCATGCTACCTATGAAGCCCTTTCTTCCCATACATCCTGTGGTGGCCGTACATACCTTGTTGTCCATACATCCCATGTGGTGTATTTATCCCATGATGTCCATTATAGCCAAGCTATCTATGATTTCCATGCTAGCCATTGGTATCATATTGTCCATGATGGGGCTGATTCATATAGGGTGCACATGGGCTCCTAGGGAGAGTGGGGGAATTTCGACCAAGGGTGGGAGAGGGCCTCAGTGGGGTGTTGGCTACATGGTTGACGGGAGGAGTTCAATAAGGGCTCATCATGCACATGATAGGGTTCACCAATCTCGTAGGTAGAAGGGGGAATTCCCTCAGCACCAAGTATACCCTATGGACCATCATGCAATGGCTCCTGATGTGGAGGATGTCTAGATTTATGCTTAGATTCATTGACCTTCTCTTGGGATGAAGTGGTAGTTAATTGAGCAACAAGAGTAGTGAGATGCTCCAAGGTTTGTTGAGTCCTTGATTTTTAGAGAGCCATGTGCTCGATAGCTTCATCAAACTTGGACATCATTTGGTGGTTGTTGGTGACCATGTCATTTTTTCATTCCATGTGACGAAGCTCATGCTAACATAGGGTGTGATTGAGCAGGGTGTATGGGTCCGTTTTGGGCATTTCCTCTTGTATATCACCATGGTAATCTTATTCTGAGCTCATTTCATCATTCATGGATTTTTGAGAGTCTCTAATCTCCCTATGGAGTTCCTCATGGGCCTTGCTTTTGCCTTTCTGGCCAGCCATGTGGATGCAATCCACAAGACCTATTGTCAGTAAATGGGGCATAACTTTTTGTAGGAAACTTCGATTGGTGAGATTTTTGATTCAATTTAGAGGGGACAAAGTCCTCCTTGAGATGAGCTATTAACCATTGTGACAGAAAATGATCAGAATTTTTGCAATGGAATTATTGTGCATGTCCTAGAGCGGCCTGCACCCTGTCCATAGTGACCCTAATGCACAAAAATGGGCATAACTTCCAAACCATAGCTTCAATTTTGGGGAGGTTTTTGATTCAAACCAAAGGGAAAAAATACCTCTCCAAGGTGAGCTATAGGGTTTACTCCCAAATTTAAAAGGAAAGTTTCTGTAATAGGATCTTCGTGATTATCCTACAGGACTGAGACAAAAAACACTGCAGGTCTCCTATTGCAAAAGCTTTATATGGATTGAGCATAGTTTGAGAGAGGCCTGATCAATAACATGAATACCATCTTGAGCATACTGATAATTATCCCAAGCATCATTGCATACCCATCTGCTCTACCATCAATGCATAAGTGAATTCACTACCATACATCTCTTCTGACTGCATGTACTTCAAGTGCCATATATGGGCGTGTAATATCCCTACCGCTCTCTACGTAAGAAACCCCCCAAAAAATAAAATTAATAAAAAAATGAATCCTTCCCTCCCCTATGCCATCAGTGAACAGGTGGCAAGGGGAAGAAATGAAACAATGGCAGATGACATGGGGGGGAGGAAGAACGTGACAATGACTATGAGGAAGGAGATGATGCGGGTGATGACGAAGTGGAAGATGAAGTGGGGAAGGAAGAAGGTGACATCGGAGAGGAAAAAGACGATGACTTCAACAATGAGGGGGAGGCCATGGGTCTACCACCCCTCCCTAGCAGCCCTGAGCACTATGCAATCTGATAGGTGGTGGGTGGGGGAGACCACCACTCCACCTCCTCTCCAAGTTCCCCCCCCCCAATAATACCCCACCCTTCCCCTATAAAATTCCCTCCTTAAGCAAAAAGGGAAACCTTATTCTTTTCCCCCCTTGCTGAAGAGAGAGAGAGAGATAGAGAGAGAGAGAGAGAGAAGAAGAAGAAGAAGAGAGGTGAGAAGGGAGAGAGACAAAGAAGAAGAAGAAGAAGAAGAAGAAGAAGGGGAGAGAGAGAGAGAGAGAGAGAGAGAGAGAGAGAGGGAGAGAGCCTTTTTGAAGGATCTCCTTCTCTTCCCCTCCTTAGAGGGTGGCCACACGTACTTATCTTTCCCGCAAAATTATCCTCCCTTGTAGCCTAATTATCTCCCCAAATCGGCCCCTGTTAATCGAGTAAAAGGCAGTGAAGTCTTGTGTGAATTGCGTCTAAAGGAGACAAAGATCAAGAATGGCCCCCAAGCAGATAATGTTACTTGTGGATGGCAATCCCACAACAAGCAACGTATTGAGAAATGTGCAATCACATCCACCATAGCCTCTTTGTTTAGAACAAACAAGGCAGAGAAACACATTGCAAATAAAGCCTTAAACTAGGTCATGTATGCATGGTTTATTAAAACCATGGTTGGTGATTACCATGGTCCCTTTTGACTTTTTTCCACCTACCAATACCACCTACTGTAAGCCTATAAAAGGCACTCATACCACACTCATTCCATCAGTCATTATCATTCAGTTGTACTTCCACTATGCTTGGATAATATTAGTTGTTCTTCTTTATCAATGCTTCTACCTCATTATGATTGTCTATTTGCTCATCAATGATCCTCCATAGCATGCATTCTCAACATTTTAACATGGTATCAGAGCGGGTTTCAAGTTAATGATCCATTAGGCCACTGATTGGGTCATTCCATTTTGAATTCCTAGCTCCCTTCACTTTTCCATGAATCTCTCACCTACCTCCATGCCCACCCACCTTCATTGGAGGACTTGATTCTCTCTTTCTTGGCATTATTAGCTCTTACACTCTCTTGAACAACTCTTTCCTGACTTAGGCCGCTCTTTCCCATCAATTCAAAACCCAACATTGGTGGTTCTATTGTCCAACATTGCGCCTTTACTCAGTCACTGGTATATGCGCCTATGTCGTTCATACTGCTCAGTCTGCCTACACATGAGCTAAAAAACCAGGCTGCCCCTAGAAACCCTAATGCAGACTCCATAGCCATTAATCTCAAAGCTTAAATTTTTCTTCATTTTCCTACTTCCTTTGGCTCAGTAATGTCACTGACCCTCTGATCTACTACAACATTGATTTTTGAGCTAAGTTATCACTTAGAATCAGCAAGAAGAAGATTCAACATCAAGTGCCAACTACATTGTATCTCATAATACTAGTGTTGATTAACACCAATCCTCTTGTGTCCTTTGACACACTCAAATTCAACACTTTTCTTGGACTACTCTCAATTTATTTATTTTTTGCGACTCTAGCATCAAATCAAGGAGGGGAAGACTCGAACTTGCAAGATCTTGAATATTCCAAGTTCAAGGGCATAATAGTCACCAAATCACCTAGTATCTCTTGATACTAATCACCTAGTGCTTCTTGGCACTTGTGCTCAACTGAAATTTGAATTTTTTGGAGCTGATTTGCTATTGATCTTGCAATCTCAAAATGGGCAAGGACTCATTAACATCCCAATTCAATGGTTTTGGATTCCATACATGGCAAACTAGGATCAAACTGATCCTAATGAAGAAAGGCTTGTGGTCAATCACAAGTGGTCAAGAAAAGAAAACAAAGGAAGCTGCACTTTCAATCGTATGGGATAAAAATGATGATAAGGCTGAGGCACACAAGAAATTAGGACATTCTTCCATCCTCACCCTCTTCCTCTTCCTCACTCTCCATTAGATTTGGCAATGAAGAACAAGAGAAAGAAACAATAAGAAGAAGACAAGTGTTGTGCCAAAATGGGAGAGGGAGATATGAAATGTGAGAGGGGAAGATAAAAGAAGAGAGAGGTTGTAACCATCTCAACCTCCCACCTTCTCAAATCACCCGACAAGCCTCCTTTTCCTTTCTTGATATTATAAAACTGAATTTGCATACATCTTGGCTAAGGTCTAAAGAACCTTTATTTTTGGAATGAGACAAAAGGTATTTGACCTTTCTTTTCCTTTCAACATTTTTTAATGTGAGCCTTTTGGACTACACATTTTACATTGCTTCTTTTTTTTTTTTTTACAAGAGATTACAAAAGCAAAATGCCATTTCATAAAAGATGTTTCCATGTTGAGCACATTTTTGTGCCTTTATTTGCACAAATTTTCTGATCATTCCTACCACAACACAAATCGAACCATGAAC
Source organism: Lygodium microphyllum (assembly GCF_053477565.2). Lineage (NCBI taxonomy): Eukaryota > Viridiplantae > Streptophyta > Polypodiopsida > Schizaeales > Lygodiaceae > Lygodium > Lygodium microphyllum. The sequence continues at coordinate 631,187 of NW_028229528.1, forward strand.
CATCGGCTAGGCCTCAAAACACACAAGAAAGAGGCACACAAGAAATAGATAGGTGAAAACCATCCTGAGTCTCTTCCTCTTCCTCACTCTCCATTAGATTAGGCAATGAAGCACAAGAGAAAGAGGCAAGAACAAGAAGGCAAGTGTTGTGCCAAAATGGGAGAGGGAGAAATGAAGCGTGAGAGAAGAAGATAAAAGAAGAGAGAGGTTGTACACACCTCAACCTCCCACCTTCTCAAATCACCCGACAAGCCTCCTCCTTTTCATTTCTTGATATTATAAAACTGAATTTGCATACATCCTGGCTAAGTTCTAAAGACCCCTTATTTTTGGAATGAGACAAAAGGTATTTGACCTTTCTTTCCTTTCAACATTTTTTAATGTGAGCCTTTTGGACTACACATTTTACATTGCTTCATATTTGTTTTTTTAAGAGAGTACAAAAGCAAAACGCCATTTCATAAAAGATTTTTCCATGTTGAGCACATTTTTGTGCCTTTATTTGCACAAATTTGCCGGTCATCATTCCTCCCACGCTTAAGTGTGAAGCATCCTCACAAACAAATTGGAGAAGAACCACAATCATCTTGGACAAATCTTCATCTTCATCATAGGCCTTTGGTCTTTGTTTTCTTGATTGCCTTTTGTTTTCCTTGAAGGGGAAAGAAATGAGACACACATCATATAGAGAGAAATTGCACAACTAGGTCGTATAGCCTAGGTTACAAGCACACCAAATCAAAATTACAAATAGATAACAAAGGATAGGGATTTTCATCGACTTGGACACAAGGATCTCATCACACTCAACATAGGTTGAAAGAAAAACCACACCATGAAGCACAAATAGAAGCCCGCAAAAGATATGGAATCAAAGTACACCCTTACTAAGGATTTTACAATAGAGTTCTCCCACCCGAAAAAATAAATGAAAGGAAAAGTGAGGGAAAGTTTTATTGAGGATAAATTAGAAAAACTGAAACAAAACAAAGTAATGGCTTGTGTGGATTGATGAGCATGGGAACTCTTTGGTGAGAGAACGCACAAGAAAGAAGAAAATCAACCATATGAATAAAGCATTGTAGGAAAATTAACTTTTTTTTCTTCTGTATTTTCAAAATTTATTTTGGAAGATAAGGAAAGAAATGGAAGTCAATGCATTTTTACAACATGGAAAAAGATGACGGCCGTTGATTTTGTTGCTGCAAGAAGAAGTCCACGCCTATAAATCTAACGCTGCGCAGAGGATTGAACATTGTTGAGCGATCGAAAGTCATTGTGGAGCTTCTGGGTTCTGTCCCATCACTAGCATCTTCATCTAAGCCAGACCTATCACCGTCATCATCTGAGGCAGAGGTCTCAGCTAGGCGATCAATGTCTTCATTGTTATCATTATCCTGGTCACTTTCATCATCGCTGCTCCTCGGGGCAAAAACTTGAACCTTGTGTCCATCATGTTAAACCAACTGTGGCCCTTGAGAGTTGCCATGCATTGGGGATTGTGATTGAAGGTGGAGGGAGGAGGCATGTTTAGAGCAGGGCAGGAATAGAAGTGGACCTGAATAGGCAAGGAAACTCAAAGATTCTAGCAACTCAAGCCTTTGCCTCTCCAACTCTCTCTTCTTTTTCTTCATCTATACAATGGTTCCTTTGAAATTTGAATTACCTATAGAAACCATTTCTTTCCAACAAATTAGTGTCCATTTCTTCTTCTGCACCATGTAGCCAAGAGTGAAGATCCTTAAGTCAACAAGATTGGAAACTCCTCTTCTTGCAAATCTCATAGCCACCTCTTTTCCAGCCAGTGCACCAAATGAGCAGCACCCTACCACAGCACAAATCGAACCATGAACTGGCTAGGTAGAGGCTACAAATACATTGTTGGCCATGAAAACCTACAAGAAAACTCTCATTCTTCTCACCATGAAACCATGCTCTCAAAACACACAAGAGAGAGGCACACAAGAAATTAGGAAATTCTTCCATCCTCACCCTCTTCTTCTTCCTCACTCTCCATTAGATTTGGCAATGAAGCATAAGAGAAAGAAGCAAGAAGAAGAAGGCAAGTGTTGTGCCAAAATGGGAGAGGGAGAAATGAAGCATGAGAGGAGAAGATAAAAGAAGAGAGAGGTTGTAACCACCTCAACCTCCTACCTTCTCAAACCACCCGACAAACCTCCTCGTTTTCCTTTCTTGATATTATAAAACTGAATTTGCATACATCTTGGCTAAGGTCTAAAGACCCTTTATTTTTGGAATGAGACAAAAGGTATTTGACCTTTCTTTTCCTTTCAACATTTTTTAATGTGAGCCTTTTGGACTACACATTTTACATTGCTTCATATTTGTTTTTTTTACAAGAGAGTACAAAAGCAAAATGCAATTTCATAAAAGATGTTTCCATGTTGAGCACATTTTTGTGCCTTTATTTGCACAAATTTTCCAATCATCAACCTATAATAAATTGTGAATCACTCTAGGAACTTGGAATTATCCCTATTTCTTTAACATCTTTGACTTCAATCCTCCACACGTGGGTACTTGTGTGAAGGATAAAGCAATAAATAGGGCTCTCTACATGGGCTCTGGATCACTAAGAGGTGTGCAAAGTTTCACCTTAGGTTGGGTTGTGCACCCCTTTAGAATCCTTAGTAAGGGAGGGTCACCGCTTGTTTGGCTTATTACATCATTTTGCCTTCCTTATTTTTCCTTGACTGGAATCATTGACATGGCATTGTCATGCTAAACTAAGAAGACAAGGACGATATGCATGGATTGAAAGGGAAATTTTAAGCCTTTATAAGTATACAATAGAATTGAGAACTTTTATGAATAGGTAGAGAAGACTAGAAAGTGGTTGTCTCCTAATAAGACCCAAGACTTATAGAGGTTAGACTTGATCAGCTAAACATTTCTTAGAAAATTTAGCCTAGGGCCCTCATATTAGTAAATCCATATAAGATAGAAGTGGAATTGCTCCTTCCCTCCGTCAATCTTAAAGACTAGTGCAAACAATGGACCTACATTTCAAATAGTATTTAAAAATTGGAACCACAAAAATATATGGAGGGTATTTTCATAGACTTTGTGATAGGTTTGTTTAATGCAATTATTGAGCAATGCTAGACCCAAAATTTGGTGTAGGCATCAAAGGATGGGTCGACATGAACATGTTGGTATATGCCTTGCTATGAGTCTTGGTATCTATGGGATGTATATCAATAAAAAATTGGTAGGATGTTCCAAGGCATATATCAAAGCATATTAAAGAGTTTGGCACCATGTAGGTACTCCTATTGTCTCCCAACTTCTTATATTATCCGGGATGAGAAGGTGAGGAGGTTTAGGCATTTCTCTTTACTAAAGAAGAAGGTGAGGAGGTTTAGGCAATTCTCTTTTACTGAAGGAGAAGGTGAGGAGGTTTAGGCATTTCTCTTTATTGAAGGAGAATTAGGCTACCAATTTTCTTTAGGCCACTTAAAAATTCACAATAAAACAACTAAAGGTGAAAGAGTACCAATTATTCAAAGGTGTACTTGTAGCTTAAACACAATAAAACATATTTTAGCCCCACCAATGAAATATGTCTTGAATATTGATAGTGGTAGTTACAAAGAGGAGGTTGTGGAAGACTCTTATTTACTTATTCTCTCCAAGATGAGAAAGTGAGGGTATTTGATCCTTCTTTTTATGAATGAGAAGAAGAGCTCCAATTATCTTTTAAGACACTTCAAAATTGAAATAGAAGAAGAAAATTTGAAAAATAACCAATTATCTTAGAACTACATAAAGAGTGCCAATTATCTCTAAGATAATTGAAAAAACAATAGGATGTCTGCATAGGTAGGGGGACTTGATACCTATATCCAAGACATCACTAACAAGATGGTATCTTCTTATAACCACATTTGTCTCAAAAAGCTAAAGCATCTTATAACCACATATTCAAGAATTTGGGGATTTTCATAAAGTTTGGGAATTCCCAATGTGATTAATATTTGGACACATGGTCAAATCTTATCCCCTTACTTGAAATTGAAATTTTTCCCTAGATATTATATATGCAATCCCCCCCAAGTCCCACTCTCAAATATGGGGTTAATATTTAGCACTTGGTCTAATCTTTACTCCTTATTTGAAAGTGGGACTTGGGAGATTCCTAAATTCTCTAATATGGTATTTTATTAAAAAAATGTAAATATAATATGTTAGTGCAATAAATAGTCCATGTTGTGGCAACTATATAGAGGAGTTGATGCTTTACCTTAGTCTTGTGTGTGTGTGTGTGTGTGTGTGTGTGTGTGTGTGTGTGTGTGTGTGTGTGTGTGTGTGTGTGTGTGTGTGTGTGTGTGTGTGTGTGTGTGTGTGTGTGTGTGTGTGTGTGTCCATTGACTCTGCATCCTATGACTATCACGTCCTCAATTGGTATCAAAGCTACATTTGTGAGAACTCATGATTAGAGTGAGAAACATGAAGAGTCAAACTTTCTTGTGAGTTTGAGGATTTGAGCTTCATTAGGACATTCTTTCTCATTTTTTAGCTTGGAAAGAAGTATAAATCTTATCACCAAGATATCTGCTTAAGTAAAATAGGTGCTTCGGTTGAGGGAGCCATTGAGACTCGGTTTGGGGGTTGGATTGTTGGATTCAATGTAGTTTAATGGGTTTTTTGTTGACTTGGTTTATAATTTGGTTCATGTATTTGAAATACAAGCATGGGGCTTGCTAAGGACAAGGGTAGCTTACTTTTGTGAAAGCAAGGAATTAGCTTACTAAGAGGAAAATCAAGGGGTTTTCTTACTTTTTTAACACCTGTGGTCTAGTTTTGTTTAACATAGAAGAGAAAGAGAGGCAAAGTCAATGTTTTGTTGAGATTGTGATGTCTATGGGATCTATTGTTCATCTAGTGCTGCAAGAGTTTCTTCTTAACAAAAATTACCTACTTTGATGCATTTGCAAGAGATAGCCTATTCAAGACATTTTTCTCCACGTTTTCATTTGTTAGAAAAATCTATAGACTTTTGATTTGATTAAAAACCATCTTTGTTGACCTTTGGATTAAGATCAAACAAGATGGAAGCACTTTCACCTTGTAAAAAAAAGATACATGTGTTTGAAGGCTATGTTGTTTGAGATAAATAGCTTTAAATTTTCAATAAAAATATATTTAAATTTCGTATGCATTAAAGAGTGCTTGGACTATTTTTTATATTACTTTCTCCATTGGCTGGCCATTACATTGGCACTTAAATTGTAACTATATTTGTCTTATTGGTTGTCTAGTTGATACCATCTTAACTTCTTCTTAGTTTGCATAAATTGCATTGATCATTGCTTGGTTTTTTTCTTTAGAAAAGTCACTCTTTACTCCTATGAAGTTGGATTGCACAAACTTATCATTATGGAAGGACAGTGTCTTGATCCAAAAGAGGTAGGTTAAGCCTATCATATGTAAAGGGGGAAAGCTTAAGACATGGCAAAAAATGCATGGATGAGATTGCTATTGAGAGGTAGTGATTGTGGTCATGCAATGCTACATTGGATGGGTGATAAGGTAAATTAAACACCTCACTTAAGAGGGGGTGTTGATATTGTAAGATTTGGTGTTTGTGGGTGTGTATATGTGAAAGCGCTCTTTTGTGCTTAAGTTTGTATGGTGCATGAATATGGATGAGAGATGCTCGTGACAATCAAAAAATTTAAGGTGTTGAGTATCAATCAAGTAGGGAAATATATGATTCACTTCCTACTAATGCTTGATGCTTGGGGCATAAAATGCTCATTTTGTGAGATTGTAAACTAAATCTCAAGCCTTGTAACGTATACATACATCAAGCACTCAATACCTACTAATAGAGAAAGACATTAAAGCATTCTCAACTTGAAATATATCTCCATGAAGTAGCAAGAGGCTTGAATTCTTCAAGACCAAATCTCTATAATAATGTCTTAATATAATTTTTCTAGCAACACAAAGCAATACCTCCATCATCCTATTTAAACTAAATTCCCAAACAATGATACAATAGGCCCAAGTCTAACATCTCAAAAGGTGAATTTGATTAGACATAAAAGTAGCAATATGTGTCTTGTTAAAACCATTGATCACATCACCCTCATGTTTGAGATATAAGGTGCTCTCACTTGGACTATTTTCAAAAGTACATGCAATCAAGTATGCATGTACCTCCTCATACCAAGCCCTAGGTGCTCACTTTAGACCATACAATACCTTTTTCAATTTGCACACTTTGTTTTTCTGTCCCACTTGAACAAAACCATGAGGCTTAAAACGTGTATTTTCCCATGTATATTACCATTCAAACATGCAATTCTAATGTGTAGTTGATGAAGATTCCAATCATGCACAAATGCTATGAGTTGTTGTCATATGGTAAGTGGGAGAAAATTTCTCATAGTCACTCAACACCCTTCTTTTGAGCATAATCCTTTGTAACAAGTCTAGCCTTATAGGAATCAATGTTCCCATTCGGCTTACAATTGAACTTGTAAACCCACTTAGTACCAATGGTCTTTTTAAAGTCATATAAAAACTAAGTACCATTTTTGACAATAGTATTAGTTTCATAGCATCTTCCTTATGCATATATTTAGTGCATTCCAAATACTTTTGTGCTCAAAATATGATATTTCATTTACTTTTGGCTCTTCATCTCCTTTACATGAATGCCCTTACCTTTCCCAATGAGATTTAATATCTAAATCAACTCCTAAGCTCTAGATAATATTTTATCATGAAAAAATAAATGCCTAACCATAGGCTATAAATTTAAGATAATAAAATTATCAAATACTGCACACAAGCACACTAATGGAAACTATATCATATATTAATAGTAATATAATATTATTTTTTGTATCAAATTACTCACTTGTTGGTAACTATAAAAATCTTGATATGAGTGTCTCTCTAACCACTAATGATTTTCTCAATAAAGACACAAAACAATTAAATTATCAGCTTTTGAGTAGCACAATGTGGTTGGTGTTGCATGTATGTACACGCAATAGGTCACTATTATGCAACAAATAGTTAAAGTAAATATCCGTATTATAAATGCAATAATTAAAACCCACTTACTTTCATAAGTTATCATAACAAGGCATGTCTTCTTGAAGAAGTTAGAGTCTAGATAATTTATGGTCTTTACATTTCTTTTGGAATTGTTAAGGTTACAAAGTGGTCTTGCCTCCTTGTGACATTTCTACATCTTGAGGTTTTCAAGAGATTCTTCTTATGATGATATTTTCTTTGAGCTTGACCTCCCATTACTTTTCACCTATTCTTAACTTACATCCACTTAAGTAAGCCTCTGTGAGTAACACTAGTTGAAAAGTTTGATTGCCATTTTACCTTGTATTGTACCTAGTATGTTCCCCACACAAATGTGTAATTCTTTCTAGTGTTTCAAGGATGGTTATTGATTACTTCATGAGAAGTTTTTTAATCAAATGTTTTTGAAGTAGTTGTTCAATTAATGGAAAACTAGTGTTCTGCGCAAGCTTCGCGTGCACAAAACGCTAGGCCACTTCGCGGCAGCTTCGCTGCCTCAAAGTGGCAAGTGAAGTTGCCGCACTATCACACGGCAACTTCACTCAACAATCCATTTCTCATATTTCTCTCTCCTCTTTTTCCTCTCTCTCTCTCCCCCAAATTCCCTATGTCTAATTTTCTCTCTCCCTCCCTCTCTCTCTCTCTCTCTCCTTTTATTCTCCCCCTCTCTCCTCTCTTTTCCTTCTCTCTCCCTCTCCTCCTTTTTCCTTTTCTCACGTACCTTTGGACTTGTTCTAGTGATTGCCTCTTGATTGTGTCATTCATCAGGGGGTTGGCTCCAACCAGTTGGCTTGTACTCAACAGAATAGAATCAGAGAGGGGTTTTAGTCTCTGGAGGATTCTCTGGCCAACATCTCTTCTACTTCCTTCTTTTCAACATCTCTAAATTTGGCTTTCAAACCACTACAGAGGGGAAGATATTCCATTCTGAAAGTATCAAAACTCATTCTTCTTAGGATCGTTGTTGTGCCATCATTATAACAATGGCAGCTTATGATGGTTTCAATGGTGTATGTTGTAAAAAACACTCTATCTACCAACTTCCAGTGGTTTGTTAATTGAACAAACATGAGGTTGTCAGTGCACTAAGCATCCCACGTATCTTGCTATTGAGCATCCACAAACAAATTCCAACTCTTTTCCTTCTTGTTTTTGTGAACTTCCACCACTGACCACGACTCCTGAAGCTTCTTCATGATCTCCCACTTGATGATGTCTGGAAACTTCTCAATGAATGCCAAATCTTCCATGGATGGTCATTCTCTCTGTTTCTACCCTTCAATTTGTTCCCAAACAATTTGCCACCAAGATGCAAGTTTCTGCTGCTTCAACAAGAAGAGGAAATAGTCCACCACATAGAGCTTGCATCATGATGGTAATATGTTTCTGCCATTGTGGGATAAACTTCTTGTAGAAAGTGGCTTTGGTAATAAAGAATCTCCAACTCTTCAATGGAAGAAGGAACTTTGCAAACATTTATTGAATTTCCCTCTTCTTGGTAATGCCATTTCCCTCATTTTCAGCTTCTTCTAATGCTTGTTGATGGCAAAGTTCCCCGGCTACGCACCAAAAACATGGAGCCCCAAGAGAAACACCAAGGAAAAGGGGTTTCTATTGCAAGAAAATCTATCTTGTAATATCAACAAGCTTTTGTTTCATTCTTTTGATGACCAAAACAAGGAAAACAACAAATCTTCATGCAACATGATAGTAGATATCTCCCACGGATTTGATAGAATCAATAATAATCTTCAACATCTTCACAAAATCCATCAATAGAACAAGGAACATAAAAGAATACACCACTTTTGAATGGAAAACAATCACATAGTATTCATCTTCAATGTCTTCATAGTTTTCTCCCTCAATCTCTCATAGAAAGATACATTGTTTTGATAGAATTGACTATCTTCGACTCTCTCTCTCTCTCTCTCTCTCTCTCTCTCTCTCTCTCTCTCTCTCTCTCTCTCTCTCTCTCTCTCTCTCTCTCTCTCTCTCTCTCTCTCTCTCTCAATAGTACATTATCTCCTCACTACAATACTCAATAATCACTCTTAATAATCCTAATTAGGTCGTGGATACACCTCCCAAAAGGTATGTTAGATGCGAAGAGGCACTAGAGACATCATAGTGTCCTGTGAGATCTGGCTTCTGTCATTGTCCTTCTGTAACCTTTTGTGAATCTTCATCAGCTACTTATTCACTTCAATTAGCTTGAATAGAGCTTCCATTCATCCTTTTCTAAAACAAAAACACTTCATGAAACATCCATACATCCAACATAACACTCAACAGAAACAAACAAACATACCATAGAGCAACAGAACAATAGAAGAACATGACTACAGAACTACAAAAGCACAGAATCTTACAGAAGATCAACAGAGACCATAAAAACCATAGAAACCAAACCAAAACCAATTCAATATTTCATAAACCTTTTAACACAACCTCAACCATCTCTCAAAACATCCATTCAACCATCTCAACTACCAAAATAGAAACAAAACTGAAGAAAACAGAAAAAAATCAGACCTTACAGAACCAAACATAAAAATTTACAAAACCCTACAGAACAACATATCCTCATAAAAAACCATCATAAACCCTTCAAACATACTCAAACCATTCCAAACACTTCAAAAAATCTTCAAAAAAACCCATCACCAAAAACATCCATTCAGCAAACAAAAAAACAAAAAACAGCCCAAAAAAACATATAATTTCAGCACTCAACAACTATTTAGAGTTGACATCTCAAACCATTACATGGTCATCACTACTCTCAAAGTGGTGATAGTTGATGGGAGCCCCCTTAGCATATTACCCACTCCGCCTCCCCTACCTTTCCTCTTCCTTCAAGCTTATTATTACCTTTCTAAAAGGAAAATCCCCTATATGCAAGGTCTCTAAATTCTCAAATGCAACATGCAACAACAAGACAAAGATTATGGCAAAATGGAATCCATTGTTTAGGAAAAAGCTCCTCAAATTTCATTGTAGATGTAGAGATTGTGAAAAGAACTAAATTCAAACTGTGCTACATAATGTGTAAATTCCATCCTTCATGCTCTTAGTACTATCCCCTCAAATGAAATTCATCATCTACAACATCAAACTCATCTTCTTCATCCTCATCCAGCTGAGCTTGCTTTGACAGTGTGACAGCTTCTGTGCTGAAGTGTGCCGGGTATGAGTCATGGTGGGTGAAATAGGTCGAGTTTGACAAAACAATGGGGAGAAGGATGAGAAATCAAAAGAACCAATCTCGTGGTCCATTTGAATATAAAAGTCCAAGTCCTCATTGAGGTCAATTCCTTTTGTGCCAATTGTCACATCATAATCATGAACTTGTGGCCTTTCACACACATAACTATCATTAACTAATTCCTTTGTCCCAATTGGAATAATTAAATTAATAGTGGAATAATAAGGTTGAATAAGCCTTTTAAGTCTAAATCCATTGACTGCATGTTTCAAGACATTACCTTGCAAATCCTTTAACAAAAATGTGCCATGTCCAAGGTCCTTACATATTATAAATGGCCATGTATACCGAAGCTGCAACTTACCAATAAAATTTCCAAGTCAAAAATTATTAACCACAACCTAGTTCCCTTCTTCAAAAATTTTCTTTTTAATGTGCCTATTAAGCAAGCTTGTCTCCGATGATGGGTCACTCTTGAAACATAGGTAGCTAACACCCTGTCCTCCTCTAACTTTAGGAGTTGTTCCAACCTATGATGCAGGGACTTTTTAGGATCTAGCTTGTATTCTACAAAAACTCTCAAACTTGGAACCACAAACTCCATAGGCACCACAGCCTCTAATCCATATACTAGCCTAAAAGGTGTAAGTCTAGTTGTTACTTTATATGCAATCCTGAAAGCCCACAGTGTAGAATATAGCTTTTCATCCCAATCTCTCATGTTGTCCTCAACTATTTTCTTGAGAAAACAAAGAAAAATCTTGTTGAAGCTGTCTGCCTACCCATTAGCATGTGGGTGATAAGGAGTAGGATTTTTATGCAATATCATATGCCTAGCTGTAGATTCTTGAATAATACGATTCAATAAATGTTTACCCCTATCACTGATCAGCTCTATAGGGCATCCAAACTTGGCCATGATATTAGAATATAGAAATTTGGCCACACTAGCTACCTTATTGTCCTTTCGGGCTTGAGCCTCCACCCACTTTTCATACAGTAGTTAGTCCAGACCAATATATACTGATTACCTATCCTTTTAGCAGATGGCTTAATAGGTCCAAAAAAAATCAATCCCTCTTTTTTGAAATGGCTCAAGCGGCAGTAAAAGATGATCCTGCATCTTATCTCTGTCAAGAGGCTAACCCTCCTTCAAACATTGCAAACATTCTTTGGCATATTGATGGGCATCCCTCAAGATAATAGGCCACCACAAATAGGCCTGCAATATTTTCCTGCTTGTAATTTCTCCAAAAAAGTGACCACCTGACAATTTGAAATGGGCTTCATAAAGGGCTACTGGCTGTTCAAGAACACACCTTCTCAAGACATTATCAACTCCTCTCTTGTATAAAGTAATTATAATAACCTGAAATGATCTCCTCTTTAATGCCAACTTCCTTCTTTGATCTATTGTAAGGTGTATTGGCATAACATCTTCTTCTAGGTATCAGGACCTAAAATAGGCATGACACTAGCTCTAAGTGCTCTAGCTGATACCATACTCTCCAAACAACCCCCACAACCTTGTGGCCAGAAGCGTCTAGATGCTACGAAATGATTTATCTAACCAATGTTTTTGTAGACATGAGTTCCAAACTATAGTCCAACATACTACCCATCTTGACTCCAAGCAAAGGGAGTATCACATACATATAGGTAACTAACACTTCGTCATACACACAAATAAAGCATCCCTCAGCTAATGGATGTGGCTCCTTTAGCTCTCCTACACCCTAGGGATTGTTTGGCCCTAGGATGCAATGTCTCAAACATAAAGAAAAAAACGTGACAAAATCCTCTTATGATACATATAACGATCCATGAATATTTCAAGCTCACATAACATTTTTCCAAAGATCAACATGCTACCCTACAACAAAGGAACCTCACACCCTCACCGTAGGTCACAACTAGGCATGCAAGTGCTATGCATCCATGAATTTCCCTTTTGATACCATGCTTAAATGCAAATGCAAGTTGTATGACTCATTGTGCTCAAATCAGCCACATGATGTGCAAAAACAACCCTTTCATGATTTCATTTCTCTAACATTATGCTGCGTTGCAAAGGGAGAGTATTGAGCTAACATGTGCTACTATTCCTCTTCAAACTTAAATAAACCAAAGCCTATATGCCATAATGTGCAATGAAATCAAAACTCATTCAAATATGATCTCTTTTTAGCCCTTTTTCCATATTGTTTAGGTTTTGCTTCCACGTATAGGTGTAAAAGGGTTTTGTCATCATTTTTTGTATAAATAAGTAATAAATACAAACTTTTCACACAAAAATGGAGGTAGAATGAGACAAATTCTCATACCCTACCTTCATTATATATCCACACACACTGTCTTAGTTTTTGATAATTTTTCGCGCATTAAAACTAAAATTTCCCTATTTTTCTTCAAAAAGGTTATTTTTAATATATTTTTCCATTTATATGAACATAAATTACTGATATTTCTTGATTTTTTAATTAATGTGACTAGGATGGATTGTGGTCCATCAGCATGTCAATTACTAATCCATGTGAACAACATCAAACTCACACAACCCATCAAAATCTCTATTTTCTCATTGAATCTCGCATCTCAAGTATTGTGGCTTTGACCTTTTTTGTGTGAACAACTAAAAGCCACTGATTTTTTAATGATTTTAGACATCAACAAACATAATTCAAGCATTTTCAACCACATTCCACAATAGACACGAGATACAACATGATATGCAATAAATTAGCACTTACACTAAATCTCGCACACATGACACATTATATTTCAAAAAATGAAGCCGTTGACGCCATCACACAGTCATTGACACTCACCTTTGCACTTCCTTCCTCCATTCCTTGCATCTCATCATGAACTGGCACCCATTCCCCCTCATCCTCTCAACCCACACGAACATCAATTATGGCAAGAGAGAAAGACTAGATTTTGATCTTTTCATTCTATGTATCATTTCTCTTGATTATTGCAGCAAAATAGAGAGAGAATTTACACAAAATCATGGCCTAGGTTGCTCCTCCTGATTCCATCGGCTGCCAAGATCCATTTCATGGGGGTTGAAGGGGTGCATCAAAAAATGCATCCCCTCCCCCCTCTCATGAAAATTTTGAGTTATGACCCTTCTTAATCAATAATTAGCAAATAACTAATTCATTTATCTTGAGTTTGTACTAGTGGCAAGTATTTTGCTTAAAATCAGAGGCCAAAATGCACTCGGAATTGAAATCTAAAAATACAGGGGCATTCCTAGCATCGAAAAATACTACCTTGGCCTCTTGGATGCTATTTTTGGCTTCTAAATCATGTAGTTGCTTTATAACAACAAACTTTGCGGCCATTAAATGGGGGGTCAAACAAAATCCAATCGACAAACAAACATTTGCATTGGGTTCCCAGCATTGAAATGCACCTAGGAAGGCTCTAACTCTTCGATCTGTCATCTACACATTTTCCACCAAAACCAATACTTTTATAATTCCTGGGCCACTTTTGCACTTTATATTTGCTCTTAAAATTATCTCTCATTTGGCAACCACAAGATAGGGTGACTCTGCATATTGAACCTACAAATTGATATATACATACACATAAACCATAAAGAGCATCAAGCTATGACAAATAAAATACACAACATAGCACAACACGGCTCTCGACCTACCCCCTAACACAATCGTGGCATGAATTCCATGAGGGATCACAAACTAAGTGCTCTAGCTTAAATCAACTAAAAGAATTATCAAAGGGATCATCCTAAGTGGTGGTCTGACCTGCCTACCTTACCTAAGACAATTGGACCAAGAGGCTGCCTTGAAAACCCTAATTGTGATTGCCATAGCCAAGAACTCAAAGCTTCATCTTTCCATTATTCTCTCTCTCTCCTGACACTCAACTCAAGTCTCTTCCACTCTGATCCACTGCATCTGAAGTTTTCCAACACTTTGTTCAGCATCAAATCAAGGAGGGGATATTCTGAGGGTCATTTTGAAGGTCTCAAGTTTCAAGCCACAAGCATCAGTATCTCTTGATACTATTCATCTAGTGTCTTTTGACACTTTCAAGTACACTCAAGATCAAGTCTTATACTACCAAAATCTGAGAAATTTGAATTTGATTTGTTGCTGATCGTCTAACTCCAGCATGGGCAAGGACTCTCCGGCACCTCACTTCAAAGGGGCTGGGTTTCACACCTGGCAGACCCACATCAAGCTCATCCTAATGAAGAAGGGTCTTTGGGCCATCACCAGTGGCAAAGAGAAGAAGCCTCGTGATGAGGACCTTGAAACCACTTGGAAAAAGAATGATGGTAAGGCTCATGCCATTATTAAACTGGATCTAGATGATAGCTATATCCACCATGTGGATAACTGTGATACTTCACAAGATACATGGAAGAAACTTGACACTTTGTTTGGTGCACAGTCTAAGTCATCAAAGTATGGTCTCTTGATTGAATTTTTCAGGCTTGAAATGAAGGCTAGCACATCACTTGCCACACATCTAAATTACACGGAAGGACTTCTAACCCAGCTTATAGGAATCAACATTAAAATGGAAGAAGATGTTTGCATTGGTGTTCTGCTTAAAAGCTTGCCTCCTGAATATAATAATGTGTCAACAACTCTAATCAATATGCCAAAGCCTGAGCTTGTTGATATCTAGGCATCACTATTAGAGGAGGAAAATAAGCTAAAAACTAAGGAAGAACCAAGCACCTCTAGAGATGAACAAGCATTATATGTTAGCAACATGTACAAAGGCAAGAAAGACCAAATTTTCTGTGATTTTTACAAAAGGACCGGACACATCGAGAAGTTGTGTCATGCCAAAAAAGGTCCCAAAAGGCCTATCTTATTGCAGTTAAAGAAAAAGATTTTACACATCTTCGTATTATATATATTTTAGATATTTTTATCATTTTTCTCTTTTATTTGTAAGTCTCTCCTAACTATCTCACAACTAATAGAGATTCTTAGAACCAGCTTCCTTGTAGGCTAGAAGGATAGGATCACTAGGACTACCCTCTGAAACAACTCTTTACATGCTTGAGAATGTATTTGCAAGAGGCGAATAATTACTCAAACCTCCACAAACATATCTAAACTAATCCTTGGAATTCATGCCTTGACGGTTGGTCCCCAGCAAAAGAAAGAAAATTTCCCCAAAATACACATAGCACATTCTACTTAAGGGAAAATAACATGGAAAGGAAAGATTTGACCTGGACTAGCAACAAAATTCATCCATGTAGCGATTGGCTCCCTCCTAGTGCTCCTTCAAACATGTCTAGTGCAATACTAAAACAAAGAACCATTTAACACGGCCACACCAAATAGAGACATGGCCCTCTTGGCCTAACAAAATATGGCATTTCACTATAAAAGAAATGGCCCTTCACGGAATCAACCATTCAGCAACCTAGTATTGAAAGCAACCTGTGGTCCCCACATAAGCTCTATTGAAGCACAAAACTAGAACAAAGGGATGTGTTGCTCGGCCCTACACTAAATGTATCAAATTCTTAGCTAAGCTCCTTGCATAAATGGCAAGGGGAGTCCGACAAATATGTCGTTAAACAATTAGATGTATCCATGAAAGAATAGAAAGATGGTCAATCGCTACTTGGATCATAACCAATATTAGCCATCGGTGACCAAAACAAGACATGTCAACAAGCATTCCCCATAGTAGCCCTGGGATGATATCAAAAGGTAATTGTAAAATCCCTTTAGCACCATAGTTGAGAAATACATCTTTAACAAAGGCACAAATATCCAAGGAGTCTGCAAAGTGATTCCACTATGGGGAATCAATTGGCAAGTCATTGCCTCAAAGATCTCAAGGATGTCCAAGGCTTGAGTATTTGATTAATTGGAGAGGATTGCCACTTGAGTATGCTTCTTGGAGGCCTACATATATATTAGATGATTTTTCCCTATCTTTAGAATGCATTATTGATCAAGGCATAATTCCAATTGGGCATGTTTTGCTTTAGACAATACCCAAATAGTACTCTATTTGAAACCAATTTTTTTCTGTCTAATTTCAACAAAGTGTCACTTACATAGAATGAAAGTGCTTTTCAAGAACTTCATATTGATATGTTGCATGCCCCATTTGGACCAACCCTTGGAGAGTTATGGGGCATATTTTCTCCAGCAAGGTCTATTATTACAACAAGTTATCTATTGACTATAGATACTTTTTCATGAAGACTTTATGGCTCAAAATTCTTATTGAAGAGATTTGGATGATGTGCATTATATTATAGGGCATTCTACTAGTCTCCATACTAGCTAAATATTTAATTTTTTTCCAAATATTTTGTATCATTTGTAAGGCTATAAAATAGAGTAGTACTTTGTTATGTCCATACTTTTAGCCATTGTAATAAACTCCCATTTTTGTTTTTGCAAACAAAAACCTTAGAGTAGGGATAGAATGTAAGAAACTAGAAAGAGAATAATATTTTAGTGTACTTGTGAAATAATGCCATGTCACACTTACATAGGTATTAAGATGTAAGAGACTTGTAGTTTTTCATCATTCAGTGATACACAAAAAAATCTCTCCAACTTCTCCACTCCCTAGTAATTAATCTAATATTAGTAGATTTAGCATGTATTTTTAGGCACTATCATATCTTGTTTTTTGCAAGGCAAGCTAAATAGGGCAACTTGCCATGCATTTTGTAGTGCTATCTTCATATAGTTTTTCAATAAGCAAAGTCTTATATGGCTTTAAATAATTTGTATTCTTATGAATAATGATAACTCAAGAACTTTCTTTTTTAACTTTTGGTTCATCTTAGCTCTTTTATAATTATTGTTTATTGCCTTTCAACATTTTGTTGATTTAAATTATATTATTGTGTTTAGATTTAATTTGTAAAAGTAATGCCCCCATGAGTACAAAAGAAAGAGAGGGGGGAGTGGGGAACAAGGAGCTGCTAGTTGTTGCAGAGTTACGATTACCTCTACAACCAAGAGCTACCTCGTTTTTTAAACCTACATACAATGTATTTACTTTCACGTGAAATGACACATGAAAATTGCAGATAGACCACATTGAGATAACCATTACGTTTCCTTTGAAAATTTTCCATGAAAATTGCAGACGGACCATGTGAAATGACACATGAAAATTGCAGACATACCATATTTAGATAAACTTTACTTCCCTTCTGTATAAGACAGTTGCAATGGAAAATTGAAGTACTTGTTGCTTAATCTTCCTCTTCTCAGATTTAGAAAGAGTTTCCATCGAATTTCCTCTAGATAGATAATGCATAATAAATGCATCCCATGATGGGATTGAGGTTGCATTAATCTTGCATAGATCCTCACAGTCACTAATATCAGCCCCGTCTTCCTTAGGCTCACCAAAAACTACTAAACATTCAACAATACCTTGCAATTTTTATGGCTTACTTTGAATATCATAGACAAATTGCTGAAAAGAGATTAACTATGTGGCTAGGCAATTGGGGGGTTGAAGCTTGTTTAACAATAATCATAAACTCTTAGCCTTGGTAAAAAATACTACATTCTCATAAAGAATGTAATGTCTAAAGTTTTTGGTGGAGAATACCATAGCCAAATAAACTTTTTCTAAATGACTATAATAGAGCTCCAAAATGCCTAATTTTTGGCTTGCAAAAACAATCGGACGATAAAGCTACGCCTCTGAAATCTGGGATAGGCAACAACTGATACTATGTCTCGTTGTGCAGCCGTAAAGATATAGAAAACCTCACCTCTCTTTAGAGTTTTTAACACTGGCATTTTGGATAATTATATCTTAACATCCTCAAATGCCATTGCACACGATTCAGTCCATTCGAAAACATGGCTATGTGCTAGGAGATTTGTCAAAGGTAATGAACGCTCGGCCAATGCATTAATGAACTGACAATAATAGCCCACAGACAAAAGAAGTTGTGAACCTCCCTAGGGCTAGTGAGTGGGCTCAAGCCACAATTATTGCTACTTTCTTAGGATCAGTGGAAATGCTAGCCGCACTCACAACATGACCAAGCAATAAGCCATAAGGGACCTTGAATACACATTTCCAAGGATTTAATGCTATACAGTACTCACAAAAATACTCAAAGCCTTTACATAGGATAATGAGTTGTCTATCACAGGTTGTGGTAACCACACCCAAATCATCTATTGAAACCTTAAGTTCTTCACAGAAAATATCAACAAATATCTTAGCAATCGTTCTTTGCCAAGACCCAAGGCATTGCATAGACCAAAAGCCATGATATGGTACACAAAGGTACCAAAGATTGTAATGAACCTTGTTTTCAACTTATCCTCCTTAGCTATGGCCATTTGATTATAATCCACAAAACAATCCATGAAGAAGTACATTTCTCACCTTGCCAATTGGTCTAAAATAACCAGGTCAATAAAGAACAAAGGGTAGTAGTCCTCTACTATTTGCTTGTTCAGCTCCTTAAAGTCTATGCATAGGTGGATTTGATTGTTCTTCTTCTTTCTTATCACAACCGGTGAACACCACTCAATATGTTCAATAAGAAAGTTCAAATCTACCTTCTTAACTACATCAATTCCTCAAAAAGAGGCTCTCTTAGCTCAAAATGCATTCATCTAACCTTTTGTCTTATTGGCTTACTACCTTCTTTCAATGGGATTGTGTGTACGACTATAGTAGGGAGAATTCCCTTCAATTCATCATAGCTCAATGCAAATATATCCCTAAAATCTTGTAGGATAATACATAGTTTGCATGCTCATCATCAAATAATATAGTACCGAGTTTGATTGGATGAGGATCATTAGGAGTCCCAAGATCCCACTTTTGTGAAATGAGGAAATTCAAAGCTAGCCCAATGCACATCGACAGGAAAGTTTGGTATTTTGACGTCGACTGTTTGTCTTTTAAAGGTACGTGAACTGGGTTTAGAGCGTCATAGGACAGGCCCATATTCAGTGCAGACGTTAAAGCAACTATTTATTTTTTATGCCGTTCTAATAAATAAAAGAAAAGTAGTTTTTTAAAAACCAATCCTCTCGTACATTGGCATCATGTATTTGATATTTTGCCCCTATCCGCTCATTCAAACACACTTGATAAACCTCCTTTATTGTGGAACCCTCATCAGACTCACTGAAGCTTGAAGTTCCAATGACACAGGTGTCCTCAAGTGCCTCCCATTCTATAGTGGGAGATGGTGCCCTTTCATTCAATAGGCATTTAGGTTAAATATCCAAAATCATTCTTCTCAACCCCTGCCCAAAGATTAACCAACCAGTTGGGATGTCTACCAAACAATTAGAGTGTAGTATCCATGGCCATCCTAGCAGCAAGTGATAGCTTGATCTTCTAGCAAATCAGATAACATGGAAATAAAAAACACACTTGATATGTGCTACTGTTACATATACTTGAGACACTATTCCTTCTGGCATTGGCCATTTTTAGGATAGTTGTAACATCCTTTTGAATGGGTAAACCAAGCCTCTCCAATAAGTCTACTCATAATTTTCACGAACAAGCCACAATATTTTCTATCAAGATGCTATCAATATATGCTTGAACTCTAGGTTAGCATTTCTCCACATGTTCCCACCATTCACTACCCACTCAATTGACACTAGTAGGTTCTATAACATAACCCATTCTTAGGATTTTCTTGAACTCCTTACAAACGTTAGGTGACAATTGTATTAATTGTAGTAAGTTCACATCTGGCTTGACTTCACATAGAGCATTTGCTAGATCAAAATCATGGAAGTTTGCAACAATCTTTTTTTTCTTGCCACACCATCCTCTCTTTTTGGCTTTCTAATAGCCTTAACAATCTCCTTCACTTTTGACTTGCGCTTGCTCTTAACCATTGGCTCCTCTAAGAAACCTTCAAATTTAAGAGGAATTGCATGGGTATTGGTGTTTGCAAACTTTTTGTCAACCACCATAGACTTAGGGTTAACTTTACTTGTACTTGGCTCATCATTCTGAACCTCTTTCATTTTTTGGCCCCTAAAATGACCACTCTTACATTGTTAGAGGCTGAATTCCCATCAATTGGCAATGCCTCTACTAGACTAAACCCATTGGGTACTTCCTCTAGGGAGGCTTTTTCCCTTTGCAAGATTTACTTAGGGCCCTCCCCTCAAGGATTCGCATCATTTGAATGATGATTCAATGGCCCAAGTTGTTGACTATCTTGCTGGAGAGAACTAACTCTACTTCAACATGTATTGGCCATATGTCTTGACTTCCAACATATATCGCACTTCACATGAAGGAAATTCCATGGGAGGTACTGACCATCACACCACTTACAACTAAATCTTGATGGACCACCCTCTTCAGGGTGTCAACTTCCCATTAAGTTTTGCTGCTTCTTCAGGAAGTTTATGTCTACAGCTATTTGTCTATATTATTAAGTTTCAAGTCAATATAATGCTTCATCACATCCTTGACTTTTCCAAGAACATTTGATGCACTAGACTCATAACCATAATCATCTACTTGGCATCCTAATGGCTTAACCACCTAATTAGGTGTTTATGACTGATTAGTTGGCATTACATTAGGATTCGTCATTTGTCTTTTGCTATTTAAGGAACTAATTTGGCTAGCCATTGGCATAGCAGCATTAGGAGGAGGAGGTGATAGCATTGGTATATTTTGCATGATGCCTCCTCTTGCATTAGGGTTTGTTATAGGTGGACTTATCACATCTTGACCTCCATTAGCTGTAAGTAATGCCAAATTATTGTTAGGACCTATACTTGAATAGATATTTTCCCTAGATGTGTAGGCTGATTGTAATCGTGACTCTACCTCCTCTGCTCGTGTAATCCAGTATCTATATTAGCAAACACTACTCAACTACACTTGGATGTTGAAATCCAATCCATGTAGGAAATATTGTAGTTGGGCAACATGTGGAATGGGAATAGAGGCTTGCAATTTACGAAACACCTCCTTTGATTTCTTGGCATGAGCTCGAGCATTCTCATGAGGCTCTTGATGTGTCACATTCAAAACACGCATCCAATATTGACTACCTCTCTCAGGGGGGCATACTCTCTTCAAAAGGCCACATAAAATAGATCTATCATAGTTATGGTTCCTGCTTCCAAGCCATGATACCACACCACAACTCTTCCTTTTAAAGTCATATTAAAGAACATCATAAGATGTCCATCCTGGATTCAGCAAGTAAACATTAACCTTTGGAACTCACTAATATGGAGTTCCACATCCTCCTCTACTAATCAATTAAAAATGGATAGGGAAAAACCAAGTGCTAGCAAATCCATCGTTCTTGCAGGTATTGCAATTGGTTGCACCATCATGATGACCGGGTTTGTTCTAGTGTTTGTACCAAAAGGGTTAAACTCCCACTCGAAGTAAACTAACTTTTCGAGGAAAGGGGAATGCTAAACCTTCCTCCTTCCCCCAACAAAATAACTGGGATATTAGTTGGGTCAATAAGACCTCTCACTCTTTGGGATGTTAGAAAATTGTGCTGAAATGTAATAGTTGGTCATAATATGAATCATGATCTACCACTGGAACTTCAAAGAGGTCAACATTAGGAATTTGATCGTGAACTCCTACTTCTGCATCATCATTCTTCAATCTGCTAAGATAATCAACTACTACATATTCTTTTCCAAGAGTATGCATAACCTTGAAATCAAAATCTTGCAATAGCAACATCCATCTAGCCAATCTGCCCATTAATTGAGGTTTATTAATGATCAGAAACAAAAGGGCATGGTAGTCCACATGAAAGATCACTTGATTACCTAGCAAGTAATGCCTAAATTTTTGCATAGAGAAAACCATACCAAGTGCTTCTCTGACTAAATATTATTTTCAATAGCGCTCAATCTTCTACTTGCATAATAAATTGGTCTAAACCATCTAGGTATCTTATCTTGCATAAGCACTGCTCCCACAACAAGGTCAAATGCATCCACAAATACATGGAATGGTAGATCCCATGCAAGGGGCTATAATATTGGTGCCACCACTAACATTTTCTTGAGGATGTTAAAAGCTCTTTTCTGATTTGTCC